>NC_135232.1:557430355-558038480 GCF_051348905.1 Ranitomeya variabilis | reverse complement strand
CACATGACAGAATGGGGGCGCAGAATGGTTGCAGCACATGACAGAATGGGGGCGCAGGATGGGAGTAGCATATGACAGAATGGGGGCGCAGGATGGGGGCAGCACATTACAGAATGGGGGCGCAGGATGGGAGCAGAACATGACAGGATGGGGCGCAGGATGGGAGTAGCATATGACAGAATGGGGGCGCAGGATGGGAGCAGAACATGACAGGATGGGGCGCAGGATGGAAGCAGCACATGACAGGATGGGAGCAGCACATGACAGGATGAGGGCACAGGAAAAGAGTAGCACATGACAAGATGGAGGCGCACAAACAGGATGAGGACGCAGGATGGGGCTGCACATGACAGGAAGGGGGCGCAGGATGGGAGCAGCATATGACAGGATGGGGGTGCGAGATGGTAGCAGCACATGACAAGATTAGGGGGCAGGATGGAAGAGGCACATACCAGGATGGAGACCATATACCAATATAAATGCTCGCCACCTGGGCGTAGAACAGGTTCAATAGTGTGTGTGTATATATATATATATTTCTGAAACTTAACATGGACAAAACAGAACTCATCATCTTTCCCCCATCTCACGCGACCCCCCCCAATGAACCTAACGATTACAGTAAATGGCTGCCCACTCTCCCCAGTCCCACAAGCTCGCTGCCTCGGGGTAATCCTTGACGCTGATCTCTCCTTCAAACCACATATCCAAGCCCTTTCCACTTCCTGCCGACTTCAACTCAAAAATATTTCACAAATCCGTTAATTCCTCAACCAAGAATCTGCAAAAACCCTAGTCCATGCCCTCATCATCTCTCGCCTTGACTACTGCAACCTCCTGATCTGTGGCCTCCCCTCGAACACTCGCACCCCTCCAATCTATTCTAAACTCTGCTGCCAGACTAATCCACCTGTCCCCCCGCTATTCCCCTGCCTCTCCCCTCTGTCAATCCCTTCACTGGCTCCCCATTGCCCAGAGACTCCAGTACAAAACCCTAACCATAACGTACAAAGCCATCCACAACCTGTCTCCTCCATACATCTGTGACCTTGTTTCCCAGTACTTACCTACACGCAACCTCTGATCCTCACAAGATCTCCTTCTCTACTCCCCTCTTATCTCCTCTTCCCACAATCGCATACAAGATTTCTCTCGCGTATCACCCCTACTCTGGAACCCTCTACCACAACACATCAGACTCTCGCCTACCATCGAAATCTTCAAAAAGAACCTGAAGACCCACCTCTCCCGACAAGCCTACAACCTGCAGTAACCACCGATCAACCAAACCGCTGTATGACCAGCTCTATCCTCACCTACTGTATCCTCACCCATCCCTTGTAGATTGTGAGCCTTCGCGGGCAGGGTCCTCTCTCCTCCTGTACCAGTTATGACTTGTATTGTTTAAGATTATTGTACTTGTTTTTATTATGTATACCCCTCCCCACATGTAAAGCGCCATGGAATAAATGGCGCTATAACAATAAATAATAATAATATATATATATATATATATATATATATATATATATATATATATATATATATATATATATATATATATATATGTGTATATATATATATATCTCTAACACCAAGAAGACCAAAAACAAATGGCACTGTCTGTGAAGCGAGGTTATCCAAAAATTTCGGGCCCAGGTATTAATGAATAATAGTCCTAGCATCAGCCGTGCATCAAGATCATAGGTGCTCTTCTGAAAATACACGAAAATCCATGACCATACGCAAGAAGAAAGAGAAGGCACTCACTGATCTAAAATTCCCGACTTTATTTCATCTTCATGTTAAAAAAATACTGACCCGTGGAAGTGCAAGCACAGCGCGAAACGGCTGTCGTCTATCCCTGCTCACAAGAACTCCGCTCCTCACTCCCCCGGCCATGGAATTTTTTTAACTTTAAGACGAAATAAAGTTGGGAAATTTAGATCGGTGAGTGCCTTCTCTTTCTTCTTGCATATGGTTATATATATATATATATCTCAAGTAGAGACCAAAAGTTTGGACACACCTCATTTAAAGATTTTTCTGTATTTTCATGGCTTTGAAAATTGTAAATTCACACTGAAGGCATCAAAACTATGAATTAACACGTGTGGAATTATATACTTAACAAAAAAGTGTGAAACAACTGAAAATATGTCTTATATTCTAGGTTCTTCAAAGTAGCCACCTTTTGCTTTGATGACTGCTTTGCACACTCTTGGCATTCTCTTGATGAGCTTCAAGAGGTAGTCACCGGAAATGGTTTTCACTTCACAGGTGTGCCCTGTCAGGTTTAATAAGTGGGATTTCTTGCCTTATAAATAGTGTTGGGACCATCAGTTGTGTTGTGCAGAAGTCTGGTGGATACACATCTGATAGTCCTACTGAATAGACTGTTAGAATTTGTATTATGGCAACAAAAAAGCAGCTAAGTAAAGAAAAACGAGTGGTCATCATTACTTTAAGAAATGAAGGTCAGTCAGTCCGAAAAATTGGGAAAACTTTGAAAGTGTCCCCAAGTGCAGTTGCAAAAACCATCAAGCGCTACAAAGAAACTGGCTCACATGAGGACCGCCCCAGGAAAGGAAGACCAAGAGTCACCTCTGCTTCTGAGGATAAGTTTATCCGAGTCACCAGCCTCAGAAATCGCAGGTTAACAGCAGCTCAGATTAGAGACCAGGTCAATGCCACAGTTCTAGCAGCAGGCACATCTCTACAACAACTGTTAAGAGGAGACTGTGCAGCCGGCCTTCATGGTAAAATAACTGCTAGGAAACCACTGCTGAGGACAGGCAACAAGCAGAAGAGACTTGTTTGGGCTAAAGAACACAAGAAATGGACATTAGACCAGTGGAAATCTGTGCTTTGGTCTGATGAGTCCAAATTTTAGATCTTTGGTTCCAACCACCGTGTCTTTGTGCGACGCAGAAAAGGTGAGCGGATGGACTCTACATGCCTGGTTCCCACCGTGAAGCATGGAGGAGGAGGAGGTGTGATGGCGTGGGGGTGCTTTGCTGGTGACACTGTTGGGGATTTATTCAAAATTGAAGGCATACTGAACCAGCATGGCTACCACAGCATGTTGCTATTCCATCCGGTTTGCATTTAGTTGGACCATCATTTATTTTTCAACAGGACAATGACCCCAAACACACCTCCAGGCTGTGTTAGGGCTATTTGACCAAGAAGGAGAGTGATGGGGTGCTACACCAGATGTCCTGGCCTCCAGTCACCAGACCTGAACCCAATCGAGATGGTTTGGGGTGAGCAGGACCGCAGAGTGAAGGCAAAAGGGCCAACAAGTGCTAAGCATCTCTGGGAACTCCTTCAAGATTGTTGGAAGACCATTTCCAGTGACTAACTCTTGAAGTTCATCAAGAGAATGCCAAGAGTGTGCAAAGCATTCATTAAAGCAAAAGGTGGCAACTTTGAAGAACCTAGAATATAAGACATATCTTCAGTTGTTTCACACCTTTTTGTTAAGTATATAATTCCACATGAGTTAATTCATAGTTTTGATGCCTTCAGTATGAATTTACAATTTTCATAGTCATGAAAATACAGAAAAATCTTTAAATGAGAAGGTGTGTCCAAACTTTTGGTCTGTACTGTGTATGTATGTATATGTATATATATATATATATATATATATATATATATATATATATATATATATATATATATATATATATTACAGCGAGAGATACATAGAAGAATAGCCGGTAATTCATTTGTCAGCCTCTCTAAATTCACTGCTGGAGCCGACAGGATAGAAGACATGGTTCACATACACTAAGTAGATGCAGAATAGTTAGATATGTACTGTATATGTCAGTGATCAATACAATTAGTATAGTGTGTGTGCAAATTAGAGGACATGTATGTAATTAATAAAAGATTATTTTTGGGGGAAAAAATGTTGCGTGCTCCCGCGTAATTTTCCAATCCAGAGAGGGAAAGCCAGCGACTGGAGGCCAATGTTTATAGCCTAAGAAGGGGTTAATACCCATGGATCTCCCCAGGCTATGAATATGAGCCCACAGCTGTATTTTTAGTGTTTACTGGCTATTAAAATAGGGTGGCCCCCCAAAAATGACATGGGGTACCCTTATAATTAAATTCCAGAAAAGGCTATGCAGACAGCTGCGGGCTGATATTCATAGCCTAGGAAGGGGCCATGGATATTGACCCCTCCTGGCTACAAACACTAGCTCGCAGCCTCCCCAGAAATGTCGCATTTTTAAGATTCGCCAATTTCAGCACTTAGCCTCTCTCTTCCCGCTGCCCTGTATCGGTGGTATATGGGGTAATAGTTTGGGAGTTGATGTGACCTTTATATTGTAAGGTCACATCAAGCCCGGCTTAGTAATGGAGAAGTGTCAAGAAGACACATATCCATTGCTAATCCTATAGTTGTTACAGATTTAATAAAGACGCAGCCAGGATAAAGTCTTTTAATGAAATAAAACACTAAACACAGTTTTTCATCCTTATTATCCAGCTAATACATACAACGCCCTTGTTCTCCTGTAATTAAAAACAAACCAAAAAAAAAAAACAAACAACAATATACCATACCTGTCAGTCGTTCTGTCCCACGCAGTAATCCATATCTGGGGAAAATACAGTTTGCAACTAGGAGCGGTGCTGAAGTGCGACCACCATGGCTGCAAACTACTGGTGAATGAATGAGATGATGCTAGCGCAGCTTCAGAGACTAGCACTGACGTCACTGAGTCTGCCCTCCCTTCCGGCCTGAACTGCAATGAACTCTGCAGCGTGGGAAAATGAACTGCCATTTTCCCACGCTCCAGAGTTCAGCGCGGGTCAGGCCAGCAGTGAGGGTAGACTCGGTGACTTCACTGCTAGTCACTGAGGCTGCGTTGGCAGCACCTCCTTATTCCCCAGTAGTTTGCAGCTGGGCTGGTAGCATCTTAGCACAGTCCTGGTTGCAAACTGTATTACTGCGTGGGACAGAACGACAGACAGGTATGGTATATTGTTGTTGTTTTTTTATTCATTACAGGAGATCGAGGGTGTCTCATGGATTAGCTGAATAATAAAGATGGTAAACTGTGTTTATTGTTTAATTTAATTAAAATACTTTATTCTGGCTGTGCCTTTATTGAACCTCTAACAACTATAGGATTATTAATGGATAGCTGTCTAATTGACACCTCTCCATTACTAAGCCGGGCTTGATGTGACCTTACAATTCAAAGGTCACATCAACCACCCAACTATTACCCCATTGCCACTGCTACAGGGCAGTGGGAAGAGAGAGGCTAAGTGCCATAATTGCCATAAATCATGCAGCTGCGTCAACAAAAACGAAATCTCTGAGCAGTCACAAATGCTCGGCGATTTCCCGAGCAACAAGTATATTCGCTCATCACTATTAACTACCTGCAAAAAACACTTGATGAACTTTTGATAGTAGTTTGCAAACCCCAAGAAGCGTTGCAAATAGTGATGAGCGAGTATACTCGTTGCTCAGGCTTTCCCGAGCACGTTCGGGTGGTCTCCCGAGTATTTGTGACTGCTCAGAGATTTAGTTTTTGTTGATGCAGCTGCATAATTTATGGCTGCTAGCCAGCCTGAGTACATGTGGGGGTAGCCTGGTTGCTAGGGAATCCCCACATGTAATCAAGCTGTCTAGTAGCTGTAAATCATGCAGCTGCGGCAAGGAAAACAATCTCTGATCAGTCATAAATACTTGGAGACCACCCGAGTGTGCTCGGGAAAACCCAAGTAACGAGTATACTCGCTCATCACTAGTTGCAAACCCTTCAAGTCACGGGGCTGAACCCAATCACTAATAGCCTGCACCTTCTTGGGATCCATGCGAAACCCCTCATTGGAAACAATCAAACCCAAAAATGATAACTCCTGTGCAAAAAATTAACATTTAAAATTTTGAAAAAAGTAGTTTTTCCCTGAGTCTATGAAGGACAGTACGTAACTAGTGCAAATGGGTTTCACTGTCAGGGGAGTAAACCAAGATGTCGTCAAGGTAAATAACTGCAAAGCGACCGATCAGATCAGCAAACACAACATTAATAAAATTTTGAAAAATGGCTGGGGTGTTTGTTAGCCCGAAGGACATAAACAGATTCTCAAAAAGAACTTCTCACGTGAGAAACGCCGTCTTCCACTCGTCTCACTCTCAAACACTTATCCAATTATAGGCTCCCCACAAATCCAACTTTGAAAATCATTTGGCCCCAGACAATTGGTTACACAAGTCAGGAACGAGAGGAAGTGGGTAAGTGTTTCTCACAGTGATTTTGTTGAGTTCCCGAAAGTCGAGGCAAGGACTCAAACCACCATCTTTTTTCTTTACAAAGAAAAAGCCAGCTGCCACAGGAGAAACATAAGGGCAGATATGCCCCTTACGAAGACTCTGCAATATACTCCTTCATGGCCAGCCGCTCAGGACAAGACAGATTAAACAAACGGGCCTTGGGCAATTTAGCCCCAGGAATTAACCCCTTCACCCCCAAGGGTGGTTTGCACGTTAATGACCGGGCCAATTTTTACAATTCTGACCACTGTCCCTTTATGAGGCTATAACTCTGGAACGCTTTGACGGATCTTGGCGATTCTGACATTGTTTTCTCGTGACATATTGTACTTCATGATAGTGGTAAAATTTATTCGATATAACTTGCGTTTATTTGTGAAAAAAATGGAAATTTGGCGAAAATTATGAAAATTTTGCAATTTTCCAACTTTGAATTTTTATGCCCTTAAATCACAGACATATGTCACGCAAAATACTTAATAAGTAACATTTCCCACATGTCTACTTTACATCAGTACAATTTTGGAACCAAAATTTTTTTTTGTGACGGAGTTATAAGGGTTAAAAGTTGACCAGCAATTTCTCATTTTTACAACACCATTTTTTTTTAGGGACCACATCTCATTTGAAGTCATTTTGAGGGGTCTATATGATAGAAAATACTCAAGTGTGACACCATTCTAAAAACTGCACCCCTCAAGGTGCTCAAAACCACATTCAAGAATCAAGGTGCTCAAAACCACATTCAAGAAGTTTATTAACCCTTCAGGTGTTTCACAGGAATTTTTGGAATGTTTAAATAAAAATGAACATTTAACTTTTTTTCACACAAAATTTATTTCAGCTCCAATTTGTTTTATTTTACCAAGGGTAACAGGAGAAAATGGACCCCCAAAGTTGTTGTATAATTTGTCCTGAGTACGCTGATACCCCATATGTGGGGGTAAACCATTGTTTGGACGCATGGCAGAGCTTGGAAGGGAAGGAGCGCCATTTGACTTTTCAATGCAAAATTGACTGGAATTGAGATGGGACGCCATGTTGCGTTTGGAGAGCCCCTGATGTGCCTAAACATTGAAACTCCCCACAAGTGACACCATTTTGGAAAGTAGACCCCCTAAGGAACTTATCTAGATGTGTGTTGAGCACTTTGACCCACCAAGTGCTTCACAGAAGTTTATAATGCAGAGCCGTAAAAATAAAAAATCATTTTTTCACACAAATGATCTTTTCGCCCCCAATTTTTTATTTTCCCAAGGGTAAGAGAAGAAATTGGACCCCAAAAAATGTTGTGCAATTTGTCCTGAGTACGCTGATACCCCATATGTGGGTGTAAACCATTGTTTGGGCGCATGGCAGAGCTTGGAAGGGAAGGAGCGCCATTTGACTTTTCAATGCAAAATTGACTGGAATTGAGATGGGACGCCATGTTGCGTTTGGAGAGCCCCTGATGTGCCTAAACATTGAAACTCCCTACAAGTGACACCATTTTGGAAAGTAGACCCCCTAAGGAACTTATCTAGATGTGTGGTGAGCACTTTGACCCACCAAGTGCTTCACAGAAGTTTATAATGCAGAGCCGTAAAAATAAAAAATCATATTTTTTCACACAAATGATCTTTTCGCCCCCAATTTTTTATTTTCCCAAGGGTAAGAGAAGAAATTGGACCCCAAAAAATGTTGTGCAATTTGTCCTGAGTACGCTGATACCCCATATGTGGGTGTAAACCATTGTTTGGGCGCATGGCAGAGCTTGGAAGGGAAGGAGCGCCATTTGACTTTTCAATGCAAAATTGACTGGAATTGAGATGGGACGCCATGTTGCGTTTGGAGAGCCCCTGATGTGCCTAAACATTGAAACTCCCTACAAGTGACACCATTTTGGAAAGTAGACCCCCTAAGGAACTTATCTAGATGTGTGGTGAGCACTTTGACCCACCAAGTGCTTCACAGAAGTTTATAATGCAGAGCCGTAAAAATAAAAAATCATATTTTTTCACACAAATGATCTTTTCGCCCCCAATTTTTTATTTTCCCAAGGGTAAGAGAAGAAATTGGACGCCAAAAAATGTTGTGCAATTTGTCCTGAGTACGCTGATACCCCATATGTGGGTGTAAACCATTGTTTGGGCGCATGGCAGAGCTTGGAAGGGAAGGAGCGCCATTTGACTTTTCAATGCAAAATTGACTGGAATTGAGATGGGACGCCATGTTGCGTTTGGAGAGCCCCTGATGTGCCTAAACATTGAAACTCCCTACAAGTGACACCATTTTGGAAAGTAGACCCCCTAAGGAACTTATCTAGATGTGTGGTGAGCACTTTGACCCTCCAAGTGCTTCACAGAAGTTTATAATGCAGAGCCGTAAAAATAAAAAATCATATTTTTTCACACAAATGATCTTTTCGCCCCCAATTTTTTATTTTCCCAAGGGTAAGAGAAGAAATTGGACGCCAAAAAATGTTGTGCAATTTGTCCTGAGTACGCTGATACCCCATATGTGGGTGTAAACCATTGTTTGGGCGCATGGCAGAGCTTGGAAGGGAAGGAGCGCCATTTGACTTTTCAATGCAAAATTGACTGGAATTGAGATGGGACGCCATGTTGCGTTTGGAGAGCCCCTGATGTGCCTAAACATTGAAACTCCCTACAAGTGACACCATTTTGGAAAGTAGACCCCCTAAGGAACTTATCTAGATGTGTTTTGAGAGCTTTGAACCCCCAAGTGTTTCACTACAGATTATAACGCAGAGCCGTGAAAATATATATTTTTTTTTTCTCAAAAATGATTTTTTAGCCCCCAGCTTTGTATTTTTACAAGGGTAACAGAATAAATTGGACCCCAAAATTTGTTTTCCAATTTGTCCTGAGTACGCTGATACCCCATATGTGGGGGGGAACCACTGTTTGGGCGCATGACAGAGCTCGGAAGGGAAGGAGCGCCATTTGGAATGCAGACTTAAATGGATTGGTCAGCAGCCGTCACGTTGCATTTGCAGAGCCCCTGATGTACCCAAACAGTACAAACCCCCCACAAGTGACCCCATATTGGAAACTAGACCTCCCAAGGAACTTATCTAGATGTGTTTTGAGAACTTTGAACCCCCAAGTGTTTCACTAAAGTTTATAGCGCAAATCCGTGAAAATAAAAATTCTTTTTTTTTTTCACAAAAATGATTTTTTAGCCCCCAGTTTTGTATTTTCACAAGGGTAACAGGATAAATTGGACCCCAAAAGTTGTTGTCCAATTTGTCCTGAGTACGCTGATACCCCATATGTGGGGGGGAACCACTGTTTGGGTGCATGACAGAGCTCGGAAGGGAAGGAGCACCATTTGGAATGCAGCCTTAAATGGATTGGTCTGCAGGCGTCACGTTGCATTTGCAGAGCCCCTGATGTACCCAAACAGTACAAACCCCCCACAAGTGACCCCATATTGGAAACTAGACCTCCCAAGGAACTTATCTAGATGTGTTGTGAGAACTTTGAACCCCCAAGTGTTTCACTACAGTTTATAACGCAGAGCCGTGAAAATAAAACATCTTTTTTTTCCCACAAAAATGATTTTTAGCCCCCCAAATTTTTATTTTCCTAAGGATAACAAGAGAGCTTGGACCCCAGAAGTTGTTGTTCAATTTGTCCCGAGTACGCTGATAACACATATGTTGGGGTAAACCCCTTTTTGGGCGCACGGGAGAGCTCGGAAGGGAAGGAGCACTGTTTTACTTTTTCAACGCAGAATTGGCTGGAATTGAGATTGGACGCCATGTCGCGCTTGGAGAGCCCCTGATGTGCCTGGACAGTGGAAACTCCCCAATTCTACCTGAAACCCTAACCCAAACACACCCCTAACCCTAATCCCAACGGTAACCCTAACCACACCCCTAGCCCTGACACACCCATAATTCTAATCCCAACCCTAATCCAAACGTAAATGTAATCCAAACCCTAACCCTAACTTTAGCCCCAACCCTAACTTTAGCCCCAACCCTAACTTTACCTCCAACCCTAGCCCTAACCCTAACCCTACCCCTACCCCTAAACGTGACTGAAATACGTGGCACTGAAATACGTGGCACTGAAATACGTGGCACTGAAATACGTGGCACTGAAATACGTGGCACTGAAATACGTGGCACTGAAATACGTGGCACTGAAATACGTGGCACTGAAATACGTGGCACTTAAATACGTGGCACTGAAATATGTGATACGTGGCACTTAAATACGTGGCACTGAAACACGTGGCACTGAAATACGTGATACATGGCACTGAAATACGTGGCACTGAAATACGTGGCACTGAAATACGTGGCACTGAAATACGTGGCACTGAAATACGTGGCACTGAAACACGTGCAACTGAAATACGTGGTACTAAAATATGTGGCACTGAAATACGTGATACGTGGCACTGAAATACGTGGCACTGAAACACGTGGCACTGAAATATGTGATACGTTGCCCTGAAATACATGGCACTGAAATACATGGCACTGAAATACGTGGCACTGAAATACGTGGCACTGAAATACGTGGCACTGAAATACGTGGCACTGAAATACGTGGCACTGAAATACGTGGCACTGAAATATGTGATACGTGGCACTTAAATACGTGGCACTGAAACACGTGGCACTGAAATACGTGATACATGGCACTGAAATACGTGGCACTGAAATACGTGGCACTGAAATACGTGGCACTGAAATACGTGGCACTGAAACACGTGCAACTGAAATACGTGGTACTAAAATATGTGGCACTGAAATACGTGATACGTGGCACTGAAATACGTGGCACTGAAACACGTGGCACTGAAATATGTGATACGTTGCCCTGAAATACATGGCACTGAAATACGTGGCACTGAAATACGTGGCACTGAAATACGTGGCACTGAAATACGTGGCACTGAAATACGTGGCACTGAAATACGTGGCACTGAAATACGTGGCACTATGACTGTCAGAAAATGTTCATTAAACGGTTAGGGGTGAGGTTAGGGGTAGAGTTAGGGTTAGGGTTTGGATCCCTTTATCACAATGATGGTGGTGGGTGGCTTTTCAGTGTGTTTTCTGTTTTTTTTTCGATAAAAATGCATGCGTTTTTAACGCAAACAAACGCATGTGCTTAAAAACGCAAGAAAATACTGCAGGTTGTATTTCTGAAAATTAACGCATGCAGAAAAAAACCGCATGCGTTTGAAAACGCGACCAAACGTGTACAAAAAAAACGCATGCGTTTTCAATGTTAAATATAGGGAAAAAACGCATGCGTTTTTTTGTGCAAAAAACGCTGCAGACAAAAACGCAAGTGTGAAACCAGCGACGCTTTTTATAGCAAAAAAGTTTTTGCGTCTCCACATTTTGAGAGCTATAATTTTTCCACATTTTGCTCCACAGAGTCATGTGAGGTCTTGTTTTTTGCGGGACGAGTTGACGTTTTTATTGGTAACATTTTCGGACACGTGACCGTTTTTGATCGCTTTTTATTCCGATTTTTGTGAGGCAGAATGACCAAAAACCAGCAATTCCTGAATTTCTTTTGGGAGAGGCGTTTATACCGTTCCGCGTTTGGTAAAATTGATAAAGCAGTTTTATTCTTCGGGTCAGTACGATTACAGCGATATCTCATTTATATCATTTTTTTATGTTTTGGCGCTTTTATACGATAAAAACTATTTTATAGAAAAAATAATTATTTTGGTATCGCTTTATTCTCAGGACTATAACTTTTTTATTTTTTTGCTGATGATGCTGTGTGGCGGCTTGTTTTTTGCAGGACAAGATGACGTTTTCAGTGGTACCATGGTTATTTATATATGTCTTTTTGATCGCGTGTTATTCCACTTTTTGTTCGGCGGTATGGTAATAAAGCGTTGTTTTTTGCCTCGGTTTTTTTTTTTTTTTCTTACGGTGTTTACTGAAGGGGTTAACTAGTGGGGCAGTTTTATAGGTGGGGTCGTTACGGACGCGGCGATACTAAACATGTGTACTTTTATTGTTTTTTTTTTTTTATTTAGATAAAGAAATGTATTTATGGGAATAATATATATTTTTTTTTTTTCATTATTTTGGAATATTTTTTTTTATTTTTTTTTACACATTTGGAAATTTTTTTTTTAACTTTTTTACTTTGCCCCAGGGGGGGACAATACAGATCGGTGATCTGTCAGTTTGCATAGCACTCTGACAGATCACCGATCTGCGAGAGGTGCAGGCTGCTTCACAGTGCCTGCTCTGAGCAGGCTTCTGTGAAGCCACCTCCCTCCCTGCAGGACCCGGATCCGCGGCCATCTTGGATCCGGGTCTGGAGCAGGCAGGGAGGGAGGTAAGACCCTCGCAGCAACGCGATCACATCGCGTTGCTGCGGGGGGCTCAGGGAAGCCCGCAGGGAGCCCCCTCCCTGCGCGATGCTTCCCTGCACCGCCGGCACATCGCGATCATGTTTGATCGCGGTGTGCCGGGGGTTAATGTGCCGGGAGCGGTCCGTGACCGCTCCTGGCACATAGTGCCGGATGTCAGCTGCGATATGCAGCCGACACCCGGCCGCGATCGGCCGCGCTCCCCCCGTGAGCGCGGCCGATCGGCTATGACGTACTATCCCGTCGGCGGTCATGGGGGCCCACCCCACCTCGACGGGATAGTACGTCGGATGTCAGGAAGGGGTTAAATTGATGGCACAATTAAAAGATGGATGTGGCGGTAGAACCTCAGCCTCGCTTTCAGAGAACACGTCTTCAAAGACCTTCAGGTACTCCGGAATAGCTTCCAGACCGACAGACAACACAGATACAGACTTCAAGGACTTAGATAAGGACCATTGAACAATTTCCTCAGTAACCCAGTTAATAACAGGGTTTTGATGCTGTAACCAAGGCATTCCCAACACCAACCCACTATATTTGCCCACTTTGATGCTAATTCTGGTGCCCAGAACCCATATGGGCGAGGCTGGAGGGACCTGGGTTTGATGCAGGGCATCACTATTTGTGTATTTTAAGTGTCAGATCAGTGGCCCAAAGCCATTTAACCCCTTAAAAACAGCAGGTCCCTATTCAAATCTGTTAAAATTGGCTGTTTGCCCAGTTTGATGACAGTTCTGATGCCCAGAACTCATTTGGGCCAGGCTGAAGAGACCTGGTTTTATTGTGGGGCTCCCTGTTCTATATGTATGCACTCTGGTATCAGTGGCACAAAGGAATTTAACCCCTTAAAAAACACCAGTTACTTATTCAAATCTGTGAAAATGGGCTGTTTGCCCACTTTGATGCCAATTCTGCTGCCCAGAACCCATTTGGGCCAGGCTGGAGGGACCTGGGTTTGATGCAGGCCATTCATTATCTGTATTTTAAGCATCAGATCAGGGGCCCAAAGTCATTTAACCCCTTAAAAAAGTCAGATACTTAAATCAATAAAAATGGGCTGCTTGCCCACTTTGATGCCAGTTCTGGTGCCCAGAACCCATTTGGGCCAGGCTGAAGGGACCTGGGTTTGATGCAGGGCATCAATATCTGTGTATTTTAAGTATCAGATCAGTGGCCCAAAGGCACTTAACCCCGTAAAAACCATCAGTTACTTATTCAAATCTGCAAAAATGAGCTGTTTGCCCAGTTTGATGCCAATTCTGGTGCCCAGAACGCATTTGGGCCAGGCTGGAGGAACCTTGTTTTGATGCAGGGCATCACTTTCTGTGTATTTTAAGTGTCGTATCAGTGGCCCAAAGGCATTTAACCCCTTAAAAACATCAGTTACTTATTCAAATCTGCAAAAATGGGCAGTTTACCCACATTGATGCCAGTTCTGATGCCCAGAACACATTTGGGCCAGGCTGAAGGGACCTGGGTTTGATGCAGGGCATCACTATCTGTGAATTTTAAGTGTCGTATCAGTGGCCCAAAGGCATTTAACCCCTTAAAAACATCAGTTACTTATTCAAATCTGTGAAAATGGGCTGTTTGCCCACTTTGGTGCCAGTTGTGGTGCCCAGAACCCATTTGGGCCAGGCTGAAGGGACCTGGGTTTGATGCAGGGCAGTAGTAGAGCATAGGGAGGTTTCGTCAAACTCAATTTGACAGGTGGACCCGCCCCTATCATAGTGTATCAAAGTGTGTAACCCCTCCCCTCCCTGGCTGCATTCAGCAGCTGTTCCCTGTGCTCTCCCCTTTTGATATAGTTTAATATTGTTATCACAGTGTTTAATATTGTTAATACAGTGATTATTATCCCAGTAATTGTTTTATATTAGATTTATATGCTGTATTAAGTTTACTCTTATTTGATAATCCGATGAAAGGGAGAATGAGCCTGTGTTTCTGCAGTATTATTGGATAGCGGTATTCTCATTTATATGTGTTTTATAATGGGCACATTATGTATGGGATTGAATGAGGCTGTGTTTCTGACTGCAGCCCTGTATCCTGTAATGTGTGAATCTCGCTGTCTATTTCTTACATGATCACAGACAGATGTGTGTTAGCATGCCATACATTCACAAACATCATTTTACACAAGTTTCACATGCCATGTCAATTCCCAACCGTGACCGGCTTACATATAACTCGCTGGCTCATCAATCAACACAGCAAAACTGTCTGCATTTCCGCCTCACATACAACAAGCATCTGGATGTTGTGTGTGTGAACCGGCAATATGATGTGTCCCACGGATGTGTGGGGGCCCCACGGATGTTCTTCCCTTCTGGGATCCTAGATAGCTGTGCAAACACAGAATAGTTTAAAATCTTTTATTGTGAGAAGTAAAACACAACAGAGCTAATTGCTGGCAGATGACACCCTGAATATCTTTTAACTAGATAGCTGTCCTGGTCAGACATTTAGATCAGCGAAAGCAAGCACATTTTTGATTAAATTGATAACTACGGTTAGAACGAGTTAAATTTGAAAATGTTGATACAACAAAGTCTGATACGATTCTATCGTTTCTTTGTACATCAGAAGTGAAATGTTGTAAAAGCTTCTTGAATGGTAATCCGTGCGCTAAATGGTGCAAAACATATACGCAGTAATGCCCGCATGTATGACTATACATATCTTGGATTTGGGCATCTTGATAACAATACGCGGCACAAATCTTGTTCAGGAATGTCACAAAATCGCGTGGGAAGATTATATTTTCAGGGCTAATGTCGTAACTATAAAAAAATATGCCCGTCTTATCATCGCAGAGTACGATTAATACCCAGTGGCGTCCAGCTTGATTCGCCGGGTCTGTATTCACGATATATGCCGCTGGTCTCTGAGTCACTCTTTCTTCCGGAAGCAAATCAGACGGAAACACACCGGCGAATATGCGCTCTGTATAATTATCGGCCTTCAGTATCGTTGTAAGCTGCAGACTGTCCATTGTTACTTAATTAAAATCGTACAAGATCTCTCTCCTAGTATTAATTTCCAGAATGGTGTGGTTGACTGCGAAAACAATCATATTTATCGTGTGGGGTGTCGCTAGCGCGAAGCGGACTTTAGCACGTAGGTTACCTGTTTTAATGAGCGAGAAATGGCCTCCAGGCTCTTGATCAGGCGATAAATCAAAAGCAAATAGAGTGAATCCAGCCATAAATTCTTCACGATCTATCGCCATGGCACAATCTGCCTTTTGCTTGCCAGATATATGGGCAAGCGCCATATACTCTCTGATGGCTAAATCATCATTAAAATTAGGATTATAAGGTCTTGCGGGTATCTGCTGGCCGTCCAGATATAAAGCGGCGTGGTTGATGTGGTAGTGGTTGAATTGAAACGGATTTTTCGTGTATGAACCGCTGAAGGCCTCATTATCTACAAATCCCAATATAACAGTCTTTGGTATCTGGCCTAGGAAGAGGTTCTCGTGGTTCGTTATCCGTGTCCCTGCGGCGATGCTGTACACTTTCAGACATGTTCGGTCAATAGCGTACTTGGCGGTTGCGGATAGGAGGGCCTGGCTGTGACCGATTCGGACAGCCAGAGACACCTGCACTCTTTTCACATAGAGAGCCGCTTGCGAGATTTGCACCTTCAGCGGCTCGGCTTCTGCGGACGTGAGGCAGAAAGCATCCTTATTTCTTGTTAACTTAACCTTAAGGTCAAGACCATTCAATATTAACTTTGGTTGATTAAATATATCCCCAAAAATGGGCCTCAAAGAGGTCGATGGGCTTTGAGCGAGAAGCTGCATTGGCTCTTTTGATGAACCCCGCATTTGCGCCATCCAAGCTCCGGTCATTATGATGGCCCGCAGTGTCTTTATAGAACAAACCGGCTGTAAATTGTGATGACAGCATCTGCGAGCTGTAATTTAAAAGGGTCTCTATGTACGATCTATAGCTGTAGAGATTGTCCGATTGTGAGATAAGTCGATCTCCCAGAGTAATATCAACCTGGTTAAAAAGGGTGGCTAGAGGATAATTTATGAGAGCCACCCAGGAGCCATCGGCAATAGCCGTATTATCTTGCTTCACAATGCGACAGCTTATGTACAACAGCGTGTTGTTTAGATCATAATAATAATCGCCGCTCCCAGATATGAAAAATTCCAACGGGCCATTGTCTGACAGCCGCAACAGGTTGTACTTCTACAAATAGAGATTTCTCTATACTTGTTTGTGTCAGGGGTACGTCAAAAATATCCAGTTCAGATTTTGCGCACTCTACAGAAGCGTCATGCAAGAAAGCCATGATAACTGATTAGAAGATGTCATCCGCAGAGCGTCTTACTCGTTTCTGGCAGTGGCGTCTCTTGGTGGTAGTTTTATTCATGAGCATTGGCGGTAAAGGCGGGCAAGCGCGCCTCTTTCTTTTTTGTGCTTTTTTAGCGACATAAATTATCCCAGATCCGTCTTGCTGCAGTTGTGTATTTATCCGCTTCATAAGGGCCATTGAGGCGGTCGTGACGGCGTCCGTCGAGATATTCCGGACCGCCGTCTTTATGTGCGGTTTTACTAATTCTAAGCCTTTTCTGAAAAGCGGCACGGCGCAGCGAAATAAGCCTTTAAATATCCCAGCCAGGCCGGAGCCATACATGTACTCGCTCCCGCGGAACCCCTCTAGCCTGTGCCCCGACTGGGCAGTATAGTAGCGGGCATAAACAGCGGGATCTCCATACACCCTTTGAGACACCATTTTATCGTGTCAATACTGTCGCGGTCTGAAATGTAATTGCACTATACACTTTCCGTATCTGAATTTAACCGGCGTAGCCTGGTCCGACATGACTGTAATGTTTATGGAGTCAAAGTGTTGTTTGCACAGCGGTATGTAATCTGGACGCGTGTAGCGCACCGTGACAATATCATTATCATCGCCGCTAACTTCTACGGTCCGTAACAGTTGAACGTAACTGTCGCCTACAAGCTGATGCTGAATTATATCAGTGTATACAAAAAGCGAATAAAAAACAGCCTTTGAATCGGGGTAAAAGCGTCGATTCCACGGCATTAAAGCAACGGGGAGTCATCGACGGTCTGTAGGCCGAAAATAAATTTTAGCTTAGTACCCAGAGCAAACTATAGGGGCCAGGTCGGGCAGGATCACCTCTCGGCGTAGCTCATCATACCGTATTCTGTAGGCAGGTGCGGATAAATTCAGCGCCTCTATTCGGGCATTGACCGCGCCAACCAACTTATGAATGTTCGAGTAAAATCCTGATTTTATATGATAATGTTCTAACTGTTCGCCGTGTTTGGCAGCGTAGAAGTTCCCTTCAAAAGCCTCAAACGTGTTCCACGTATGGGGGTACTGTATTTCCGTTAACGCCACTTCATAAGCGTCTGAAAGATGAACGGCCCTCGCTAACTTGGTGTTGTAATTCGATATGGTGTTATCGGGGTAGATTTTAATTGAGGAATTACTGGGCAGTGTCACGAAAAACGAGCGCGCTTCCATGGCTATATATCTGTCAACTCCGAAGCCGGAATCCAACTATTGAATTTTTTGGGGTACCCCAGCCATTTGACGAAGCAGTGACTCACACCCCCGACACTTTTTTTCTCAAAATCTTTTCTACTCTGTAGACACGATTCTCATCCATAGGTATTTTTTGCAGTTCTTCCTTATAAAATGACCCCTCTTCAGGGTCGCCGGATAAATCACTAATTTTATAAAGAGGTTTATGAAATTTACTGGATAAGCCTGTAATTACAAAAATCTCTTCGCTGTACGTTTTTTCATACCCCTTACAGAACGTTCCCTTATAGCGCGATATTCTCACATGATCTCCGACCTTTAAAGTCGGTTTAATCGGTTTATTAGTAATAGTAGAACTGTAAATATTGCGCCAGATTTGCATAGCGTTTTTCTCTGTCACTTCAGCGGGGCTACAGCGTATGGTAGAATGATAAGTATGATTGTAGCTATGCACCAAATCCGGTAAAATATCAATATACCTAAAGGTATTATGCTTCGTGAGATAGCGCCACATACGGGTTTTTAATGTGCGATTAAAGCGCTCTACGATAGCTGCTTTTACGACATTGTTGGTAAAAAAGTGGTGAATATTATGCATATTACATAGCTGCTTGAGTGGCGAATTTATAAATTCTTTGCCGCGATCCGTCTGCAATTTCTTCGGTATGCGCTTATCATTTTGAAATATTAATTCAAACGACCTGGCCACACTAGCTCCGGTCTTGTTTGACAAGACCACGCACCACGTGTATCTCGATAGAGTATCAACCACCGTCAGGATGTATTTGACATTATCATTTTCCCTTGAATAGTCAATTAAACTTACGAGATCCGCCTGCCACTGCGCATCAATGTTCGAGACGTAAATTTTATTTGTCAAAAAACGTTTTCTAACAGGCCGGTGTAGCGTGTATGCATCTTGGTTATTCAGCCACTCAGCCACATCAGATTTCTTTATTCCGCGGTCTCTCGTCGCTCTAAATAATTTGTCGATTCTGCCGAATGATCCGGGCTCCCTAGCTGTAAAATATTGTTTTTCTAATATTTTATGATGCGGATTAGACGCCATGATTGAATAAAATGATTGTGTCTCGATAATCAGCAGCCTGCTTCTTTCAGAAATTCAGTTGTATAAAATTCCCTGTTTTAATCCGACTATATCATGCATGAGTTAATACATGCTGTATTTATTCCAAATATTCCAGCCCTAGATAATATATTTCAGGGCTAGATGAGTTATTTAGTTTAACACAACAGCTGCAACTCATTAGTGTAATCCGATACTGCCTGGCTGAAATCACTAAAGAGGCAAACAGTGCCGCGGTGGGAGTCGCTTTCTCTTTAAATACAGGCCAGTCTCCTACAAGTTTGACACGCACAGAATCTTAAAGGCATTTTCTGCGAGTCTGAATAGCTGTTCTTTGAAAAAGTAAGTGCTAACTGATTTATTTGCTCCCTGATATTATCATTGTCTGTAACGTATATATTTGTGACATAGTTTTAAACTGAATCATTGCAATGTCTAGTTAGTTATATTTATCTTTTTTATTATAATTCATGTACAGTATATTTGTTATATAGTTAATAAACTGAATCTTTGCTAATTCATGTACAGTATATATTTGTTATATAGTTAATAAACTGAATCTTTGCTAATTCATGTACAGTATATATTTGTTATATAGTTAATAAACTGAATCTCTGCTAATTAATGTACAGTATATATTTTTTATATAGTTAATAAACTGAATCTTTGCTAATTCATATATAGTATATATTTGTTATATAGTTAATAAACTGAATCTGCTAATTCATATATAGTATATATTTGTTATATAGTTAATAAACTGAATCTCTGCTAATTCATGTACAGTATATATTTGTTATATAGTTAAAATCTGTATTTATCGGGGGGCGTGGCCAGCGGTTGGTGAAGAAGGACGCATGGTGGAGAGCTCCTCCAGCAAAGAGGAGATAAAGGTCTTCCCCCAGACCCCAACTACACGCAGACCACCGGAAAATACCGGGCAACATACCTGGGACGGAGAGGATCTTCAGCCTGTGCCCTCCCTGCGGCTAGAAGTCGGCACACCGGACCCTTAGAGACGGAGCGGCCTTGCAGCGCAGTACTCCGGAAACAGGTCGGCAAAGCGGGGTCTCTGCAGGAGCAGCAGTCGGCCCGAGGAAGCTCGGCGGGCGGCTGGTGGTGGGGTGCGCGGCAGCGGGCAGAGGTCTGCCAGTCCTCAGTCGGACTGTGGAGGAGGTGAAGGAGAGGCCCTCCCGCCCTTGAATCCCACGTGGCGACGGCGGAGAAGGCGCTGCAGACGCGCTCACCGGAGCATTTATAGGGAGGACTCTGACAAGTGCGCGGATCGCACTGCACAGAAGAGGAAGGTGAGCGGGATAGTGCTGGCCCCGGCTGGACGGGAGATTCCCTGGGGCCCCCGCCATAGTACCCCAGCGCTGATCGTTTTCCCGCCAGTGAGAGGGCGGACGCCATCTTGGGGTTGGATCCCCTCTCAGTGAAACACCATTTTGGGGCGGGCACATTAACTGGCACTTCTGCACATTTTCTTGCACATAGCCCTCACTGCAGAAAAGGCACAGCCACCTTACCTTCACCATCTCCTGGGCTGTTATTGTGTTTTATTTTCAGTATACTGGGAAGCAAAACATCAGCTTACCACTTAACAAACCTGCATTTCACAACTCTAGTCCTCTGGCGACACCTAGTGCTGGGACCGTTTATGACATCCAGAAGCTCATCTCTCCTGGTTCAGGACACAATATATGCTTCACTAACCTTAAGACCATAAATGCACCCTGGAGGGGGCTTGCTGATGGGGAGCTGTGCCTAATGCGGTAATCACTGCACCCCCATGCCCCCCTGAGCAATATAACAGGCAATCAGCGGCAGCGGACATATATGGGTAAAACTAAGAAGATTTCTGGGCAACCCTCAAGCTTACATAAGGAGCCTCCTATTGAGGATATGGAACGATTCTTGAACCAGCCACTCCAAACAAGAAACACCAGATCAGCAATGTCGCAAACTCCGCATAAAAATAGTTCCTCCTTAAAAGACCCACAGACCTCTCATAACTCTCCTAGGAAACCAACGGATAATGGTGGTGGAGACAGAGACATGCCTGAGGACATGAATATTGCTGAACTGAGTAAATATATAAAAGCTCTTCCTACTAAAACAGACCTGGAAAGTTTTGCATGCAGGCTTGAGAACTCGTACAAAAAAGAGATACATAACCTGCAGATGGAATTTACATCACGCATAGAGGACGTGGAAAAGACACAAGAAGATATCGCTCAAGAACTTCAGACGCACAGAGAAATCCTAATGGACCATACTATGAAATTAGAGGAAATGTCGTCCGGTCTTGAGGACCTGGAGAATCGCAACAGGCGTAATAATATCCGCATACGTGGTCTTCCGGAATCTGTCGGTCCTCAAGACCTAGACCGTACAGCTCAAAGAATATTCCTGGACATTCTCGGCGACTATGAGGACAACACCATTGAGTTTGACAGAATCCATAGATCTCTTGGTCCCAAACCCACGTCTGATTCACGCCCTAGAGACGTCATCTGCAGGGTACATTACTTCAGAATTAAGGAGGCCATCATGACAGCCTCTAGGAAAAAAGGATCCCTCCAATTTGAAGGCCAACAAATTCTACTCCTATCAGACCTATCAAGACGTACCCTATTCTTACGCAAAGCCCTGAAACCTCTGTTGGCGGTTCTCAAGGAGAGGGATATTCCCTACAGGTGGGGGTTCCCTTTCCAACTAATAGCTTTCAAAGGTGGCAAAAGCGCATACTTCCGTCGGATTGGAAACTTGGCCAACTTCCTTGGCACGTTTGAACTCCCACTAATAGAACTTCCAGACTGGCCTCTGGTCCCGACTCTCCCAGATGCTCCCCCTAGATGGCTCAGGGTTCCCAGTTCCAAGAATCGGCATGTCAATGAGAGCTCCTCTGATCCTCCATGACGTTCTTTTTCTTTGTTCCCATTTATCTTTTGGTGTTTATTAGTTTCTGCTCGTTACTGCAATATATCTGTACACTCTGCTGCGGTTGAGTGACCCCATGGATATTTGTTGTTGATTGATTGATTTTACTAGCGGGGCGGACTGTCCCACTGTTAGTTCGCCTGGGAGGTCTGAGTCTGATCCCTGATCATTTGGACACGCAATGTTCTGCATGCCGTCGGTATAACATGTATATAAATATATGTGTATGTCAGCTTGAACAAGGGTTATTACTCTGTTTAACTTTACTTTATATGTTTGTAAGTTTTTATCCATGGGCCTTGCTGAGTTCGCGGGGGGATGGGGGGGCTGGTGTTTCTCTCGGCTTCCCTTGTCCACTTGGGGTGCACGGGTGAGAGAGGGGAGGGAAACTTTTCCTTCCCCATTTCTCGCCCTAATTTCACAGATGCACAGTTTGAGTTGGTGCGTAAACCCTAGCGCACCTTCTTCTTTGTTTTCTATGCTATATTATTTCTTCTTTAACCTGTCTTTTTCCCTCCCCTCCTACTGTTTTTTTCCTTACTACCCACGGCTGTCGTGTGCTTTGGCGGATGGGGCGCACGTTATTGCAAACTGGCGTAAAGGTATTTGATAATGGATGAAATTAAATTCTGTTCCTTTAATGTAAAGGGACTAAATGTACCCGAAAAAAGACGACAGGTCCTATTTGATAGCCACAAGCAACAGATTTCTGTGCTACTGCTCCAGGAGACACACTTTAAAACTGGTGCGGTACCGCAGTGTATCACAAAAAATTATCCCAAATGGTATCACAGCTCAAATCCATTCTCAAAGTCTAAGGGTGTCTCAATAGCCTTCCACAGGTCCTTTGTGCCTGAGATCTTGGACTCACTAATTAATAAGAATGGCAGATTTATCTTCTTGCTTATCACATGGGCAGCTCATAAACTTGTAATAGCTAACATATATTTCCCAAACCAAGGGCAGCAGAAGTTTGGAGCCGATTGCAAAAGACGCCTCGAGGAGTTCGCTGGTTCCTCTCCTGTGGTACTTGGGGGCGACTTTAATATCCCAATGAATCCTGCGGTGGATGTCTCCTCGGGTAAGTCTTCATATCCTGCATCTTCCATTAACAAAATAAGATCTCAGCTGCACAGCTTGAGACTGATAGATGTCTGGAGGGTCCTTAACCCATCAACTAGGGACTATAGCTTCTTCTCAAAAATACACAATACTTACAGCAGAATAGACTATTTTTTTATTTCACATAAGCTGCTTGATATGCAGGTGAAGGCCGACGTGGGGTCGATTCTGTGGTCAGATCACGCTCCTATTTACCTAACAATCTCGCTTCATTCTGCCTCGAGACCATGTTTCTCCTGGCGTTTGAATGAAAACTTGCTCCAGGATCACATATGTAAAACTAGGATTGAACAAACAATCATAGAATTCCTGGCTGACCACGAGAGAGACACCACGTCCCCTACTGTGAAATGGGAGGCTTTAAAAAGTGTAATAAGAGGCATCCTCATCTCATGGTGCTCGCTTGAAAAAAGAAAGCGGCAGAAATAGTCAGCCTAACAGAGCAAATTCACCAATTGGAAAACATACATAAACGAAACCTTGAGGCTAAAGGTACCTTCACATTAAGCGACGCTGCAGCGATAGCGACAACGATGCCGATCGCTGCAGCGTCGCTGTTTGATCACTGGAGAGCTGTCACACAGACCGCTCTCCAGCGACCAACGATGCCGAGGTCCCCGGGTAACCAGGGTAAACATCAGGTTACTAAGCGCAGGGCCGCGCTTAGTAACCCGATGTTTACCCTGGTTACCAGCGTAAAATGTAAAAAAAACAAACAGTACATACTTACATTCGCGTCCCCCGGCGTCCGCTTCCCTGCACTGACTGAGTGCCGACCCTAACAGCAGAGCGGTGACGTCACCGCTGTGCTGTGCTTTCACTTTCACTTTACGGCGCTCAGTCAGTGTGGGAAGCGGACGCCGGGGGACTCGAAGGTGAGTATGTACTGTTTTTTTTTTTTACATTTTACGTTGGTAACCAGGGTAAACATCGGGTTACTAAGCGCGGCCCTGCGCTTAGTAACCCGATGTTTACCCTGGTTACCAGTGTAAAACATCGCTGGTATCGTTGCTTTTGGTGTCAAACACGACGATACACGCCGGTCTGACGACCAAATTAAGTTCTGAACTTTGTTCAACGACCAGCGATATCACAGCAGGATCCTGATCGCTGCTGCATGTCAAACTAAACGATATCGCTATCCAGGACGCTGCAACGTCACAGATCGCTAGCGATATCGTTTAGTGTGAAGGTACCTTAACACATTTGTTCAGCTCTCCTCAGCCAGACAAAAGTTGCTAACCATCATAGACCAAAAATCCAGGTGTCTCAGAGAGAGACTCAAGAGCCGATTCTACCAGCTCGGCAATAAAAGTGGTAGGCTCTTGGCCAGAGCCCTCAATCGACGTAATCCTAATACCTACATCCCTTTTATTAGGAGCAGACAGGGGACAAAAGTATTTCATACCAGAGATATTCTTTCCAACTTTAGTGAATACTATAAATCCCTTTATAATATAGCAGGACATTATAAAGATGCTCCACTACATTCGTAACAAAATTAAATCATACCTACAGGAACACAAATTACCCATACTGCCTGAAGGTGATTTGCTTGATCTTGAAAAGGAATTCTCAGTGGAGGAGGTTTCTGAAACCATTAGAGACTTGAAACAAGGAAAGAGCCCGGGTCCTGACGGGTTTTCAGCAGGCTTCTACAAGTTGTTCAACAAGTTACTTAGTCCAATATTTCTGAAGGCTTGTAACCCTGTCTCTCTTAGAGAGCCCTTTCCTTCTCAGGCACTCACCGCTCCCTCTACATGTGATAATTATCGCCCGATTTCTCTGATAAATTTAGATATTAAAATATATGCGAAGATGTTAGCCAATAGGTTACGCCCCTTGTTACCAAAATTAATAAACCAAGATCAGGTGGGCTTTGTGCCAGGACGAGAAGCTAGAGACAACACAATTCGTACCATATCCCTACTTGATAAGGCGGGTGGAGGGGGGGATCCTCTATGTATCATGTCAATCGATGCTGAAAAAGCCTTTGACCGGGTGCATTGGGAGTTCATCTTTCAAACTCTAGAGGAAATTGGCTTAAAAGAAAATATGTTGCGCAGGATCTCCGCCTTGTACTCTTCCCCTAGTGCACAGGTCAAGGTAAACGGTGTATTATCGGATTTGTTTCCGATCAGAAATGGTACGAGGCAGGGGTGCCCGCTTTCCCCCCTTTTATATGTTCTAACAATGGAACATCTGGCTGCGGCCCTGAGAAATAACCCCTCAATTAAGGGTATAAAATTACGGTCTGAAGAACATAAGCTAGCACTTTTTGCAGATGACATCCTCCTATATATTACATCCCCCTCTACGAGCTTACCAAACATTATTTCGGAACTAAATAAATTCGCCTTTTAAGTAATTTTAAAATGAACTCCCTTAAATCCGAAATCCTGAATATTTCACTACCACTCCCCTTGGTTGATAAATTGAGAACGACCTTTCCATTTAAATGGCGTTGACTTTCTCACTTACCTGGGTATCAAAATTACAAGTAGAACGTCTAAATTGTTTGAGGCCAACTTTGCGCCAACCCTTCAAAAAGCAATATCGGATTTAGAGAAATGGCACAAGCTCCAATTGTCTTGGTTAGGCAGGATTAACGCAGTTAAAATGGATCTTCTGCCTCGCTTCTTATACTTTTTTCAAACAATTCCTTTATTCTTACCAGCCTCCTTCTTTTCTCGCCTCAAACAAATAATCACTCGCTTTGTCTGGTCTCATAACCGGGCACGTATCTCCTACTCATTATTAAGTAGATCTAAACTGATGGGTGGTTTGGGCCTCCCGGATTTTGCAATCTATAGTTACGCATCAATAGGATCATGCATCCTGGATCTTTATCACAGTAAAACCAGTAAAAAGTGGGTAAACCTGGAAAACGATCTTAATGGATGTGACTCTCAAGTTGTTCTTTGGTCTGGAGGCAGGGGTATGGGGCTGGATGTTTACATACCCTTTCTCACAAGAAACATATTGCTCCTTATTAAAAACAGGAACAAAGACCTCCAGATAGCAGCTGTCCCGGGCCCCTTGACTCCGATATACGATAATCCCACTTTCCCGGCAGGGCTACATAAAGAGATGTATTTAAACAAAAGAAAAGATTCCAAACCCATCATCCATGATTATTTGAAGGATAATCGGATGAAGTCCCTTCAGGAATTATTCCCAGAGGAAGAAACGCACTCTTTTGACTGTTTTTTTTACGAACAGCTAAAAAGTTATATCCACAAGACTATTAAACAAACTAATATCAGTAGGCCGCTAACTTCCTTTGAGGTACTCTGCATATCAACAAACCCCCCAGATCATACTGTCTCGCTGCTATATAAAATCTTCAAAGAGGGGGGAGCTTCACCGCAGGGTTGGCCAATGTTTTTCTCGAGATGGGAGAGTGACCTGGGAAGACCCTTGTCTTCCGAGGACAGAGAAAAAATCCTTCTCTTCTCGTCCAGATCGTCATTGTGCACGGTATCACAGGAGAGGAGCTACAAGATCCTAGCAAGATGGTATAGATGCCCATCCATGGTACATGCGGTGTTCCCCACGACTCCTGACGTCTGTTGGAGGTGTTTAAAGGAAATAGGCTCTTACTTGCATATTTGGTGGGACTGCCCCCCCATAAGGGATCTGTGGTTGGCTATTTTTGAACTCCATAACAAGCTGTCTATCACACAGATACAACCTTCAGCAAGTCTAGCATTGCTGTCCTTATGTGACCTGTCGATATCTCGATTCAAAAGAGGCATCCTTAGACATTTTCTTACCGCAGTTAGGAATCTAATTCCACGTTTTTGGAAGCAAGAAAAATTTCCTTCTGGTGCAGAATTTGTGGCTGAACTTAATAACATTTATAGAATGGAGCAGCTGATAAATCAGTCATTTGATAATTTTGAAAAAACCTACAACACTTGGGCCCCCTGGATTGCCTTTAGGGAAACCCCTGAGCTAGATCTCTGGATTTCTAGAACTTGATGTATCATACAGCTCGCTCATGTGAGCTCCCGGATCGTTTCGTGACCTGCGCCTTGGCCGCTGGATGGGACGACAGCCACTCTCCCTCCTTTCCTACATTTCCCATACCTTCATCCACCCCTTCTTCTTTCTACCCCCCTTTCCTTTCTTTTCTTACTCTAATTGTTTGTCTTCCCCATAACTGGTTTGAATATATATTACATTTTTAATTGTTTACAAAGCAATTTAATGCTAACTATTAAATATCTCTACTGTCAGCATTTCACAACCTCGAGATGAATAATAGCATTATCAATCAGACAGTTAAATTGTAAGACTTAAGTATTGTAATGTTGTTTTACCTGATTAATATGTAACTACTGTCTATCAATGCACAGATTTACAAATTTGTATTTTCAATTTATTCTTTATTGTTTTGACCAATAAAACTGATTTATACAAAAATCTGTATTTATCATTGGTATAGATATAGATGAAACTTTACCCCTTTTTTTTTTTTTTTAAGATGGAATTCCAATATCCCCGCAATCAATACAGCCCTTTACTTACAAGCACACAACTAGGTATACCGAATATAATGTACAGAGTATTGGTTCATTCTGATTAAGTCATATTCTAAGTAATTTATATTAATTATATATTCATGCATTCTTTCTTATTTAAGAGGAGTGTATGTCTCCCGATTATCACAATAATTTCGTCACGCAGAATTATGAACCCTTTGAGCACGTAGCTGAGGAACCATTAGAAGATAATGAGCCTGCTCTTCACCTTATCATAGGTAATTAGATTCTCCTTTTTGCATTTAGATAGGGAAAAATGTCGTTGTAACACGTTACTTAGGGTACCGTCACACATTGAAATTTTCATCGCTGCGACGGCACGATCCGTGACGTCGCAGCGATCGTATGAATATCGCTCCAGCGTCGTAGACTGCGGTCACACGTTGCAATCACGGCGCTGGAGCGATGCCGAAGTCCCCGGGTAACCAGGGTAAACATCGGGTAACTAAGCGCAGGGCCGCGCTTAGTAACCCGATGTTTACCCTGGTTACAAGCGTAAACGTAAAAAAACAAACCGTACATGCTCACCCGTCGGTGTCCTTCAGGTCCCTTGCCGTCTGCTTCCTGCTCTGAGTGCAGCCGTACAGTGAGAGCAGATCGCAGCACCGCTGCGATCTGCTCTCACTTTCCGGCCGGCACTCAGAGCAGGAAGCAGACGGCAAGGGACCTGAAGGACACCGACGGGTGAGCATGTACGGTTTGTTTTTTTACGTTTACGCTTGTAACCAGGGTAAACATCGGGTTACTAAGCGCGGCCCTGCGCTTAGTTACCCGATGTTTACCCTGGTTACAAGCGAAGACATCGCTGGATCGCTGTCACACACAACGATCCAGCGATGTCAGCGGGTGATCAAGCGACGAAAGAAAGTTCCATACGATCTGCTACGACGTACGATTCTCAGCAGGATCCCTGATCGCTGCTGCGTGTCAGACACTGCGATATCGTAACGATATCGCTAGAACGTCACGAATCGTAACGTCGTAGCGATGGAAATTTCAATGTGTGACGGTACCCTAAGACATTTATCATTCCTGTATCGCATGTAAGAAACCTATATATATATATATATATATATATATATATATATATATATACACATATATATATATATATATATATATATTTATATTATCTATGTTAATTTCACACCACAGACAAACACATTTTATATACCGTAATAAATAAATTTGTGAGTGCGGCATAAATATGTTTATACTAAGCAAACATAGGTAATAAGTAGGTACGTCAGTTAGGTTGTATTAACAGCTATTAACTACTGTATTACACAAATCATGGCATAATAAATACACGGTTAAATTATTAAAACAAATAATGTCGCGATCCATCAATATAATACTATTATTAAAACTGATACAACATAAACAGTGTTATACCATAAACTATATTATACTGTATCAGCTGATTTAATCCATTGAATGTAAACACGAACTAAGTGCAATTTCTCATACAGATACTGACACGCAGCCATCGCTCTGTATGCCGGAAACCTGGTGTGTTCCCGAACCATGTGAAAATCTGGATTCAGACGTCGAGATCATAGATGTCAAGAACACTGTAATTTCACCGCTACCCGATGCTCCTAAAAGATGTGGAAATTCGTTAAGCAGGTGTCTCAAGAATAGAAAAGGTAACAGTTCACTTGAAATACATACGATTCTCACTTTTGTGTAGAAAATCAGTTCTGTGTTAACTAATAGTCATATTTTATTTACATCTGCTAAACTAGCTGCCAGAAAAATTCAATTTGAAAAAGAGAATATCTCCGTCTCAACGAGACAGTTTTGTGTAGAAAATCAATTCTGTGTTAACTAATAGTCATATTTTATTTACATCTGCTAAACTAGTTGCCAGAAAAATTCAATTTGAAAAAGAGAATATCCCCGTCTCAACGAGTTCAAACAATGCGATGTCCATTAAACCAGGAGCTGCGGAGGTGCAATTCCCGCTTCATACTTGTAAGTGTATATCTGGTCTGCTCTATACCGGTTTTATGCAAATATTGTTACAATTATTTCATGGATAACTGTCACAGTTAACTTTTCAAATATTACGCAGGATCATGGATAACACCCGGCGTGTAGCTTTTCCAATTTTACACCGGTTTTGCGGGTAACAGACACTTTTGTCTTTTCTTTTAGATACGCCGGATCTTCAACCACGAGTTTTGCAGCGGCGTAATTACGGATCTGCACAGAATCAACCACAAAGAGCTAATGCGGCTGTGAGACCAACACCTCTCTCGCCCATCTGTGTTGTGGATCGAGAGGAAAGCTACGCGGCACCCAAACACACCGGGAATCCAAGCCCCAAGATTCCACATCAAAAATATAAGAATGTTTCAAGAGAGAGATCTGCACCGCAGAACGTTAGCCCCTGCATAACTCAGGAAGTCAATAGCATAGTCAGCAGTCCACAAGCTAGTCCTGAAAACAGAAATTACGCAGCTCGTCGCTGGTAAGAAGAGTAATAACCGTGATAATATACGTGTGTGTCAAACTGTACAACCTGCAGATACTGCTCTTGCAGGATCTTCTAGCGATTTTGCCAATGTATTATGTTATGACCCCAATGGCGAGGGTCTCAGAGGAACAAGTAAGTCTGCGAAGTACAAAAATCCAGCTCATAGGGCAGTGGTAACTGGGTTGACCATATATCTACTCCTAACGCCAACACTAGAAGTAGCCGGGGAACATGCCTACGTTGGTCGCTAGATGTCTCGCGCCAGCCGGAGGACTAACTACCCCTAGAAGAGGAAAACAAAGACCTCTCTTGCCTCCAGAGAATAGACCCCAAAAGTTGGATACAAGCCCCCCACAAATAATAACGGTGAGGTAAGAGGAAATGACAAACACAGAGATGAACTAGGTTTAGCAAAGAGAGGCCCACTTACTAATAGCAGAATGTAGTAAGATAACTTATATGGTCAACAAAAACCCTATCAAAATCCACACTGGAAATACAAGAACCCCCGAACCGTCTAACGGCCCGGGGGGAGAACTCCAGCCTCCCTAGAGCTTCCAGCAAGGTAAGGATACAGATTATGTACAAGTTGGACAAAAATGCAAACAAAAACAAATAGCAAAAAGCAAGAAAGCAGACTTAGCTTAATCTAGCAGGAACCAGGATCAGTAGACAAGAGCACAACAGATTAGCTCTGATTACAACGTTGCCAGGCATTGAACTGAAGGTCCAGGGAGCTTATATAGCAACACCCCTGACCTAACGACCCAGGTGAGCATACAAGGGATGGCAGACATTCCCAGAGTCAAATCACTAGTAACCACTAGAGGGAGCCAAAAAGGTAAATTCACAACAGTACCCCCCCTTAGTGAGGGGTCACCGAACCCTCACCAAGACCACCAGGGCGATCAGGATGAGCGGTGTGAAAGGCACGAACCAAATCGGCCGCATGCACATCAGAGGCGACCACCCAGGAATTATCCTCCTGACCATAGCCCTTCCACTTGACCAGGTACTGAAGCCTCCGCCTGGAGAGACGAGAATCTAAGATCTTCTCCACCACGTACTCCAACTCGCCCTCAACCAAAACCGGAGCAGGAGGCTCAGCAGAAGGGACCACAGGCACAATGTACCGCCACAACAAGGACCTATGAAATACGTTGTGAATGGCAAACGACACCGGAAGATCCAGGCGAAAGGATACAGGATTAAGGATTTCCAATATCTTGTAAGGACCAATGAAGCGAGGCTTAAATTTGGGAGAGGAGACCTTCATAGGAACAAATCGAGAAGACAGCCATACCAAATCCCCAACGCGAAGTCGGGGACCCACACCGCGGCGGCGGTTGGCAAAACGCTGAGCCTTCTCCTGTGACAAATTCAAGTTGTCCACCACATGACTCCAGATCCGCTGCAACCTATCCACCACAGAATCCACCCCAGGACAGTCAGAAGGCTCCACATGTCCCGAGGAAAAACGAGGATGGAAACAGAGTTGCAGAAAAATGGCGAAACCAAGGTGGCGGAACTAGCCCGATTATTAAGGGCAAATTCAGCCAACGGCAAGAAGGTCACCCAATCATCCTGATCAGAAGAGACAAAACACCTCAAATAAGCCTCCAGAGTCTGATTAGTTCGCTCCGTTTGTCCGTTAGTCTGGGGATGAAAAGCGGACGAAAACGACAAATCAATGCCCATCCTACCACAAAAGGATCGCCAGAACCTGGAAACAAACTGGGATCCTCTGTCCGACACAATATTCTCAGGAATGCCGTGCAAATGAACCACGTTCTGGAAGAACACAGGAACCAGATCAGAAGAGGAGGGCAGCTTAGGCAAAGGAACCAAATGGACCATCTTGGAGAAACGATCACATATCACCCAGATGACAGACATGCCCTGAGACACTGGAAGATCAGAAATGAAATCCATAGAGATGTGTGTCCAAGGTCTCTTCGGGACAGGCAAGGGCAAGAGCAACCCGCTGGCACGAGAACAGCAAGGCTTAGCTCGAGCACAAGTTCCACAGGACTGCACAAATGACCGCACATCCCTTGACAAGGAAGGCCACCAAAAGGACCTGGCCACCAGATCTCTGGTGCCAAAAATTCCCGGGTGCCCTGCCAACACTGAAGAATGAACCTCGGAAATGACTCTGCTGGTCCATTTAGCAGGCACAAACAATCTGTCAGATGGACAAGAGTCAGGCCTACCAGCCTGAAATCTCTGCAACACACGCCGCAGATCAGGAGAAATAGCTGACAAGATAACTCCTTCCTTAAGAATACCCACAGGTTCAGCGACTCCAGGAGCATCAGGCACAAAGCTCCTAGACAGAGCATCGGCCTTCACATTCTTAGAACCTGGTAAATACGAGACCACAAAGTCAAAACGGGAGAAAAACAATGACCAGCGGGCCTGTCTAGGATTCAGGCGTTTAGCAGACTCGAGATACATCAAATTTTTGTGATCAGTCAAGACCACCACACGATGCTTAGCACCCTCGAGCCAATGACGCCACTCCTCAAATGCCCACTTCATGGCCAACAACTCCCGATTGCCCACATCATAATTTCGCTCTGCCGGCGAAAACTTCCTGGAGAAAAAGGCACAAGGTCTCATAGTAGAGCAACCAGGGCCTCTCTGCGACAAAACGGCCCCTGCCCCAATCTCCGAAGCATCCACCTCCACCTGAAAGGGAAGTGAGGTGTCAGGTTGGCCCAAAACAGGCGCCGAAGTAAACCGGCGTTTCAACTCCTGGAAAGCCTCCACGGCAGCAGGAGCCCAGTTAGCTACATCAGAGCCTTTCTTGGTCATATCCGTCAATGGTTTAACAACGCTAGAAAAATTTGCGATAAAACGACGGTAGAAGTTAGCAAAACCTAAGAACTTCTGAAGACTCTTAACTGACGAGGGTTGAGTCCAATCATGAATAGCTCGGACCTTGACTGGGTCCATCTCCACAGCAGAAGGGGAAAAAATGAACCCCAAAAAGGGAACCCTCTGTACACCAAAGAGACACTTTGAGCCTTTAACAAACAAAGAATTTTCACGCAAAATCTTAAAAACCATCCTGACCTGCTCCACATGCGAGTCCCAATCATCAGAAAAAAACAGAATATCATCCAGATAAACAATCAAAAATTTATCCAGATACTTCCGGAAAATGTCATGCATGAAGGACTGAAAAACTGAAGGTGCATTAGAGAGCCCAAATGGCATCACCAAGTACTCAAAATGACCTTCGGGCGTATTGAATGCGGTTTTCCATTCATCGCCTTGCTTAATGCGCACAAGGTTGTATGGACCACGAAGGTCTATCTTGGTGAACCACTTGGCACCTTTAATCCGGGCAAACAAGTCAGACAACAGCGGCAAAGGATACTGAAATTTGACAGTGATCTTGTTTAAAAGCCGATAGTCAATACAAGGCCTCAAAGATCCGTCCTTTTTGGCCACAAAAAAGAATCCCGCACCAAGAGGGGAAGAAGAAGGACGGATATGCCCCTTCTCAAGAGACTCCTTGATATATGAACGCATCGCGGTATGTTCAGGTACCGACAAATTAAACAGTCTCCCCTTAGGAAACTTACTGCCAGGAATCAAATCTATTGCACAGTCACATTCCCTATGAGGAGGCAGTGCACTGGACTTAGACTCGCTGAAGACATCCTGATAATCAGACAAATACGCCGGAACTTCCGAGGGCGTAGAAGAAGCAATAGACAAGGGCAGGGAATCTCCATGAATTCCATGGCAGCCCCAACTTGACACCGACATTGCCTTCCAGTCCAAGACTGGATTATGGGTCTGTAACCATGGCAAACCCAAAACAACCAAATCATGCATTTTAGCAGAACAAGAAAACGTATCACCTCCCGATGTTCGGGAGTCATGCACATGGTAACCTGTGTCCAAAACTGCGGTTTATTTTTTGCCAAAGGCGTAGCATCAATACCCCTAAGAGGGATAGGATTTTCTAATGGCTCCAGAACAAAACCGCAGCGCTTGGCAAATGACAGATCCATCAGACTCAGGGCAGCACCTGAGTCTACAAACGCCATGACAGGATACGATGACAGTGAGCAAATCAAAGTTACAGATAGAATAAATTTAGGTTGCAAATTACCAATGGCGACAGGACTAACAACCCTAGTAAGACGTTTAGAGCATGCTGAGATAACATGTGTAGAATCACCACAGTAGTAACACAAGCCATTCTGGCATCTATGAATTTTCCGCTCATTTCTAGTCAGGATTCTATCACATTGCATTAAATCAGGTGCCTGTTCAGACAACACCATGAGGGAATTTGCGGTTTTGCGCTCCCGCAACCGCCGGTCGATTTGAATTGCCAGGGCCATGGAATCATTCAGACCTGTGGGAATGGGAAAACCCACCATCACATTCTTAATGGCTTCAGAAAGGCCATTTCTGAAATTTGCAGCCAATGCACACTCGTTCCACTGGGTCAGCACGGACCATTTCCGAAATTTTTGGCAATACACTTCAGCCTCGTCCTGGCCCTGAGACATAGCCAGCAAGGCTTTTTCTGCCTGAATCTCAAGATTGGGTTCCTCATAAAGCAAACCGAGCGCCAGAAAAAACGCATCAATATCAGCCAATGCCGGATCTCCTGGCGCCAGCGAGAAGGCCCAATCCTGAGGGTCGCCCCGTAAAAAAGAAATAACAATTTTCACTTGCTGAGCGGAGTCTCCAGATGAACAGGGTCTCAGGGACAAAAACAATTTACAATTATTCCTGAAATTTCTAAATTTAAATCGGTCTCCGGAAAACAGTTCAGGAATCGGTATCTTAGGTTCTGACATAGGATTTCTGATAACATAATCTTGTATGCCCTGCACACGAGCAGTAAGCTGGTCCACACCTGTAATCAAGGTCTGGACATTCATGTCTGCAGCAAACACAAGCCACTCAGAGGTAAAGGGGAAAAGAAAAAAAAAATGAGAAAGAGAAAAAAAAAACTCAGAATTTTCTTTCTTATAATCCCGCTTCTGCAATGCATTTAACATTTAATACTGGCCTGGCAAACTATTATGACCCCAATGGCGAGGGTCTCAGAGGAACAAGTAAGTCTGCGAAGTACAAAAATCCAGCTCATAGGGCAGTGGTAACTGGGTTGACCATATATCTACTCCTAGCGCCAACACTAGAAGTAGCCGGGGAACATGCCTACGTTGGTCGCTAGATGTCTCGCGCCAGCCGGAGGACTAACTACCCCTAGAAGAGGAAAACAAAGACCTCTCTTGCCTCCAGAGAATAGACCCCAAAAGTTGGATACAAGCCCCCCACAAATAATAACGGTGAGGTAAGAGGAAATGACAAACACAGAGATGAACTAGGTTTAGCAAAGAGAGGCCCACTTACTAATAGCAGAATGTAGTAAGATAACTTATATGGTCAACAAAAACCCTATCAAAATCCACACTGGAAATACAAGAACCCCCGAACCGTCTAACTGCCCGGGGGAAGAACTCCAGCCTCCCTAGAGCTTCCAGCAAGGTAAGGATACAGATTATGTACAAGCTGGACAAAAATGCAAACAAAAACAAATAGCAAAAAGCAAGAAAGCAGACTTAGCTTAATCTAGCAGGAACCAGGATCAGTAGACAAGAGCACAACAGATTAGCTCTGATTACAACGTTGCCAGGCATTGAACTGAAGGTCCAGGGAGCTTATATAGCAACACCCCTGACCTAACGACCCAGGTGAGCATACAAGGGATGGCAGACATTCCCAGAGTCAAATCACTAGTAACCACTAGAGGGAGCCAAAAAGGTAAATTCACAACAGTATTACCTCTAAAGAAACGTTCAGTATCACGCCGCCGTATAAGTAAAATACAGAAAGTTGCTGAACAATCGTCTTACACAGGGAGGCCTGTGTGGGATGATGAACATGTAAAAATGTTTATTGGCATGTCTGCTCAGTACGTCCATACCAAACTCGCACAGCTCAAACTAAAATCTTTCTGTGATACGTATGAAAGACTGATAAATGCATGTCCAACACCTGACATTATCGCCGAGCTATATGATTTTAAACTAAATCATGCCTGTGTACATACACCACCTGCGAATCTAAATAAATCTAAATCTGCCTGACTAAGCTTGGTTGGGCATGGTTTGAAAAAATCCAGAAGATCGCAAGCAGCTAGAAGTGGGCGAAAGACAGTTTACAGCTCTATAACTACACAATATCCCCAGAGGCTGTTACATGATTCAACTACAGTTTTACACAGCCAAGACAACCCTGGAAGTGTCAACACCAGTGCTGATCCAGATGCTCAGAGCATTGGGCATCTTGAAACACATACTGAAAATGCGCATGATGCAGGCTCTGTAGGTAATGGTGTTTATGATAATGAAATGGCCGTAGATCGTTCAGACGTTTTACAGCATTTTTATCATCATCAAAGGGCTCTCCGCAATTTCAACGGCCATATACATACGGATCATTTTAGATTTGTAAATTTGGAGCGTGTACAATCATTTGTAGAGGCCGTGAATATTGTTCATGACGGCGTTCAGTCATTACTGGATAGAATCATCAGGGACATTGAACCTGGTGACTTTGTACAGTTAAGGCTTGAATGTGGTGATACTTTAGACCCTATTTTCGCTACAAAACAAACCCGGGAAGATTCTAATTCCGAATCTTTTTTAAATGCCGTTGCCCGCACACTTCAAAGTAACGTTGAATGTCTAGCATCCAATTCGTTAAAGCTAGTCGTCACCATCATTAAAAATAGCGGTGATGTAAAAAAGGCGCATGAAATCTATAGCGACCAGTCGGATCATTAAAAATAGCGGTGATGTAAAAAAGGCGCATGAAATCTATAGCGACCAGTCGGATCATTAAACAAAAGAGGCGGTGGTTGTATGATTTTAACACAAAAAACACAAACTTTTTTATAGCGTGTTTTACAACAGCGTATGCTCGGTTAAAGCTCTATTCGCTGCTGGAGCAGCTGTAGGAGCGGTGGTTTTATCACGACACAGATTCACTTATTTTTGTACAGAGAGATGGTGAGTGGCAGCCGCCTTTAGGCGATTACCTGGGGGAGCTGACCAGTGAAATACCCGATGGTACACACATCACAGAATTTGTATCCGCGGGCCCCAAAACTTACGGATACAAACAACACCGGTAAAACTGTCTTAAAAGTTAAGGGGATAACACTAAATGTTGGTAACTCTCAATCTATTAATTTCAACAGTCTAAAAGATCTAGTTCTGGACTACCTGAGCAATTCTGACACAGATACACAGAAACGTATTGTCGTACAACAGCCGTCCATTGTAAGAAATAAAAAGTACTGGGAGATTGAAACGAGGCCGTTACGCAAAACACAAAAGTGCGTTTATACAAAGCGGCGACTAATTGACGGTTTCACAACCCTGCCTTTTGGGTATTAGCAGAGTATTGTGCTGATGGATACACGCTTGCAACACCCATTCTCATGCATTCTAGCAGGGCCGTCTAATTCTGGACAGAGCTATTTTGTAAAACAACTGCTGTATAATATTGAAACTAATTTTTCTCAGAAACCTGATAATATTGTTTGGTTTTATTCGTGTTGGCAGAAACTATATGATGAAATCTCTCTCTCTTTTCCCCACGCCAGATTTGTGGAGGGTCTGCCGAATACATTCGTAGATGAAAAATTATTCCCACCGGAGAAGGTGAATTTGGCTATTGTTGATGATCTCATGGAGAGTGCTAGTGAAAATTGTGAGACAGAAAAAGCCTTTACCAAGTATGTGCACCACAGAAATCTCAGCATTTTCTACCTGGTACAAAACATATTTTGTCAGGGTAAGAAAAGCCGTACGATAAATTTAAACACAAAATACATGGTGCTTTTTAATAACCCCCGAGATAAATTACAAATTTTAACTCTAGCTCGTCAGATGTATCCCGGAAAAACACGTTTTTTCCTAGAAGCTTTTGAGGATGCCACGCGGGAGCCTTATGGGTATTTGCTTGTAGATTTGAGAGCTAATACCCCTGAGGATCTTTGCTTAAGGACCGGATTGTTTCCACCAGCGCTGCCTGCTGTCTATGTTCAAAAGAAAAACTCGTCTAAAAAGTGAATTTTAGCCTGGCATCAGACATTTTACGCTGTGTGCGTTGTGATGTAAAGATGTCTGAGAGACTTCGACGTAACTGGGCTCTCTTAAAAACTCTGGTGAAAGCAACCCCCGCTGTCCGAAAGTCTATTTTGCGCAATGCAAGCAATGATTTAATTACAGCCATAGGCGAGATTGCTTTAAACATCTTAAAAGGCAGGATTCCGCTGAAAGAGCGTCAAAAAGGCATATTAAAGAAGTGGCGTAAAGCTATAAGAACCCTGAGCGACAGATCTCAACCCATAAAGAAAAAGAAGCGGCTACTAAAGCAGGCCGGCGGATTTATCGGCCCTCTTTTAGCTTTTGCAATTCCTATAATAACAAGCCTGCTCGCAGGAAGATAATGGAGCATACAGAGAAAATGTATCTAGTCCCCAAACAGGAGCTAGACAAACTAAGACCCGGCGCTACAGTTAGCATACACGACAGCGTTATTCATCGCCTTGATGGTGAAATTTTACAACGTCGTGACATTCCCGATGATGTGAAAATTAAAATGTATAGCACCGTGCTACAGCACTACTTGGTGCATACGCGGCACAGCTCAAAAGAAGTAACGGCTTTAAATCTCGTTAGCACTCCTGATCCTGGTCAGCAACAATTGTCAAATACCGGCTCTGATAAAAATCAAGAGATCGCTGAAATTGTCAGCCATATAAACCAAAGATATAAAAAGAATGCTGAATTTTTACTAAACAGGTTACTGCAGAATAGAAATGTTACAGCCTGGAATAATAAAGCTGAATTTATTTTCAAAGGATCCGTAATACCAGGGTCTAACTTACTGGATTTGGTACGTAGTACAACGCAGAGCCATGCTCTGACCGGCCGTAATTTGCCTCCGGGTTGGGATTCATTTATGCAGGCTATGGCCGAGCTAAATATACCGTCTACAGTTGTGGGTAATCCCACTACTAGGAAGCTTTTAGATGAATTAAAAATTTCCAGCAGCGAGACACACGCTGTATCTACGCCGCAGAAGTCAGCTCCGACGCCACGTACAATTCAATCTTTACATTCCCCGTCATTAGGCACCACACGAGGAACTCTGCTACCTAAAAAAAGGTCTCTACCGATGCTACAAACCATGTGGCTCACGATGTAAAGAATGTATTGGATAAATACTGTACATGGCTTGTAACACTATATTATTTATTTTGTAAGAAGTGTAATGATGTATATTCATTGTACTTGTGATACTATTTATTTTGTACGAAGTGTGTTGCTGTATGATCCCTGTACTATTTAATTTGTTTGCTTTTATACTCTGTAAGAATTTTATAGTATTGAAATGTCTTTGAGATGTATTTATTTTACAATAAAATCTTTTAAATTTTTACAATACCGTGTCTTTGCTTTTTATAAACGTATAAAACACTGCGCTTCATACTTGCGGGTGTTGTAATATGGCCACATACATAATGTGCCCATTATAAAACACATATAAATGAGAATACCACTATCAAACATTACTGCAGAAACACACGCTCATTCTCCCTATCATCGGATTATCAAATAAGAGTAAACTTAATACAGCACATAAATCTAATATAAAAACAATTACTGGGATAATAATCACAGTATTAACAATATTAAACACTGTATTAACAATATTAAACACTGTATTAACAATATTAAACTATATCAAAAGGGGAGAGCACAGGGAACAGATGCTGAATGCAGCCAGGGAGGGGAGGGGTTACACACTCTTGATACACTTTGATAGGGGCGGGTCCACCTGTCAAATTGAGTTTGACGAAACCTCCCTATGCTCTACTACTCAGGGCATCACTTTCTGTGTATTTTAAGTGTCAGATCAGTGGCCCAAAGGCATTTAACCCCTTAAAAACATCAGTTACTTATTCAAATCTGTGAAAATTGACTGCCCACTTTGATGCCAGTTCCGATGCCCAGAACCCATTTGGGCCAGGCTGGAAATAACTGGTTTTGATGTGGGGCGCCCTGCGCTATATGTCTGCAGTGTGAGATCAGTGGACCAAAGGCATTTTACCCTTTCTTCAGCGCTCGTTGTTGCCCACTTTGATGCCAGTTCTGATGCCCAGAACCCATTTGGGCCAGGCTGGAGAGACCTGGCTTTGATGTGGGGCGCCCTGTTCTATATGTCTGCAGTGTGAGATCAGTGGCCCAAAGGCAGTTAACCCTTTCTTCAGCGCTCTTTGTTGCCCACTTTGATGCCCATTTTTGTGCCAGTTTTATTGTTTTTGTAGCCGTTTTTAAGCATATTCACATCAGGGCTCCTCGTTGCATTGTGTTTTATTATTGTGATGATTATTTTTTGTTGTTAAACCTATAAAAAACAGAAAAGAAAAAATTGCCGAATAAGAAACTGAACGAATAAGAAACCAACTTCAGCCTCGTCTCTAGATGCCCCATCTACATACCCCATGCCCCCCTCACACCAGCCCCCTGGATGCCCTTCTAAATACCCCATGCTCCCTCACACCAGTCCCCTGGATTCCCCGCTACATACCCCATGCCTACTCACAGCAAATGACAACCTCAGAGCACTCACGCTGAGTCCTCATTCCCTTGTACAGCTCCTCACACGGCTCCAAGCTGCAGCCCCTCGGTCCTCTCCTCACACGGCTCCAAGCTGCAGTCCCTCGGTCCTCTCCTCACACTGGCTCCATGCTGCAGCCCCTCGGTCCTCTCCTCACTGGCTCCATGCTGCAGCTCCTCAGTCCTCTCCTCACACGGCTCCCTGCTACAGCTCCTCTCCTCACACTGGCTCCATGCTACAGCTCCTCTCCTCACACTGGCTCCATGCTACAGCTCCACGGTCCTCTCCTCACACGGCTCCGTGCTACAGCACCTCTCCTCACACTGGCTCCATGCTGCAGCTCCTCGGTCCTCTCCTCACATGGCTCCATGCTGCAGCTCCTCGGTCCTCTCCTCACACGGCTCCATGCTACAGCTCCTCTCCTCACACTGGCTCCATGCTGCAGCTCCTCGGTCCTCTCCTCACACGGCTCCATGCTGCAGCTCCTCGGTCCTCTCCTCACACGGCTCCATGCTACAGCTCCTCTCCTCACACTGGCTCCATGCTGCAGCTCCTCGGTCCTCTCCTCACACGGCTCCATGCTACAGCTCCTCTCCTCACACTGGCTCCATGCTGCAGCCCCTCGGTCCTCTCCTCACTGGCTCCATGCTGCAGCCTCTCGGTCCTCTCCTCACACTGGCTCCATGCTACAGCTCCTCTCCTCACACTCGCTCCATGCTGCAGCCCCTCGGTCCTCTCCTCACACTGGCTCCATGCTGCAGCCCCTCGGTCCTCTCCTCACTGGCTCCATGCTGCAGCTCCTCGGTCCTCTCCTCACACGGCTCCATGCTACAGCTCCTCTCCTCACACTGGCTCCATGCTGCAGCCCCTCGGTCCTCTCCTCACTGGCTCCATGCTGCAGCTCCTCGGTCCTCTCCTCACACGGCTCCATGCTACAGCTCCTCTCCTCACACTGGCTCCATGCTGCAGCCCCTCGATCCTCTCCTCACTGGCTCCATGCTGCAGCTCCTCGGTCCTCTCCTCACACGGCTCCATGCTACAGCTCCTCTCCTCACACTGGCTCCATGCTGCAGCCCCTCGGTCCTCTCCTTACTCGCTCCATGCTGCAGCTCCTCGGTCCTCTCCTCACACGGCTCTATGCTACAGCTCCTCTCCTCACACTGGCTCCATGCTGCAGCACCTCGGTCCTCTCCTCACACTGGGTAGAGGCTAAATCCAAGTCGGCTAAAGGACCTCTGCTCACACTGGCTCCATAGAGCAGCATTTCATTTCGGTAAATGCTAGAGTGTATGGGCTCCTTCCAGGTGTGACGTCATTTCTGGGGGCGTGTCCTATTGGGAGGGGGCGTGTTCTGAGTTCACATCATGGGCATATTCTCTTTTTACCAAGGCGGCAAATGAAAGCAGCAGGCTGCAGTCAGGACCTGGAAGGAGCCCATACACTCTAGGCTCAACCCTCTTATAACCTGCACTGTGGAGAGGCAACAAGAGGGAGGGCCCTGTGTGTGCAGCCATGGGATGCTTTTACCTCATCACAGTGGCTGGCTGCCACAATTAAGAGGTTAGTCTTTACAAAACACAATAAAGCACTCTGCCACTCCTTTGGTGAACTATAACTCCCAGCATGTCATAGGATCTGCAGGACATGCTGGGAGTTATAGTTCTCCCATGGGATTTTAAAGGAGCACTCCAGTGTTTTTTTGCAGTGCTGGAGTGGTGCTTTCACTATAAGCCCTGTGCCCCCATTCTTATACTCACCCTCCAGTGTCTTCATATAGTACTGTACAGACACCACACTGGTCCTGCAGCTTCCAACATAATAACATACTATTATATATAATAACACCACATAATAATAGTATGTTATTTATGTTATTAAATATTTTACCACTTTTTTTTGTTTAAAATAATTTTTTTCCCTATTTTCCACCTCTAAAACCTGGGTGCGCCTTATAGTCCGAAAAATACGGTATGTTAATTGGAAAAATAACGAGTCATAAATTAAGACTCCTGTAGAAGTTTATTATGAATTCCACAGAAGTCCATAAAGCTTGCTTTGTCCAATTAACTAGACTTTCAAAAACAGAGACAACATGCAGACACCTGTATATCAGATACAACACTCTGTGTTAACGCTTTTATGAATAACACAAAACTATTATTGAAATACAAAATTATGAAAGATATACAGTGTGTATATATATATATATATATGTACATAAAGTGTCTAAAATGATAAAACTAAATATAATATATTTACCATAACAATTCCTCCCTTTTTATTATTTACTGACAATTTATCCATCAGCTACTTCCCCACGCTATAAGAGCCTGGAGGGGATGAATCCCATTCACCAACTGATACCTTGCTTGTAAATTTCGTCATATATGATTACTGGAGGAGCACTGTGATATTTTGCAGATTTGATAACTGACGGTCTATGATGCTTGATCTTGCTCGTCTCTTTACATAGTGTCGTCATAACAAATATACCAGTTCTAGTGGTTACATAAACTAGTAATACCAACATTTAGGTAAAGTGTAAATGAATATACTCTTATTCCCTATCCCCATTTCCACTATATGAGGTCTACCATTCTGTCTGGGGCGATTGTCTGCAGCTCGTTTATTGTCTGTACATGTCCCCGCTTAATTGTAAAGTGCTGCGGAATATGTTGGCGCTATATAAATAAAAAATTATTACTATTATAGGGAATGTTTGTGGACAGCACTTATATCTAGGTTACGATGCAGAAGTATGACGGTAGCAGGCGTAAGGCGTGCAGGTTCCTTCTGCACCCAGGAGAAGTCATTTATAATCCTGGTGACCACATCCTAGATATAAATCCTTTGGCAGTATGCAGGATATGATGTCAGTGGGTCTCCCAAGACCGCATATACAGGTCCTTCTCAAAAAATTAGCATATAGTGTTAAATTTCATTATTTACCATAATGTAATGATTACATTACATTAGTACATTACATTACATCATCAGTATTAAAACAATAAAAGACCTGACAAATTTCAGTTGGTGGATAATGAATCTATAATATATGAAAGTTTAATTGTAATCATTACATTATGGTAAATAATGAAATTTAACACTATATGCTAATTTTTTGAGAAGGACCTGTATGTCAAAAGTCCTTGCATCAGTGGTTTGGCACAACCAAGTTCTTTTACTGGGATCTCACCTACTGGACACTTTTTAGTCGTGTGTGTTATCAATTTACCCTGTTCTTGGTCCAGCTTATATCAATGTTTTAAGGTTCTTGTAAGATTTATCTGTAACCATGGACTTTCCACCCACCCCACAATCTGGACCGGAACAACGTTTGCTGGTGAGGTTTCCTCCGTCACAACAGGCAGAATTAAGAGTCTCTTCGAGGACACAGCTATAGTTCAAAGCCTCATGTGGGGTTAGGGACACTGCGAGATATGGCATGGTATTAGAGGATATTAGGCTAAGGGTGCATATCCAGCAGTTCATAGGAACATCTTTATAACTTGTGTCGCAACAGGACTTGGTGATACTTAGTTTGTTGTCCCAGTCCTCCTTTAGTACCTCATTGAGAGATAGAGCAAGGAATTCAATTGTCATCAGCAGGGACCAGAAGGCAGTCATCATCTTTGCTGCTGTTTTAGTAAAGAACCTTTTTGCAGTGGCTGTCATAGATCCAAGTGTCTTTGCCTTGGAGCTTGACAGACGTGTCAGTGGTATGTGAAATGGCTCTCTGTATCTGGGTTACAGTGTTCTCCTCATGTCTCTTGACCACAACCCAGTCTCCTGGTGCCAGTGTGTGTTGCTTATACAGTTGGGTCTGGGATGGAGGAAATATCACGGTTATAAGTAAAGGCCCCGTCTCACACAGCGACGCTGCAGCGATACAGACAACGATGCTGATCGCTGCAGCGTCGCTGTGTGGTCGCTGTGTGGTCGCTGGGGAGCTGTCACACAGACAGCTCTCTCCAGCGACCAACGATCAGGGGAACGACTTCGGCATCGTTGAAACTGTCTTCAACGATGCCGAAGTCCCCCTGCAGCACCCGGGTAACCAGGGTAAACATCGGGTTACTAAGCGCAGGGCCGCGCTTAGTAACCCGATGTTTACCCTGGTTACCAGCGTAAATGTAAAAAAAACAAACACTACATACTCACCATCTGTTGCCCGTCAGGTCCCTTGCCGTCTGCTTCCTGCTCTGACTGAGCCGCCGTACAGTGAGAGCAGAGCGCAGCGGTGACGTCACTGCTGTGCTCTCACTTTACGGCGGCAGTCAGAGCAGGAAGCAGACGCCAAGGGACCTGACGGGCAACAGATGGTGAGTATGTAGTGTTTGTTTTTTTTACATTTACGCTGGTAACCAGGGTAAACATCGGGTTACTAAGCGCGGCCCTGCGCTTAGTAACCCGATGTTTACCCTGGTTACCAGTGAAGACATCGCTGGATCGGTGTCACACACACCGATTCAGCGATGTCAGCGGGACCTCAACGACCAAAAAAAGGTCCAGGCCATTCTGACACGACCAGCGATCTCGCAGCAGGGGCCTGATCGCTGGAACGTGTCACACATAGCGAGATCGCTACTGAGGTCGCTGTTGCGTCACAAAACTTGTGACTCAGCAGCGATCTCGCTAGCGATCTCGCTATGTGAGACGGGGCCTTTACAGTCAGATGTTTGTGCAACTCCAAGACATATTCAGTGAGGCAACTGTAGGAGGCCTGCAACTGCTGCGGGAAATGCAACCCGTCTTAGGGACACTACCAAACATTATTTCATACGGGGACAGCATCTCTCTACACTTTGGAGTGGTCCTCACTGAATACAATGAAAAGCAATCTACCCAGAACCAGTTTGTTTCTTCTATGCCCTGCTAGATTTTTGATTTTTAATTCAGGGTACCATTAAAAGGTTCCATCTTCCCACTACTTTGTGAGTCTAGGGAACATGGAAAACTGTCTCTATCTCAAAAGTGACCATGATTTGTTTCATCAGTTCTCCAGTAAAGTTTGTGCCTCTTTCACTCTCTATAGTTTGGGCACCCTATATCTACAAACCACTTCACAGATCAATTTATTTGTAAACTAATCAAAGCCCAAGCTTCAAATCATCTTAGGAAAAGATCAATGCATACTAGGACATATTCATAAGTACCCACCTTACGTAGCTGTATGTAGTCCACCTGCAGTCACGGCTGATCTGGTTTTGGTGTGCATTTCTGTTGGACTCGAATAGGTCTACCGGGGTTATGTTTTGCACAAACGAGACATACTTTGTAGCAGCATTCGGGATCCCTGGGGCACACCAGTTTTGTAGCGCCACTGCATATATCACAACCTTTGAGTTGTGCATCGGGGAAATGTGCTAGGGCAGCCATCATGGGGAACAGGCAGCATGGGAGCCAAATCCTGGTGTTTACCTGCCTTACCTCTGACCATACAGAGCCCGCTTAGACCCATGTGCTCTGTTCATGTGGGGGGTCTGGGTCTGTAAGACCTGCAGTAGTTTGCAATCAACGGCCACTGGGGCTGGTGTGGTGACAGTCTCCTCTGTCAAAAGGTGGCTTCACCGCACTTTCGGTTACTGAGTTCCCTAGCGGGGTCATGTCTGCTATGGCCAGTATTACAGTCAGAGATAGTCATGCTACTTCCTTAGCTACCTGGTCGGCCAAGGTAATCCCTACTGCAAGGTGAGTTTGTTCCCGCATGTGTGCCGATAGCTGCCCTTCGGAGAAGGGTAAGTGCTGTTTGTAAATGCTCTACTGCCTCATAGGTTTGCCAGAAGAATCCAAAAAATTACTGCTCTGGCAAGAGTCGCCGAATTCATGTGCAACCCTTTTAAACATATCTTGGCTCTTGTATTACTGCCTTACCATTGTGGACTACTGCATACCTGGCAATGAATCATCATTGATCCAAGCTCTGGAACCATCAACAAATACTCAGCAGAGAGGTTAGCGAGGGGACATCAGTGATATCTAACAAGAACTATGTGTTTGCCTCCTTCAGTGCCTAACACTCATGTTCATGAGTCAGTGTCAGACTCAGCTTCCTCATTTGCTAATTTGAAAAACAGGCAGGTTTTGGCTCTCAGTTCCTCACGTCTGCCCATCCTGATATTCTCTTCCCTTTTCTAAATCCACTGATAGTTGTGTAGCTGGATTTAGAACATTACAGCATTTGATAGTTATATAGGGCTGTTAAATGGGGAGATTAAAGAGACAATAAGACCTCCTGTCTGTAGCTCTCGGACTTAATCATGTATCACTGCATTCTGGACAGCACTTATAGGGTCCTGCTTTATACAGGGGGATGGACACCTGGTTTAAGTTTTACTGTCACCAGGAAATGGGTAGTTTTCCCGAATAAAGTTTGTGACGTGCATACAGCTGGGTCGGTATATTCTCAAACCAAACAGTTCGGGAATGGGTATCGGAGCATGTGCTATCCAAGTCTGTTGTAAATGTCGAGAACAGGAGACTGCAAAGGGAGCCTTCCTCGGTGGAGTAGTCATCTTGGGGCCATTTGGAGTGAATTCTACACAGGCTCCAATTTTCTGCAACACGTCTGTCCCTAACAAATTGAAGGGTACATCAGGGGAGACTAAAACCTGGGTCACAATTGAAATTGAATCAAGCAAATTCAGTCGGAGGGGCTGAGTCACTTGTAATTTAGTAGGTCGTCCCTCTACACCTTCACAAGTCACATATTCTGAGAAATTGAAGATAGTAGCTATTGATCTTGTAGGACATTTGGCCAAAAAATGCCCGTTTTGCCCACAAGACCAACATTCTACTTTGCTGCAGTCTCTATTTCTTCCTTGACTGTTCCCCCTCTCTCTTCTCTGCTGCATTGCGGCCAAATTAACTTTTTCTTTGATATGCTTTCTAGTTCAACACCCCGGGCTATATCCTTCAGATCAACCCATTGTATATTACGCCACTCTGGGCAACTAGTACATACTGCGGTCTGTACGGTAGGCTTAAAGGGAACCTGTCATCCCCCCAGGCGTTTGAAACTAAAAGAGTCACCTTGTGCAGCAGTAGTGCTGCATTCTGCCAAGGTGACTCTTTTAGTTCTGGTCCCTGGCTCTGCCGAAATAATTGTTTTTGCAATTTGTTGCTCATACCATGAAATGGCCAGGGAGGCAGGTCTTTGCCCCCGAATCCAGGCAGCTCACAGCCGTCAATCATGGCCTCTGCACGCCGGGCTCTGCCTCCTCTTCCTTCAGAAGCGTTCCCGGCACCTGCGCTGTTTTTTTTTCGGGCATGCGCAGTTGTGCTGCCCTTTGAACCTACAGCGCAGGCACTGGGGACGCTACTGAAGGAAGAGGAGGTGGCGCCCGGCGCGCAGAGACCATGATTGACGGCTGTGAGGCGTCTGGAGTCGGGGGAAAAGACCTGTCTCACTGGCGATTTCACGGTATGAGCAACGAATTCAAAAACGATTATTTCAGCAGTGCCAGGGACCCGAACGACAAGAGCCACCTTGTCAGAATGCAGCATTACTGCTGCACAAGGTGGCTCTTTTAGTTACAAATGCCTGTAGGGGTGGCAGGTTCCCTTAAGTCCATTCATGAAACATTGCAGCAATAATCTGTGATCCTTATCATTATGCTCATACCCAAAATCCAGCCATGTTTGTTCTAACACAGAGGCATATTCTGAGACTGGCTGAGTTTTATCCTGCGCTACAGTCTGCAACAGATCTTGTTTCTTATCCTTTTCTGTCTGAGCCCAGTGTAACATCTTCTGTATAAATTCTCGTCCCTGAATCTGCTGTGTTTTTAATGGCTGGTTGCTGCACTGGCATCATTTTGGTAACCTCAGGGCCGGCTCCAGGTTTTAGAGGGCCCCGGGCGAAAGAGTCTCAGTGGGCCCCCCCTTTAACACATAGCACGATTCATGATGCACAGATACAGCAGAGAAATATAGCATAGCCACATAGCATATAACACAGCCCACGTAGCATTTAGCACAGCCACGTAGTGGATAACACAGCCCACGCAGTACATAACACAGCCCACGTAGCGTATAGCACAGCCATGTAGTATATAACACAGCCACGTAGTATATAACACAGCCACGTAGTATATTGCACAGCCCACATAGCATATAACACAGCCACGTAGTATATAACACAGCCATGTAGTATATTGCACAGCCCACGTAGCATATTGCCCAGCCACGTAGTATATTGACCAGCCACGTAGTATATTGGCCAGCCACGTAGTATATTGGCCAGCCACGTAGTATATTGGCCAGCCACGTAGTATATTGGCCAGCCACGTAGTATATTGCCCAGCAACATAGTATATTGCCCAGCCACGTAGTATATTGCCCAGCCACGTAGTATATTGCCCAGCCACGTAGTATATTGCCCAGTGATGGAGTATACAGCACAGAGTCACGTAGTATACAGACTTAAAATAAAAAATAAACATATACTCACCCTCCGATGAAGTTCTGGCCCTGTACTGCACGCAGCTTCCGGTCCCAGGGCTGGTATGAGCGCAGGACCTGTGATGACGTTGCGGTCACATGACAGTGACGTCATGGCAGGTCCTTCTCGCATACCATCCTTGGCACCGGAAGCTGCCGCTTGCATGGAGCGGTCACTGGAGTGTTGCGAGGAGCGGGAAAGGCGACGGATGGTGAGTATAGCAGGTTTTTTGTTTTTTTTATTATTTTTAACATGACATATTTTTACTATTGATGCTGCATAGGCAGCATCAATAGTAAATAGTTGGGGACACACAGGGTTAATAGCAGCGGTAACGGAGTGCGTTACACCGCGGCCCGTTACCGCTGCCATTAACCCTGTGTGAGTGGTGACTGGAGGGGATTATGGAGTGGGCACTGATTGTGGGGAGGAAGGAGTGGGCGCCGGGCACTGACTGCAGGGGAGGGACTAATCGGACTGTGCCCGTCGCTGATTGGTCGCGGCAGCCATGACAGGCAGCTGCCGAGACCAATCAGCGACGACAGAGGCCGCGACCAATGAATATCCGTGACAGAAAGAAAGACAGGACAGACAGAAAGACGGAAGTGTGACCCTTAGACAATTATATAGTATATATATATATATATGTATATATATAAACTTCTCACCTGTGTCTTGCCTCTGTGTTGTGTTTTCTGTCTCTCTTCTTACATCATTTCTGTCTCCCGCTCTGATTTTTATATTTTCCTTAATCCTTTCTGCCTTCTTCTCCCTGCTTGTCTGTGGCTCCACCCCCGACATTTAGTGCCGCCCCTCCATGGCTCTTCACAGTGTGAGAGCTGTGACGCTGCTGGAGGGGAGGGATCCGATGCTTCTGCTGCTGACTGCAGGTGCGGTGAGTAGTGTCACAGCGTGTGTGACTGTGTGCCCCTGCTACACTGCAGCCAGCAACTCTCTGCACGGCCGCCTGCACGGCCACGCGCACTGCCAGCGCTCTGCTCCACTATGCAGAGAGGAAGGGGCAGAGAATGAGTGCGCGCAGATGCGCTGATACCCGGTGTTCCAGCACGCCGGCTGTACCAGGAGTGGAGAGCAGAAGTGAGGGGCCGCTCGGGCCCCTCTCTGCTCACCGGGCGGGCACCATACGCCAGTAAGGGTAGGGCTGTAATGCCCTGATGGCGGCCCTGCAGGGAGGGATGAAGTCCGGCTTCGGGGCCCCCCCAGGAGCGCATGATGCGCATTAGTGTCGGCAGCAGTGTCTTACCGTTATGGGCCCCCTCCGTCTCGTCAGGGCCCCGGCACTTGCCCGGGTACGCCGGGTGCTGACGCCCTGGGTAACCTCCATGAGTAAGGGGTCACTACTAGTGATGGGCGAGCACTAAAATGCTCGGGTGCTCGTTGCTCTGGTCGAGCAGATTGGTATACTCGGGTACTCGGCCATCACAACGAGCCCAATGTAAGTCTATGGGAGACCCGAGTATTTTTACCGCGATTCCCCCCGGGGGTCCTTTTAAGGTCTAAAAACATCTGAAAATGATAGAACCACTGCTCAAATGACACAGGGACCTCATGGGGATCGCCCCTGGAAGCCTTCCTGACTCCTAGTTCACAGCCTTAACCCCTTTACCCCTAAGGGTGGTTTGCACGTTAATGACCAGGCCAATTTTTACAATTCTGACCACTGTCCCTTTATGAGGTTATAACTCTGGAATGCTTCAATGGATCCTGGTGATTCTGACACTGTTTTCTCGTGACATATTGTACTTCATGATAGTGGTAAAATTTCTTTGATATTACCTGCGTTTATTTGTGAAAAAAACGGAAATTTGGCGAAAATTTTGAAAATTTTGCAATTTTCCAACTTTGAATTTTTATGCAATTAAATCACAGAGATATGTCACACAAAATACTTAATAAGTAAGTTCCCACATGTCTACTTTACATCAGCACAATTTTGGAACCAACATTTTTTTTTTTCTTAGGGAGTTATAAGGGTTAAAATTTGACCAGCAATTTCTCATTTTTACAACACCATTTTTTTTAGGGACCACTTCTCATTTGAAGTCATTTGGGGGGTCTATATGAAAGAAAATAACCAAGTGTGACACCATTCTAAAAACTGCACCCCTCAAGGTGCTCAAAACCACATTCAAGAAGTTTATTAACCCTTCAGGCGTTTCACAGGAATTTTTGGAATGTTTAAATAAAATAAAAATGAACATTTAACTTTTTTTCACAAAAAATTTACTTCATCTCCAATTTGCTTTATTTTACCAAGGGTAACAGGAGAAAATGGACCCCAAAAGTTGTTGTACAATTTGTCCTGAGTACGCCGATACCCCATATGTGGGGGTAAACCACTGTTTGGGCGCATGGCAAAGCTTGGAAGCGAAGGAGCGCCATTTGACTTTTCAATGCAAAATTGACTGGAATTGAGATGGGACGCCATGTTGCGTTTGGAGAGCCCCTGATGTGCCTAAACATTGAAACCCCCCACAAGTGACACCATTTTGGAAAGTAGACCCCCTAAGAAACTTATCTAGATGTGTGGTGAGCACTTTGACCCACCAAGTGCTTCACAGAAGTTTATAATGCAGAACCATAAAAATAAAAAATAATTTTTTCACAAAAATGATCTTTTTGCCCCCAATTTTTTATTTTCCCAAGGGTAAGAGAAGAAATTGGACCCCAAAAGTTGTACAATTTGGTGTGAGTACGCTGATACCCCATATGTGGGGGTAAACCACTGTTTGGGCGCATGGCAGACCTCGGAAGGGAAGGAGCACCATTTGACTGTTCAATGCAAAATTGACTGGAATTGAGATGGGACACCATGTTGCGTTTGGAGAGCCCCTGATGTGCCTAAAGGTACCTTCACACGAAACGACTTTGTAACGATATCGCTAGCGATCCGTGACGTTGCAGCGTCCTGGCTAGCGATATCGTTGTGTTTGACACGCAGCAGCGATCAGGATCCTGCTGTGATGTCGCTGGTCGCTGAATAAAGTTCAGAACTTTATTTGGTCGTCCGATCGCCGTGTATCGTTGTGTTTGACAGCAAAAGCAACGATACCAGCGATGTTTTACACTGGTAACCAGGGTAAACATCGGGTTACTAAGCGCAGGGCCGCGCTTAGTAACCCGATGTTTACCCTGGTTACCAGTCCAAAATGTAAAAAAAACAAACAGTACATACTTACATTCGCATCCCCCGCCGTCTGCTTCCCACACTGACTGAGCGCCGCAAAGTGAAAGTGAAAGCACAGCACAGCGGTGACGTCACCGCTGTGCCCTGCTACTGCCGGCGCTCAGTCAGTCAGTCAGTGCAGGAAGCGGACGCCGGGGGACGCGAATGTAAGTATGTACTGTTTGTTTTTTTTACATTTTACGCTGGTAACCAGGGTAAACATCGGGTTACTAAGCGCGGCCCTGCGCTTAGCAACCCGATGTTTACCCTGGTTACCCGGGGACCTCGGCATCGTTGGTCGCTGGAGAGTGGTCTGTGTGACAGCTCTCCAGCGATCAAACAGCGATGCTGCAGCGATCGGCATCGTTGTCGCTATCGCTGCAGCGTCGTTTCGTGTGAAGGTACCTTAAACAGTGGAAACCCCACAATTATAACTGAAACCCTAATCCAAACACACCCCTAACCCTAATCCCAATGGTAACCCTAACCACACCCCTAATCCTGACACACCCCTATCCCTAATCCCAACCCTATTCCCCACCATAAATGTAATCCTAACCCTAACTTTAGCCCAACCCTAACCCTAACTTTAGCCCCAACCCTAACTGTAGCCCTAGCCCTAACCCTAATGGGAAAATGGAAATAAATACATTTTTTTAATTTTTCCCTAACTAAGGGGGTCATGAAGGGGGGTTTGATTTACTTTTACAGCGGGTTTTTTTAGCGGATTTTTATGATTGGCAGCCGTCACACACTAAAAGACTTTTTATTTCAAAAAATATTTTTTGCGTTACCACATTTTGAGATCTATAATTTTTCCATATTTTGGTCCACAGAGTCATGTGAGGTCTTGTTTTTTGCGGGACGAGTTGACGTTTTTATTGGTAACATTTTCGGACACAAGACATTTTTGATCGCTTTTTATTCTGATCTTTGTGAGGCAGAATTACCAAAAACCAGCTATTCACGAATTTCTTTTTTTTGGGGGGGCTTGTATACTGTTCCGCGTTTGGTAAAATGGATAAAACAGTTGTATTCTTCGGGTCAGTACAATTACAGTGATACCTCATTTATATCATTTTATGTTTTAGCGCTTTTATACGATAAAAACATATTTAACATAGAAAAAATAATTTTTATAATAATAAAATAATCGCTTTATATAATAATAATCGCTTTATTCTGAGGACTATAACTTTTTTATTTTTTTGCTGATGATGCTGTATGGCAGCTCGTTTTTGCGGATCAAGATGACGTTTTCAGCGGTACCATGGTTATTTATATCCGTCTTTTTGATCGCGTGCTATTCCACTTTTTATTTGGCAGTATGATAATAAAGCGTTGTTTTTTGCCTCGTTTTTTTTTTTTTTTTTTTTTTTTACGGTGTTCACTGAATAGGTTAACTAGTGGGACAGTTTTATAGGTTGGGTCGTTACGGACGCGGCGATACTAAATATGTGTACTTTTATTGTTTTTTTTTATTTAGATAAAGAAATGTATTTATGGAAGATTATATATATATATATATATATATATATATATATATATATTGTAAGGTTTCTCTTACTGAGAGTGTTGGGGGACACTCACTTGGCCGCGATATTCAAGCACACGGGCACGGGTTTATAAAACAAAGCAGTCCATGCGGTTTATTAAGCCTCATAAACCGGGTTACGCACAGTTCATAACATGAAACACAACAGGCACCAACTGGTGATATTTACTTGCAGCTTCTAACACTTCAGTGTACGGCTTTGCCTCACGGACACTAACACGCTGGTCCTCCCTTAACCAGTTCCCAAGGGAGACCACACAGTTCATAGAACTTCACAAGCACTACCGGCCTGTACGATACCTGACGGGAGCTCCGGCTCCACCTGCTGACTCCTTGCCAGTCCACACCTCCGGGTAAGCTGCCTTACAGGGATCACCAACTTGCCTGGCCAGCACGCACTAGTCAGTCCAGACCTCACCGAAGGACTCCAGCTTCCCCAGACTCCGTTAACACTCTTCTGGGTAAGCTGCCTAACAGGGATCCCCAACTTGCCTGTCCGGCATACAGTAGTCAGTCCAGACCTCACCGAAGGACTCCAGCTTCCCCAGTTCCACTGTGCACTGCTCCGGGATCCGGTCCTCCCACTAGGACCTCCCACGCCAGCAGGTGCTTTCCAGGAAGCCTCCTCTCAGGCTTCCAACACAGGAACACACTGAGCCCTCAGGAACTCCCTCAGGGATTTTGCACTTGGACCCTTCAGGTCCAAACACTGGAACCACACAGGAACATGTGACCCACACTCTGGTCACGTTATGTACCTGTAACCACACCCACAGTAATGGATCACATGGGCTGGTCACGTGATCCTGACATCACTGCAGGTCAATTCTCACGGCCTCAATACAACTCCGTGCACATCCCGGGGAGACCATGCAGCGCCCCCTACCTGTTACAGGGGTTACTGCATCACATATATCACATATCCTCCCCCTCTATTCACACCTGTAGGGTTGAACACCTGTCATACATGTGGGATCACGGGATATGTCATGCACGTTGCCTTGCCCTACCTGTCGAGAGAACCGTCTCAGTCGGTTTTGAGCATCACACAGACCCATCCAGTTGTTGAGTTTACCCCGCCCCCAGCGGTCAACATGTATGCCTTGAGGTTTGGCCCTTACATTACAGTCTGTCCGTGACACCAAACCTTTAGTCAAGTTTGTCTTTTTACTCGACCTTTCTCTCCAGGGTCGCCACCCACAGTTGGTACGGACATTAGTCCCACTTACAGTCGAGACTAGCAACTGATCAGAGTCTGACCCTCCATCACTACGTCTACTACTGTACATGTCCTTTTTGTTTCCTTTTCGTTGGGAAGAAGGCGGCTGCCACCTTGTGTTCTGCAGCTGTTTATTGACCTGCCGTCTGTACAGTCTCAGCTGCTCTATTTCTCTCAGGTAGGCCACGCGATACTTCAGGAGCATTCGGATATTCGCTAGACTCTCCTTGGACCCGACAACCAGGAATGACACCATTCCATCTTCACCCACCTGGGCCTTGTCTTCAGCCGGAATCCTCAGTCTCTTCACACCGGACACATCCACCATCTCCTGCATCGCTTTTCCAAATCGGCCAGTGAGCTTCGCTACCAGAGCTCTGGGCACTTGGACTGTGTCCTCCATCAAACCCAGACGACTTTCCTGGCTTGCTCCAAACAACGAGTGGCCTCACCATTCCCCAACAGGACCCTCTGTTTCGTGCAGAGGCACCGTAGGTGCATGTCCCTCAGGACAGCCACCTTCTTCACTGTGACTTCCTTAGTAGACAGTACCACCAACTGTTTCGTCTCCAGTGCCCAGTGCACACTACACGCTTCCACTGCCTTTTTAAAGGCCTCATGCACACCCTCGCGGGTACATGCATCTTGCGCCTCTACGGGTACATCTATCACGCACTTGAAGAGCGGAGTCTCACTTCCTTCAAGAACAGATGGCTCCTGCCTTGCCATGGACCTTTCCATCAAGACACCTGTCACAACCGGGTGACCATCTTGTTCTGCTTTTAGCGCCAACTCCTCTTCAGCTTTACTCTCATTACCACTCTGGTACTGGCACGAGAAGTCTGCGACCACCACCTCTTTTCCTTGTAGAGGGCCTTTTAGTGCTTCTCTAAGCACTACAATGTCTTCCTTTAGGGTCTGATACACACTTTGCCACCTGAACAGGTGGCCTCTGAGCTCCGAGACTTCCTTCTCCAGCTCATCCACTCTGCGCTCAGCCGCTTGTCTTAGGACCCTTTCTCGTTCGACATGGTCGTTCACCGTCTCTATAACCAATTCCATCTCGCTTCTCCCATCCTCCAGACTGGTGAAACATCCATCACTTGAGGAGGTATTCACTTCCGGCACCATCTCCTTGGTGGCCTCTGTTTTGCCACCGATCGTCACCACAGGTCCTGGACCCCGTCCTCCACCCGTCAGCACAGGTCCTGGACCCCGTCCTCCACCTGTCACCATAGGTCCTGGACCCCGTCCTCCACCCGTCAGCACAGGTCCTGGACCCCGTCCTCCACCTGTCACCATAGGTCCTGGACCCCGTCCTCCACCCGTCACCACAGGTCCTGGACCCCGTCCTCCACCTGTCACCAGGGCATATGCGTCTGTTACTGGCCATGACTTGTCACAGTCACCCCCAGAATCTGTGTCACACCCCACAGTCTGATGACCCTGCAAGTCACTCTCTGTCTGGGTGTCAGCTCCACGTGTTTTATCCAGCAGACCACTATCAGTCGTATTGTGGCACACTTTAGGTGACGTCAGATCAGTTAGTTGGACAGTCGCACCTTTCCCTCTGGTCAGGCCTGCCTCCTCCACATTACTAACTGACATCCACATGATATCCACAAACACTTCAGCCTTTTCCCACAGTGCTACCAAATCTTGTCCTATTACCATAGGATACGGCAAGATCGGGTCTACAACCACCTCATGGTATGTGGAAACCTCCGCTGCGACAATGTAGATAGTGGCTACCTGGAGATATTCAGTGTCGCCAGGTGACACAGAATCTCCTGGACGGGTTCTCAGCACAGACGCTTCTCTCCCCGGGTCTATCAACCCTTGCACACACTTTCCATCCAGCCAAAAAGGACACAGTCGTGACACCTCACTGATTGCCGCCCCTTTTTTGGCTCCGCCCCCTTTCTGGGCAAGTGCTCCGCTTTTTGATACCACCCCGGTTCGAGATTCAGCCCCCCTTCGGGATTCCACCCCTTTTTGGGCCATTACCCCTATTCGGGTTACCGCCCCTTTTTGGGTCTCCACCCCCTTTTGGGCAACCATCCCCGTTTGAGCCACCGCTCACTATTAGGGATAATCCCCTCCCTGGGATACACCCCGTGGACTCCCCCACGGCACTCAGGCCCCAGTTCACACAGTACACCCCAATGTCTCTGGGCTTGTACTGGCCCTTTAAGAGTCTGCACAAAAAGAGAATTTTTTTTTTTTTTTTTTTTCTCTATGTCACTTTCACCAGCTCCTGCTGGTACCGCCACAGCTCCCGCTGCAGTCACACACAACCGGCACCTCCAGGTGCTGCCAACCACAAGCCACTACAGCTCCGCCTGCTGTGGAACCTCTCGCTGCAACCACGGCTACTCTCCACGCGGCTCTGCACGGCTCCACCGCTGCCGCTTGTCACCTTCGTGACCCCGCCGAGTCACAGCAGACGCTTGTCACCTTCGTAACCCCGCCGAGTTACCGCTAGACGCTTGTCACATTCGTGGCTCTGCCACAGCAATTAACTCCACGTGTGCTAGCGGGATTGTTGCCAAAATTCTCCACCAATTGTAAGGTTTCTCTTACTGAGAGTGTTGGGGGACACTCACTTGGCCGCGATATTCAAGCACACGGGCACGGGTTTATAAAACAAAGCAGTCCATGCGGTTTATTAAGCCTCATAAACCGGGTTACGCACAGTTCATAACATGAAACACAACAGGCACCAACTGGTGATATTTACTTGCAGCTTCTAACACTTCAGTGTACGGCTTTGCCTCACGGACACTAACACGCTGGTCCTCCCTTAACCAGTTCCCAAGGGAGACCACACAGTTCATAGAACTTCACAAGCACTACCGGCCTGTACGATACCTGACGGGAGCTCCGGCTCCACCTGCTGACTCCTTGCCAGTCCACACCTCCGGGTAAGCTGCCTTACAGGGATCACCAACTTGCCTGGCCGGCACGCACTAGTCAGTCCAGACCTCACCGAAGGACCCCAGCTTCCCCAGACTCCGTTAACACTCTTCTGGGTAAGCTGCCTAACAGGGATCCCCAACTTGCCTGTCCGGCATACAGTAGTCAGTCCAGACCTCACCGAAGGACTCCAGCTTCCCCAGTTCCACTGTGCACTGCTCCGGGATCCGGTCCTCCCACTAGGACCTCCCACGCCAGCAGGTGCTTTCCAGGAAGCCTCCTCTCAGGCTTCCAACACAGGAACACACCGAGCCCTCAGGAACTCCCTCAGGGATTTTGCACTTGGACCCTTCAGGTCCAAACACTGGAACCACACAGGAACATGTGACCCACACTCTGGTCACGTTATGTACCTGTAACCACACCCACAGTAATGGATCGCATGGGCTGGTCACGTGATCCTGACATCACTGCAGGTCAATTCTCACGGCCTCAATACAACTCCGTGCACATCCCGGGGAGACCATGCAGCGCCCCCTACCTGTTACAGGGGTTACTGCATCACATATATCACAATATATATATATATATATATATATATATATGTATATATATATATATATATATATATATATATATAATTATTGGGAATTTTTTATTTTATTTTTTTTACACATGTGAATATTTTTTTTTTACACTATAACATTGCCCCGGGGGGGGGGGGGGGGGGGTTTGGCATCATGTTATAGTGTCAGATTGCTGATCTGACACTTTGCAGTGCACTGTGTCAGATCAGCGATCTGACTTACAGTGCTACAGGCTTACCAGCGCCTGCGCTTGGTAAGCCACCTCCCTGCAGGACCCGGATGCAGCCCCACGGCCATTTTGGATTCGGGGCCTGCAGGGAGAGGAAGGTAGGAGACCCTCGGAGCAACGCGATCACATCGCGTTGCTCCGGGGGTCTCAGGGAAGCACGCAGGGAGCCCCCTCCCTGCGCGATTCTTCCCTATACCGCCGGAACACTATCATGTTTGATCGCAGTGTGCCGGGGGTTAATGTGTCGGGGGCGGTTCTTGACCGCTCCTGGCACATAGTGCTGGATGTCAGTTGCGATAGTCAGCTGACACCCGGCCGCTCCCCCCGTAAGCGCGGCCGATCACATATGACGTACTATCCCGTCGGTGGTCATACGGGCCGACCCCACCTCGACAGGATAGTACGTCAGATGTCAGAAAGGGGTTAATAATTTTTTTCTGAGATTCATGCCATTTTTCCCGTTGCCACAAAAAACTCATGAAAACGAAACCAAAAAAGTGGTTTTGCTTGGAAATATGTCAAGGTACATACTTTGCAGGTTAATGACTTGCCTGTAAGACCAAATATTTAACCCTAGACCAAAAATTTCCTCTCCCACTTAGGCTTAGTTCAGACGCTGCGTTTTTGAAGCGTTTTTCAACTTTAACATTGCTTTCAACCACTACAAATGCATTCACTGGGAAATGTCACAACCCTAGCTGACCATGTGGTGTGTGACACATAAGCAGACCCATCTTGTTTCATTTATGAAGGAGGGACTCTTAAAGTCACAGAGCCTATTTTTACTGGTGCATCAGGCGGCATTGACCCCTTTCTGCCATTGGACGTACTATTCCGTCCATGTGGGGTGGGCCCTACTTCCCAAGGACGGAATAGTACGTCCAGCACGATCGGCCGTGCTCACGGGGGGTGCGCGGCCGATCGCGGCCGGGTGTCAGCTGCCTAATGCAGCTGACATCCGGCACTATGTGCCAGGAGCGGTCACGGACCGCCCCCGGCACATTAACCCCCGGCACACCGCGATCAAACATGATCGCGGTGTGCCGGCGGTACAGGGAAGCATCGCGCAGGGAGGGGGCTCCCTGCGGGCTTCCCTGAGACCCCCGCAGCAACGCGATGTGATCGCGTTGCTCCAAGGGTCTCCTACCTCCTTCCTCGCTGCAGGTCCCGGATCCAAGATGGCCGCGGCATCCGGGTCCTGCAGGGAGGGAGGTGGCTTACCGAGTGCCTGCTCAGTGTAGGCGCTGGTAAGCCTGCTTTGCTCTAAGTCAGATCGGTGATCTGACAGAGTGCTATGCAAACGATGTCCCCCCCTGGGACAAAGTAAAAAAGTTTTAAAAAAATGTCCACATGTGTAAAAAAAAAAATAAAAAAAAATTCCTAAATAAATAAAAAAATAAAATTATTCCCATAAATACATTTCTTTATCTAAATTAAAAAAAATCAAACAATAAAAGTACACATATTTAGTATCGCCGCGTCCATAATGACCCCACCTATAAAACTGTATCACTAGTTAACCCCTCCAGTGAACACCGTAAAAAAAAAAAAAAAAAAAAGAGGCAAAAAACAACGCTTTATTCTCATACTGCCAAACAAAAAGTGGAATAACACGCGATCAAAAAGACGGATATAAATATCCATGGTATTGCTGAAAACGTCATCTTGTCCCGCAAAAAACGAGCGGCCATACACCATCATCAGCGAAAAAATAAAAAAGTTATAGTCCAGAATAAAGCGATGCCAAAATAATTATTTTTTCTATAAAATAGCTATTATCGTATAAAAGCGCCAAAACATAAAAAAATGATATAAATGAGGTATCACTGTAATCGTACTGACCCAAAGAATAAAACTGCCTTATCAATTTTACCAAACAGGGAACGGTATAAACGCCTCCCCCAAAAGAAATTAATGAATAGCTGGTTTTTGGTCATTCTGCCTCACAAAAATCGGAATAAAAAGCGATCAAAAAATCTCCCATGCCCGAACATGTTACCAATAAAAATGTCAACTCGTCCCGCAAAATACAAGACCTCACATGACTCTGTGGACTCAAATATGGAAAAATTATAGCTCTCAAAATGTGGTAACGTAAAAAATATTTTTTGCAATAAAAAGCGTCTTTCAGTGTGTGACGGCTGCCAATCATAAAAATCCGCTAAAAAACCCGCTATAAAAGTAAATCAATCCCCCCTTCATGACCCGCTTAGTTAGGGAAAAATTAAAAAAATTTAAAAAATGTATTTATTTCCATTTTCCCATTAGGGTTAGGGCTAGAGTTAGGGTTAGGGCTAGGGTTAGGGCTAGGGTTAGGGCTAGGGTTAGGGCTAGGGTTAGGGTTATGGTTAGGGCTAGGGTTAGGACTATGGTTAGGGTTAGGGTTAGGGCTAAAGTTAGGGTTAGGGCTAAAGTTAGGGTTAGGGTTTGGATTACATTTACGGTTGGGAATAGGGTTGGGATTAGGGTTAGGGGTGTGTCTAGGTTAGAGGTGTGGTTAGGGTTACCGTTGGGATTAGGGTTAGGGGTGTGTTTGGATTAGGGTTTCAGTTATAATTGGGGGGTTTCCACTGTTTAGGCACATCAGGGGCTCTCCAAACGCGACATGGCGTCCGATTTCAATTCCAGCCAATTCTGCGTTGAAAAAGTAAAACAGTGCTCCTTCCCTTCCAAGCTCTCCCGTGCACCCAAACAGGGGTTTACCCCAACATATGGGGTATCAGCGTACTCGGAACACATTGGAGAACAACTTTTGGGGTCCAATTTCTCCTGTTACCCTTGGGAAAATACAAAACTAGGGGCTAAAAAATAATTTTTGTGGAAAAAAAAAATTTTTTTATTTGCATGGCTCTGCGTTATAAACTGTAGTGAAACACTTGGGGGTTCAAAGCTCTCACAACATATCTAGATGAGTTCCTTAGGGGGTCTACTTTCCAAAATGGTGTCACTTGTAGGGGGTTTCTACTGTTTAGGTACATTAGGGGCTCTGCAAACGCAATGTGACGCCTGCAGACCATTCCATCTAAGTTTGCATTCCAAATGGCGCTCCTTCCTTTCCGAGCCCTCCCATGCACCCAAACGGTGGTTCCCCCCCACATATGGGGTATCATCGTACTCAAGACAAATTGGGGAACAACTTTTGGGGTCCAATTTCTCCTGTTACCATTGGGAAAATACAAAACTGGGGGCTAAAAAATAATTTTGGGGGGAAAATTTTTGTTTTTTTATTTTCACGGCTCTGCGTTATAAACTGTAGTGAAACACTTGGGGGTTCAAAGTTCTCACAACACAACTAGATAAGTTCCTTGGGGGGGTCTAGTTTCCAATATTGGGTCACTTGTGGGGGGTTTCTACTGTTTAGGTACATTAGGGGCTCTGCAAACGCAATGTGACCCCTGCAGACCAATCCATCTAAGTCTGCATTGCAAATGATGCTCCTTCACTTCCGAGCCCTCCCATGCGCCCAAACGGTGGTTTCCCCCCACATATGGGGTATCAGCGTACTCAGGACAAATTGGACAACAACTTTTGGGGTCCAATTTCTCCTGTTCTCTGCATTATAAACTTCTGTGAAGCACTTGGTGGGTCAAAGTGCTCACCACACCTCTAGATAAGTTCCTTAGGGGTCTACTTTCCAAAATGGTGTCACTTGTGGGGGGTTTCAATGTTTAGGCACATCAGTGGCTCTCCAAACGCAACATGGCGTCCCATCTCAATTCCTGTCAATTTTGCAGTGAAAAGTCAAATGGCGCTCCTTCGCTTCCGAGCTCTGTCATGCACACAAACAGTGGTTTACCCCCACATATGGGGTATCGGCGTACTCAGGACAAATTGTACAACATCTTTTGGGGTCCATTTTCTCCTGTTACCCTTGGTTAAATAAAACAAATTGGAGCTGAAGTAAATTTTGTTTGAAAAAAAGTTAAATGTTCATTTTTATTTAAACATTCCAAAAATTCCTGTGAAACACCTGAAGGGTTAATAAACTTTTTGAATGTGGTTTTGAGCACCTTGAGGGGTGCAGTTTTTAGAATGGTGTCACACTTGGGTATTTTCTATCATATAGACCCCTCAAAATGACTTCAAATGAGATGTGGTCCCTAAAAAAAATGGTGTTGTAAAAATGAGAAATTGCTGGTCAACTTTTAACCCTTATAACTCCCTAACAAAAAAAAATGTTGGTTCCAAAATGGTGCTGATGTAAAGTAGACATGTGGGAAATGTTACTTATTAAGTATTTTGTGTGACATATCACTGTGATTTAATTGCATAAAAATTCAAAGTTGGAAAATTGCGAAATTTTCAAAATTTTCGCCAAATTTCCATTTTTTTCACAAATAAACGCAGGTAATATCAAAGAAATTTTACCACTATCATGAAGTACAATATGTCACGAGAAAACATTGTCAGAATCACCAGGATCAGTTGAAGCGTTCCAGAGTTATAACCTCATAAAGGGACAGTGGTCAGAATTGTAAAAATTGGCCCGGTCATTAACGTGCAAACCACCCTTGGGGGTGAAGGGGTTAATCTTCTTAAAGGGCCATTGTGAAACAGTGGGTCTCCTAAGCTGTTGTAGCCTATGCTGTGAGTGGATGGGCTGCCAAGAATTACGACGCACCACAATACCCCTGTCATAAGATGTCCAGGGGGGACTCCTGAAAAAGTGTTGCATTGATTTCAAGGCCTTCCCTGCTACCAATTCATATGCACCCCAATAAGCCTTTGAACCTACATACTGGATGGGCCCAGGAAAATCCACTTCACAATATGCATTTTGTGCTCCATACTCCTTTGTTTTATACATTAGCAGCAAGGCGAGCCTTGCTGCATAGTCAATCATATGCACCCCATTAGGCCTTGGAACCCACATACTGGATGGGCCCAGGAAAATCCACTTCACAATATGCATTTTGTGGTCCATACTCCTTTGTTTTTGTCACGTCGTCACCGCCGCCGCTTCCTGAGCCCTGCCATACTTACCTTTCATCGGCGTCCCGGCGCGCTCCCGCAGCTGCTCTTCCCCGCCTGACACCGCCTCCTCAGCGCTCGCACCCGGCTTCTGCTTCACATCGGGTGTGCACACGCGCTGGGTTCAGTGCTGCGTACGCACACTTCTGAGCTCGGTCTCTCTTGCCTGCCCTCTCTATCATCCTGGAGGACTCCAACCCGGAAGTACTGCACTCCACAGCCCTTATTAGGCAGCCTCTTCCTCTTGGCCATGCCTGATGCTCATTTGTAATCCACAAGTGAATCTGGCTCCACATCTCTCCTGCGTTCCTCCCTGCCTTCTTGTTCTCCGCACACTTCCTGTTGCTGTATCCTTTATCCAATCCTGGTCCTCTTCTTTGTTCCCTCCTAGTGCCTGCCTGCCGGTATTCTCCGTCTTGTCCATGTCCCTGACTCCAGCTTGTCTGCCCGTGTTCTCCGTCCAGTCCCTGCTCCTGCGTCTTGCCTTCCTGCTCGTCTTCTCCGTCCAGTCCGTATTCCCACGCTTTCCCTGTTTGTCTCTGTCATGTCGGACTCTGTTCAGACCAGGTCGTTCGACAGACAGCGATAATTCCGCTTTTGACCACTATGCGCTCATTGGCGTCGGCTAGGTTTTATCTAGATGGTTAATTTACCTGGTGCTCGGATTGGAAGCTGGGCCATGCCCACTGCCTTTAAATAGTTCTCCTGAACATTGGGCGTCGCCGATTATAGCTTCTGTCTTGTGCGTGGTTATCTCGGTCTGGAGTGGTGAGCTAGTAGTTGGAGTATCGTTGCTGGTGGTGTATTTCCCTTTGTCTTATTTGCTCCTTGCTATACTTGTATTTGTTTTGCCCTTTGCATTTATAGTGTATTCCTGAGTGACTGCGGCGTGGTGCTTACTTTTCCGTTAACCTTTGTCTGTGCTAACTGTGGGTATTGGAGTGTGGACTCTTCACTGGGTGGTGGGTGGTAGTTTCAGCCTAGGGTTGAAACAGGAGATAGGGTGAGGGTGGAGGCTCAGACATGCACACCATTAGTGTAAACTCTGAGAGAGGGTCAGTCAGGGTTTCCCTAGTCTGAGGGAAATCGCAGGGGCCCGGGTTTTTGCTCTTTCCTGCCTAGGTCTCCCGTGACAGTCTCCTCGTCAGTCCTTACTCATCCCTATTAGTTGCCCTTCTTGTTTGTCCTTCCTTACCAGCTGCCGTGGCGATAGTCTCCCTCGGGTCTGCCCCTAACGCTCCCTATATAGGGGTGGTTCACTTGGTCAGCTCGCCCGTAGGAGGTTCGTTGTCACGGTCCAGTGGGTCCACCTTATAGTCTCCACAGTTATATCCTCACAGTAGCATCAGGCCATGGACCCCGCTGGGGTTTCTGCCTCTGCCCAAAAGGAATTAGTATTCCTATGGGAAAATCAGACCAGGATCATTACCTATTAAAGACTATGGAGTCTTGTCTTTCGGTCTTACAGCTCTCTGACCCGAGGAACGCCTCTCAGCTGGCCGGTCTTCAGCAGGAGCTCGCCCAGCAACACGACACTCAGTCCCATATTCTTAATTATATGGCCTCAGTGGATAACCGGCTTCTCTCCCTCCAGACTGCTGCTTCTGCTCCTGCGCAGGCTTCTGCTCTGCATTCATCGCCCTGTCTTGCCAGGCCTCCACGGTATAGTGGAGATCCTAAATTATGTTGCGGGTTTCATAACCAGTGCCAGTTGCATTTTAAATTATCACCGCAACAATACCCCACCGACCGAGCTAAGGTGGCCTTTGTGGTGTCCCATTTGGAGGGAGAGGCTTTGGCTTGGGTGAACCCTCTCTGGGAGCAAGACGATCCTGTGGTTTCCCAACTCGCTACCTTCCTAGACACCTTCCAAAAGGTGTTCGACGAACCCGGTCACCTGGCCTCTACCACCGAGTCCCTCTTTAACCTCCACCAGGGCTCTCTCTGTTGGCCAGTACGCCATACGTTTCCGTACTTTGTCCTCTGAGCTAGGGTGGAACAATGAGGCTCTGGTGGGAGCTTTTTGGCGAGGTCTGTGATCCTGGATTAAGGTTGAGCTGGCAGGTCGAGACACACCTACGTCTTTAGATGATCTAATCTCATTGGCAACTCACATTGATCTGTGCTTCCAGGAGCGCTCCCGTGAATCTGCCAGTGAGAGGAGACCTCTCCGTTTGACTTCAGCTACACGTAGTCTCTTCTACTCTAAACTCGCTTCTGCTTCTTCCACTTCTACTCCTGAGCCTATGCAAGTAGACCGTCTCAAACCGGCAGAACAGCGCCGCAAAGAGAGACTCACGCAGGGTCTTTGTTTTTACTGCGGCAGCGCCACCCACTTAGGGCAGGTAAGAGAGGCATCCCTAGGTAGCAGTGATTCCTCTCCTCTTATCCTCTCAGTTTTATTGCATTTAGGTTCTAGTCGCTTCTCTGAGGAGGCCTATATTGATTCGGGAACGGCTGGGAATTTTGTTTCACTTGAGGCTGCCAGAAAATTTGGGATATCGGTTAGATCCCTTGAGACTCCTAGTCAGATAGCTTCAGTCGACGGTCAGCCTTTGCGGGAGGCCATCGATCTGGTCACCGAGGAAGTGGAACTTCAAATTGGAGCCTTACACCCAGAAAAGATAGCCTTCTACGTGCTGCCCTCATTGTCCCATACGTTCCTTCGGGGACTTCCGTGGTTGAGAACTCACGAACCCATCTGGGACTGGCAAACTGGAGACATTCTACGTTGGGGTCAGTCTTGTCAGACCAGGTGCCTGCTTCCCGTTCAGCCTGTTAGATCCTTTCGTCTTGCCTCGGTACCCACGGACTTGCCTCCGGCTTACTGCTCCTTTGCTGACGTCTTCAACAAGAAAGAAGCAGAGACTCTACCTCCGCATCGTCTGTGGTGGTATTTATCGTTTGTCTCCTTCCGAGACCCAAGCCATGTCCGAGTACGTCCAGGAGAATCTTGCCAGAGGCTTTATTCGGAAGTCCTCCCACAGGAGCAGGTTTTTTTCTTCGTCAAGAAGATGGATGGATCTCTTCACCCCTGCATCGATTACCAAGGTCTCAACGATATCACGATTAAAAACAAGTATCCGCTTCTTCTCATTCCGGAACTCTTCGACCGTCTTCGAGGAGCACGAATCTTCACTAAAGTGGACCTCCAAGGAGCTTATAATTTAATCCGTATCCGCTTCGGGGATGAGTGGAAGACTGCTTTTAACACCAGAGACGGGCACTTTGAGTATTTGGTTATGCCCTTCGGTTTATGCAATGCTCCTGCAGTGTTCCAAGAATTGGTGAATTATATTTTTCGGGATCTACTGTACACCAGCGTAGTGGTGTACTGGGACGATATTCTTGTATTTTCTCCAGATCTGCCTACTCTTAGAAAAGACATTCGACAAGTACTCCTACGTCTGAGAGAAAATCGTTTGTATGCCAAACTTGAGAAGTGAGCCTTCGAACAGTCATTTCTTCCATTCTTGGGTTTCATCATCTCTGACTCTGGCTTATGCATGGATCTGGGAAAGGTGTCTGCAGTGCTCGACTGGCCGCGTCGGAACAGTGTTAAGGCAATTCAGCGTTTTCTTGGATTTGCGAATTATTACCGGCAGTTCATCCCTCACTTTTCCTCTTTGTCCGCTCACATCTCTTCTCTAATACAAAAGGGGGCTAATCCTCACGTTTGGTTGTCAGAGGCCGAAGACGCCTTCCTATCTCTCAAGCAAGCCTTTGCCTCAGCTCCCATACTTTCTGACAGGGGAGTCCAGTTCACCTCTCGGTTCTGGAGAGCTCTCTGCAAGTATATGAATATCACACTTGTCTTCTCTTCGGCCTACCATACGCAGACCAACGGTCAGGTGGAGCGTACGAATCAGATTCTGGTGTCTTATCTCCGTCATTTCTCCAAGGCTCACCAGAACGATTGGTCTGACTTACTCCCGTGGGCTGAATTTGCGTATAACAATCATACCAGTGAATCTTCTGCCAAGTCTCCTTTTTTTATCGTCTACGGACAACATCTTGGTGTACCTCTACCGGTTCCTCCTATCTCAGGTGTGCCGGCGGCTGATCTTCTGTCTAGAGAGTTCTCCAGGGTCTGGCAGGAGACCAAGTCTGCTCTCGAACTAGCACGGGACAAGATGAAAAGACATGGTGATAAAAGGCGCCTCGATTCCCCTTTATATCATCCTGGTGATAAAGTGTGGTTATCTTCCATGTTTGTTCGCCTTAAGATCCCTTCGCATAAGGGTACTGTCACACAGTGGCACTTTTGTCGCTACGATGGTACGATCCGTGACGTTCCAGCGATATCCATACGATATCGCTGTGTCTGACACGCAGCAGCGATCAGGGACCCTGCTGAGAATCGTACGTCGTAGCAGATCGTTTGGAACTTTCTTTCGTCGCTGGATCTCCCGCTGTCATCGTTGGATCGGTGTGTGTGACACCGATCCAACGATGCGTTCGCTTGTAACCAGGGTAAACATCGGGTTACTAAGCGCAGGGCCGCGCTTAGTAACCCGATGTTTACCCTGGTTACCATCGTAAAAGTAAAAAAAAAAAAAACGTACATACTCACATACCGGTATCCATCAGGTCCCTTGCCGTCTGCTTCCCGCTCTGACTGACTGCCGGCCGGAATGTAAGAGCAGAGCACAGCGGTGACGTCACCGCTGTGATCTGCTTTCACTTTACGGCGGCACTCAGTCAGAGCGGGAAGCAGACTGCAAGGGACCTGACGGACACCGGTATGTGAGTATGTACGTTTTTTTTTTTTTTACGATGGTAACCAGGGTAAACATCCGGTTACTAAGCGCGGCCCTGCGCTTAGTAACCCGATGTTTACCCTGGTTACCCGGGGCCCTCGGCATCGTTGGTCGCTGGAGAGCTGTCTGTGTGACAGCTCTCCAGCGACCACACAACGAGTTTCCAACGATCACGGCCAGGTCGTATCGCTGGTCGTGATCGTTGGAAAGTGTGTGACAGTACCCCAAGTTGGGTCCCCGATACATCGGTCCTTTCGACTTTCTGGCAATTGTGTCTCATCATCGTCCACCTCTTGTGACCCTTTCCCACCATCGCCTTCGTGTGACCGGGGCTGGTCAAAGCTTTGGGCAGCTCTGCATGCGACCTCATCTTTCCCCACTTCAAGTTGACCGGCAGAGATTTCTGAATCTTGAAATGGAAAACTGAACAGCTCTTCAGAGTGTCCAAGTGTGGGATCAGTTGTCTCAGGGCACTCGGCATGGTGGGAGGAAGGAGGATCAGGGTGAGAAATATCCTGGCCACACTCATGGCTACTTAGACCGTGTGGAAGACAAGGTGGTGGTGGTGGCTAAGTGACTGGAAGCATTATCCGCTATCCAACCAACAACCATTTCACACTGCTCTGGCTTCAATAGTGGTGTGCTGCGGTCCCCCAGAAACTGGGACAGGAAGGTTGAGCGAGAAGATGTGGGTCTTTGTTGTTGCCCACTTTCACCTTGCCCACGGCCTCGTCCTCTGGATGCACCATCAGCATCACGTTCACTTCCCCGTTCCTTGCCCCTTGCCTTAACCATTTTAAATGGACTACTGCACTATTTCAAATGCTCAACACAAATGTCTTTATTACTAGTGAAATAATATGTGATCAGTATGCCTGCAAATCTACGATTTTTCAAACCCAAACACCAGGCAGGCCTCAGCCTGACCTAACAGACTGTAGTCAATTTTTTTTTTTTTTTTAAAGTTAATTTATGCTAAATAGCGCTGTATAGAATTTGAGTATCACACAGCCACAAAGTAAGTACACCGGCCTCCAATGCCCAAACTTGGAGCACAGAGATATATGACCGTTGACGGCTGTAACGGAAATACCACACTGGCAAATCTGTGGCCTTTCAATTTTTTTGGATGCTAAATAGCGCTGAATAGAATTTGAGTATCACACAGCCACAAAATAAGTACACCGGCCTCCAATGACCAAACTTGGAGCACAGAGATATATGAGGCCTTTTTCAGTGAATTTAAAACACCAAAAAAATAAATAAAGTGGGCACAAGGGTAGCACACACAACTATGCTACGTATGCCTGACAAACTATCACTTTTCAACAGGCCTCAGTCTGACAAAACAGACTGTATATATATATATATATATATATATATATATATATATATATATATATATATATATATATTTTAGTGGGGGGGGGGAATTTTTTGTAAAAAAAAAAAGTTAGATAGACAGTAAATAAGCTGCAGCAGGCAGTTATGGAGCTTTGGGAAGGATGCAGTGGGACCAATGGACGCACATACAGTGCCTGCAGCTCTTGCACTGATGTGGATATGCTGTGCCCTGCCTGCCTAGCGCTGCAATGTCAGGACCCACGAATTAGCCCTAAAAAGGACTTTTGGTTTCTGAGGAGTTGTGGATGTAAGAGTTGCAGACCTACACTAACTCTAAAACCACGATTCTGACCCTATCTTGGCAGCAGCTCTCTCTTCTCTTCTCTCGCTGAAACGGGAACAGAATGCGGCGAGCAGGGCGGTGCCAGGTCTCTTATACTCGGGATGATGCTGTGCGGCCCAGCCAATCACTGCACAACCACAACAAAGATGGCTGCTGCATTTCATGGCCTGGCAGACAATCCATGCACCGTGATTGGGTCTCTAAAGTCTGCCAAAACTGCTGGGTGGAGACTGCAGTTACCGCTGAATAATGCCGGAAATGCTCGCTGCTCGGCGAGTACCCCGATAATCGGGCGAGTAACAAATAGTGGCGAGCACGTTAGCTCATCACTAGTCACTACCTTTCTGTAAAATGACAGAGACTAGGTAATCCCATATGGCCTGATAGGACTCCTGGACTCCCTGGAGGTTTGTTCTGAATGTTAGATGGGGTTTTCAGGGGTTGAGGAGTTGGGTAACGAGGGCAATGAGCTCACTTGGGGACCACGGCTTGTATTTCTCTATTGAGTAAAGAAGTAATATAGCGGGCACCACACAATTTAATAGCTCAGGGATCAACCACGTGCATATAACAACGTACAGAGAAAATAAGCAAAGAAAAAAGATATGCACACTAGTGGGATCAACCAACTAGATGGCACATAAATAGCAGATAATCAACATCCTATGCTGCCAGCTGACCTCAGCAAGACATGGAGCGCCCCCACACCGCCGCAGGGCCGAGGGGTACCCGGAGCCGGGCCTCTGGGTCTCAGTCCTGGGGTTGTCACGGTGGCTAGACCCGGTCCGTGGCCCTGTCTGTCAGTGGGGGACGTCCGGTGCAATAAGTGGTGTAACGGTGCAGTTGTGGGGTGCAGGTCGCGGTAAATAACGAGGACACCAGGTTGCAGTCTCTTTACCTCTTTACTGAAGGTTTTGGAGACCTCAGTCCAGAGCGCTGTTAACTGGGTTGTCAGAGACCGGCCGGTCCAAAGGCACATCAGGAGTTCTCTTTACAGGTGGGAATCAGTGTCTACCTTCTAGCGCTGGATGTTGTAGTTCTTCCCTGCTGAGCTCCCGGGATAGTCCTCACAACTGTTTCTGTCTGTCTCTGATGTTCGTTCTCTCCGTCCCCCAGATGGTATGGTAGGACGCACCCGTATGACGGGGTAGGCCTGGAGTTCTTCCGGGACCCTAGAGTCGCCCCTCTCCCACAGCTGCCTCCGTTGTCTGCTTAGGTGTTAAGTGAGACAGCCAACCTGTAATTAGCTGTCCGGCCGTGGTTTGCAGTGTACTTAAAGTCTCTTACTTGCTCGGCGTTCCGGCCACCGACTGTTTGCGCCTCAGAAGGATGTTGCCTCGGTCTAACAGCACGACTCCTTCTGGTCCCAATACTTCTTTACTGTATTCCCGTTGTGCACTGGTTAGTTCTGTTCTGAGGAGTCTGCCAGGATCCCATCCCTGACAGGTCCTCTCACTAGCTCTTCCCAGCTACTTCTCCCTGTCTTCCTGTCCAACCCCCAGTTTTACCATAGTGTGAGGAGTGGCCTACTAGATAGGACCACCCCCCCTGGTGGCCGGAGTGTGAAGTGTAGTGAGGTGTTACCTGGTCAGAGAAACTCCTTTAGTGCAATCAGACGTACCATAGCTCCCCATAGTGGCGGAGCCACAGTACTGCAACAACCAGGACTCTGGGGTGCTGCACTCCCCCCCGGTTAAATCCAGTACTCCGGGACTGGGAAAACAAGAACAACAATACATGTTAACAGAAAACACATAACATTTTGAAATAGTATAACAATTAAACATAACAGAGCTTCCCTTTATGGGAGGTGAGAATTCTTGAACGTTGCGAAAGTTAGGTCATGCACAGTTTATGACTCTCAGTTCAGTGGTTAAAACAGCAGGGACCCCGGGTAAACAAAGGGGCCCCCTTTTTGAAGGTTTTTGAGCAATTCACCGTCCATTACTCTATTGTCCATTTAAAACCTGTAACAAAAAGATATATATACAAACATTTTCAATTAAATAGCAGCCCTTATTAATACCTCCAAGTTTTGTAGCGGAGGGGAGTTTGGTTTTGAGTGCTGCGTGTGGACCTTCGCAGCGCAGGGGTTGCTATTGGCCTAACAGGGCCCGCTATGCTTGCTACCGCTGGTGTAGTGCACTGTCTTCTAGCTACACTTCTAGTGAGTCGGGGTAGCACTGGCAGGTTAGGGCTCCCAGAGCTGCTGCTTTCAACAGTGGGTACAGCAGATTCACTGATAGCAGAGGGAGGATTTGCTGGTTCAGTGGTCGGCATGGCGTCATCAGGTGAGGCTTGTTGAGGTAGCGGGGCCGGCTGATCTGATACCACCATTGTTTCTGGTGGGTCCGGCTGTTGGAACATTAGAACAGGCACCGCGATGGCTTGGTTTATCTGAGTCCAGGATTGGGGAAAGTCACCAAGGACGGTATGGAACATCTTCTCCTTTTCCACCGGCGGGGAGATTTCTGGGGCCGTGCCCCTCTCTTTCAACTTATCGGGGCAGACCTTAAGGTGATCCCTGGATACCGCTGTCGAGGTCTCCCCTCTGTCCTTGCTGATGAGACAGACCTTTGTGTTGTCGAAGTCGGATGGCAGGATGGTATACGGTTCCGCTTCCCATTGGTCATCGAGCTTATGTAATCTCCTCTTTCGTTTAAGTACTTGCTCACCAGGTGACAGGGGGATCGCAGGAGCATGTTGGTTGTAGTCCCTTTCTTGCTTCTGCCTAGCCTGGGCGAGACTTCTCTCTACACACTCCTGTACTTCGCGGTACCTTCGCTGCCTTTCTGCATCCCAATCTGCATCCGGCGAGATATCTTCGGGTACTAGGACCCCCATGTCCAGATCAACGGGTAACCGACTAGATCTTCCTCGCATCAGGTACGCTGGAGTACAGTTGGTGGAACTTACTGGGATGTGATTGTACATATCCACCAAGTCAGGCAACTTTGTCGGCCACAGGTTCCGTTCCTCCACGGGTAAGGTCTTCAATAAATCAATTACCACTTGGTTCATCTTCTCACACATCCCGTTGGTTTGAGGATGGTACGGTGTGGTCCTGATCTTCTTACACCCGTACAGTTGGCAGAATTCTTGGAACACTTCCGCTTCGAATGCAGGTCCCTGATCGGTCAGTACCTTCTCTGGGTAGCCATGGGGCCTACAAAAGTGCTGCTGGAAGGCCCTGGCGGCAGTCCTGGCCGTTAGATCCTTGACAGGCACAACCACCAAAAACCTGGAGTAGTGGTCCACGATGGTAAGGGCGTAGATATAGCCCGACCGGCTAGGTGTCAGCTTCACATGATCCAGCGCGACCAGTTCGAGCGGCCTTTTGGTGATGATAGCCCGCAGGGGAGCCCGCTGACTGTCATGGTCCTTCCTGCGCAGACTACATGGACCACACTCCCGACACCACTTCTCAATGGTTCTCTTCATGCCAATCCAATAGAACCTCCCTCGGAGCAGCTTCTCTAGCTTCCTCCATCCGAAGTGTCCGGCTCCATCATGGTAGGCTCCCAGAACCATGGGCGCATCTCGCCTGGGCACCACTATCTGCCACACCAATTCATGAGTACGTGGGTCAATGCTCCTCCTGCACAGCTTGCCATCATGGATAAACAGCTTGCTTCTCCCCTTCCACAGCTGTTGGGTTTCTTGTGTATCGTCTGGGCCAGGGTGCAACCCAGCCTGCGTCAAGAGCTCCTTCACCTGACGGACCGCGGGGTCACTATCCTGGGTTTCTGCCCATCCGTGGTGGGGCAGGGGATTCAGCGTGGCATCCGGTTGGTTCTTGTGCCTGTTCTTCACATGGTGAGAGTTCTGAGTGGCTTTGGGGCGATGGAAGGCAGGCAGCTCCACCTCTTCAAGTGCCTCCGGGTCTTCTCCCACTTCTGGTAAATTGGGCATTCGGGACAGAGCATCGGCATTGGCATTCTGGTGTCCTGCCCGATATTTGATGGTGAAATCATAGTTGGACAGCCGGGCCATCCACCGCTGTTCCAAAGCCCCGAGTTTGGCAGTACCCAGATGCGTTAGCGGATTGTTGTCCGTGAAGACGGTGAATTTCGCGGAGGCCAGGTAGTGCTTAAACCTCTCTGTCACTGCCCAGACAAGGGCAAGGAATTCCAGTTTGAAGGAACTGTAGTTGTCAGGGTTCCTTTCCGTGGGACGGAGTTTCCTGCTGGCGTAAGCGATCACTCTTTCCTTGCCTTTCTGGACTTGAGACAGCACGGCTCCTAGTCCCACATTACTGGCATCTGTGTACAGCACAAACGGTTGGTCGTATTCGGGGTAAGCCAGTACCTCTTCTCCCGTCAGTGCCGACTTCAAACAGGTGAAGGATTCCTCCAGCTCTTCGTTCCAATCAAAGGGGGTGTTCCTCCCCTTGGTCTTCTTCGGTTGGCCCACCAACAGGTTTTGCAAGGGTGCGGCCTTCTTGGTGAAGTCCTTAATGAACCTCCGGTAATAGCCTACCAGCCCGAGGAACTGCCGGACTTCGTGGAGGTCACTGGGCTTTGGCCAGTCCTTGATCGCTGTGACCTTGTCGGGGTCTGGGGCCACTCCTTCAGCGCTCACCACATGGCCCAGGTACTGCACTTTAGGTTTCAGCAGATGACACTTGGACGGTTTCACCTTTAAGCCAAAGTTGGATAGGGCTTCAAACACCTCGGCCAGGTGCTTCAGGTGGTCTTCGTAGGTCTTAGAGAAGACAATGACATCATCCAAATATAGCAGCACGGTTTCAAAGTTCAGGTGTCCCAGGCAGCACTCCATCATCCTCTGGAACGTTCCGGGAGCATTGCACAATCCGAAGGGCATGTAGTTGAACTCACAGAGACCCATTGGCGTCGTGAAGGCCGTCTTCTCTTTGTCCGCCTCCGCTACGGGAACCTGCCAATACCCACTGGTGAGATCTAAGGTAGAGAAGTAGTTAGCAGATTTTAAGGCAGCCAGAGACTCCTCTATCCTAGGCAGTGGGTATGCGTCCTTATGTGTAATGCGATTCAACTGCCTGTAATCAACACACATCCTCATTGTACCATCTTTCTTTTTAACAAGGACTAACGGAGCTGCCCAGGGGCTACAGCTGTCTCTCACCACCCCAGCCTCCTTCATTTCCCGCAACATGTCCTTGGCACACTGGTAATGAGCTGGGGGTACAGGGCGATATCTCTCTTTTATGGGCCGGTGATCTCCCGTGGGGATGTGATGTTGGATCCCTTTCACCTGCCCAAAATCTGAGGGGTGTTTGCTGAATATCTGCTCGTACTCGTGTACCACCCTGTAGGCCCCCTGTTTTTGATGGGACGGGGTAGAGTCAGTGCCCACATGCAATTCCCGACACCAGTCCTTCGAGGGCTCTGCAGAACCTTTGTTCTCCGCCAAGTTTGACGGGACCAAGGGTTCAGGTGTCTGTATCACATTATTATTGACAGTGAACAATTTGGCGAGCGTGGTATACTTGGTGAGGTGAACCTCTTCCTCCCCACAATTGAGGACACGTACGGGCACTCTCCCCTGACGGACGTCGACCACCCCCCGGGCTGTCAGAACAGTAGGCCTATTGTCTGAATATACGGGTTCTACCAAGGCCTGGTAGTCCTTACCCCTGAGGCCTATGGCTGCTCGACACCATATTAACATTTCACTCTTGGGGGGTATCGCGATGGGGTTTGAATCACTCACAGTGACACGACCAATCTCACCACCAGTCAGCTCTACCTGCTGTCTCTGCATCAGAGCTCTGATTTCCTTCTGCAGGGCACATTGCTCACTGTGGCCAGCGGTTTCTGCCACCTGTTGCAACAAAACAATCACTTCTGCAAGACAATTTTCTATAACATTAGTACCAAGAGTCATCATGGGATTATATTCTCGACGATCAATATCAACAATCACAATCCCTTGGGCTTTCAATTCCACCCGCCCTACTTTGATGGTGACCTCCTTATACCCCACTTGTGGCAACGGCTGACCATTACTGGCGATTATGGTGAAATCATCGTCAGGGCCACGAGTAATATCAGCGTCCTCCCAATACCGTTTGTAGAGCACGTAAGGTATAGTCGTCACCTGAGAACCGGTGTCCAGCAAAGCATTCAAGGGGATTCCATCAATCACTACAGGGAGAACTGGTCGTCCTCCAATATACTTGGTTCTCCAATGTTGCGGGCCTGACCGTCCTACTCCTGGGGGTTGGCCCTTTGCCCCAGGGGTTGCTCGTTTAAAGGACAGTACCTTGCAAGATGGCCCACCTGGTGGCATCGGCGGCAGATGGGTCGTCCGTCCTGATGGAAACGATCGCTGTCCCGGCCTCTGGTCGGTGGGGTCCTCTTCTGTCGCGTCCAGGGAACATCCTCTGGCCCGGAGGCTAGCTGGATCTTTTTCTTGGGGGCCTCCTGTAGGGACTGCACCGTCCGGGCTAGGGCAGCAACGTTCTTGGTCAGCTCCTGCATCTGAAGACGGAGTCCTGCAGGGGGGTCGTCCTCGAAGCTCTGGGCGTCGGCCTCCGCGGCAACTGGGGTATCCGACGCCACCTCCTGGTGGTATGTGAGAGCGGGGCGCCTGGGTGGTATTGCGCGGCTGGGCTGTCGCTCCTGCAATGCCTGGATAGCTTTATCTTTGAACTGCGCAAAAGTCAAGTCTGGATTTTGCATGGCCAGGAAGTGCAATTGGCCCCGCTGGTGACTGCACAGGAGCCCCTCAATGAACCGCTCCTTCAGGAGTTTATCCTCATCCTGCATGCTGCCGGGGTCATTCTGCTTAATGACCCGCATCGCCTCCTGGAGATTAAGGGCATAGTCCCGTAAGCTATCCTGTGGCCTCTGTTTGCATCCATAAAAAGTCAGTTTAATTTCCGTAGCAGTGCGAGTATCAAAGGTGGCTTTAAGCTTGACAAAAATCTGTTGTGCAGTTCCTTTATCCTCAGCAGGCCAGGATTTCAATTCTCTCAGAGCCGCCCCAAAGAGTTGGCCGGTTATCATATGAACCTTCTGGGGCTCTGTCAGGGGATAGAACTCGAGCAGGCTGCAGAGCCCTTCCTTAAAGTCAGTGAATGTATGCGACTCCCCAGAGTATCGTGGGAGCCAGGCCACTCCGGGCAGGTACGGCATAGAAAAGGGCATTATGGCTTTTGTGTTAGCGGCAGTGTCCGGCTGGCTGAGGGGAACAGCGGGTTCTGCGGCAACCGGTGGTGGTATTAGGGCCGCGGCTTCGCCCGCTGCGTGGACCGGAGCTGCCCCTACGTCCGCAGCTGCGACCGCCACCTCCTCTCTTCCCGACTCAGACATGGCTGTCCCTTCCTCCCACCAACCTGCTGGAGGTCGGAGTTCCTCTTCCGGGATTGGCGCCTTACCGCGCTTTCCGTTCCGCGCTTCTTTTGGCTGGTTCCGCCCGCGTAGCTAGGGCTCCTCCCTCCGTGCGCAGCAATGGCGAATTTTGGCGGTAAATGGCACAGCACACAGTCTTTTCAATAAAGTACAGTCCAAGCACAATAAATCACAGTTCCAAGGCACACATGACCTGATTCTTCAGGCTTAAGTAGATCCTGTTCGTGACGCCAAGATTTGGAGCGCCCCCACACCGCCGCAGGGCCGAGGGGTACCCGGAGCCGGGCCTCTGGGTCTCAGTCCTGGGGTTGTCACGGTGGCTAGACCCGGTCCGTGGCCCTGTCTGTCAGTGGGGGACGTCCGGTGCAATAAGTGGTGTAACGGTGCAGTTGTGGGGTGCAGGTCGCGGTAAATAACGAGGACACCAGGTTGCAGTCTCTTTACCTCTTTACTGAAGGTTTTGGAGACCTCAGTCCAGAGCGCTGTTAACTGGGTTGTCAGAGACCGGCCGGTCCAAAGGCACATCAGGAGTTCTTTTTACAGGTGGGAATCAGTGTCTACCTTCTAGCGCTGGATGTTGTAGTTCTTCCCTGCTGAGCTCCCGGGATAGTCCTCACAACTGTTTCTGTCTGTCTCTGATGTTCGTTCTCTCCGTCCCCCAGATGGTATGGTAGGACGCACCCGTATGACGGGGTAGGCCTGGAGTTCTTCCGGGACCCTAGAGTCGCCCCTCTCCCACAGCTGCCTCCGTTGTCTGCTTAGGTGTTAAGTGAGACAGCCAACCTGTAATTAGCTGTCCGGCCGTGGTTTGCAGTGTACTTAAAGTCTCTTACTTGCTCGGCGTTCCGGCCACCGACTGTTTGCGCCTCAGAAGGATGTTGCCTCGGTCTAACAGCACGACTCCTTCTGGTCCCAATACTTCTTTACTGTATTCCCGTTGTGCACTGGTTAGTTCTGTTCTGAGGAGTCTGCCAGGATCCCATCCCTGACAGGTCCTCTCACTAGCTCTTCCCAGCTACTTCTCCCTGTCTTCCTGTCCAACCCCCAGTTTTACCATAGTGTGAGGAGTGGCCTACTAGATAGGACCACCCCCCCTGGTGGCCGGAGTGTGAAGTGTAGTGAGGTGTTACCTGGTCAGAGAAACTCCTTTAGTGCAATCAGACGTACCATAGCTCCCCATAGTGGCGGAGCCACAGTACTGCAACAACCAGGACTCTGGGGTGCTGCAGACACATTATAGAGTATAGGATTTTTTCCGTCTACTTTTGATATTTGGTCTGTTCCTGCTAACTTTGATGGTTTATTACTATTTATACAGACTGGTAGTTTATGGCTGAGGTCAGCTGGCAACATAGGATGTTGAATTATCTGCTATTTATGTGCCGTCTAGCTTAATCACATATATCTGTATTATCCTCGCATACTCTCATACTGGTCTGGTGCTTTTACATCTATACTTGTCCAGGGGGGACCTAGGTTGGTCTCTTTTTTTGACTTTTAAATGTTTTTATATTATGTGTTTTTGCTGTTGCCCTTTGTAATTAAGTGTTTAATAAAAGATATTATAGTTGGTTGATCCCACTAGTGTGCATATCTTTTTTTCTTTGCTTATTTTCTCTGTATTTCTCTATTGGCCACACCTGAGGATGATGATGGACTGGCTGGTTATTTCCATCCACTCCCGGGGGTACAGACTGTACATGACTTGTGGTCCTCATGGGGAAAAGAGGCACCTTGTTTGTAATCCCTGGGCATAGGGACCCAGAGAACAAGCAATAGTAATAGTGTTGGCCATAAGACCTACATGTCTACCCCTTTGATCCTGCATAAGATGGGGTGGTTGAAAGGTTTTACACAGGGATTTCAGGGTTTTTAATAGTATCATAGATTTGATACATAGTACCATGCCTGGTTTCTTCTGATTTATGGTCACTCACTGAGAGACGCTTAGGTATTTCTAACCACATTCTAGCCTGATCAAGTTTGTTTTTATCTTTCAACCATCCTTCCCAGTTAGGCTAAGTTCACATTAGCGTTTCTGTGCGCAGCATATCATCTGCATGTGCAAATGCATGCCAAAACTCATGCAAATATAAACTGTGCAGGAGGTGTGGGTTAAATCCACGCTGCCTTAATGATGAAGTTCCAAGGATAATAAATTTAAACAGTCGTTTATTCAACGCGTTTCAAGGTCAGTGCGACCTCTTCTTCAGGAAATTCCACTTACAACATACAGATACAGCGTGCTTACAAAAAAACTCATGCAAAGGCATGTTTACGCAGCGTTTTTTATCCGCATGATCTTACGCATGACTGCCAAAAAACGCTGCATGTGCATGGGTTGGTATGCGTTTTTGCCTGCATTTAGCGTTGTTTATGCATATGCGTACGGTATTTCCCAATGGTCGTGGCTTATGTAATTTCTATATATAGACCCTGCACAGATGAAATCCTGTTCATTTGATGCTGTTCCCTGCTGCAAGATGGATCTTAGCGTGGAGAGCTTCAATCTGAATCTGGATTTTTCATTGTAATTAGGTTTAGCTTTTGCTGTGGCTTGTGAGGAAGAAAGGAGAAGAGAAAGACGGAGAAGACGTCGTCATCGCTATTGGCAATACCCCATTGTTGAAGTCCGAGAGAGCCATGGAGCTTAATACTCATTGTACTCCGAGCTTCGTTAAAACCTGCAAAAGTTTTTGAACACACGAAGATGTCTGAACAGAGCTTCGATGAATTGCTGCATCGTGTGAGAGGATCCATTACCAGGCAGGACACGCAACTACGTAGAGCAATTCCTGCTGAGGAATGTCTGTTGGTGACCCTAAGGTACGTAATTTTGAAAAAGAAACGTCATTAATATTCTTGTTATAAAAGCCATGAACTGATTTTTTTCCCCAATTTAATTTTCCACAGATTCATGGCTACCAGAGAGACCTTAAGATCTTTACATTTTCAAATTCGGATTGGATTGTCCACCCTTTCTGGGTTTGTTGGAGACACCTGCCGAGCATTGTGTGATGTTCTGCATGCAGAATTCCTCCCCCAACCGACAACTGAACTCTGGCTGAAAAATGCAGAAAAATTCAAGGAAATTTGTAATTTTCCAAACTGTGCTGGGGCTGTGGATGTCAAACACATTCGGATTCTAAAACCTGCTGGAAGTGGATCCGAGTACTTCATTTATAAAAAATACTTTTCCAGTGTTCTAATGGCGATTGGGATGCTGAATGTTGATTTGTCACCGTTGACGTTGTCCCATGTCATGTTTGACATGGGACAACGTTTGTATGCTAATAATTTTAATTTTCCTCCGCCACAACCTCTTCCGAACACTGAAGGACCGCCAATGCTATTTGTTGCTCGTGATGAGGCGTTTCAAATGTGTGCCAACCTCATAAAACCATACTCAAGTCGGGTCTTGAATCACACCAAAAGGATTTTCTGTGGAGTGTGCCTTTGGTTTGCTGGCAGCTAAATGGCACATTTTGGGAACACCAATCAATTTTAAACTAGAGACAATTGATGAGGTTGTGAAAGCGTGTGTTCTGCATAATTACATCGTGGCGAAAGAGCAACCCCTCTTTGAACTTGATGAACCTGTTAATACCACATTGTTGGATTATCATGCTCATCCTCTGAGGACTACAGTGGAAGAAGCCCAAATGAGGAATAAATTTGCTGCTACTTTGTCTCTGATATTGGATGTGTGTCATGGCAAGATGAAATGGTTTAAACTGAAAATACGTCAGATGTACCTGTAATGTTATGTACCTGTACTTTTTTCTGACTGTAATATTGGCACCTTGAATGTAACGTTAATAATAAACACCTTAATTGTAATACTTCACTCAACAATACACACATGTTTAAATAAAGAGAAAAATACCTCACTCAACAATATACTCAACAATACACAATTTTAAATAAAGAGCTAAAGAAAACACAGTGAGACAGTTATTGTGAATCAAAATAATTTTTATTAACAAAAAAAAAAACAATTTTAAATAAAAAAAAAATTAAAACGTGATTATTTTCGGGTTTTGCGGGACGGAGTGACATGGTGGACCTGGGGGGTGACAGGCTGTGATGGTAGGCTTGGAGTGGTTGGGGAAGTAGGGAAAGTGGAAGACAATTGGAGCATTGGGTCAGAAACATTGGCAGAGGACACATTGGGGGATGAGGACACATTAGGAGTAGAAAACAAGTTGGAAGGGATTGACACATTGGATGGCAAAAAAACAAGTGAAGGTGTGGACAGACCAGAAAACAGACACATTCTGAGGTGAGGGTGGAGTGGTTGGGTAATGTATCTTTCCTTTGCGCTTCCTGGCCTTTGTTTTGCTACTTCCTCATCCTTTTGTTTCCTGCTGATGCGTGATGGGAGTGGAAGTCTGAGCTGCTGCACTCGGCTGCATGGTTGAGGAGGAAGGCTGGGCTGCTGCACTTGGCTGCGTGGTTGAAGGGGAAGGCTGGACTGCTGCACTCAGCTTCATGGTGTAGCTGGGTGCTGTTGGAACAGTACTAATGTCCAGCGGTGGTTGTGGGGGTGGTGGATAGTGCCACTGATGCTGTCCGGGAGCTTGTTGCCCTGTAGGGAAAGAACTTTGTGCCTGCTGCTGATATCAGGACCGCTGCATGGCCTCGGTGTAAGCATCCTGACAGGCTTTCATCACATAGAGCTGGAGATCAGGACTAAGGTTTTCCATCACTCCACGTTCTATAGAGGAAAAATAATGTTGCGCCGGTCTATTAAGGTCGATACACCTCGCATCACAAACAGTTGTGTGATCCCGGCCGAAAGTGTATTGTCTAACAATTTTTTCTTTTTTTCACAGTGAACAAAGTCAGAACCCGTTGGCGTTCGATGAAGGATCGCTTCAACAAGGACCTTCGTCAGGAGAGCCAGGTTCGCAGTGGTGCTACAGCAAGGATCAGAAAATACAAATATCACCGCATGCTGGCGTTTTTGAGACCGGTCCTTGCCCAGAGAATGTAAGTATTTTTGTGGTGTATTGTATTGTGTTGTATTCCCTAATCTGTATTTTTCTAGTCCACAGGAGTTGGTGCTTTTACTATTGTAAATTTTTGGGACTAATGTCTTTCTTTTCTTTTCACAGAACTTGGAGCAACACCCTAGAAACTGGATTTGGAGCGGTCCTTCCTCGAACAGCCACGGACCAGTGCCAGTCATCCACCAACGAAGCAGCAAGTGGGCCAGCAATACAGCCTGGAGACCAGGAAGCTGGTCCATCAGGTGTTCCCCTGTCCCAGGCCTCTGCCACTGGTTTTTCAGGGTATTCTCGCCAGCGGCAGAAGGCCTCGGACAGGACCCTCATGCCCGGGTTCATTCACATGAGTTCGGTCTTCCAGAATGGCCTCAAGGCGCTGGGAGACAGACTGAAAAGTGGTTTCAACCATATTACTATATTTTTCCAGGATGTCAACCAACGCCGTGAACATCTGAAAGCCGACCTCCAGAGACCAGCACATCATTTTTTTTAATCAAATAGAACAGGGCATGTCGGAACACCTTACTCCTGATCTCCAGCTCAATGTCATGCAGGCCTGCAATGCTGCTTACATGCAGGCTATGCAGCAGACTCGGTACTTGCAGCAGTCAGTGGGAGCATTTCCACCTCTGCCATCACGCTTGACCTTAATACCGAGTTTTGCTGCATACCACTGCATGGCCTCCACCATTCCATGCCCTTCCGGACACAAGTATAGTGCCCCCACTATGCCGAATGCTGCTGCACAGTCCACTGCCACCACCATGCCGAGTGCTGCTCCTGCTTGGACCTCCTCCACTACCACCGACATGCTGCAGCAACCGCACCCTGGCAGGCCGTCCACCAGCACCAGGATCCAGCCAGGCCGTCCACCCATACCATGCCACCAGAAGACACCACACCAATGCACCACAGAAGACAGCAGCGCAGAACACAGGAGAAGAAAAAAACAACAACAGCGGACTCTCACACCCCCTGCCCCCTCGCCTTCAATGTGTCTGTGATCTCCAGTTTGTTTCTCCCTTCCAGTGTGTCTGTCCCGTCCCATGCCTCCACTCCCATCCCTGACCCCGCTGCTTTCGTCACCCCTTCCCCTGCAACCCCTTCGTTGTCTTTACCCAAGCAAACATCATCTCAGCTCAACACACCCCAATTCTGTCACGTTTCCCCAAGTCGCCGTAGTTAACGTAATTTTTTTTTTTTTAATAAATGTGATTTTTTTTTGCCCCTACTACTGTTTGGTTCTTTGTAATCCGCCACCAGCAACACACAACATTCGCTGACTAAACACACTGCGCCATACACTTTGTGTTTTTGTAGCCTCATATCTCCAGGACTGACACAACTTGAACACAGCAGCTTTGCTTATTGTGTCTGTTATGGAGCTATAAGTTGTCAAATACAAATATGACTTGTATTTTCTCCAGCATCTCTTCAGTCTGCGTAATCTATTGGACGCAGAATGAAGAGACAATGGAGGTAATACAAGGCATATCTATACTCACCTGGCCAGGTGTCAGAAATAGTGAATTCAGGATGCACAAAACCCAGCATCCTGCATTAACTATTTCTGACACCTGGCCTGGTGAGTATAGATATGCCTTGTATTACCTCCATCGTCTCTTCATTCTTAGATGCTGCAGACTTAAGAGACGCTGGATCGAATCAGAAGTCACCTACCATAGCACTGACTTCATAAGTGGATTTGAGCGGACTAAAGACAGAGGGTACTCGGTACAGATATCAATACAGGTTTTTTAGCTACACCAAACATTACAGGAACATTTTAACATTACAGGTGCATACACAAACACAACAGAGCATTTTATTAAACCATTTAATCTTGCCATGCCACACGTCCGATATCAGAAACAAAGTAGGCAGAAAATTGGTTCCTCATTTGGGCAACTTCTACTGTTGACCGCAGAGGGTGATGATGGTAATCTGGCAATGGGTTTGAAACAGGTTAATCAAGTTCAGTGTTGGGTCGCTCTTTAGCCATTATGTAGTTATGCAGAACCACACAGGATTTGAAAACCGCATCAACTGTCTCAATTTTTAGATTAATGGCCGTTCCAAGAATGCACCATTTGGAGACAAGAATCCCAAAGGTACACTCAGCAGTTCTTCGTGCCCTGGTCAGTCTGTAGTTAAAAATTTTTTGGGTGTGGTTCAAGTCCCAACTGGAGTATGGTTTCAGTAGGTTTCCACACATCTGAAAGGCCTCATCCCCAACCATAACAAATGGCCTTGGTGGGCCTTAAGTGTTGGGAAGTGGTCGTGGTAGGGGGGTAAATTAAAATGTTTTCCATACAAGCGTTGGCCCATGTCTGAGTTTTTAAAAGTCTGGGAGTCATTGTCACGGCCAAAAGATCCATTGTCCACGGCGACAAAGTGACAGTCAGCATCTGCAATCGCCATGAGCACTACAGAAAAATATTTTTTGTAGTTGAAGTACTCAGATCCAGTTCTGGCGGGTTTGGTAATCTGAATGTGTTTTCCATCTACTGCTCCCAAACGGTTGGGGAAATTACACACTCGCCAGAATTTTTGGGAAATTTCCCGCCACATTACCGCAGTGATAAATTCATCCCAGAGAACGTTCCGCAAGGCACGGCAGGTGTCCGCAACTATTCCAGACAAGGTGGAAATTCCTAGCCGGTACTGAAAATGGAGCGAATCTGCCAAACAGAGAAAGAAAAAAATTACGAACAATAATATTTATGATGGGGTTTTGCAAAACACATAAAGGAAAAAACAATACATCGCAGAACAATAATAATTATGACAGGCGTTTGTTTTGAAATATTACGTACCTTAATGTGACCAGGAGATGTTCCTAAGCAGGAATCGCTCTACGGAGCTGGGTGTCCTGTCTCCTGATGGCTCCTTGGACAAGACCAAGCAAATCCCGGAAGGTCTCTTGAGACATCCTGGTATATTCCACAAATTTCTCCGGGTTGGCATGGAGCTCTCTTACCAAACTTTCTCCTCTCCAATCCATCTTGAATGCGGCAGCCAGGGTCATATTTCTGTCCAGCCGCTTCACCGATGCCTCCATCTTGTGCCAGTCATTACACTGGCTACTAGTGTTGAGCATTCCGACACCGCAAGTATCGGGTATCGGACGATATTTGCGGTATCGGAATTCCGATACCGAGATCCGATACTTGCCGCATATCGGATACCGGAATCGGAAGTTCACAATTCAAACAGCACGAATTCAGCCAATGAGGAATGATTACAAGTGTGGGCACATCCTGTTCAGCATGGTGGGCATGAAACTACTGGCAAGGCTGTGATTGGCTGCTGAAATGATGTCATGCTGCAGTTTAAAAGTCGCTGGCGCCATTTTGGGCTCACTCTGCTGTGAATTCAGTTAGGCATAGGACGCTGTGTTCTGACTGAGGGCCAGTTGAGATAGCGATTTGCTTCTTTGTGCTTTTCCCAGGCTAATTTAGCAACCGCTGTGTGTTTACCTTGCTTTTGCCTTGCAGCGCTGTTTTCACAGCGATCTGCAAGGTCTCTGTGTGTGTGTGTGTGTGTGAGTGCAGCCCACTCTGTAGTCTGTGAGAGACATAGCTGGTTGTATCCAGCTCAGGGTGGTTCACTGACTCATACAGTTCTATCCATTCCATTGTCCTTTTTTGCAAATAGTGCAGGCTGCTGCACATTTTTTCAAATAATTCCTATTAGTGGCTTTCCACCCGTATCCAGCTAAATTGTGGAAAAACACTACATAGGATAACGTAGAGGAGGTTTTTGGGGCCTTGCAGCGCCGTTTACGGCTGTCTGCACGGTCTCCGTGTGAGTGCAGCTCGCCCTGTAGTCTGTGTGCAGCCACAGCCGGTTGTATCCAGCTCAGGGTGGTTCACTGACTCATACAGTTCTATCCATTCCATTTTCCTTTTTTGCAAATAGTGCAGGCCGCTGCACATTTTTTCAAATAATTCCTATTAGTGGCTTTCCACCCGTATCCAGCTAAATTGTGGAAAAACACTACATAGGATAACGTAGAGGAGGTTTTTGGGGCCTTGCAGCGCTGTTTACGGCTGTCTGCACGGTCTCCGTGTGAGTGCAGTTCGCCCTGTAGTCTGTGTGCAGCCACAGCCGGTTGTATCCAGCTCAGGGTGGTTCACTGACTCATACAGTTCTATCCATTCCATTGTCCTTTGTTGCAAATAGTGCAGGCCGCTGCACATTTTTTCAAATAATTCCTATTAGTGGCTTTCCACCCGTATCCAGCTAAATTGTGGAAAAACACTACATAGGATAACGTAGAGGAGGTTTTTGGGGCCTTGCAGCGCCGTTTACAGCTGTCTACACGGTCTCCGTGTGAGTGCAGCTCGCCCTGTAGTCTGTGTGCAGCCACAGCCAGTTGTATCCAGCTCAGGGTGGTTCACTGACTCATACAGTTCTATCCATTCCATTGTCCTTTTTTGCAAATAGTGCAGCCCGCTGCACATTTTTTCAAATAATTCCTATTAGTGGCTTTCCACCCATATCCAGCTAAATTGTGGAAAAACACTACATAGGATAACGTAGAAGAGGTTTTTGGGGCCTTGCAGCACCGTTTACGGCTGTCTGCACGGTCTCCGTGTGAGTGCAGTTCGCCCTGTAGTCTTTGTGCAGCCACAGCCGGTTGTATCCAGCTCTGGGTGGTTCACTGACTCATACAGTTCTATCCATTCCATTGTCCTTTTTTGCAAATAGTCCAAAAAATAAATAAATAATAAAGTTCACCAAACACACCACTTTACAGTTGTGTAGGCCACATTAGCTCATATTAAAGTCTAGTCCACACTTTAGAAAATTAGTGTTTCTTATACCTGTTAGGAGCTGTTCAGGAATAAGCACACTAAGCCGTTAGTACTTTTCTGCTTATCTTTATCAGTCAACCAAGATGAAGAAGGCAGAGAGTAAGGCGCGTAGGCGCGGAGCAGGGAGATAACGTGGGGATTCTGTGCCTGCTGCGGGCACCGGTGACTCATCATCACCCAGTTTCAGCAGGGAACAGTCCTTCATGTGCAGCTTTATCGGAGAGCGCCGTACACCGCTGCTGCGTGAAGACCAAATTGAAGCCGATGTCGGATGGATGGCAGCTAACTAGTGTTGAGCATTCCGATACCGCAAGTATCGGGTATCGGCCGATACTTGCGGTATCGGAATTCCGATACCGGGATTCCGATACTTGCCGCATATCGGATACCGGAATCGGAAGTTCCCAGATTCAAACTGCACAAATTCAGCCAATGAGAATGATTCCAAGTGTGGGCACATCCTGTTCAGCATGGAGGGCATGAAACTACTGGCAAGGCTGTGATTGGCTGCTGAAATGATGTCATGATGCAGTTTAAAAGTCGCTGGCGCCATTTTGCGCTCACTCTGCTGTGAATTCAGTTAGTGACAGGACGCTGTTTGCTGACTGAGGGCCAGTTTAGAGATAGCGATTTGCTTCTTTGTGCTTTTCCAAGGCTAATTTAGCAACCGCTGTGTTCACCTACTAATCACCTTGCTTTTGCCTTGTAGCGCTGTTTTCACAGCGATCTGCAAGGTCTGTGTGTGTGTGAGTGCAGCCCACTCTCTAGTCTGAGTGCAGCCACATAGGCCATCCATAGCTGGTTGTATTCAGTTCAGGGAGGGTGGTTCATTGCCTCATACTGTTCTTTTTTTTTTTTTTTTCCAAGTAGTGTAGTCTGCTGCTAATTTTTTCAAAAAAATTCTATTAGTGTCTTTCCACCCGTCTCCAGCTAATTTGTGGAAAAACACTACATAGGATAACGTAGAGGAGGGTTTTTGGGCCTTGCAGCGCCGTTTACGGCTGTCTGCACGGTCTCCGTGTGACTGCAGCTCGCCCTGTAGTCTGTGAGCAGCCATAGCCTGGTTGTCTCCAGCTCAGGGTTCTTCACTGCGTCATACCGCAAAATCAATTTTCATTTTGTTTTAAGTAGTGCAGGCTGCTGCACATTTTTTCAAAAAATTCCTATTAGTGTCTTTCCACCCGTCTCCAGCTAATTTGTGGAAAAACACTACATAGGATAACGTAGAGGAGGGTTTTTGGGCCTTGCAGTGCCGTTTACGGCTGTCTGCACGGTCTCCGTGTGACTGCAGCTCGCCCTGTAGTCTGTGAGCAGCCATAGCCTGGTTGTCTCCAGCTCAGGGTTCTTCACTGCGTCATACCGCAAAATCAATTTTCATTTTGTTTTAAGTAGTGCAGGCTGCTGCACATTTTTTCAAAAAATTCCTATTAGTGTCTTTCCACCCGTCTCCAGCTAACTTGTGGAAAAACACTACATAGGATAACGTAGAGGAGGGTTTTTGGGCCTTGCAGCGCCATTTACGGCTGTCTGCACGGTCTCCGTGTGACTGCAGCTCTATCTGTTGTCAGTTCAGCCCCCAAAAAATAAATAAATAATAAAGTTCACCAAACACACCAGTGACACCACTTTACATTTGTGTAGGCCACATTAGCTCATCAGGAATCCATTCTGTACGCATTGACTCCTCCTCTTACACCAGTTCCTCAGAATCATCGCTGCAGGAGCCGTCACAGTCCACCTCCACATGGACCCGTGATGAACGTTTACCTGTTACGACCGACATGAGCACAGCCGTGGCCAAACGTCAACAGGCCGTCTTGAAATTAATTTATTTGGGGAATCGAAGCCACACAGCGCAGGAGCTCTGGAATGCCATCAAGCAGGAGAGCGATGTGTGGTTTGTGCCAGCGAATCTCCAGCCAGGCATGGTAGTGTGTGATAATGGCCGAAATCTGGTGGCAGCTCTGGGCCTCGGCAACCTCACTCACATCCCATGTCTGGCACATGTGCTCAATTTGGTAGTGCAGAGTTTTTTGAGGGACTATCCGGATCTTGATGCACTGCTGCACAAGGTCCGCCTAGAGTGTGCTCACTTGCGGCGTTCCAGCACGGCAAAAGCGCGCATTGCGGCTCTGCAGCGCCGACAATGCCTGCCGGAACATCGCATCATATGTGACCTACCTACCAGGTGGAATTCCACGTTACATATGTTGGAGCGGTTGTGTGAGCAGCAGCAAGCTGTAATGGAGTACCAGCTGCATCAGGCGCAAAGAAGTCGCACTCCGCGCCGTACAGACTTCACAACCACAGAGTGGGCCACTATGAATGACGTCTGCCAGGTTTTGCGTCCCTTTGATTATTCCACGCGGATGGCGAGTGCAGATGATGCACTAGTCAGCATGACTGTCCCCCTTATCTGCCTGCTTGAAAAATCACTGCAAGAGCTAAGGGATGATGTTGTGGAAGAGGTGGAGGATGAGGATTCAGCATTTCCATCATCTTCTGGACAGTCAGCGCCACGTGGTTCCTCACAAACGCGTAGGCAGGGGACAGTTTGTGAGGAGGATGAGGAGGAGTCAATGGAGGAGGAAGACATCCGTCCAGAGGAGGGAGTTACACAATTGTCCAGTACTCAGTGTGTACAGCGAGGGTGGGGTGATGACGAGCGGGCAGAGATCACGCCTCCAGCAGGGGACAGCGTTTCTTGGGCAGTTGGCAGTCTGCAGCACATGGTGGATTACATGCTGCAGTGCCTGAGAAACGACCGCCGCATCGCCCACATTCTCAACATGTCTGATTATTGGGTGTTCACCCTCCTCGATCCTCGCTACCGGGACAACGTAGAAAGCCTCATCACACCGTTGAACCGGGAGCGAAAAATGCGGGAGTACCAAGACACACTGGTGAATTCCATCATCTTCTCCATTCCAACTGAGAGAAGTGCTGCTAGTGCATTCCAAAGCAGCTCAGTGCGTCCAGGCAGTGGTGGAGGCTCTGCACAAAGAGGGAGCAGAAGCAGTGCCTCTGCCCAAGGCAAGACCAGTATGGCCGAACTGTGGCACAGTTTTCTGTGCCCGCCACAAAAGTGTACACCATCACAGACGGCTCCAGTCAGCAGGAGGCAACGGTTCCGTCAGATGGTGACAGACTACATGTCTTGCCCTCTTGCTGTACTCCCAGACGGCTCTTCACCTTTCAAGTTTTGGGTCTCAAAGCTGGATACATGGCCAGAGCTAAGCCAGTATGCATTGGAGGTGCTGTCTTGCCCTGCGGCCAGTGTATTATCGGAACGTGTCTTTAGTGCTGCAGGTGGTGTACTAACTGACCGTCGCATGCGACTATCCTCCGATAACGTTGACCGGCTTACTTTCCTGAAAATGAACAAGGCCTGGATCTCGCAGGAATTTGCCACTCCTCTTCCTGATTAAATAATTAGGTGACTGTCTACAGTATCCAGGTCTCCTGTTGTGTTCATCTTTCTACCACCTGAACTTTAATTCCTGGGCTCCAACACCACCAGTTGAGGCTCAGAAGTGCTGTCTGCACAGTCAAAACATACGACCCAGTGTTATTGGGTTTCAGTAACGTCAGCTGATCCCCAGCTGTGTAGCCGGCAATGTGTCCTGCGACCGCCACGCTGACACAACAACTGAAATGTAAGGGAACCTGTTCCCCCCCCCCCAAGGCGTTTGTTACTGAAAGAGCCACCTTGTGCAGCAGTAATGCTGCACAAGGAAAAGGTAGCTATTTTTGTTTAGCTCCTTGCACACGCAGAACTTAACACTTATAAAATGTGTCCACTGATACCGTAAAACCGTCCCGGAGGTGGGACTTTCCTTCGTAATATGACGCAGCACAGCCGTCATTCCTACCCCCTTGGCGCCGTGCCCCGGCTCCTCAGTGTTGTTTGATTCCGTCCCGGAGCCTGCGCTGTTATGTTATCCCTTGGCCAGGCACACTTAACGCTGCCCATCTTCTGACATCATTTGGTGTCAGGCTGGCTGCGCCTGTGCGTCCGCGCTGGCCGAGAGCCCGCCTCGCAGTGTCTTCTGATTTAATCCCACTGGGGGCCTGAGATCCATGGACATGCGCAGTGCATATCTGAACCTCCGCCTCTCACTCATCTCCCTACGCCTTCTTCAGACTGTGCGCCGTCAGCTGATCCCTAATAGCATGCCACGGCCGTGACGCCGCACAGTCTGAAGAAGCCGTAGGGAGGGGAGTGAGAGGCGAGGATATGCACTGCGCATGGCCACGGATCCCAGGCCCGCGGTGGGATTACATTAGACGACACTGCGAGGCGGGCTCTCGGCCAGCGCGGCCGCACAGGCGCAGCCAGCCTGACACCAAATGATGTCAGAAGACGGGCAGCGCTAAGTGTGCCTGGCCAAGGGATAACATAACAGCGCATGCTCCGGGACGGAATCAAACAACGCTGAGGAGCCGGGGAACGGCGCCAAGGAGGTAGGAATGACAGCTGTGCTGCGTCATATTATGAAGGAAAGTCCCACCTCCGGGACGGTCTCACGGTTTCAGGGGACACATTTTATAAGTGTTTAGTTCTGTGTTTGCAAGGAGCATCATGAAAAGAGCCACCTTTTCCTTTTGCATCTTTTGTGCTGCACAAGCTGGCTCTTTCAGCTACAAACACCTTGGGGGGGGGGTTAAAGGTTCCCTTTCGACTTTCTCCAATCAGGCTTCGGCCTACATTGTGTTCCTCTGCTTCTCCTGCTGTCCCTGGGCTCCAACACCGCTAGTTGTTGCCTGGTAGTGCTGTACGCACAGTCCCAACAGTCACTCCTCTGTTATTGGGGTTCAGTAACGTCAGCTGTTCCCCAGCTGTGTGTGTGGCAATCCCTCCTATCTCCTCCACCTCCTCCTCCTCCTGTCCCTGGGCTCCAACACCGCTAGTTGCCGTCCAGAAGTGCTGTCCGCACAGTCCCAACAGTCCCTCCTCTGTTATTGGGGTTCAGTAACGTCAGCTGTTCCCCAGCTGTGTGTGTGGCAATCCCTCCTATCTCCTCCACCTCCACCTCCCCCTCCTGTCCCTGGGCTCCAACACCGCTAGTTGCTGCCTGGTAGTGCTGTACGCACAGTCCCAACAGTCCCTCCTCTGTTATTGGGGTTCAGTAACGTCAGCTGTTCCCCTGCTGTGTGTGTGGCAATCCCTCCTATCTCCTCCACCTCCACCTCCCCCTCCTGTCCCTGGGCTCCAACACCGCTAGTTGCTGCCTGGTAGTGCTGTACGCACAGTCCCAACAGTCCCTCCTCTGTTATTGGGGTTCAGTAACGTTAGCTGTTCCCCAGCTGTGTGTGTGGCAATCCCTCCTATCTCCTCCACCTCCACCTCCCCCTCCTGTCCCTGGGCTCCAACACCGCTAGTTGCTGCCTGGTAGTGCTGTACGCACAGTCCCAACAGTCCCTCCTCTGTTATTGGGGTTCAGTAACGTCTACTGTTCCCCAGCTGTGTGTGTGGCAATCCCTCCTATCTCCTCCACCTCCACCTCCCCCTCCTGTCCCTGGGCTCCAACACCGCTAGTTGCTGCCTGGTAGTGCTGTACGCACAGTCCCAACAGTCCCTCCTCTGTTATTGGGGTTCAGTAACGTCAGCTGTTCCCCTGCTGTGTGTGTGGCAATCCCTCCTATCTCCTCCACCTCCACCTCCCCCTCCTGTCCCTGGGCTCCAACACCGCTAGTTGCTGCCTGGTAGTGCTGTACGCACAGTCCCAACAGTCCCTCCTCTGTTATTGGGGTTCAGTAACGTCAGCTGTTCCCCAGCTGTGTGTGTGGCAATCCCTCCTATCTCCTCCACCTCCACCTCCCCCTCCTGTCCCTGGGCTCCAACACCGCTAGTTGCTGCCTGGTAGTGCTGTACGCACAGTCCCAACAGTCCCTCCTCTGTTATTGGGGTTCAGTAACGTCAGCTGTTCCCCTGCTGTGTGTGTGGCAATCCCTCCTATCTCCTCCACCTCCACCTCCCCCTCCTGTCCCTGGGCTCCAACACCGCTAGTTGCTGCCTGGTAGTGCTGTACGCACAGTCCCAACAGTCCCTCCTCTGTTATTGGGGTTCAGTAACGTTAGCTGTTCCCCAGCTGTGTGTGTGGCAATCCCTCCTATCTCCTCCACCTCCACCTCCCCCTCCTGTCCCTGGGCTCCAACACCGCTAGTTGCTGCCTGGTAGTGCTGTACGCACAGTCCCAACAGTCCCTCCTCTGTTATTGGGGTTCAGTAACGTCTACTGTTCCCCAGCTGTGTGTGTGGCAATCCCTCCTATCTCCTCCACCTCCACCTCCCCCTCCTGTCCCTGGGCTCCAACACCGCTAGTTGCTGCCTGGTAGTGCTGTACGCACAGTCCCAACAGTCCCTCCTCTGTTATTGGGGTTCAGTAACGTCAGCTGTTCCCCTGCTGTGTGTGTGGCAATCCCTCCTATCTCCTCCACCTCCACCTCCCCCTCCTGTCCCTGGGCTCCAACACCGCTAGTTGCTGCCTGGTAGTGCTGTACGCACAGTCCCAACAGTCCCTCCTCTGTTATTGGGGTTCAGTAACGTCAGCTGTTCCCCAGCTGTGTGTGTGGCAATCCCTCCTATCTCCTCCACCTCCACCTCCCCCTCCTGTCCCTGGGCTCCAACACCGCTAGTTGCTGCCTGGTAGTGCTGTACGCACAGTCCCAACAGTCCCTCCTCTGTTATTGGGGTTCAGTAACGTCAGCTGTTCCCCTGCTGTGTGTGTGGCAATCCCTCCTATCTCCTCCACCTCCCCCTCCTGTCCCTGGGCTCCAACACCGCTAGTTGTTGTCCAGAAGTGCTGTCCGCACAGAGCCAAACACCTCGCCAATGTGTTAGTGGGGTTCAGCACTGCCAGCTGTTCCCCTGCTGTGTATACGGCAACGTGTACTGCGACCGCCACGCAGGCACAACAAGTTAAATTTAAGGGAACCTGTCCCCCCCCCCAGGCGTTTGTTACTGAAGGAGCCACCTTGTGCAGCAGTAATGATGCAAAGGGAAAAAGTGCCTCTTTTCGTGGTGCTCCTTGCACATGCTGAACCTAACACTTATGAAAAGTGTCCCCTCCTACCGTGATACCGTCCGGTAGGTGGAACTTTCCTTTGTGATGTGACGCAGCACAGCCGTCATTCTTACCCCCTTGGCGCCGTGCGCCGCCTCCTCAGCGTTGTTTGAATCAGTCCCGGAGCCTGCGCTGTTAGGTCAGCCCTTGGCCATGCACACATTTTGCGCTGCCCGTCTTCTGACATCATTTGGTGTCAGGCTGGCTGCGCCTGTGCGGCCGCGCTGGACGAGATCCCGCCTCGTACTGTCTTCTGATTTAATCCCACTGGGGGCCTGAGATCCATGGACATGCGCAGTGCATATCTGAACCTCCACCTCTCACTCATCTCCCTACGGCTTCTTCAGACTGTGCGGTGTCAGCTGGTCCCTAATAGCATGCCACGGCCGTGACACTGCACAGTCTGAAGAAGCCGTAGGGAGGGGAGTGAGAGGTGAGGATATGCACTGCGCATGGCCACGGATCCCAGGCCCGCGGTGGGATTACATTAGACGACACTGCGAGGCGGGCTCTCGGCCAGCGCAGCCGCACAGGTGCAGCCAGTCTGACACCAAATGATGTCAGAAGACGGGCAGCGCAAAATGTGTGCATGGCCAAGGGCTAACCTAACAGCGCAGGCTCCGGGACTGATTCAAACAACGCTGAGTAGGCGGCGCACGGCGCCAAGGGGGTAAGAATGACGGCTGTGCTGCGTCACATCACAAAGGAAAGTTCCACCTACCGGACGGTATCACGGTAGGAGGGGACACTTTTCATAAGTGTTAGGTTCAGCATGTGCAAGGACCATAATTAAAAGAGCTAAGTTTACCTTTTCCAGCATTAGTGCTGTACACGATGGCTCTTTCAGCTACAAACGCTTGGGGGGGGGTTAAAGTTTCCCTTTCAACTTGCTCCAGTGCAGGCTGTGGCCTACACTCTAATCCCTCTCCTCCTCCTGCTGACCCTGGGCTCTAACACCGCCAGTTGGGGCCCAGATGTGCTGGCTGCACAGAGCCAAACACCTCGCCAATGTGTCAGTGGGGTTCAGCACCGCCAGCTGTTCCCCTGCTGTGTAGCCGGCAACGTGTCCTGCAACAGCCACGCAGGCACAAGAACTGAAATTGAAGGAAACCTGTCCCCCCTCCCCCAGGTGTTTCTACGTTTTACAGCCACCTTGTACGACAGTAATGCTGCATGTGTGAAAGGTGGCTCAGAAACTTATTCTCCTTGCCCAGGTTGAACTGAACACGTCTAAAATGAGTCCTCTGCGACCATTAAAACGTCCCTCAGGTGTGATTTTCCTTTGTATTGACACGCAACAAGCTCCTTGGTAGCACTGCCCGTCTTCTGGCATCATTGTTTGGCTGCCTGCGCCTCTGCGGCCGCCTTGCCCCACACAATGCCCCTCGGTGTCTTATTTATTTGGACTGCGAGGGTGTGATTGATGGGCATGAACGGTGCATTTCTTCGCCTGTCCCTCATCTCCTTCCGCCTTCTTCGGACTGTGCGTCTTCATGGCCGTGGCATGCGATAAGGGATCATGTTGTGAATTTGGATTCTGGGCTCCCCCGGTGGCCGCTTGTGGAATTGGACTTGTCATCCTCTTTCCTGTTTCACCTGGTTCCATCAGTAGTGGGTGTCGCTATTTAAGCTCATTTCTCTGGTGGTTTCTTGCCGGTCAACAATGTTATCTGATGCCTCTCAGTGCTTGTTCCTGCTTCTAGACAACTACTAGATAAGTTGGACTTTTGTCCATGTTTCGTTTTGCCTATTTGTTCCAGTTCACAGCTGAAGTTTTGTTACTGTGTCTGGAAAGCTCTCGTTGATCAGGGATTGCTACTCTGGCGTTATGAGTTAATGCCAGAGTTTAAGGTAATCTCTGGATGGTGTTTTGTTAGTGTTTTTCTGCTGACCATGAAAGTATACTATCTGTCTTCTGCTATCTAGTAAGCGGACCTCAAATTTGCTAAGACTATTTTCCTGCTGCGTTTGTTGTTTCATCTGAACTCACCGTCATTATATGTGGGGGGCTACTGTCTTCTTTGGAATATTTCTCTAGAGGTGAGCCAGGTCTTATATTTCCCTCTGCTAGCTATTTAGGTCTTAGGCCAGAGCTGGGCATCTAGCGATAAATAGGAAATGCTACCTGGCTATTTCTAGTTGCGCGGCAGGCTTAGTACATGGTCAGTATAGTTCCATCTTCCGAGAGCTTGTCCCTCTATAGGCTTGCTATGATCTCTGCCTGCAGAGATCATGACAGTTTGACCGGCCAATAAAGTGTTAAAGACCCAGGTTGAGAAAGGAGAGTTATAAGAAGTCTGCTGGAATTTTTTTTTTTTTTTCCTCCAGTTTGCCTTGCTGCAGTCTTTTTTCTCTCTCTCCTCCTAATCTCTGTTTGACTCTGTGTGCACCTGACAATAATGGATCTTCAGAGTGTAACTGCGGGTTTGAATAATCTCATCACGAAAGTACAAAATTTACAAGATTTTGTGGTACATGCTCCGGTATCTGAGCCGAGAATTCCTTTGCCGGAGTTCTTCACAGGGAATAGAGCTAGCTTCCAGAATTTCCGAAATAATTGTAAGCTTTATTTGTCCCTGAAGTCTCGTTCAGCTGGAGACCCTGCTCAGCAGGTTAGGATTGTGATTTCCTTGCTCAGGGGTGACCCTCAAGATTGGGCCTTCTCATTGCCAGCAGGGGATCCTGCGTTGCGCGATGTGGATGCGTTTTTTCTGGCCTTGGGCTTGCTTTATGAGGAACCTCATTTGGAACTTCAGGCAGAAAAAACTTTGATGGCACTATCTCAGGGGCAAGACGAAGCTGAAGTTTACTGCCAAAAATTCCGTAAATGGTCTGTGCTTACTCAGTGGAATGAGTGCGCCTTGGCGGCAACTTTCAGAGAAGGTCTCTCTGATGCCGTTAAGGATGTTATGGTGGGGTTCCCTGTGCCTGCAGGTCTGAATGAGTCCATGACAATGGCTATTCAGATTGATAGGCGTCTGCGGGAGCGCAAACCGGTGCACCATCTGGCGGTGTCTATGGAAAAGACGCCAGAAAGTATGCAGTGTGATAGAATTCTGTCCAGGAGCGAGCGACAGAATTTTAGACGGAAGAATGGATTGTGCTTCTATTGTGGGGATTCTACTCATGTTATATCAGCATGCTCTAGGCGTACAAAGAAGCGTGATAAGTCTGTTTCCATTGGCACCATTCAGTCTAAGTTTATTTTGTCTGTAACCCTGATTTGCTCTTTGTCATCCATTGCCACGGACGCCTATGTTGACTCTGGCGCCGCTCTGAGTCTTATGGATTGGTCCTTTGCCAATCGTTGTGGTTTTGATTTAGAGCCTTTGGAGACTCTTATTCCTCTGAAGGGAATTGACTCCACCCCATTGGCTAATAATAAACCACAATACTGGACACAAGTAACCATGCGTATCAATCCGGATCACCAGGAGATTATTCGTTTCCTGGTGCTCTATAATTTACATGACGATTTGGTACTGGGATTGCCATGGTTGCAGTCTCACAATCCAGTCTTGGACTGGAGAGCAATGTCTGTGTTGAGCTGGGGATGTAAGGGTATTCATGGGGACTTACCTTTGGTTTCTATTTCGTCGTCCATTCCCTCTGAAGTCCCTGAGTTCCTCTCTGATTATCAAGACGTCTTTGACGAACCCAAGCTTGGGTCGTTACCTCCGCACCGTGAGTGCGATTGTGCCATAGATTTTATACCGGGTTGCAAATATCCAAAGGGTCGTTTGTTTAATCTGTCTGTGCCGGAACATGCTGCTATGCGGGAATATATAAAGGAGTCTTTGGAAAAGGGACATATTCGTCCATCTTCTTCTCCCTTGGGAGCTGGGTTTTTCTTTGTCTCAAAAAAGGACGGCTCTTTGAGACCATGTATTGATTATCGGCTTCTGAATAAGATCACTGTTAAGTATCAATACCCATTGCCATTGCTTACTGATTTGTTTGCTCGTATAGAGGGTGCTAAGTGGTTCTCTAAAATTGATCTTCGTGGGGCGTATAATTTGGTGCGGATCAGGCAGGGGGATGAGTGGAAGACCGCATTTAATACGCCCGAGGGCCACTTTGAGTATTTGGTCATGCCTTTTGGTCTTTCTAATGCCCCTTCAGTTTTCCAGTCTTTTATGCATGATATTTTCCGCGATTTTCTGGATAAATTTATGATAATATATCTGGATGATATTCTGATTTTTTCTGATGACTGGGACTCTCATGTCCAGCAGGTCAGGAGAGTTTTTCAGGTTCTGCGGTCTAATTCTTTATGTGTGAAGGGGTCTAAGTGCGTTTTTGGGGTCCAGAAAATTTCCTTTTTGGGGTATATTTTTTCTCCCTCTTCCATTGAGATGGATCCCGTCAAGGTGCAAGCTATTTGTGACTGGACTCAGCCCTCCTCTCTTAAGGGTCTTCAGAGATTTTTGGGCTTTGCCAACTTTTACCGCCGATTTATTGCTGGTTTTTCGGATGTCGTTAAACCACTGACTGATTTGACCAGACAAGGCGCTGATGTTGCTAATTGGTCCCCTCATGCTGTAGAGGCCTTTCAGGAGCTTAAGCACCGTTTTGCCTCTGCCCCTGTGTTGCGTCAGCCTGATGTGAATCTGCCTTTTCAGGTTGAGGTTGACGCTTCGGAGATCGGAGCTGGGGCAGTGTTGTCGCAGAAAGGTTCCGACTGCTCCGTCATTAGGCCTTGTGCCTTCTTTTCTCGCAAATTTTCGCCCGCAGAGCGGAATTATGATGTTGGGAATCGGGAGCTTTTGGCCATGAAGTGGGCGTTTGAGGAGTGGCGCCATTGGCTAGAGGGGGCTAAGCATCAGGTGGTGGTATTGACTGACCACAAAAATTTGATTTATCTTGAGACTGCCAGGCGCCTGAATCCTAGACAGGCGCGCTGGTCTTTATTTTTTTCTCGCTTTAATTTTGTGGTGTCATACCTACCGGGTTCTAAGAATGTTAAGGCAGATGCCCTTTCTAGGAGTTTTGACCCGGACTCTCCTGGTAATTCTGAACCCACAGGTATCCTTAGGGAGGGAGTAATTTTGTCGGCCGTTTCTCCTGATCTGCGGCGGTCCTTGCAAGAGTTTCAGGCGGATAGACCGGATCGTTGTCCGCCTGATAGACTGTTTGTTCCGGATGATTGGACCAGTAGAGTCATCTCTGAGGTACATTCTTCTGCATTGGCAGGTCATCCCGGAATTTTTGGTACCAGGGATTTGGTGGCAAGATCCTTCTGGTGGCCTTCCCTGTCACGAGATGTGCGAGTCTTTGTGCAGTCATGTGACGTTTGTGCTCGGGCCAAGTCTTGTAGTTCTCGGGCTAGCGGACTGCTGTTGCCCTTGCCTATTCCTAAGAGGCCTTGGACACACATCTCGATGGATTTTATTTCAGATCTGCCTGTTTCCCAGAAGATGTCTGTCGTCTGGGTGGTCTGTGACCGTTTCTCTAAAATGGTCCATTTGGTTCCTCTGCCCAAGTTGCCTTCTTCTTCTGAGTTGGTTCCTCTGTTTTTTCAGAATGTTGTCCGATTGCACGGTATTCCTGAGAATATTGTTTCTGACAGAGGTACCCAATTTGTGTCTAGATTTTGGCGGGCATTCTGTGCTAGGATGGGCATAGATTTGTCTTTTTCATCTGCTTTTCACCCTCAGACTAATGGCCAGACCGAGCGGACTAATCAGACCCTGGAGACATATCTGAGGTGTTTTGTCTCTGCTGACCAGGATGATTGGGTTGCTTTTTTGCCATTGGCAGAGTTCGCCCTCAATAATCGGGCCAGCTCTTCCACCTTGGTGTCCCCGTTTTTCTGTAATTCGGGGTTTCACCCTCGATTTTCCTCCGGTCAGGTGGAATCCTCGGATTGTCCTGGAGTGGATGCGGTGGTGGAGAGATTGCATCACATCTGGGGGCAGGTTATGGACAATTTGAAGTTGTCCCAGGAGAAGACTCAGCGTTTTGCCAACCGTCATCGTCGTGTTGGTTCTCGGCTTTGTGTTGGAGATTTGGTGTGGTTGTCTTCTCGTTTTGTCCCTATGAGGGTCTCTTCTCCTAAGTTTAAACCTCGGTTCATCGGCCCTTATAGAATATTGGAGATTCTTAATCCTGTTTCTTTCCGTTTGGACCTCCCTGCGTCCTTTTCCATTCATAACGTTTTTCATCGGTCGTTATTGCGCAGGTATGAGGTACCTGTTGTACCTTCAGTTGAGCCTCCTGCTCCGGTGTTGGTTGAGGGTGAGTTAGAGTACGTTGTGGAGAAAATTTTGGACTCTCGTGTTTCCAGACGGAGACTCCAGTATCTGGTCAACTGGAAGGGTTACGGCCAGGAGGATAATTCTTGGGTCAATGCATCTGATGTTCATGCTTCTGATCTTGTTCGTGCCTTCCATAGGGCTCATCCTGGTCGCCCTGGTGGATCTGGTGAGGGTTCGGTGCCCCCTCCTTGAGGGGGGGGTACTGTTGTGAATTTGGATTCTGGGCTCCCCCGGTGGCCGCTTGTGGAATTGGACTTGTCATCCTCTTTCCTGTTTCACCTGGTTCCATCAGTAGTGGGTGTCGCTATTTAAGCTCATTTCTCTGGTGGTTTCTTGCCGGTCAACAATGTTATCTGATGCCTCTCAGTGCTTGTTCCTGCTTCTAGACAACTACTAGATAAGTTGGACTTTTGTCCATGTTTCGTTTTGCCTATTTGTTCCAGTTCACAGCTGAAGTTTTGTTACTGTGTCTGGAAAGCTCTCGTTGATCAGGGATTGCTACTCTGGCGTTATGAGTTAATGCCAGAGTTTAAGGTAATCTCTGGATGGTGTTTTGTTAGTGTTTTTCTGCTGACCATGAAAGTATACTATCTGTCTTCTGCTATCTAGTAAGCGGACCTCAAATTTGCTAAGACTATTTTCCTGCTGCGTTTGTTGTTTCATCTGAACTCACCGTCATTATATGTGGGGGGCTACTGTCTTCTTTGGAATATTTCTCTAGAGGTGAGCCAGGTCTTATATTTCCCTCTGCTAGCTATTTAGGTCTTAGGCCAGAGCTGGGCATCTAGCGATAAATAGGAAATGCTACCTGGCTATTTCTAGTTGCGCGGCAGGCTTAGTTCATGGTCAGTATAGTTCCATCTTCCGAGAGCTTGTCCCTCTATAGGCTTGCTATGATCTCTGCCTGCAGAGATCATGACAGGATCAGCTGACGCCGCATAGTCTGAAGTGGGTGTAAGAACCCAAGCGAGAGGCGAACATATGTACTGCGCCAGGCCATGAATCCCAGCCCCGCAGTGTTTTAACAATGTTAAGACACTGCGGGACTGGGATTCATGGTCATCGCAAACCGCAACGGCCGACATTACATGATGTCAGAGGATGGGCAGCGCTAACAGCGCAAGGCCAAGGGATAACACAAAAGCGCAGACTCCTGTGCAACAAATAACGATGCTCAGGAGGCCGCGCAAAGCACCAAGGTGGCATTTTTGCCAGCTGTACTGCGTCTCTTTACGAAGGGTACTCACGCCTCAAAATCAGTTTGACTGTGTAAGGGCCTAAATGTTATACGTGTTCCTTTCAGCGTGTGCAAGGAGCAAAATTAAAAGAGTAACCTTTGACTTGTGCAGCATTACTGCTGCATAAGCTGTGGCTCTTCTAGTTTGTAACCCCTGAGGGGGGGTTAAAGGTTACCTTTGAAATTTGTTCAATTAGGCTTCGGCCTACACTCTGCTCCCTCTCCTCCTCCTTCTGTCCCTGGGCTCTAACACCGCCAGTTGGGGCCCAGATGTGCTGGCTGCACAGAGCCAAACACCTCGCCAATGTGTCAGTGGGGTTCAGCACCGCCAGCTGTTCCCCTGCTGTGTAGCCGGCAACGTGTCCTGCAACTGCCACACAGACACAACAGACCCAAAGCTGCCGCCAGTGCAGGCTTCGGCCTACACTCTGCTCCCTCTCCTCCTCCTGCTGTCCCTGGGCTCTAACACCGCCAGTTGGGGCCCAGATGTGCTAGCTGCACAGAGCCAAACACCAGCCAATGTGTCAGTGGGGTTCAGCACCGCCAGCTGTTCCCCTGCTGTGCAGCCGGCAACGTGTCCTGCAACAGCCACGCAGACACAAGAACTGAAATTGAAGGGAACCTGTCCCCCCTCCCCCAGGCGTTTGTATGTTTTACAGCCACCTTGTACAGCAGTAACGCTGCATGTGTGCAAGGTGGCTCATAAACTTATTCTCCTCGCACATGTGGAACTGAAAACACGTCTAAAATGTGTCCTCTGTGTGACCATTAAAACATCCCTGAGGTGTGACTTTCCTTTGTAATGACACGCAGCAACCCCCTTGGTAGCACTGCCCCTCTTCTGACATCATTGTTTGGCTGGCTGCGCCTCTGCGGCAGCCCTGCCCGACACAACGCCCCTCGGTGTCTAATTTATTTTGACTGCGAGGGTGTGATTGACGGGCATGAGCAGTGCATATCTTCGCCAGGCTGTCACTCATCTCCTTCCGCCTTCTTCAGACTCCTGTACATCAAAATGCGATGCTCAGCAGGCCGTGCCACGAACCAAGGTGGTGTTTTTGCCAGCTGTGCTGCGTCTCATTATGAAGGGAACTCCCGCCTCCAAGACAGATTGACTGTATAAGGGCCAAAATGTTGTACGTGTTTCATTCAGCTTGTGCAAGGAACAAAATTAAAAGAGCAACCTTTGACTTGTGCAGCACTACTGCTGCATAAGGCGTGGCTCTTCTACTTTGTAACACCTGAGGGGGGTTTAAAGGTTACCTTTAAAATTGGTTCAATTAGGCTTCGGCCTACACTCTGCTCCCCCTGCAGATCCTGGGCTCTAACACCGCCAGTTGGTGCCCAGTACTGCTAGCTGCACAGAGAAAAACACCAGCCAATGTGTCAGTGGGGTTCAGCACCGCCAGCTGTTCCCCTGATGTGTAGCCGGCAACGTGTCCTGCAACTGCCACGCAGACACAACAGACCCAAAGCTGCCGCCAGTGCAGGCTTCGGCCTACACTCTGCTCCCTCTCCTCCTCCTGCTGACCCTGGGCTCTAACACCGCCAGTTGGGGCCCGGTACTGCTAGCTGCACAGAGCCAAACACCAGCCAATGTGTCAGTGGGGTTCAGCACCGCCAGCTGTTCCCCTGCTGTGCAGCCGGCAACGTGTCCTGCAACAGCCACGCAGACACAAGAACTGAAATTGAAGGGAACCTGTCCCCCCTCCCCCAGGCGTTTGTATGTTTTACAGCCACCTTGTACAGCAGTAATGCTGCATGTGTGCAAGGTGGCTCATAAACTTATTCTCCTTGCCCATGTGGAACTGAACACGTCTAAAATGTGTCCTCTGTGACCATTTAACCGTCCCGGAGGTGTGACTTTCCTTTGTAATGACACGCTGCAACCCCCTTGGTAGCACTGCCCGTCTTCTGACATCATTGTTTGGCTGGCTGCACCTCTGCGGCAGCCCTGCCCGACACAACGCCCCTCGGTGTCTTATTTATTTTGACTGCGAGGGTGTGATTGATGGGCATGAGCAGTGCATATCTTCGCCTGTTGTCACTCATCTCCTTCCGTCTTCTTCAGACTGTGCGGCTTCATGGCCGTGGCATGCGATAAGGGATCAGCTGAGGCCGCACAGTCTGTAGCAGGTGTAAGGACCCGAGCGAGAGGCGAACATATGTACTGCGCCAGGCCATGAATCCCAGCCCCGCAGTGTGAAACACTGGAAAGACACTGCGGGGCTGGGATTCATGGGCATCGCGAACCGCACCAGCCGACATGAAATGATGTCAGAAGACGGGCAGCGCATGGCCAAGGGATAACGCAACAACACAGACTCCTGTACAGCAAAATGCGATGCTCAGGAGGCCGCGCCAAGCACCAAGGTGTGATTTTTGACATCTGGGCTGCGTCTCATTACGAAGGGAACTCTCGCCTCCAACACAGTTTGACTGTATAAAGGGCTAAATGTTATACGTGTTTCATTCAGCGTGTGCAAGGAGAAAAATTAAAAGAGCAACCTTTGACTTGTGCAGCACTACTGCTGCATAAGCTGTGGCTCTTCTACTTTGTAACACCTGAGGGGGGGTTAAAGGTTACCTTTGAAATTGGTTCAATTAGGCTTCGGCCTACACTCTGCTCCCCCTGCAGAGCCTGGGCTCTAACACCGCCAGTTGGGGCCCGGTACTGCTAGCTGCACAGAGAAAAACACCTCGCCAATGTGTCAGTGGGGTACAGCACCGCCAGCTGTTCCCCTGCTGTGTAGCCGGCAACGTGTCCTGCAACTGCCACGCAGACACAACAGACCCAAAGCTGCCGCCAGTGCAGGCTTCGGCCTACACTCTGCTCCCTCTCCTCCTCCTGCTGACCCTGGGCTCTAACACCGCCAGTTGGGGCCCAGATGTGCTAGCTGCACAGAGCCAAACACCAGCCAATGTGTCAGTGGGGTTCAGCACCGCCAGCTGTTCCCCTGCTGTGCAGCCGGCAACGTGTCCTGCAACAGCCACGCAGACACAAGAACTGAAATTGAAGGGAACCTGTCCCCCCTCCCCCAGGCGTTTGTATGTTTTACAGCCACCTTGTACAGCAGTAATGCTGCATGTGTGCAAGGTGGCTCATAAACTTATTCTCCTTGCCCATGTGGAACTGAACACGTCTAAAATGTGTCCTCTGTGTGACCATTAAAACGTCCCGGAGGTCTGACTTTCCTTTGTAATGACACGCTGCAACCCCCTTGGTAGCGCTGCCCGTCTTCTGGCATCATTGTTTGGTTGCCTGCGCCTCTGCGTCCGCCCTGCCCCACACAACGCCCCTCGGTGTCTTATTTATTTGGACTGCGAGGGTGTGATTGATGGGCATGAGCAGTGCATATGTACGCCTGTCCCTCATCTCCTTCCGCCTTCCTCAGACTGTGCGGCTTCATAGCCGCGGCATGCGATAAGGGATCAGCTGACGCCGCACAGTCTGAAGCGGGTGTAAGGACCCGAGTGTGAGAGGCCAACATTTGTACTGCGCCAGGCCATGAATCCCAGCCCCGCAGGGTTTTAACTATGTAAAGACACTGCGGGGCTGGGATTCATGGTCATCGCGAACCACACCGGCCGACATTAAATGATGCCAGAAGATGGGCAGCGCTAACAGCGCAAGGCCAAGGGATAAAACGACAGCGCAGACTCCTGTACAGCAAATAACAACGCTCAGGAGGCTGCGCCCAGCACCAAGGTGGGATTCTTGACATCTGTGCTGCGTCTCATTACGAAGGGAACTCCCGCCTCCAACACAGTTTGACTGTATAAAGGGCTAAATGTTATACGTGTTTCATTCAGCGTGTGCAAGGAGAAAAATTAAAAGAGCAACCTTTGACTTGTGCAGCACTACTGCTGCATAAGCTGTGGCTCTTCTACTTTGTAACACCTGAGGGGGGGTTAAAGGTTACCTTTAAAATTGGTTCAATTAGGCTTCGGCCTACACTCTGCTCCCCCTGCAGAGCCTGGGCTCTAACACCACCAGTTGGGGCCCGGTACTGCTAGCTGCACAGAGAAAAACACCTCGCCAATGTGTCAGTGGGGTTCAGCACCGCCAGCTGTTCCCCTGCTGTGTAGCCGGCAACGTGTCCTGCAACTGCCACGCAGACACAACAGACCCAAAGCTGCCGCCAGTGCAGGCTTCGGCCTACACTCTGCTCCCTCTCCTCCTCCTGCTGACCCTGGGCTCTAACACCGCCAGTTGGGGCCCAGATGTGCTAGCTGCACAGAGCCAAACACCAGCCAATGTGTCAGTGGGGTTCAGCACAGCCAGCTGTTCTCCTGCTGTGCAGCCGGCAACGTGTCCTGCAACAGCCACGCAGACACAAGAACTGAAATTGAAGGGAACCTGTCCCCCCTCCCCCAGGCGTTTGTATGTTTTACAGCCACCTTGTACAGCAGTAATACTGCATGTGTGCAAGGTGGCTCATAAACTTATTCTCCTTGCCCATGTGGAACTGAACACGTCTAAAATGTGTCCTCTGTGTGACCATTAAAACGTCCCGGAGGTGTGACTTTCCTTTGTAATGACACGCTGCAACCCCCTTGGTAGCGCTGCCCGTCTTCTGGCATCATTGTTTGGTTGCCTGCGCCTCTGCGTCCGCCCTGCCCCACACAACGCCCCTCGGTGTCTTATTTATTTGGACTGCGAGGGTGTGATTGATGGGCATGAGCAGTGCATATGTTCGCCTGTCCCTCATCTCCTTCCGCCTTCCTCAGACTGTGCGGCTTCATGGCCGCGGCATGCGATAAGGGATCAGCTGACGCCGCACAGTCTGAAGCGGGTGTAAGGACCCGAGTGTGAGAGGCCAACATATGTACTGCGCCAGGCCATGAATCCCAGCCCCGCAGGGTTTTAACTATGTAAAGACACTGCGGGGCTGGGATTCATGGTCATCGCGAACCGCACCGGCCGACATTAAATGATGCCAGAAGATGGGCAGCGCTAACAGCGCAAGGCCAAGGGATAAAACGACAGCGCAGACTCCTGTACAGCAAATAACAACGCTCAGGAGGCTGCGCCCAGCACCAAGGTGGGATTCTTGACATCTGTGCTGCGTCTCATTACGAAGGGAACTCCCGCCTCCAACACAGTTTGACTGTATAAAGGGCTATATGTTATACGTGTTTCATTCAGCGTGTGCAAGGAGAAAAATTAAAAGAGCAACCTTTGACTTGTGCAGCACTACTGCTGCATAAGGTGTGGCTCTTCTAGTTTGTAACCCCTGAGGGGGGGTTAAAGGTTACCTTTAAAATTGGTTCAATTAGGCTTCGGCCTACACTCTGCTCCCCCTGCAGAGCCTGGGCTCTAACACCGCCAGTTGGGGCCCGGTACTGCTAGCTGCACAGAGAAAAACACCAGCCAATGTGTCAGTGGGGTTCAGCACCGCCAGCTGTTCCCCTGCTGTGTAGCCGGCATCGTGTCCTGCAACAGCCACGCAGGCACAACAGACCCAAAGCTGCCGCCAGTGCAGGCTTCGGCCTACACTCTGCTCCCTCTCCTCCTCCTGCTGACCCTTTGCTCCAACACTGCTAGTTGGGGCTCTAGGAAGACAAGCTTGAATAGGTCCCCATCCTGGTTCCAGCACCGTCAGCTGGTTCCGGGCAGAGCCTTTGGCTTAGGTGCCTCCTTCTGGGTATCCGAGTTCCACCAACGTCAGGTGGTCCTTGGTAGTGCTTTCAGGCACGGGTACCTCCTGCTTAGTAACCGGGTTCCAGTAACGTCAGCTGGTCCTCGGTAGTTCCATTGGCTCTTGGACCTTCGGCTACCCATCCGGGTTCCAGCACCGTCAGCTGGTTCTCGGCAGTGTCATTTGCTCTTGTACCTTCTGCTCCCCATCCTGGTTCCAGTACCGTCAGCTGGTTCCGGGCAGAGCCTTTGGCTTAGGTGCCTCCCTCTGGGTATCCGAGTTCCACCAACGTCAGGTGGTCCTTGGTAGTGCTTTCAGGCACGGGTACCTCCTGCTTAGTAACCGGGTTCCAGTAACGTCAGCTGGTCCTCGGTAGTTCCATTGGCTCTTGGACCTTCGGGTAGCCATCCGAGTCCCAGTTCCATCAGCTGGTTCTCGGCATTTTCTCAGCCTTCTTGTACCTTCTGCTACATTTCCAAGTTCAAGAGACTAAACACGATGACCCGGAAGACCACCCCTAAGATGACGACGACACCAGAGACGACAACCACCGTGATGACGACGACCCTGGAGACGATGACCCCGAAGACCACCCCGATGACGACGACCCCGGAGACGACGACCCTGAAGACCACCCCGATGACGACGACCCCGGAGACGACGACCCTGGAGACGACGACGACCTGGAAGACCGAGAAGCAGAAGAACAAGAGGCTGCAGAACAAAGAGCAGAAGAACATTAAGCATAACACTAAATATCAGAGCAAAAAATATTATCTAAATTATAAGCAGAAGAAGACTAAGCAGTGTATGGGGGTGAGTCCGTTCCTCCTCGTGGTGCCCCTGGATAAAGCCTGATGCTGCAGGCCAAACTGAACGCGGACAAATGTAACTCTTTTGTGACAGGCAGAACGGAAGGTGTAATCTTCAAACTTTTATAGATAACAACTACGGGAATGCCTGTCACAAATAAGAATATGATGAAGAAGTAGAATATGATGAAGATAATAGTAAAATAAAAAGAATATGAACAATGTAACCAAAAAAATAATAGGTAGAAGATGAAGAAGAAGATGAATAAGGTGAAGAAGTTGATGTCAAAGAAGCTGATGATGAGGATAATGAAGAAGAAAGTGTGGGAGAAGTAAAAAAGAAGGTGAAGGGCGTGGAAGTAGTGAAACATCAATATCTGACAAAAAAAAAAAAAATTTACATAGTCAAAATCTTTCTAACGCCGAACGTCATAAAAAAAAAAAAAAACCTGCTATTCTATTACATTGGGCTAAACCTCTGTGCCTTTAATGTCTCCGCCACGTCCCCCAATACATCCTACATTATTCTTAGTTGTTTTCCTTCATGTAGAATGAACCTACAAGTTTATAAAGGGTTTATTTTAATTCCGATATTTTCGTCCCATTGACTTGCATTGGGATCGGGTATCGGTATCGGATTAGATCCGATATTTTGACGGTATCGGCCGATACTTTCCGATACCGATACTTTCCGATATCGGAAAGTATCGCTCAACACTACTAATAACAAAATCCTGAATGCCCTGCACTCATGCAGCAAGCTGATCCACACTAGTAATCAGAGTCTGAACATTCATGTCTGCAGCAGAGCTTCAAGCCACTCAGAGGAAAAAGGGGAAGAAGAAAAAAAAAAAACTCAGAACTTCTTTTCTTTTAATCCCGCTTCTGCAATGCAATAAATATTCACTTTCGGCCTGGAATACTGTTATGATCCTAGTGGTAGAGGATCTCAGAAGTTCCAGCTAAGTCCGCAAACACAAAAACCAGCTCATAGGGAGGTGGTAACTTGGCTGACCATATATCTAATCCTAGCACAACAACTAGAAGTAGCCGGGGAACGTACCTACGTTGATTCTAGACGTCTCGCACCAGCCGGAGAACTAACTAACCCTTTCAGAGAAAATAAGACCTCACTTGCCTCAAGAGAAAGGACCCCAAAGTTATAATACAAGCCCCCAACAAATAATAACGGTGAGGTAAGAAGAAAAGACAAACGTAAGAATGAACTAGATTTAGCAAAGAGAGGCTGTTAAATATTAATTAATTGACTTATTCTTGGTTTTGATGCAGTACAGAGCATATCGCTTCATGCTGACGTTACAAAAGCTATTTATGTATATAGGAGCTCAGAGCATAAGTCCACTCCATATACAGGGTAACACGTGATCCGTAGAGAAGATATATAAGCGTCTCTTAGGAGGGTGTGGGGGCCTTTTGTCACATGGGACTGTCACCTCCCATCTTCATCCTCGTTCTCTCCATGGATGTCTGACGAGGAAGCAATAGCTGGTAGCTGCAGCCATGATGACCTTCAAACTTCAGACACACAGACCGATGGCTTCCATTCAGGACTTGGGAAAGAGGGATAACTAATGCTGATCTCTACACATGGACAATCCGTTCGTAACTATTTTCATCTGTTTTATGTTTTTGCTGCAAGGTGATTTTTCTATGGACAATCAATAAACCACTATACTTTTTATGTGAATATGACGACATTATTCTTTTAAGAATAACGCACCTGGTTAAGTCCTGATTTAAATGAATGTGCAGAATAAGCATATTTAACATTGCCGAAGCCAGCCAGTTTCGATTTTTGTGCTATTTTTTTTTTTTCGTGAATTTCCTTCATTTTTGCACATGGGGGGAAGACAGAAGAGTTTGCAAGATTTTGTGCAAGTATTCAGAAATTTCACTTCAAAACTTCAAGTCACAAAGATCTCAAGAAGAACCTATGACTTTGTAAACGTAACAGAGACTAACAGGTGTTAGTTGAATTGACAAGTAGTAGGAGTACTACAAGTGCCGGACGTGTTGAAAATAGACGTGCTAAAAATAGCCGTGGTGAAGAGAAGTCCGGAGCCCAGCAAAAGATCTACAAGCTGAGATTTCAAGGTAGGACAAATGGATTTGATTGATTCATATGCTAAATCAAGTCAGATAGAATTTGTAAGTTTGTATAGATCTAGTGTAGAAATATTTTGGCTTTGTTTATATGCGGAATGCAGAATCGCAAATATGAAGTTAGATTCTAAGCTAGTATCTAGGAAAAAAGAAAAAGAGCAACTGAAAAATATATTACATATGGTTAATGTATTTCATGAGTTTGTTACAGAGAAGTCCAAAAAAGATTGTGTAGAAAGAATTTCTAAGGAAAAGGAAATTAATGATGTCCCCAAGATTGAGTGTAAAGTAATGAGTAAGGAAGATGAAGAAGTGAAGCACGTGTCTGTAGTGACCACCCAAGGTGACCTTGACTTTGTGCCTCATGATGAAAAACAAGATGGAGGACACGTAGGAGACATGACAACTGACAACGATGATGTGCAAGGGCCACTAAAAATAGAAGACGACTCAGAGGCCCAACTCCAAACTAAATCTAGAAAGACCTTGTTAAAATTATGCAAAATCATTCCTGCATATGATGACAAAATCGATGTGTGCAGAAATTCAGAGATATTTGAAAGTTTTGCCGATAAGTATGATCTGACTAATCAGGAGAAAAATAAATTATTTAAAATTTGGCTTCCAGTAAGTTTCTCCAGGAAATTCTCACTAAAAATGCAGAATGAAGAATTCCATGAAGAAATGACTGATGTAGAGAGATTAAAAATTTTGATATTTTGTGGACTAAAAGAAAATTATCCAGATCTTGATATTCTTCTAAAATTGAGGATTGGCCGGAAAGAATGTACTTTTACATTCATGTCCATTTTTGAAAGGGTTTACAGGATGATCAGTACAAATTCCAGTAAAAAATCAATGATAAATTGTTTTGTGAACAAATTTCGATTCCTAAATCCTGTATCTCGTGTTATTGCTTCACAAAAAGGTTCTTTATATGAATGTGCACAGTCCATTGAATTCTTTAGAAAACATGAGAATCTTGAAAGGAAAACAAATCATACTAAGGTTTTTAAATCAGACAGAATTATATCTCATCAGAAGCCAAAATCAAAATCTCCAAAACTGACCCAAAATCAAATCTATGAAGAACGAAGAAAATTACATATTTGCTACAAACCCTATAAGTCTTCCACTGAAGCTGCACTGAAAGGGTTAAAAGCTGCAGGGTCAGATCTGTCTGTAAAAATGGCGGAAATTGACAGACAGAAACAAGTGGTGAGTATCCCCGGGCCTGCTCAACTGAACACTCCATTATCTCAGTTCATAAGTTTAACCCCTTAGTGACGGAGCCAAATTTTTGAAATCTGACCAGTGTCACTTTATGTGGTAATAAATCTGCAACGCTTCAACAAATTCCACTGGTTTTGAGATTGTTTTTTCGTGACACACTATACTTTATGATAATGGTAAATTTAGGTCAATATGTTTTGTGTTTATTTATAAAAAATATCAAAAATTTGAGAAAAATGTTAAAAAATTTGCAATTTTCAAAATTTGAATGATTATCCCTTTAATCCAGATGGCCATACCACAGCAAACCATTAATAAATAACATTTCTCACATGTCGGCTTTACATCAGCACCATTTGTAAAATGTTATTTTATTTTGCTAGCATTTTAGGAGGATTAAAAATGTAGAAGCAATTTTTCATTTTTTCAAGGAAATTTACAAAATTTATTTTTTTAGAGACTTATCCATGTTTGAAGTGACTTTAGGTGTCTTATATTTTGGGAAACCCCCAAACGTGATACCATTTTTAAATCAGCACCCCCTGACGTATTGAAAACTGCAGTCAAATAGTTTATTAACTCTTCAGGTGCTTTACAGGAATTATTGCAAAGTGGCCTGATAGGAATGAAAAAGTGTATTTTTACCACCTAAATGCCTCTAACTTCTGAAGAGATTACTACAGCCGTCAGACTCTAAGGCCGCTATTTGGTCGTGAATTGCCATCGGAAACATCAGGACCACAAAATCATGACCTGAGGGCACCAATTTGGATTAAGAGGAAGCCCCCACACTCTGCTAACCATTTATAATGATGTAGTCACTATTGACAGCAGCATCTAAGGGGTTAAACAGATATGGCTGGTGCAAACACTGATCGTGGCTGATGCAGCAAGTTGTCAGGTATAGTGTACAGCAGACAGCTGTGGGATTGTCACCTGTATGGGGAGGCTATTCTCTTATATCTCAGGTCAGTTAAAAGACGTATTGGCTGTCATTAAGGGTTAAAGATGATTTTATTAAATAGTGCTGTCCAAAAAATTATCAACAGAGAGGTAAATTTTGGGTTAGGAATTGGCTAAAAACAATTATATGATATATAACTGAGTTATACAATGTATTATTTATTAATATGTAATTATTTTATACAATATATTTCTGCAGTTATATATATATTAATATAGTATACAGTAAATACTGTAGCATATTTGTATAAGTACAGACTATATTAACTGTATTTTTATATGTATAGTGAAATAATTAGAATTTATTCCAGTAATACTTAAAATTACATTAATTACAGATATTAAATATATACATATGTATAACATATTTCAATTATTTTGTTTCTGAATAAATATGAAATTAACCTTTATCTTTTATTTTTCCTTAGAGCTTTCATTTCAAAAACAGGAATTGAACAAAAAAAAAAAACCTTTTTACATGAATTTATGTTTTATTTACACAGGAAGCTATAATAACTGCATGATTGTATATATTTAACACTTAATAAAAAATAATACATAACTAATAAACTAAAAACTTGTTTTTTTCCTTTGCATGGAAATAATGTAGTTTTTTTCCTCCACTGCATGGTGCATGATGTGAATAGCTGTAAGTTAAAATATCATATACCGTATATACTCGAGTATAAGCCGACCCGAGTATAAGCCGACCCCCCCTAATTTTGCCACAAAAAACTGGGAAAACTTATTGACTCGAGTATAAGCCTAGGGTGGAAAATGCAGCAGCTACCGGTGAATTTCAAAAATAAAAATAGATGCTCCATACTGTTCATTATGGCCCCATAGCTGTGCCATATAGTGCTCTGCACCATTATTGCCCCATAGCTGTGCCATATAGTGCTCTGCACCGTTACTGCCCCATAGCTGTGCCATATAGTGCTCTGCACCATTATTGCCCCATAGCTGTGCCATATAGTGCTCTGCACCATTATTGCCCCATAGCTGTGCCATATAGTGCTCTGCACCATTATTGCCCCATAGCTGTGCCATATAGTGCTCTGCACCATTACTGCCCCATAGCTGTGCCATATAGTGCTCTGCACCATTACTGCCCCATAGCTGTGCCATATAGTGCTCTGCACCATTGCCCCATAGCTGTGCCATATAGTGCTCTGCACCATTGCCCCATAGCTGTGCCATACAGTGCTCTGCACCATTACTGCCCCATAGCTGTGCCATATAGTGCTCTGCACCATTGCCCCATAGCTGTGCCATATAGTGCTCTGCACCATTACTGCCCCATAGCTGTGCCATATAGTGCTCTGCACCATTGCCCCATAGCTGTGCCATATAGTGCTCTGCACCATTACTGCCCCATAGCTGTGCCATATAGTGCTCTGCACCATTGCCCCATAGCTGTGCCATACAGTGCTCTGCACCGTCCATTATTGCCCCATAGCTGCGCTGCTGCTGCTGCAATAAAAATAATAAAACACATACTCACCTGTCTTGCTTGCAGCTCCTCGGCGCCATCTTCCCGGCGTCTCCCTGCACTGACTGACCAGGCAGAGGGCGCCGCGCACACTATATGCGTCATCGCGCCCTCTGCCTGAACAGTCAGTGCGGAGAGAGAGACGCCAGGAAGATGGAGACAGCGCCCGGCGTGTGGAACGAGGAGAGGTGAATATGACACTTACCTGCTCCCGGCGTCCCGCTCCTTCCCCCTGCCTGTCTTCGGTGCCGCAGCCTCTTTCTCTATCAGCGGTCACCGGCACCGCTTCATTAGAGAAATGAATAGGCGGCTCCGCCCCTATGGGAGGTGGAGCCGCCTATTCATTTCTCTAATGAGCGGTCCCACGTGACCGCTCAGGGGAAGAGGCTGCGGCACGCGGAGACCGTGGGATGGGCAGGGGGAGCGCCAGGATCGCCGGGACTAGGTAAGTATATGACAGTGCTCACCCGCCGACCCCACCACCGATCATGACTCGAGTATAAGCCGAGGGGGCACTTTCAGCCCAAAAATTTGGGCTGAAAATCTCGGCTTATACTCGAGTATATACGGTATCCTTGTTTTAGTGTAAGGAGAATTTGAAGCTCCTCAGCCTTTACATTCAAACGGATTCAGTTGCAGACCTGTACTAAATATAACTGTACAACAAATGCACACATTTAATATGGAAGAGTCCTATCTATAGGTTAGAACATAGTGTTAAGTTAGATAGTGTTAGAGAATAATATTTGGGGAATATTCAAAAAATATTAGAATACTAAATTTAATAGTATACAATGCGCATTGATTGATTGATAATTAGGACACAATATTTTGGGTTAATATACATGTTGTTTATATGTGAAATATGTATTGTCAACTTCTATGTGAATCATAGTGTGAGTGACAGATGACAGATGAGCAGCTGCTAAGTGCATTCAATGTAAGAGTGAAGTTAACGAAGGAGCGTGGAATGTGGAATGTACAGTATGTAAGAGGCCTCATGATTTATGGTATGTGGAGAGAAAGAAAATAACAAAAAACTTGTGTGTATGAAAATAAGATTCAGTTAAATTACAAATGTTAAGATATATTGAAATATTATTTACTCAACATTTACATATATTTCTTTAATTATTATTTCTTGATTTAGTAATTAGTGGATAAGTGCAATTACACATCAATATGGTTAATTTATAATTTTTTTATATTCAGTGTTTTTTTTTAGTTACATAGATGGGTACACATTTTCAAACAAATATATGGCACAAGCTGATATGACAGTTCTAAAATTAATTATTTTAAATTTTGGTTTTTACAAATTTATTTTTTCATAAAATAATATTTTTTGGTATTAAGGGGGAAAATGTGTTTTTGATCCAGATTACATCATCACATTTCATCAATACCTCTTTTTCAGACATTTTAATAAAAAAAGAGAAATATTAATAAGGTATTATTGGGTACAATACAATAAGTATTATAAAAGTCATTTTTTTCTCTAATGAAGGTTATTATATGCAAAGTTGCATAATTTCAATATTTTGGTAACCCAAGGTTATGACAACATCTAGATAATGGAAATATTAAAGGGAATGTGTTATTGAGACATAACCTCTGCATTTATCATCAATATATAAAGGCCTTATTTTTATTTTTATTTTATTCTCATTTTTCATTTTTCACTATTTCTTATTTTTATTTGTTTATCAATTTTATTTTTCATTTTTCATTTTTTTCTTCAATTTTTATTCTCAACTTTTATTTTTCATTTTTTCTTCAATTTTTATTCTTAAATTTTCATTTTTTATCTCAAAAAGAAAAATCAATATTTAATAAAGTAATGTCTAATACTAGTATATTGCTTTATCAAATATAATGATCATATGGTTTCATTATATAAGAAATGTTTTAATTCTGAGTTAAATACAACAATTCTTTCACTCATTCATTCATTCATTTATTCATATTTATATATATATATTCTTATTTTGGTTCATGGCTACACATTCTTACATATTATTGGTTATAGTTTATTAATAAAGTTTTAGTAATATCAACACTTGTTACATAAAAGACATACTGACATCTATGGGTTCAAAAAGAAATTACACCCATGACATAAAAATGTCCTATCACATGAAGAATATGGTTAATAATATATTATCATTATTATTATTATTATTTTATTTTTCCAAATATAAATTCCATATTAATATTACAATAATTATATGGATATTATTGATTGCTATGGTAAGCTATGATATTATAGGTTAGGAAAATTACCAGATTTGGTATAGAATAGGGAATGAAGACTTCAATCAAGATATTAAAGTTATGTTAATAAAGACTTTTCATATTTTTAAATTCAATTAAAAGTTGCAAGAAGAAAAATCCATTATCCAGAAGATTCACAAGGTAACAATGCTATGATTTCTGAGTAATAATAGACTGTGTCAAATACAATTCATGTCACCATTCACAACTACAGCATCCATCACTGACAAGTATGAGTACAGTATCCTACCCGCCAACCACGGAGAGGACGATGATCCTATGATGCTAAGATGAACTGTGTTATTATGTTCCAGTGGTTTCCTATCACCTATAAGACTTCAATGAAAGCTGGTGAACAATCAGGTGATTATCAGGATGCTACAACCCTGACATGTGTCCGGTGCACTAAAGACTGGTTATGGTGCTATATTTAGCAAGGAAGAGTCAATTTAACCCTTGCTGTGCTGACCAAAAACACCTGTTCCAAGACCACTACGGATGATATGGAGATTCCAGATGATTTCCAAGGCGAGCCAATGTAAGTCCAGGTTTTTAAAGGTGACACTGCACAGATATTAAAGCTACATCACATCTATGAACTTTGTTTTCTTATCAACATTTGAATTTATGGACTTTGATTGACACATGACACACAGTCTCTACAATATCTACATGTTATCATCTATTTCATAAGAATTATAATAAAGATTGTTTAAAAAGAACCAAGGAGAAGACATCAAGATGAAGACCAGATGACATCAGATGACATCAGACCTGAGATGCTTCAAGTAGATATAGGGAAGTATAATCACATATATTTTATGAATATTAGTCACGGCTTACCATAACATGAATTTACATATCATTATATTATTGAGTACGTATAACAATATTATTATTATTATTATTATTATTGATATTATGAACACTAAATTATTTTGCCAAAGAGAAGAAAAGAAGAAAGAAGATTTTATTAATATATTTAATTTGAGGGGTCCAATCAATGAATGTCTGTCACCCTCAAAAGGGGGAATTGTTAAATATTAATTAATTGACTTATTCTTGGTTTTGATGCAGTACAGAGCATATCGCTTCATGCTGACGTTACAAAAGCTATTTATGTATATAGGAGCTCAGAGCATAAGTCCACTCCATATACAGGGTAACACGTGATCCGTAGAGAAGATATATAAGCGTCTCTTAGGAGGGTGTGGGGGCCTTTTGTCACGTGGGACTGTCACCTCCCATCTTCATCCTCGTTCTCTCCATGGATGTCTGACGAGGAAGCAACAGCTGGTAGCTGCAGCCATGATGACCTTCAAACTTCAGACACACAGACCGATGGCTTCCATTCAGGACTTGGGAAAGAGGGATAACTAATGCTGATCTCTACACATGGACAATCCGTTCGTAACTATTTTCATCTGTTTTATGTTTTTGCTGCAAGGTGATTTTTCTATGGACAATCAATAAACCACTATACTTTTTATGTGAATATGACGACATTATTCTTTTAAGAATAACGCACCTGGTTAAGTCCTGATTTAAATGAATGTGCAGAATAAGCATATTTAACAGAGGCCCACTAATTAATAGCAGAAAATAGGAAGGAGACTTATACGGTCAGCAAAAACCCTACAAAAATATCCACGCTGAAAATCCAAGAACCCCCGCACCGACTAACGGTGTGGGGGGAGAATATCAGCCCCCTAGAGCCTCCAGCAAAAATCAGGAATCACATTATGAACAAGCTGGAACAAAATAGACGCAAAGCGAATAAACAAAAATAAGAAAGCAGGACTTAGCTTATCTTGCAAAGAACAGGAGACCAGGAGTCAGGAGCAAACAGACATAGACTGACTACATCGATTCCAGGCACTACACTGAGTTTCCAGGAAGTCTAAATAGGAACACCCAAGGCCTAACGAACCAGGTGGGTACCAACCTGGAGAAAGATGATCCAAGTGTAATACCGCCAGTGACCACAAGAGGGAGCCAAGAAACACAGTTCACAACAGTCCATGCTGTCAGACTCTTCATCCCCTTCTCCATTCGAGTGGCGGTGGTGTGACGTCCTCAAGGCCCCTCCCATCAGTTCCTGGATCCTTTTGCCACCTGGCTGTCATGTCGGACGCTGTTCAGACCAGGTCGTTCGACAGACAGCGGTAATTCCGCTTTTGACCACTATGTGCTCATTGGCGTCGGCTAGATTTTATCTAGCTGGTCCGGGGTTAATTTACCTAGTGCTCGGATTGGAAGCTGGGCCATGCCCACTGCCTTTAAATAGTTCTCCTGAACTTTGGGTGTCGCCGATTATAGCTTCTGTCTTGTGCGTTGTTATCTCGGTCTGGAGTGGTGAGCTAGTAGTTGGAGTATCGTTGCTGGTGGTGTATTTCCCTTTGTCTAATTTACTCCTTCCTATATTTGTATTTATTTTGCCCTTTGCACTTATTGTGCATTCCTGAGTGACTGCGGCGTGGCATATATTTTTTCCGTTATCCTTGTCTGTGCTAACTGTGGGTATTGGTGTATTATCGTTTCACTGGGTGGCGGGCGGTGGTTTCAGCCTAGGGTTGAAACAGGAGACAGGGTGAGGTTCGAGGCCTAGACATGAACACCATCAGTGTAAACTCTAGGTAGAGGGTCAGTCAGGATTTCCCTAGTCTGAGGGAAATTGCAGGGGCCCGGGTTATTTGCTCTTGCCCACCTAGTCTTCCTGTGACACTGGCTTCCACACTTTCTCTACGGTGATATCCCCACCCTCATCACAGGTGATTTCAACATCCCCATTGCTTTTCCCCTCTCCCCATCTGCTGCTCACCTTTTATTTGTAACCTCCTCCTTCAGCCTTTCGCAGCTTACTAAGTCTCCAATGCATGAAGACAGAAACTCCCTCAACTTGGTCTTCTCTCGGCTTTGCTCAGTGGATGATTTCACAAACTCCCCTCTCTGTTGTGAATTCCGTTCTTGGGCTCCCTCCGGTGGTTGTAAATGGCACTTTTGTGAATTCTGCCCTTGGGCTCCCTCCGGTGGTTTTAAGTGGAACTGCTGCTCCTTAGGTTTAGCTTTAGCAGCTGCTTCCACTGATCGTCTCTCCTGGCTCTGCTATTTAGCCTGGCTCTGGTCTTCAGTCAGTGCCAGCTGTCAATTTTTCTTGGTTGGATTCAGATCTCTCCTTGGATTTCTCTGATAGCCTGTCCATTTCAGCAAAGATAAGTCCTTGCTTGTTCTTTTGGTGGTTCACTTGCTGTGGACTTAATTGTTCAGCTCATGTTATGTTTTTTCTTGTCCAACTTGTTAGTATGATATATTCAGCTTAGCTGGAAGCTCTGGGGTTGCAGATTTGCCCGCCACACCATGAGTCGGTGTGGAGATTTTTTGTAAACTTTGTGTGGATTTTTTAGCTTTTAATACTGACCGCACAGTATTCTTTTCTATTCTGTCTATCTAGCTAGAAGTGGCCTCCTTTGCTAAAATCTGTTTTCATTCTGTGTATGTCATTTCCCTCTCCACTCACAGTCAATATTTGTGGGGGGCTATCTTTCCTTTTGGGATTTTCTCTGAGGCAAGATAGCTTTCTGTTTCCTTCTTTAGGGGTAGTTAGTTCTCAGGCTGTGACGAGGTGTCTAGGGAGTGATAGGAACATCCCACGGCTACTTCTAGTGTTGGTGTTAGGATCAGGAACTGCGGTCAGTACAGATACCACCTCCTCAGTGCTCGTCCCATGTTGCTCCTTAACCACCAGGTCATAACAGTTCAGCTGGCCCACAATGTGTTGAATGCATCTCAAAAGAGGGGGAAAAAAAGTTCTGAGCCATTTTTTTTTTCTGCAGCCTGTTTTGTCTTTTTTTTCCCTTTAATCTCTGGGTGGTTCAGGATTTTGATGCTGATATGGAGGTTCAGGGTTTGTTCTCTCGTGTGGATCAACTCGCTGCAAGGGTACAGAGTATCCAAGATTATGTTGTTCAGACTCCAGCTTTAGAGCCTAGAATTCCTACTCCTGATTTGTTTTTTGGGGATAGATCTAAATTTTTGAACTTTAAAAATAACTGCAGATTGTTTTTTGCTTTGAGACCCCGTTCCTCTGGTGACCCCATTCAGCAGGTGAAGATTGTCATTTCTCTGCTGCATGGAGACCCTCAGGATTGGGCATTCTCCCTTGAATCAGGGGATCCTGCATTGCTTAATGTAGACGCATTTTTTCAAGCGCTCGGATTGCTGTATGACGAACCTAATTCTCTGGATCAGGCAGAAAAAACCTTGCTGGCTCTGTGTCAGGGTCAGGAAGCAGCGGAAGTATACTGCCAGAAATTTAGAAAGTGGTCTGTGCTCACTAAATGGAATGAGTATGCCCTGGCAGCAATTTTCAGAAAGGGTCTTTCTGAAGCCCTTAAGGATGTTATGGTGGGGTTCCCCACGCCTGCTGGTTTGAGCGAATCAATGTCTCTAGCCATTCAGATTGATCGGCGCCTGCGTGAGCGCAAGGTTGTGCACCATATGGCAGTGTCCTCTGAGCAGAGTCCTGAGCCTATGCAATGTGATAGGATTTTGACTAGAGCAGAACGGCAGGAATTCTGACGTCAGAATAGGCTGTGTTTTTACTGTGGTGATTCTGCTCATGTTATTTCTGATTGCCCTAAGCGTACTAAGAGGGTCGCTAGGTCTGTCACCATTAGTACTGTACAGCCTAAATTTCTCTTGTCTGTTACCCTGATTTGCTCATTATCGTCCTTTTCTGTTTTGGCATTTGTGGATTCAGGCGCTGCCCTGAACTTAATGGACTTAGAGTTCGCCAGACACTGTGGTTTTTCCTTGCAGCCTTTGCAGAGCCCTATTCCCTTAAGGAGGATTGATGCTACACCATTGGCCAAGAATAAACCTCAGTATTGGACACAGTTGACCATGTACATGGCTCCAGCACATCAGGAAGATTGTCGTTTTCTGGTGTTGCATAATTTGCATGATGTTGTTGTGCTGGGTTACAGGTACATAATCCGGTGCTGGATTGGAAATCTATGTCTGTGACTAGTTGGGGTTGTCAAGGGATTCATAGTGATGTCCCTTTGATGTCAATTTCCTCTTCTCCCTCTTCTGAAGTTCCTGAGTTTTTGTCGGCTTTCCAGGATGTATTTGATGAGCCCAAGCCCAGTTCCCTTCCTCCTCATTGGGACTGCAATTGTGCTATTAACTTGATTCCTGGCTGTAAGTTCCCTAAGGGCCGACTTTTCAATCTGTCTGTGCCAGAGCATGCCGCCGTGCGGAGTTATGTTAAGGAGTCTTTGGAGAAGGTGCATATTCGCCCGTCTTCGTCACGGTTGGGAGCGGGATTCTTTTTTGTTGCCAAGAAGGATGGCTCCTTGAGACCCTGTATTGATTATCGCCTTCTCAATAAGATCACGGTCAAATTCCAATACCCTTTGCCTTTGCTTTCTGATTTGTTTGCGCGGATTAAGGGGGCTAGTTGGTTTACTAAGATTGACCTTCGAGGGGCGTATAATCTTGTTCGTATTAAACAGGGTGACGAATGGAAAACAGCATTTAATACGCCCGAAGGCCATTTTGAATACCTTGTGATGCCATTCGGGCTCTCTAATGCTCCATCTGTGTTTCAGTCCTTTATGCATGATATCTTCCGGAATTATCTTGATAAATTCATGATTGTATATTTGGATGATATTTTGATTTTTTCTGATGATTGGGAGTCTCATGTGAAACAGGTCAGGATGGTATTTCAGATCCTTCGTGCTAATGCTTTGTTTGTGAAGGGGTCTAAGTGCCTTTTTGGAGTTCAGAAGGTTTCTTTTTTGGGTTTCATTTTTTCTCCCTCGGCTATAGAAATGGATCCTGTTAAGGTCCAGGCCATTCATGATTGGATTCAACCCACATCTGTGAAGAGCCTTCAGAAATTTTTGGGCTTTGCTAATTTTTATCGCCGTTTCATTGCTAACTTTTCCAGTGTGGTTAAGCCCCTGACCGATTTGACGAAGAAAGGCGCTGATGTGATGAATTGGTCCTCTGCGGCTGTTGAGGCCTTTCAGGAGCTTAAACGTCGATTTACTTCTGCCCCTGTGTTGCGTCAGCCGGATGTTTCCCTTCCTTTTCAGGTTGAGGTTGACGCTTCTGAGATTGGGGCAAGGGCCGTTTTGTCTCAGAGAAGCTCTGATGGTTCTTTGATGAAACCGTGTGCCTTCTTCTCCAGAAAGTTTTCGCCTGCGGAGCGTAATTATGATGTCGGCAATCGGGAGTTGTTGGCTATGAAGTGGGCATTCGAGGAGTGGCGACATTGGCTTGAGGGAGCCAAGCATCGCGTTGTGGTCTTGACCGATCATAAGAATCTGATTTACCTCGAGTCTGCCAAGCGGTTGAATCCTAGACAAGCTCGATGGTCCCTGTTTTTCTCCCGTTTTGATTTTGTGGTCTCGTATCTTCCGGGATCTAAGAATGTGAAGGCTGATGCCCTCTCTAGGAGTTTTTTGCCTGATTCTCCGGGAGTCCTTGAGCCGGTTGGTATTCTCAAGGAGGGGGTGATTCTTTCTGCCATCTCTCCTGATTTACGGCGGGTGCTTCGGGAGTTTCAGGCTGATAAACCTGACCGCTGTCCAGTGGAGAAACTGTTTGTTCCTGATAGATGGACTAGTAAGGTAATTTCTGAGGTTCATTGTTCGGTGTTGGCCGGTCATCCTAGGATTTTTGGTACCAGAGATTTTGTTGCTAGGTCCTTTTGGTGGCCTTCCTTGTCGCGGGATGTGCGTTCTTTTGTGCAGTCCTGTGGGACTTGTGCCCGGGCCAAGCCTTGCTGTTCCCGTGCTAGTGGGTTGCTTTTGCCTTTGCCGGTCCCTGAGAGGCCCTGGACGCATATTTCCATGGATTTTATTTCGGATCTTCCTGTTTCCCAGAAGATGTCTGTTATCTGGGTGGTTTGTGACCGGTTTTCTAAGATGGTCCATTTGGTACCTTTGCCTAAGTTGCCTTCCTCCTCTGATTTGGTTCCATTGTTTTTTCAGCATGTGGTTCGTTTGCATGGCATTCCGGAGAATATTGTGTCTGACAGGGGTTCCCAGTTTGTTTCTAGGTTTTGGCGGTCCTTTTGTGCTAGAATGGGCATTAATTTGTCTTTTTCTTCAGCATTTCATCCTCAGACAAATGGCCAAACTGAGCGAACCAATCAGACCTTGGAAACCTATTTGAGATGCTTTGTGTCTGCTGATCAGGATGATTGGGTGACCTTCGTGCCGTTGGCCGAGTTTGCCCTTAATAATCAGGCTAGTTCGGCTACTTTGGTTTCGCCTTTTTTTTTGTAATTTTGGTTTTCATCCTCGTTTTTCTTCAGGGCAGGTTGAGCCTTCTGACTGTCCTGGTGTGGATTCTATGGTGGACAGGTTACAGCAGATTTGGACTCATGTGGACAATTTGACGTTGTCTCAGGAAAACGCTCAACGTTTTGCTAACCGTCGTCGGTGTGTTGGTCCCCGGCTTCGTGTTGGGGATTTAGTATGGTTATCTTCTCGCCATGTTCCTATGAAGGTTTCCTCCCCTAAGTTCAAGCCTCGCTTTATTGGTCCTTATAATATTTCTGAGATTATCAATCCGGTGTCTTTTCCTTTGGCCCTTCCAGCTTCTTTTTCCATCCATAATGTTTTCCATAGATCTTTGTTGCGGAGATATGTGGTGCCCGTGGCTCCCTCTGTTGATCCTCCTGCTCCGGTGTTGGTTGAGGGGGAGTTGGAATATGTGGTGTAGAAGATTTTGGATTCTCGTTTTTCGAGGCGGAAGCTTCAGTATCTGGTCAAGTGGAAGGGTTATGGTCAGGAGGATAATTCTTGGGTTGTTGCCTCCGATGTCCATGCTGCCGATTTGGTTCGTGCTTTTCACTTGGCTCGTCCTGATCAGCCGGGGGGCTCTGGTGAGGGTTCGGTGACCCCTCCTCAAGGGGGGGTACTGTTGTGAATTCCGTTCTTGGGTTCCCTCCGGTGGTTGTAAATGGCACTTTTGTGAATTCTGCCCTTGGGCTCCCTCCGGTGGTTTTAAGTGGAACTGCTGCTCCTTGGGTTTAGCTTTAGCAGCTGCTTCCTCTGATCGTCTCTCCTGGCTCTGCTATTTAGCCTGGCTCTGGTCTTCAGTCAGTGCCAGCTGTCAATGTTTCTTGGTTGGATTCAGATCTCTCCTTGGATTTCTCTGATAGCCTGTCCATTTCAGCAAAGATAAGTCCTTGCTTGTTCTTTTGGTGGTTCACTTGCTGTGGACTTAATTGTTCAGCTCATGTTATGTTTTTTCTTGTCCAGCTTGTTAGTATGATATATTCAGCTTAGCTGGAAGCTCTGGGGTTGCAGATTTGCCCTCCACACCGTAAGTCGGTGTGGAGATTTTTTGTAAACTCTGTGTGGATTTTTTAGCTTTTAGTTTCAATAAGTTTTTATTTTTCTGAACAAAAGAATAACAACAATTTTCCCGTGCAAGGGAGTAATATGCAATTTAAATCTCGGGAGGTAAACAATAGCCGATCAACGACTGGATAATACAAAATAAACATTCATAGACAACAAGACAAGGACAAGGGAGGAGTGTACATGAATGAGGGATAATTAAGTATTTTGTACTGAATATCATGAGCGAACACAAGCAAGCAGGATAATATTAAAGTCTGCCCTAGATTTACATTAGTGTCCAGTTCCATCCAGGGTCGCCAAGTCTGATAGAAGATGTCCCATGTGTCACCTCTCGTGGCTTGGATTCTTTCGTAGAGTAAGATGGTGTTCATTCTGTCGACGACCAGTGACATTGAAAGAGAAGCAGTCTTCCACCTCGATGCGATGTGTAGCTTTGCAGCCATGCAAAGTTGGCAGACTAGATTGTGAAGTTTAGTAGAGAAGCCAGGTACTCTAGCTCCCAAGAGGAAAACAGCCGGGTCTAGTGGTACCACCCCACCATACATTTTTGTCACAACTGACTGAACCTTTCGCCACAATGCCGAAACCACCGGGCATTCCCACCAAATATGTTTAAGGTTTCCCTGAGCTCCACATCCCCTGAAGCAACGGTCCGATACATTCGGGTAAATTGCGTGTAATTTACTCGGGACCTGATATGTCCTATGCAGGAGTTTAATGGATGTCTCAACCAACGAAAACTGATAGCTTCCTTTAGAAAGTGTAATGCAATTTTTCCTCCATTCCTCTAGGGACATTGATATATTCAAATCTGTCTCCCAATGTTCCATAAAAGGGAGCTTTTTGTCACCTTGAGTGTTATTTAGGGAGGCGTAGATAAGGGAGATGGATCCCCTACCCAGTGGGTCACTTGAACATTTCTGTTCAAAATTTGTGGGGCGTAGGGGGACCCCAAATTGTAAAGTCTGTTTGGCAAAATGGAAGATTTGACATGTACGCAATGTCTCCTCGGGTGGTGGTGTAAGTTTTTGGATAAACTCTTGTTGGGTAAGTAGGGCGTGGAAGGGCGTGCAAAGATGTTTCAGGGTGGTTATGCCGTTGGAGATCCACCAGGAGAAGGGACGGGGATCTAGTCCCGGTATAAAATCAGGATTATGGAAGAGGTTGGTCAATAGGGATGCTCTAGATTGTAAATCATGTTTAAACCTCTCTTTCCACCAGATGATCAGGGAGTGAAAGGAGAACGGCGCCGTTACATGAAGACTCTTTGGGAGTTTCTGCAAAGACCAGAGTAAGCCTGATAGGGAGAAGGGAGCCATGAAGGAGGATTCTAAATCGATCCATCTGGGTCGGTTGTCTCTGCTAGTACAGACATTAATTAGTTGGGCTAGTTGGGCTTACTTATAGTATAATATAAAATTGGGTAAGGATAAACCCCCCAATCTTCAGTGTATAAATAAGGTTTTCTGTCGAATCCGAGGTCTCTTGCCCTGCCACAGAAATCTCGAAATTATGGTATGGATTTCATGTAATGTCTTGGGTGGTATCGGAATAGGTAGTGATCGGAAGAGGTATAGAAATTTTGGGAGGGTAACCATCTTAATGGCGTGCAATCTGCCAAGCCAAGATAATGTCATCGAGGACCATCTAGCGATATCTGATTGGAGGTTTTTTAGTAGTGGGAGGTAGTTCCATTTAAATAGAGTCGACCTGTGGGAGGTCAGGTTAATTCCTAAGTAGGTCAGGTAATGTTCTTTTTTAGTAAATTTAAATTGGGAAACTATGTTAGTTTGGGTGTCTTTTGGGGTACTAATAAATAGAACCTCAGATTTGTTGACGTTGATCTTAAGGCCTGATATGAGTTCAAATTCATGGAGAACGGTAAATAAATTTGGGAGTGAAATAATTGGGTTGGTGAGGGTCAGAAGTAGGTTGTCTGCAAAAAGGCTTGTTTTATATTGATCATCCAGATCCTGAGGACCCCGGATATTAGGGTTAGTTCGAATGGCTTCGGCCAAGGGTTCCATAGCTAGGGCAAACAAGGATTTTTTAGCTTTTAATACTGACCGCACAGTATTCTTTTCTATTCTGTCTATCTAGCTAGAAGTGGCCTCCTTTGCTAAAATCTGTTTTCATTCTGTGTATGTCATTTCCCTCTCCACTCACAGTCAATATTTGTGGGGGGCTATCTTTCCTTTTGGGGATTTTCTCTGAGGCAAGATAGCTTTCTGTTTCCTTCTTTAGGGGTAGTTAGTTCTCAGGCTGTGACGAGGTGTCTAGGGAGTGATAGGAACATCCCACGGCTACTTCTAGTGTTGGTGTTAGGATCAGGAACTGCGGTCAGTACAGATACCACCTCCTCAGAGCTCGTCCCATGTTGCTCCTTAACCACCAGGTCATAACACCTCTCCCGCTCTCATGACCACAACCTTCTTTCATTCTCCATCAAGAACTGCCATCCTGCTCAGGTCACCCCTAATTTCCACACATATAGAAATATACAGGGCATTAACACCAAGAAACTTATGAAGAACTTGCAGTTATCACTGGCCCCTATCTCATCCCTCTCATGTCCTGATTCTACACTGAAGCATTACAATGAAATACTGCAACATGCCCTGGATGAAGCTGCACCTCTTATACATAGAACATCAAAGCACAGACGTCAACAAACCTGTCAATGGCTGCAAACACGTTTCCTGCAGCATTGCTCTCGGTGCGCCGAATGTCTGTGGAGAAAGTCCAATCTACCCGAAGATTTCATCCATTATAAGTTTATGCTTAAAACATACAACACTGCCCTTCACCTGTCCAAACAAACCTATTTCAACACCCTCATCACCTCACTGTCACGGCGCCGTTTTGCGCTGCAGCTCCTGCTGCCGCGCCTGCCACTCACCTTGCTGTTCGCCGACATACCTACCCGACCTGGCGCGCTCCTGCGGTGTGCGCACGCCTTCCGGTCTCTACTCCTCCAGTCTCGCCGCCGGTCCCTGGCTCCTGCGCATTCGCACTCCTCTCTCCAACTCCTTCTGCGCACACGCACTTCCTTCCTCTGCTCTGCAGATGCTCCGTTCCTCCTCTCTGTGACTCTGGAGGATCTCTACCCGGGAAGTTCTGCAGCACTCGGTCTATTTAAGGTAACTTTTCCTCTGCCTCTTTGCCTAATTGTCATTTGTCCTCATTTGACCCAGGTCCCTTCATACCTTGCTCTGTCCTCTGCATCCGTCATACCCTGCTTGTCCTGTGTTTCCGCCGTACCTTGCTCTGTCCTGAGCATCCGTTATACCCTGCCTGTCCTGTGCATCCCTCATACCCTGCCTGTCCTGTGTGTCCGCCACACCCTGCCTGTCCTGTGTTTCCACCTTACCCCGCCTGTCCTGTGTTTCCGCCATACCCAGTCCGTCTTGGGCGTCCGCCATATCCAGTCTGTCCTGGGCGTCTGCCATATTCTACCTAATCTTAGTCTCAGTCATTGCCAGCCTGCCCTGTGTCTCCATCATTGCCAGTTCTGCGACTTTTCCACTCCTACTTCCTGTCCCTGGGTATCAGCTTCTGTGGCAATAATCTCCTTCGGGCCTGCCCCTAACACTCCCTCTATTGGGGGTGGTCCACCAGGCCAGCTCACCCGTGGGAGGTTGTCATGGTTCTACAGGTTCACTTTAGGAGTTCCTAAAGCTGTGACACTCACTATCCAATAACCCGAAATGTCACTTTGACACTTTTCATTCCCTACTCAACCCAAGAGTGCAGGTCCCAACCACGGATCTCCGCGCTGACGATCTGGCGAATTATTTCAAAGAAAAAATTGATCATATCCGACATGAAATTATCTCCCAATCCCCTCATACCATGCACTGTCTTCCCTGCCCCACTGCATCCAACTTACTCTCTGACTTCGAACCAGTCACAGAAGAAGAAGTAATCAGGCTCCTTGCATCTTCTTGCCCAACCACTTGCACCAGTGAGCCCATTCCGTCACATATCCTCATGTTCCTTTTCCCCTGCTGTCACCACTCATCCAACAAAAATATTCAACCTTTTTCTCTCTTCAGGTATCTTTCCCTCCTCATTTAAGCATGCAATCATACATACATTACTTAAAAAAATCCCTCGACCAAAACTGTGCCGTTAACTATAGACCTGTCTCTAATCTTCCCTTCATCTCTAAACTCCTGGAATGCCTGGTCCAGTCCCGTCTTAGCTGCTCTGTCTCAGATAACTTTCTTCTCGACTCTCTACAATCTGGTTTCCACTCTTTACACTCTACCAAAACTGCCCTTACTAAAGTCTTGAATGATCTACTAACAGCTAAATCTAATGGTCACTACTCCATGCTAATTCTCCTGGATCTCACTGGTTCATCAGCTCCTCCTCACTATGCTCCTTTCCATCGGCCTCAAGGACACCGTTCTCTCCTGGTTCTCCTCCTATCTATCTGACCGCTCCTTCACTGTATCTTTTGCTGGCTCCTCCTCCTCTTACCTTCCCCTTACTGTTGGGGCTCCTCAAGGATCAGTTCTAGGCCTCCTCCTCTTCTCTTTGTATACTGCCCCTATTGGTCAAACAATCAGTAGATTTGGTTTCCAGAACCATCTCTATGCTGATGACACCCAATTATACACTTCTTCTCTTGATATCACGCCTGCCTATTTAGAAAACACCAGTAATTGTCTTTCCACGGTCTCTAACATCATGTCCTCCCTCTATCTGAAACTGAACCTGTCAAAAACTGAACTCCTTGTGTTTCCTCCCTCTACTAATGTACCTACGCAAGACATTGCGATTTTCGTGTGTGGTTCCACCATTACTCCCTGTCACAAATCACACTGGATATGTCAGGGATCCCACCAATATGTCACGGATCACGGGGAAAATACCTTTATCATCCCCACCACTCACACCAATTTGTCATGAACCAGGGTTGTTTGGTTGCCCCTGGTTCTTTCTGAAGGGGATTTATCTACTGTATATCCCACTTCCCAGTTCCGGTTTGGAACTTGCAGCTCTCTGGCGCCCCTCTACCCTCAGGTCAGTCAGGGTACTGCACCAAGGATAATTAGTCAACAGAAAGGCTGCCTGCTATGTACTGGCGATTGGGCACGCTGCAGCGAGGGCGATATAACTACTCCCACTCAGGCGGGAACAATAATTATCAACGCCACCGGTCATTGCAAAGACTCCCAAGTGCACAGTACAAATTCTGCTGCCACCAGCTGCGATTCTCTAAATTATTAACGGGTCTGGAGCCAACCCAAATCAGTATCATAATTCACCTCAGAGGACGCGACAGTTCATTATAGAACAAGGAGAGACAAGCTAGTAATTTTATATTTTACTCCACAAAAAGGTAGACAGTGTTTACAGATGTATAAAAAGATATTATAAAGGAGAAAAATCATATGTACAATACAATTACAAATAAAAAAAGGATTAAGATTGAAAAGAACACTTACAGGTCGTTATGTCATGTCATCATCATGGCTGGCCATGTGCTGAGGAGGAGGGTCTACATCTAGATGCATCACACATCTGTACAGCAGCTAGACCCCGGACAAAAGACACATGAAGACTGCTTGCTTCACTACTTATTTCCTAGCCTAAAACCCAGGCACTCCCCCTGTGGTGACCTCACTTAGAGGCTGAAAATCTCCCCTTTTACTTAGTGTTATGGCAATCAGTTTTCTACCTAGCTCGCTGTATGAATCTCGTATGCTAAATACACCAGGATCATGAGGTGCACCATGTTGGAATGATTCTAAGTGTAAATATGGCATAGTTACATGACCCGCTTATGGAGAAACCAGCACTTTGCACTCGTTGAGTTTATCTTCTAGCTATTTCAGGGAGTTATAGATCCCTCAATGGACATCCAGAATATATAATTCTTATATCTCTAGCCCGGATCGGTGCCCCTATATATCACTTTAATAGACCAAAGAATCTCATGCTTTCTATACTAGTTTTGGCCAGTACCAGGTGGGAGGGGGAATGAGTAGTGTTCACAGAGTCTGGTATTTGCAGCGTAGAGCTATATAAATTCTTGTGGGAAGAGGGAAACTGAGGGGTTTTGAATTACACACACAGGCAGCAGGCAGAGAAGAGGGGGGGTCGGAATGGCCCACAGCGTGTGTCTGCCATGGAACCTTCTAGAACTAAACTCATAATATGGCATTTTTACATTATCGTGACACTCCCCAGCAACATGCCTGCTGTTTTGGGGTCATACTTGATTCAGAGCTTTCATTCACCCCCACATCCGATCACTGGCTCGCTCTTGTTATCTGCACCTCAAAAACATTTCTAGAATTCGACCCTTTCTTACTTTCGACTCTGCAAAAACTCTCAATGTTGCTCTTATTCATTCTCGTCTGGACTATTGTAACTCTCTACTAATTGGCTCCCTCTTACTAAACTCTCCCCTCTCCAATCTGTCTTGAATGCTGCAGCCAGGATCATATTCCTCACCAATCGTTACATCGATGCCTCTACCTTGTGCCAGTCATTAAACTGGTTACCCATCCACTCCAGAATCCAGAACAAACTTATTACCCTCACCCACAGAGCATTCCATGGCTCAGCACCACCCTACATCTCATCCCTCGTCTCAGCCTACCATCCTACCCGTGCCTCCGTTCTGCTAATGACCTGAGGTTAGCATCCGCAATAATTAGAACCTCCCACTCCCGTCTCCAAGACTTTTCACATGCTGCGCCAATTCTTTGGAATGCACTACCCAGATGCATATGATTAATCCCCACAGTTTTAAGTGTGCCCTAAAAATGCACTTGTTCAGACTGACCTACCATCTGAACACATTAACCTAGCTATCCCTGTGTTGCCCATAATTTACCATTACCAGATTTCTTGCATCATGTTCTCACATGCTTTATGCATTTAATAGCCCTCTGTGTCTGTACTGTTACATACTTAGGCTGACAACCGGTTCATGCAGCATTACATGAACATCTGATTCTTACACTTTGGCTGGTCCGAACAACGAAAGCAATTGGTACCATCCACCTTTTGTGTATCCCCTTTTCCTCATAGATTGTAAGCTTGCGAGCAGGTCCCTCATTCCTCTTAGTGTCTGTTTTGATCTGTGTGTTTGTTGTCATGCTGTAATGTCTATTGTATGTACAAGTCCCCTCTAAAATGTAAAGTGCTGCGGAATATGTTGGCGCTATAGAAATAAAATTATTATTATTATTATTATATTATTATGTGTAAGTGTCTCAAGTACGTGTGCAAACTGTTACCATACGTACTGGAGACACTGATATGTGAAGAGGACCATAGAATAGGAGTGCATGACATTTTGTGGACCATGGGCCACATTTTCATACTGAACCAATTTAAAGGGGTTCCTACATGAATATATCACCAGAACCACCATCAGTACATTAATAATACACCACCAGAAGTTTTGAGTATTTGAGGATGATTTGAAGAGTTTCTGCTCCAAAAAATAAAGTGTGAACATACACTAAGTTACACTGAGGTTTTTGAGCAGACATTGAGCAGAATTTCACCAAATTCTGCTACTAATCCTTATAATAATTAATAAGTTTTGAGTTTTTTTAAAGTTTTAGCATAGCCATTATGTTATTTATTTTACTCACTTACAGTAGTGTTCAAAATTAGAGATAAGCGAATATTTCAATGTTCGGTTCAGATTACGTTTGCCGAATTTGCAATATTCTCCGCCAATTAATTCAAATATCAGTTTTCTAGACTAACATTGTCAGAAAAATTTAAGGATAGTAACATGGATAGTTAAGTCCAAGGATGTGGAGGCCTGACGGTCTCGGAGGCCTACTGCTACAAGCAACACGCATGAAGGAGACTGTAAAATCCAATAATAATATATATAATCACTTACATATGGATAATTACATGAAATCAAATAAAGAACCAAGGGTATAGGGAAAGTGTATGATACAGTTTCTGAAGGTCTTGTCATTGACCATCTGTCCTCTGCATGTCAAAAGCTAGAGGGTGTTTGTGAAGCCCAACCTATATTTGGATGTCTAGCGTTATTTCTAGCCGGTAAACAAGTGTAACTAAGTAACCTAACATGAGATAATGCATAGGATCATCTACTTTTATGGTATAGACCATTGGCATGGAACTGGGTTACCTTATATGGATATTATGTAGGAGAAAATAGAAACCCATGAAAGTCTATGGGACGGATTTGTATATAAACCGTCTCTTCTCAGCATGTGTTGGGGGTCCTCATACCTTGAGCCTCTCTACATGGACGAACACATCATCACACAAGACCATATGTAAGATCAATGCTTGCTTTCATTTTCTTTTAAATCTAATACTTAAGATTTGTGTGCAATGAACTTATAATTAGTGTTGAGCATTCCGATGCTGCAAGTATCGGGTATCGGCCGATACTTGCTGTATCGGAATTCCGATACCGGGATTCCGATACTCTTGTGGTATCGGGTATCGGGTATCGGAACAACATTAATGTTAAAATGTGTAAAAGAGAGAATTAAAATAAAAAATATCGCTATACTCACCTGTCCGACGCAGCCGGGACTTCAGCGCAGGAACCGGCAGCGTTGTTTGTTTAAAATTCCCGCTTTTACATGGTTACGCGAAGTCCCGGCTTGTGATTGGTCAGGGCGGCCATGTTGCCGGGCCGCGGACCAATCACAGCAAGCCGTGACGAAAATACGTCACGGCTTGCTGTGATTGGTCCGCGTCCCGGCAACATGGCCGCCATTAACCAATCACAAGCCGTGACGTCACGGGAGGCTGGAAACGCGCTCATTTTAAAAAGGGCGCGTGTCCAGCCTCCCGGCTTGTGATTGGTTGACCGCGGCGCAACCAATCACAAGCCGTGACGTCACGGGAGGCTGGACACGCGCCCATTTTAAAATGAGCGCGTCCAGCCTCCCGGCTTGTGATTGGTTGACCGCGGCGCAACCAATCACAAGCCGTGACGTCACGGGAGGCTGGACACGCGCCCATTTTAAAATGAGCGCGTGTCCAGCCTCCCGTGACGTCACGGCTTGTGATTGGTCAGGGCGGCCATATTGCCGGGACGCGGACCAATCACAGCAAGCCGTGACGTAATTTCGTCACGGCTTGCTGTGATTGGTCCGCGTCCCGGCAACATGGCCGACCTGACCAATCACAAGCCGGGAATTGACGTAACCAAGTAATAGCGCGATTTTTAAACAAACAACGCTGCCGGTTCCCTCGCTGAGGTCCCGGCTGCGTCGGACAGGTGAGTATAGCGATATTTTTTATTTTACTTCTTTCTTTTACACATTTATATGGTTCCCAGGGCCTGAAGGAGAGTTTCCTCTCCTTCAGACCCTGGGAACCATCAGGAATACCGTCCGATACTTGAGTCCCATTGACTTGCATTGGGATCGGGTATCGGTATCGGATTGGATTCCGATACTGTGACGGTATCGGCCGATACTTTCCGATACCGATACTTTCCGATATCGGAAAGTATCGCTCAACACTACTTATAATTTACTTTTTCTTCATTTTTGTAATCACTCTTTTTGAATGGACATTAAATGAGTTCTGTTTTATCCAAACAATTATATTTTTGCTTTTCTTCCCAATCCTCACTAAGATACATTTTTTCTAACATTTTGGCGAGCCTTAGCCAGATCTGATTTTTTGTCTTTTCTGTGAGGAATTTCAGCCTTTTCAGGGGGGAGGTTGCTAAAACACCTGTTTTGAGTTGTTAAAAGGCACAGAAATTCTACTATATCGTGTTACAAAAGTCAGACTGAACCTACACACAGAAGTGAGGATACGTGATGCAAGTCCCATATACGGAGCTCTGAAGGATCCATAAAGACAGAGGATCTTCCATTGACTATTGGACCAATCCAGGAGGAAAAGAATTTCCATAGGTAAGAGAATGGAATTTATCCATGAATACTCTAAGAAGAGTAATATACAGTTTCAGTTTGTTCATAGCCATACAAATGCACAATTATGGTCTAGTCTGTATAACCAATGTGAAGCAGAGAATCTTAAAATTGATAAGAAGTTTTTTTCTGTAAAAAAGTTGCAAAGGAAGCTGCAGAATGTAATGCACATGGTCCGAGTGTACAATAATTTAGTTTTTGATAAAACTGAAACACAGACACAAATATGTACTATTACACAAGACATTGATCATACTGACATACAAGGTGTCACACAAGAAGCTGATGGAGATTACTTTGACTGTCCAAATTGTTTGATATTGTCTGAACATATTGAACAATTGGAAGATCAAATTGATACCAGAACAGAATTATTGTCCAAATTGAGACAAGATATTAAAAAAGCTTCTGTTGTTACACGATCAAAAGACCAAGAAGACAATGCTTCTGCATCATTTATACCTGACACACAAGAATTAGATGAATCAGTAGATTTACATGCAGAAGAATTGCAACGGAAAAAATTCCATGACAGAGCTGCACGCATTAATCTAAAAATACACGATCAGTTAATGAAAATTGCAAAAGACATTCCAAAATTCAATGACAAGATGGATGCCTTTTGCAATGCAGACATTTTTGAATCAAACACAGACAAATACAATCTTAATGATGAACAGAAAAACAAGATTTTCAAAGTATGGTTACCCTCACATATGGGAAGAAGGTTACAGACCACACCCAGATTAAATGAGAATCATGAATTGACACATAGTACAAGAGAGGACAGACTTAGGCAATTAAATTCTTACATCACAGGAGAGGCCACTCCGAATGCTGAAATTTTGGAACAATTAAAAACTAATATTAATGAGGATCCATTTGTATTTTTGGTAAAATTTGAGCAGGCCTATAGGATGGTGATGGAAATTGGGCCTAATCAGGAACCAACATCCATGATCAGATTTTTTGTGAAAAAGTTCAGATATTTGGATCCTGCCTCAGAACAAATGGCTAGTACTCAGCCATCATTGCAAGAAGCAACAGTTTTTATCGACATAGTAAGGAGATCCATGAAGCAAAATCAGGTGAAGGCTAAAATAGCAGTAATTCATGAAAAAGAGGATAGTCAGCTGAATCTTAGACCCACAGTAACATTCAAGAGTAGAGATTACGTGGAACAAAGAGGAAAAAATACTACACAAAGAAACAATATCCATTGTTATTTCTGTGGTATACCTGGACACTTAAAGTGGCAATGCAGAAAATTCTTGAGAGCAGAATCAGAGACAGGTACACAAGGGACAGGTAATCTTGGAAGGGAAAATGGTCTCATGCCAAAAGTATCCACCAGACCTTCTGCACCTCCATTACAGTCTAATGCCCCCACTCACACTGACAACAGACAAACGCAGTCTCCATATGCACCATTAATCAGACAGATCCGAGAGATGACAGTTAAGGAGACTGAGTCCAGAAATAGAATGCCGAGTGCTCTCAAAAAGGACACTGGACTTCTCCCATCTCCTTCATCCTTCTGACAATCACAGACAATTCCAACACCTCATCCACTGGAATTTGTGACTCGAGTTACATTAGATGAATGTGGAAGACCATTTGTCAAGGTAAATCTAGCAGGACAGAATGTTGTATTTCTCATTGATACAGGAGCTCAGTTAAGCGTCACAAATCTTGATCTGAAGCTACAACCAGATTCACCAGTTTGTACAATTGTTGGTTTTAGTGGAAAAGGTGGAACTAGAGCAACCTTAGTTACTGATGTGATATTGGAAATACCTAGTTCTTTCAAAACAGGAATTGACATTTGGTATTGTCGTGACTCTGAAAATATACTTGGCACGGATTTTATGCAGAAATTTGGATGGGTTGTTGATCTAGGAAATCAGGTGATCTGGAAGGATTCTAATGGTTGTAAACCTGTAGTCATTGATCCTAGTGATTATAGCCATGTTGGAAGTATTTGCTTAAATGATGTTGTGTCAACAGATCATCTGTGGCCTGAAACTGGTGGTGATGAGGTATTGACAGAAATTGTACAGCTTTTTCCTTCTCTTTGGGCTCAGTTCAGGAATGAAGTAGGGACCATGAAAGATGTAATTGTAAATGTCGAGGGGCGTGATCCCCCACCTCAGCGTCAGTATAAATTGCCTCCAGAATCAATTGAGTCTATGTCAAAGATCATACAGGAATTGTTAAAACAAGGTGTCATCCGAAAGGCTAATTCTGTAAGTAACAATCCTTTGTGGTGTGTTTTGAAATCTGATGGTTCTTATCGGATGATATTGGATCTGTGGATGTTTAATAAACATACTCCCAATGTAGCACCCATTGTTGCAGATACTCATGACATGATGGCAAGGTTGAATGCAAAGGCAAAATACTTTTCTGTACTAGATATCAGTAATGGTTTTTTCAGTATACCTCTTGAAAAGAGTTGTCAGTACAAGTTTGCTTTTACTTTCTTGGATGAGCAATACCTGTTTTGCAGGTTACCTCAGGGAGCTCATTTGTCACCGAGCATCTTTCATCAGGCATTGGCAAAGGTATTGTCTAAATTTTCAAGGCCGGACTGTATTTTACAGTATGTGGATGATATTTTGCTATCCACAGAAGATAAGGAGTCACATGTTTCACTTCTGAAAGAGTTGTTTGAGCTGCTGCATGATGCAGGGTTGAAATTGAACACAAAAAAGGTCAAATTGCTGCAGACTGAGGTCAGATTCTTAGGGGTATTGTTGAGCCCAGGTAAAAGACAACCATTGCAGGAAAGGATAGATGCAATTGCTTCTTTGCCAGTTCCAACATCATACAAGGCAGTACGACATTTCTTGGGTCTTATAAATTTTTCAAGGGAGTTCATTGAGAATTTTGCAGACAAAGCCAGGCCTTTGTATGATCTTTTAAAAAATGAAAACAGTGAGTATTTTGGTCCTTGGGGTGATGAACAACAAACCTCATTTGAACAATTGAAAATGAATTTACAAACTGCACCTGCTTTGTCCACAGTAGATCCTACGGCTCCATTTGCTTTGCAAGTGCACACATCAGAGACTTCTGTGTCTGCTGTGCTGCTACAGTTGCAAGGAGAAGAGTGGAGAATTTTGGGCTATTTTTCTAAGCTTCTCTCACCTGTTGAAAGAGGGTTTGAGACATGTGCAAGACACCTGGTAGGTGTGTACTTTGCAGTCAAAGCAACTGAACACATTGTTGGGTTCAACAAAATCATTTTGCAAACTCCTCATTCTACACTAAAACTTCTCTTTGAGAATAATATCCCAGGTGTGTCACATCAGAGATTTGCTCATTGGTTATTGTCATTGTCTCCCAAACAAATTGAGGTAGATTACAAAGCCAAATATGTTCTTCCTCAGTTGATGCAATATGAAGGACAAACTCATGATTGTTTGCAGTCTTTTCAGGATCCATGTCCATCTCTTTTCAGACGGAAGGCAGAGGCAACAGATGAACCAATTTTTGTTGATGGTTCCAGATTTTATGCAGATGGACATTACTATGCAGGATATTCCATTTTTTATCCTAAAAGAGAACAGGTAGTAAAACACAAATTACCAAGTCATTTTTCAGCTCAAAGGGCAGAACTAGAAGCAGTGAAAATGGTGCTACAGCTGAACGAAGCTGATGATCAGTGTCCCATTGTAATCTACAGTGATAGCTCCTATGTTGTTAGATTACTGACAGATTATTTGCCAGTTTGGGAAAAAAGAGGCTATGTAGATTCTTCAAATAAGACTCTTGTACATAGTGACACACAGAAAACAATTTTCAAAATAGCATCAAAAACCCCTAATGGTTTTGCTATTGTCAAAGTACCAGCCCATAAAAAAACTGATGATGAATTATCTGTAGGAAATGCTACTGCAGATAGGTTAGCCAAAGAGGCAGCCCTGACAGGAGAAGAAGTGTTTCAACCAGAGACTATTGAGCTTTTAGCAGTTCAAAGAACGGACACGCATATCCCTTCTTTTGCGGAAGAACAGGAGAAAGACACATCTCTTGTTGCTTCCCGGGTTGATCCAAAACCTCCCTTTGTTTGTGAAAACGGGGTTTTGTGTCATGACTTAAACGGGGAGTTGCGTCCTGTTGTACCAAAACATCTACAGGCTGAGTTCACAAAATATAATCATGAAAGTTTGGGTCATTTGGGCCAACAGAAATTGTTAGACATTCTCAGAGAGAAATTTTACTGGGAAAAGATGGAAGAGACAGTACAAAGTATTGTCCAATCATGTCTCATTTGTGCCCAAATTAATCCAAGACCAAAAGGACAGAAACCGCCACTACTCCGAACCGCACCTGCAGATGGTCCATGGTCTACACTACAAATCGACTACATTGGTCCGTTACCATCAGGTAAAAATGGTCTCAGGTATGTATTGGTTGTGGTAGATGTTTTTTCCAAATGGGTTGAAATTTTACCTGTCAGAAAAGATGATGCTTTGTCTACAGCTAGAGCATTAGTTAATCATGTCTTTTGTACTTGGGGGATCCCAAGAATGATCTCCTCTGATAGAGGAAGTCACTTTACAGGAAAAATCATGCAAGCCGTTTGTACTATTCTAGGGGTACAACAACAGTTCCATGTACCTTACCATCCACAGTCTGCTGGTATTGTGGAAAGGATGAATAGGACAATAAAATCCAGAATTGCCAAGATGCTATTGGACAAAGGCAATACTTGGGTTGATGCCGTACCTTTTGTATTGTTGAGTGTGAGAGGAACAACTTCTTCCACAACTCAGTTCACTCCTTTTGAACTAATGACAGGAAGAAAAATGCCATTGATTTTTCCACATGAACCATTTTTGTCTACATCTCAAAAAGATGCTGTTGCAAGGTCCAAATGGTTGCAATTGTTGCAGGAAAATTTGAAAACAATTCTTCCTCATGCTGCATCAAGAATGCAGAGAATGGAGCCACCATATGAGTCCAAATTCAAAAAAGGGGCTCAGGTGATGATCAAAACTTTCAGGAAGAATGGACCTTGGGAAAGTAACTGGGAAGGTCCCTTTGATATCATTGAAACCATGGGACAAGTTATGATTCTTGTGCAACGAGCATCAAACGTGGTTAAAAATACCCGCAGGCAACAAAGAGTGTGGGTACATGTTGATCAATGCAAATTGTATATTGCAAAATAATGATACTGCATTTCTTTTAGGAAGAAATGAATTCCAATAAGAACTGGAATATGGAACACCATGACCTTGATGGAAGGGATTCAACACCAATCCTTCGAGAAAAGACGACAGTTCCCAGGAAAAGTTACTATCTGATGGGAATCGCATTTCTGCTGCTATGTACTATTTCAACTGTGATCTACGCAGAAGACATCTTACATCGTGAAACAGACACTAGTGAAGTGAATGAACCTTTCAGAAGAACTCTACATTCGAGGAAACCAAGAGGATCAAGTTTACAAAACCTTAAAGATGAAGACATACCGGACAATTCAGTAGATATTACTGGAAACATCTGCATGGGTTATGGGGTGAAATGCTGTATTGAGCTACACTTCATACACGACACTGACATAATATTACATGCTACTACAGGACCTAAGACTGGGTTTATACAGTTACAAGGAGATTATGTACACAATAATAAGACGGGTACATGGGAATGTAATCCTACAGATGTGTTATACTGGAATATAGAGATAAGAGGTGAAGAAAAAGCTGTGTGGTCAGGAGATATTACAAATGATATGATCACAAAAGGGAAAGCTGGAACATCCAAAACAGATATTTGGTTGAAAACACAACTTTTTGGGAAAACTTTAGATCCTTCATTACTTTCTATTACAGAAGAAGATGAAGATTGGGTAAAAACATGGAACTTCCAGATAACTAGAGAACCAGTACAAGTACAGGTATCTGTAATTTTTACAGTAACTAATACTATAGTTCCAGAAGTAAGGGTTACACCACAAACAGTACATAGCCAAGAAAATATGTCTCCTTTGTCATTAAAATGCAACACAAGGTTAGAGTTACCTTCGGAATCTCTGTTAACCTGGACCAAAGATAATTTATTTTTGGGAAGTTTTGCAAGTGGTCCAACAAATGTTATACACAGAGGTCAATCCGGAAATGTGAGATGGTTGAATAAGAATTTTATTTTTTCTGTAGATAATCCATCTCCTAAGGATTCTGGACTTTATCAATGTTGCGTTTTAACGAAAAATAATTACAAACAATGCAAAAATGTAAATGTAAATATATGGTCAGCAGTAGATAATGTTTGCACACAGACAAGATTTCAAACATCTACTCCTTTCCAAATTAACCAATTCCAATCTAAACCTATATTACGAGATGGAGTGTTCATGACTATGATATGGACTTTTAATATGTCTAACTGGAAAATCTCTTCTAGATATCCCCAATGTCAATCACATCTCATTAATATGGAAATGGGAATAGAACAATGGTTTGGGAAAAGAACTCCAACACAAGTTAGAAGTAAGAGGGGAGTGTTGGAAGGAATTTTGGGGGGATTAGGTACAGTAGGAAGTCTAATTAACACTATGGACATACATACACTTAAATCAGATTTGGAAAATATTGGGTATATCGGAGGTAAAGGAGTAAAGATTCAGAAAAGTTTGAATCAAGTTCTTGAGAAAATGGTTTTGACTACTGCTTCTGTATTGGGGTCTTCTGTCTCACATCTACAAGATGCTACTTTAGCATTAATAGAAAGTGAACAGGAATCTCAAGTGGCCAAAACATGTCTAGAAATTCAGATTGAATATTCCACCAATCTAAAAATGATTGCACAAGCCTTACAAAGTGGAATTACTCCTTTAGGACTAATGAGAAATTTGCCTACAGAATATAGTTTTGCATTAAATCATACAGATTTGTGGGTAAATAAGTGGTTAGGATGTGACCAGGATATTTGTGTAGGAACATCACTGATTCCAGTGTCAGGAAGAGAAGAAACCCTAGTTCCTATAACTGTTCTGGGAATTCCTGTTAGTCACACACAATTGCTATATTATCAATTACAGTACACAGATTTTGCATTTGACGGAACAAACACTGAACAATTAGACATTTCTTCATGTTTAAATTTTGTTTCTAAGGTAATGTGTTTACCTGGACAGGATAAAGTCATTTATCATTCATGTTTCAATAATCATACCTCATGTCATGCCAGAGTTGAGAATGTACACACGATCCATGACTTGGTGACACCAGTAAGCGCTAATAAGATTTGTTTCCAAGTTATGTCAGAGAAAGAAGTTGTTTCTGCATACTTTTCATCTTGTGTACATGCTGAAAATCTGACAATAGGTTTATATTGTATCGAGGGAAATGTGAAAACTCTCTCAAAGAAGGAAGGAAGTATTAATATAACATTAATAGGTTCAAGAAACCTAAAAATCCTTCCAATACAGTTCAATTTGTCCCAAATAAATAATTTTCCTTGGAATATGTGGACAAATGAGATAAAGAAAGACAAGGGTTTGTTAAATTTGTTAACAAAACAATTAAAAGAAGCTGAAATTGTATTCAGACATGAGCAAGGTAATTTAAATGATATTGAACATGAATGGACAAGTATGTCAGGCTCATCTTGGTGGAAAAATTTAGGAAAATCAGTAACTAGTTGGTCACAGTCTTCAACGAAGATGGCAGTAGGAAATGTATTATCTAATTCGATTGTTATTATATTTATTATAGTTTTGCTGTGTATAATATATCAAATAGTTATTATGTGTAAAATTAAGAACATTTATAAAAAGATAAAGACAGAAATGAAAAAGGAAGATGACATTTTAAGAGAAATGCTGAAAAGAAAAATATAATTCTCTAATCTAATTTTAGTTTTCAAAACTCAGGTGACATTCGAGACAGATGTTAATACAAGGTTTTCAGAATAAAGAATGAATGTGATACGAATGGTGAGAGAAAGATTTTAGGGTTAATTATGATATTCTCAAATCATAATCAGGGGGGAATGTAAAATCCAATAATAATATATATAATCACTTACATATGGATAATTACATGAAATCAAATAAAGAACCAAGGGTATAGGGAAAGTGTATGATACAGTTTCTGAAGGTCTTGTCATTGACCATCTGTCCTCTGCATGTCAAAAGCTAGAGGGTGTTTGTGAAGCCCAACCTATATTTGGATGTCTAGCGTTATTTCTAGCCGGTAAACAAGTGTAACTAAGTAACCTAACATGAGATAATGCATAGGATCATCTACTTTTATGGTATAGACCATTGGCATGGAACTGGGTTACCTTATATGGATATTATGTAGGAGAAAATAGAAACCCATGAAAGTCTATGGGACGGATTTGTATATAAACCGTCTCTTCTCAGCATGTGTTGGGGGTCCTCATACCTTGAGCCTCTCTACATGGACGAACACATCATCACACAAGACCATATGTAAGATCAATGCTTGCTTTCATTTTCTTTTAAATCTAATACTTAAGATTTGTGTGCAATGAACTTATAATTTACTTTTTCTTCATTTTTGTAATCACTCTTTTTGAATGGACATTAAATGAGTTCTGTTTTATCCAAACAATTATATTTTTGCTTTTCTTCCCAATCCTCACTAAGATACATTTTTTCTAACAGAGACCCAACCATGAGTGTTCACATTTTCAAAAATTATTGGCAGACACCACTCAGCTGTGTGCCACTATGTTCACGCCAACTGGGATTTAACACCTCATCATCATCATCCTCTGTGTTATCACATTCCTTGCCATTGAAGTCACCCTCCTCCTCTTCTTGCCCTGACAGCACAGTACAGTCCGTGTTAGCCTCAGATATTTGAGTCTCATCAGGATCACCCACCCCCCAGGGGTTAACGTCTGATGACGAGGGTAAGGATGCTGTTTGCACCATACATCTTCCTGCCCCGGATCCAAGCTAAAGAGATTTTAGGCATCGGTGCAGATTTCCTCCTCTTGACTCTGCGAAGCTTTTGCGTACACTTCTGATGAACATGACATAGAATGTGTGAACAGCTCTTCAGACTCACCCATCTGTGGTTCAGTCAGTTGAATGTTTGGATAGTTGGGACGCTGGGGAAGCAAGGGGAATTTGGGTGCCACCTCTGTGGACTGTACTGGGTGTGATGTTGAGGTGGAGGTAGAAGAGAGGCCACTTGAAGCTGCACTTGCCATCCACTCGAGTACATGCTGTTTTGGGGCATCATCAACAAGGCGTACCACTGTGCGTCTGCCAAAAGGTAGTGGTGTAGCCTGTCCAGTAACTATTTTTAAACTCTGGTCCATTACTGTATGACGGTAATAGCAGAATATTTTTTTTTTGGTCTTGAAATTGTGTGGTACAGCGGGTTGTCTAACCTTTTGCAACTGAAAAAATATATTTTTTAAGGCTCCCTGATAGCTGCATTACTGTTTGCACCGCTGCTGTGCAAACCAACTGCTTTTTTAAAAGCAAAAATCCTGTTGCTCCTTGCTGCACAGTTATCTTGTTTATTTGTCCACACTTTTGTGTACAGCAGTCCTTTTTATTGCTGCCATACTTGTCCTGAAATCATTGTAGGGAGATTGAAATTGTACTACAGTCCTTGTATTTTTTCATATATCTTCCAGCCACTTACTGCCACTTACATTGTGTTGTTTTATACACTGGGCCTGAGTTTGGGTTCAGTCTCCCCCCACAAAAAAAAGTGAGATTCAAATTCTTACAAAGTGGATATACCTCAGTCCTCTTAGTTTGTCGTATATCAGCCAGCCACTTGCTGCCACTCACATTGCGTTGTAAAATACACTGGGCCTGAGTTTGGGTTCAGTCTCCCCAAAATAAAAAGGAGATTTAAATTCTCACAAAGTGGATATACCTCAGTCCTCTTAGTTTGTTGTATATCAGCCAGCCACTTGCTGCCACTCACATTGCGCTGTTTTATACACTGGGCCTGAGTTTGGGTTTAGTCTCCCCAAAATAAAAAGGGAGATTTAAATTTTTAAGTTTAAGTTTATATACACCTTCTACCTTGTTTTACAGTACCATATAACGGTTGTTATTTTGGTAACATTTTCCCAAAAATGAGGAAGTCCGGTGGAAGAGGCCGTGGGCGGTCATTGCCAGCTGGTACTGATGGTGGTGGTGGTGGTGGAGCATCTGGTGGTAGTGGGAAAAGCAAAATAGCACCTAAGGCTGGAGGTGTTGAGCCAGCGTCATCGTCTGGCTACACAAGGCCTCGAAGGCTCCCTTATCTGGGAGTAGGAAAACAGCTTTTAAAGCCGGAGCAGCAGGAAAAAGTTTTGGCTTTCCTTGCTGACTCAGCCTCAGCTCTTTCGCCTCCTCTTCAGAAAGTTCCAAATATAAAAGCAGCGAGTCGTCAGTGGATGCTCCCGGTCAGGAACAAGACGTTTTCTTGTGTCCTTCACCCAAACCAAAAGTGAAGGATGCGTCAGGCGACACTACAGGTTACTCCATGGAGCTCTTTACACATACCATGCCTGGGTTAGAAAGGGAAATTGTTAACAGCCCATTACAAGATGAATCGGACATGGAGTGCACTGATGCACAGCCACAGCTAGATTATTATGCTGTTCCATTGACTCAGATCACTACATTGCCCTCGCAGTGTACTGAGCCAGAATCTGACCCTGATCAGACTATGGTGCCCCGTCCCGAACGTTATAGCACCTTACACGGTGACACAGAGGAAGGTGCACATGACATTGAAGAGGAGGTGATAGATGACCCGGTTGTTGATCCAGATTGGCAGCCATTGGGGGAAGAGGGTGCCGCTGCCAGTAGCTCTGAAGTGGAGGGGGATGATCTGCATCAGCCATCTACATCGCAACAGCTGTCATCTGGCAGGCCCGTATCAGGCCAATAACGTGTGTCAAAAACAAAAACAGTTTTAGGACAGCGTGGCCATCCGGTGAAAGTAGCACAGCGTGCAATGCCTGAAAAGGTATTCAATAGTAGGAAGAGTGCAGTGTGGCAATTTTTTAACCAAGATCTGAATGATCAATGCAAAGTTATCTGTAAGAAATGCTCAAAGACCTTTAGCAGAGGGAAGAATCTTCAAAATTTAAATACAACGTGCATGCGTATACATTTAACCAGCATGCACTTGCAAGCCTGGACTAACTACCAAACGTCACGTACCATTGGTGCACCTGCTCAGAATGAAGGTGGTCAGCAACGCTACATTGCTTCCCTCACTGTAAGCCCACCGGTTAGGACTTCACCAGCAGCAAATGTGGAGGTATCGTTGCAAGGCCAAAGCAGTCAGGGAATCACAAGGTTATTGGTAGGAAACACTTTATGTAGGCCAACATCAAGAATGCCATCACCAACCCTCTCTCAATCCGCCATGTCCACCACCACCACTAGTTCCACCATATGCAGCTCTCCAGTCCAGCTCACCCTACAAGAGACTCTCGTTAGGAAAAGAAAGTACTCATCCTCTCATCTGCGTACACATGGTTTGAACGCCCACAATGCTAGACTAATATCGTTAGAGATGATTCCCTACCGGTTGGTTGAAAGCGAAGCTTTCAAAGACCTGATGGCTTAAGCAGTACCACGCTATGACCTACCCAGTCGGCACTTCTTTGCGAGAAAAGCCATCCCAGCCCTCCACCAGCATGTCAAAGACCGCATTGTCCATGCACTGAGGCAATCAGTCAGTGGAAAGGTGCACCTCACAACAGATTAATTGACCAGTAGGCATGGCCAGGGATGTTACGTGTCCATCACGGCGCACTGGGTTAATGTGGTGGATGCAGGGTCCACTGGGGACAGCCATAGTGGGACAATTCTGCCTAGCCCACGGTCTAGGAAACAATTGGCTGTAGGCATTCGCCACCCCTCCTCCTCTTCCATAAGCGAAAGCTCGTCCACAGAGCGCAGTCGCACAACCACTCCATCCGCAGCTGCCAGTGTTGCACACGAGGTGTTCCATTATCGAACAGCTAGTGGTAAGCGTCAGCAGGCTGTGTTACAAATGAAGTGTTTGGGCGACAACAGACACACCGTGGAAGTACTGGCCGAGTACTTGCAGCAAGAAACTCAGTCATGGCTGGGCAGTGTACATCTTGAGGCAGGCAAGGTAGTCAGTGATAACGGAAGGAATTTTATGGCTGCCATAGCCCTTTCAGAACTGAAACACATACCTTGCCTGGCTCACACCTTGAACCTGGTGGTGCAGTGCTTCCTGAAAAATTATCTGGGGTTACCAGCCTGGCTCCTGAAGGTGTGAAGACTTTGCTCACACATCCGCCGGTCGCCCGTACACTCCAGCCGTATGCTGAACCATCAGCGATTGCTGAATCTTCCCCAGCACCACCTAATAATCGACGTTGCAACAAGGTGGAACTCCACACTGCACATGCTTCAGAGGCTGTGCGAACATTCAGAGGCTGTGCGAATAGAGGCGTGCTGTAATTTATTTGTGGGAGGATACACATACACGGGCAGGCAATTGGATAGCAGACATGGAGTTGACTGGTGTGCAGTGGTCGAAGCTACAAGACCTCTGTCAAGTCCTTCAGTGTTTTGAGGAATGCACACGCCTGGTAAATGCAGACGACGCCATCATAAGCATGAGCATCCCACTAATGCGTCTGCTGATGCAAAGTTTGATGCACATTAAGGAGCAGGCGTCTGCATCCGAAGAAGAGGGAAGCCTTGATGTCAGCCAGCCATTGTCAGCTCAGGGAACTCTCCTGGACGAGTGTTGTGAATTCTGCTCTTGAGTTCCCTCCGGTGGTTGTTGGTGGTAATGCAGCTGTCCCTGGGTTGCAATCCTGGGCAGGTGTCTCTGCTGATTGCAGCTCTGACTGGGCTATTTAGGTGTGCAGGATTCATTAGTCATTGCCAGTTGTCCATTGTTCTTGGAGGTTTTGCATCTCTGTCTGGTTCCTCCTGCCCTGCTGCCAAATTCAGCAAAGATAAGTGTCTGGTTTTGTTTCTGCAGCACACATGCAGTGTGCTTTACAAATCAGTGCTTTTCATTGTTTTTCTTAGTCCAGCTTTGACTGTGTTTGGATTTATTCAGTCAAGTTGGATTCTCAGGAGCTGCAGATATACATTCCATGTCTTTAGTTAGATGGTGGAATTTTGTATTATCTGTTGTGGATATTTTTAGGTTTTAATACTGACCGCTTAGTATTCTGTCCTATCCTTTTCTATTTAGCTAGATTGGCCTCTTTTGCTAAATCCTGTTTTCCGCCTGTGTGTGTCTTTCCTCTTATACTCACAGTCAATATTTGTGGGGGGCTGCCTATCCTTTGGGGTTCTGCTCTGAGGCAAGATAGAATTCCCATTTCCATCTATAGGGGTATTTAGTCCTCCGGCTGTGTCGAGGTGTCTAGGCTGTGTTAGGTACACCCCACGGGTACTTCTAGTTGCGGTGTCAGTTTAGGGATTGCGGTCAGTATAGGTTCCACCTTCTCCAGAGAAAGTCCATGTGGCTCCAAGGTCACCAGATCATAACAACGAGGTGGCGGACGAAGAGGAGGAGGAGGAGGAGGATGATGGGGATGAATATTTATGGGAGGAGGATGCTTCTCAGTGGGCAATAGAAACTGGTGGCTTTGCAAGGTCAGGTACAGGGTTTTTGCAGGACACAACTGATGTTGATTTGCAAGAAAGTGCTCCTCAACCCAGCACAAGCAGTGAATTGACACCTGAAACATTGGCCCACATGGCTGAGTATGCCTTGCGTATCCTAAAAATGGACCCCCGCATTATCAAAATGATGTCCGATGACGATTACTGGTTGGCCTGCCTTCTGGATCCACGATATAAATGAAAATTACAAAATATCATGCCACATGGGAACCTTGAGCAAATTTTGGCTACCAAACAAGCAACTCTTGTAGACCATTTGGTTCAGGCATTCCCAGCACACAGTGGCGGTGATGGTTCTCACACGAGCCATAGTGGGCAACATGGCAGAGGTGTTAGAGGTGCACAAATCCGAAGTGGCATTGGACAGAGGGGTTTTATGACCAGGTTGTGGAGTGATTTCACAACGACCGCTGACACGACAGGTACTGCTGCATCAATTCAAAGTGACAGGAGACAGCATTTTTCCAGTATGGTTACAAACTACTTTTCCTCCCTTATCGATGTTCTCCTTCACAGGTCATTCCCCTTTCATTACTGGGCATCTAAAATAGACACCTGGCCTGAACTGGCAGAATATGCATTACAGGAGCTCGCATGCCCTGCTGCTATTGTGCTATCAGAAAGAGTATTCAGTGCTGCTGGTTCAATACTGACCTAAAAAAGGACACGTCTGGCTACCCGAAATGTTGATTTTCTAACCTTCATTAAAATGAACCAATCATGGATTTCAAATTATTTGGCCCCACCTTCCCCTGCTGACACGTAGCTTGCCTGAAAAATGTCTTGCTTTTGGCCTCCTCTTACTGACTGCTCCAATTCCTCCATTTGCAGCTGCTGAATGTCCACCATAGGCCATTTTTATACCTCCCTAAATGGGCTGACTCCCCCCACAGGGCCGTGGTCACCAAGCACCCGTGCGAGTGCCGTTTGCCTGGACAGGTGGGTGTGCCCACGATTGGGCGACGGCACTGGCACAGGGTCCCTCATAGTACAATGAAGTGTCTCTGACGGTGGTGGTGCACAACCAACGTCAGACACACCGTCGTAATATGAGAGGCCCTGTGCCAGTACTGCAGCCCACGAGAGAGTGTTCCGCCCAGCTCGAACAGTGCTCTACCACTTGCAATACTTACCTCTCCCTGCTCCACCACTGTGTAGTCTGTGCTGTTAAATCCTTCAATAGCACTGCCAATACAAATTTGTTGAAATGCTAGATGATAGTTAAAATATACAGGGGCCCTGGCCTCCATTTAGAACAGTTAATACTTAGCGCCAACTACCACTTTCTGCTACTCAGCAGAGGAGCCCACCCCTGTACCTAGCTATGCCACCTGGTTATTTATGAAAAAAAATTTGGCAGACATTTAGCCTACTTTATTATTAGGGCCTACTCACTTGTCCTCAGCTGAACAAAGCAATGCCACCTGGTTAGTTCTGTTACCAATTTTGAACTGCTTTTAGCCTACTTATTTGGGTCTACTCACTGTGTCAGCCACTCCTTACAATTGCCCTCCGCTGAACAAAGCAATGCCGCCTGGTTAGTCCTGTTACCAATTTTGAACAGCATTTAGCCTACTTGCTTATTTGGGCCTACTCACTGTGTCAGCCACTCCTTACAGTTGTCCTCTGCTGAACAAAGCAATGCCGCCTGGTTAGTCCTGTTACCAATTTTGAACTGCTTTTAGCCTACTTACTTATTTGGGCCTAATCACTGTGTCAGCCACTCCTTACAATTGTCCTCCGCTGAACAAAGCAATGCCGCCTGGTTAGTCCTGTTACCGATTTTGAACTGCTTTTAGCCTACTTACTTATTTGGGCCTACTCACTGTGTCAGCCACTCCTTACAATTGTCCTCCGCTGAACAAAGCAATGCCGCCTGGTTAGTCCTGTTACCAATTTTGAACTGCTTTTAGCCTACTTACTTATTTGGGCCTACTCACTGTGTCAGCCACTCCTTACAATTGTCCTCCGCTGAACAAAGCAATGCCGCCTGGTTAGTCCTGTTACCAATTTTGAACTACATTTAGCCCACTTTATTATTTGGGCCTATATCTGTGTTCCCTCCTCATCCTGCCCATTGCCCAGCCAGTGCTAGATGAGTCTTGTGGTACATTGACCCACACCACTACATTCCCCTTGCACTCTACACAGCCAGAATCCGACCCTGCTGAAAATCAGGTTCCTCTTCCCGCATACTATACCACCTTACAAGGGGACAAAGAGGAAGGTGCAGATGAAAGTGCAGGTTCCTTCATCAGGTGGGGGGGCATACTCGTTGGCGATGTCACTGGCACAGGGCCCCTAATAGTACACAAAAGTGTCTCTGCCGGTGGGAGGCGCCACCTGCCGTCAAACACACCGCCGTACTATGAGGGGCCCTGTGCCAGTGCCAATGCCAACGAGTGGGCCCCCACTGCTTGCTCAGGATCACAGCACTTCCAAAGTTGAAATACTTACCTCTCCCTGCTCCACCGCCGTGACGTATTCCGCGTTTCCTGGGCCCACGAAAATCTTGAGCCAGCCCTACCCCCCCAACTTTAGCCAAATGACCCCCAGTTTTCAATGCCTAACTATTATTATAAAGTAAATTAAGATTGAAAAGCTTCAGAAACAAGAATGGATGTTTTTGGCATTAAAATGGGCACTGTAGGTGTTTTCCTGTCCTCCACTCACTGCCGATTTTGATTCCCAATTGACTTGCATTGGGTTTCATGTTTCAGTTGGCCCCCGACTTTATGTAATAATCGGGTGATTTCACCCGACCCGACTTTTGACAAAGTCGGGTTTCGCGAAACCCGACTCGATCCGAAAAAAGTAAAAGTCGCTCAACTCTAGTCACTAGTACTTTTCACATGCAGTCCCCTTATGGATTCCCTCTTATAGTCTTCGGGTGGAGTGTGTGGCTATCAGGTTCTGCTTCCCCCCTGACCCCTAACTCTTCTCTCTCAGAGGGGGAGTCAACAGTCGATGGCTCCTAGTTTTCACTCAGGTTGCGGCTCAGGCAGATGCTGGGATTAATATTGGATCTCCCTTGGTTTTGGCTAGGGGAAGCTACTTGGCTCTGACCCTCACTGTGGCCTTCTGGCTTGGAGAGTCAGGGAATGGTTTTTGGGGCCCTTTTCCTGTTGGAGAGGGTTTCAAGTGACTGCATAATAGTGCACTTTTTTAGTGGCATCATTAGTCTCCTTTTCAGTACACTTGGGTGAAGAGCATGATCTTGGGTTTTAAAAAAAAGAGAATGGGGATCATTAGCCACATAATATTATATGGTCTTGCCCACCCTAATGGATTTGGATTACCAGGTGTTACCCCTGGACTTTTTCATGTTGCTGTGTCACAGATTATATAGAATTGTACTGAATCTATGTTTGGTTGAATATTATCCACATGACAAAAAAGGTTGTTGAATTGTACACTGATCTGCGTGCTCTGTCGCACACCCCATTGTTATGATCCTGATGGCAAGGACCACAGAACTGACCTGCTAAGTAAACCAAATAAAGACAAGCTCTGGGAATGTGGGAACTATACTGACCGCAACACTGATCCTATCGACACCCAACTATAGGCAGCCGTGGAGCGTACCTGAAAACCTAGACGCCTCTTCACAGCCTGAGAAACTAGCTACCCCTAGAGAGAAAGCAAAGCCTCACTTGCCTCAGAGAAATTACCCCAAAGTTTTAGACAGCCCCCAACAAATAATAACGGTGAGTTAAGGGGAAAACACAGACGTAGGAATGAAAACAGGATTTAGCAAATGAGGCCCACTAACTCTAAATAGACTGAAGATAGCAAGGAATCTGTGCGGTCAGTATAAAATACTATCAAAATTATCCACGCAGAGAATACAAAAAACCCCCACACCGACTCACGATGTGAGGGGCGCAACTCCGCACCCCAGAGCTTCCAGCGAGCGAAGAAATCACATATAAGCAAGCTGGACTGAACTGATCATATACTGAGAAACATTTTCAAGGAAATAATGAGCAAACATGAACTAGAAAAACTTAGCTTCTCCAGAAGGAGACAGGTCACAAGGGAAGTCCAAGATAGATCTGAACCAGTACTGAGTACAACGACAGCAGGCAACAAGTAAAGGTCCAGGTGGAGTTAAATAGGAGCCAGACTAGCAGAAAACGAGGCAGCTGAGCCCAGCTAGAACCCAGCCGTATAGCTCAAAGCCACCAGAGGGAGCCCAAGAACAGAACTCACACAGTACCAGTCATGACCACAGGAGGGAGCCCGAGAACGGAATTCACAACACCCCATCACAAAGTTTGATAGTAAATAAACTGATCATTAGTTTTACCCGTCTCCATCTCCTGACAGACTTTCACAAAGTGAGATCAGTAAGTACAACATGTATTGTAAATGTAAGAATGTAAAACACTTAATAGTTCTTATTTTTTTATCCAACTTACAAGCACAAGGAATATAATATATACCTGTTTATATGGGATATTTGTTCATTCTCCACATATATTTCATGATCATTCCCCAGCTATCAGGCTCAGGTAATATAATATACACCTGTTTATATGGGATATGTGTTCATTCCTCTATTCACTACATATATTTTAGGTTAATTCCCCACCTATAAAGCTCAGGGAATATAGTATATACCTGTTTATATGGAATATGTGGTAATTCTATTATCTACATATATTTCATGTTCATTCCCCACCTATCAGGCTCAGGGCATATAATATACACCTGATTACATGGCATATGTGTTCATTCTCCTATTCTCTACATATATTTCATGTTCATTCCCCACCTATCAGGCACAAGGAATATAATGTACACCTGTTTATATGGGATATGTGTTCATTCCTCTATTCTCTACATATATTTCATGTTCATTCCCCACCTATCAGGCACAGGGAATATAGTATACACATGTTTATATGGGATATGTGTTCATTCCCCTATTCTCTACATATATTCCATGTTCATTCCCCACCTATCAGGCTCAGGGAATATAATATATACCTGTTTATATGGGGTATGTGTTCATTCTCCTATTCTCTACATATATTTCATGCTCATTCCCCACCTATCAGTCACAGGGAATATAATATACACCTGTTTATATGGGATATGTGTTCATTCCTCTATTATCTACATATATTTCATGTTCATTCCCCACCTATAAAGCACAGGAAATATAGTATACACCTGTTTATATGAGATATGTGTTCATTCCTCTTTTCTCTACATGTATTTCATGTTCATTCCCAACCTATCAGACTCAGGGAATATAATATACACCTGTTTATATGGGATATGTGTTCATTCCTCTATTATCTACATATATTTCATGTTCATTCCCCACCTATCAGGCTCAGGGAATATAATATACACCTGTTTATATGGGATATGTGTTCATTCTCCTATTCTCTACATATATTTCATGTTCATTCCCTACCTATAAAGCTCAGGGAATATAATATACACCTGTTTATATGGGATATGTGTTCATTCCTCTATTATCTACATATATTCCATGTTCATTCCCCACTTATCAGGCTCAGGGAATATAATATACACCTGTTTATATGGGATATGTGTTCATTCCCCTATTCTCTACATATATTTCATGTTCATTCCCCACCTATCAGGCTCAGGGAATATAATATACACCTGTTTATATGGGATATGTGTTCATTCCCCTATTACCTACATATATTTCAGGTTCATTCCCCACCTATCAGGCACAGGGAATATAATATACACCTGTTTATGTGGGATATGTGTTCATTCCTCTATTATCTACATATATTTCATGTTCATTCCCCACCTATAAAGCACAGGGAATATAGTATACACCTGTTTATATGGGGTATGTATTCATTCCTCTATTCTCTACATATATTTCAAGTTCATTCCCCACCTATCAGGCTCAGGGAATATAGTATACACCTGTTTATATGGGGTATGTGTTCATTTTCCTATTCTCTACATATATTTCAACTTCATTCCCCACCTATCAGGCACAGGGAATATAGTATACACCTGTTTATATGGGGTATGTGTTCATTTTCCTATTCTCTACATATATTTCAAGTTCATTCCCCACCTATCAGGCTCAGGGAATATAATATACACCTGTTTATATGGGGTATGTGTTCATTTTCCTATTCTCTACATATATTTCAAGTTCATTCCCCACCTATCAGGCACAGGGAATATAGTATACACCTGTTTATATGAAGTATGTGTTCATTTTCCTATTCTCTACATATATTTCAAGTTCATTCCCCACCTATCAGGCTCAGGGAATATAATATACACCTGTTTATATGGGGTATGTGTTCATTTTCCTATTCTCTACATATATTTCAAGTTCATTCCCCACCTATCAGGCACAGGGAATACAGTATACACCTGTTTATATGGGATATGTGTTCATTTTCCTATTCTCTACATATATTTCATGTTCATTCCCCACCTATCAGGCACAGGGAATATAATATACACCTGTTTATATGGGATATGTGTTCATTCCTCTATTATCTACATATATTTCATGTTCATTCCCCACCTATCAGGCTCAGGGAATATAATATATACCTGTTTATATGGGATATGTGTTCATTTATCTATTATCTACATATATTTCATGTTAATTCCCCACCTATCAGACTCAGGGAATATAATATATACCTGTTTATATGGGGTATGTGGTCATTCCTCTATTCTCTACATATATTTCATGTTCATTCCCCACCTATCAGACTCAGGGAAAATAATATTCACCTGTTTATATGGGGTATGTGTTCATTCCTCTATTATCTACATATATTTCATGTTCATTCCCCACCTATAAAGCTCAGGGAATATAATATACACCTGTTTATATGGGGTATGTATTCATTCCTCTATTCTCTACATATATTTCATGTTCATTCCCCACCTATCAGGCTCAGGGAATATAATATATACCTGTTTATATGGGATATGTGTTCATTTATCTATTATCTACATATATTTCATGTTAATTCCCCACCTATCAGACTCAGGGAATATAATATACACCTGTTTATATGGGGTATGTGGTCATTCCTCTATTCTCTACATATGTTTCATGTTCATTCCCCACCTATCAGGCACAGGGAATATAATATACACCTGTTTATATGGGATATGTGTTCATTCCTCTATTATCTACATATATTTCATGTTCATTCCCCACCTATCAGGCTCAGGGAATATAATATATACCAGTTTATGTGGGATATGTGTTCATTTATCTATTATCTACATATATTTCATGTTAATTCCCCACCTATCAGACTCAGGGAATATAATATACACCTGTTTATATGGGGTATGTGGTCATTCCTCTATTCTCTACATATATTTCATGTTCATTCCCCACCTATCAGACTCAGGGAATATAATATACACCTGTTTATATGGGGTATGTGTTCATTCCTCTATTATCTACATATATTTCATGTTCATTCCCCACCTATAAAGCACAGGGAATATAATATACACCTGTTTATATGGGATATGTGTTCATTCCCCTATTATCTACATATATTTCATGTTCATTCCCCACCTATAAAGCACAGGGAATATAATATACACCTGTTTATATGGGATATGTGTTCATTCCCCTATTACCTACATATATTTCATGTTCATTCCCCACCTATCAGGCACAGGGAATATAATATACACCTGTTTATGTGGGATATGTGTTCATTCCTCTATTATCTACATATATTTCATGTTCATTCCCCACCTATAAAGCACAGGGAATATAGTATACACCTGTTTATATGGGGTATGTATTCATTCCTCTATTCTCTACATATATTTCAAGTTCATTCCCCACCTATCAGGCTCAGGGAATATAGTATACACCTGTTTATATGGGGTATGTGTTTATTTTCCTATTCTCTACATATATTTCAAATTCATTCCCCACCTATCAGGCACAGGGAATATAGTATACACCTGTTTATATGGGATATGTGTTCATTTTCCTATTCTCTACATATATTTCATGTTCATTCCCCACCTATCAGGCACAGGGAATATAATATACACCTGTTTATATGGGATGTGTGTTCATTCTCCTATTCTCTACATATATTTCAGATTCATTCCCCACCTATCAGGCACAGGGAATATAATATACACCTGTTTATATGGCATATTTGTTCATTCCTCTATTATCTACATATATTTCATGTTCATTCCCCACCTATCAGGCTCAGGGAATATAATATATACCTGTTTATATGGGATATGTGTTCATTTATCTATTAACTACATATATTTCATGTTCATTCCCCACCTATCAGACTCAGGGAATATAATATACACCTGTTTATATGGGGTATGTGGTCATTCCTCTATTGTCTACATATATTTCATGTTCATTCCCCACCTATCAGCCACAGGGAATATAGTATACACCTGTTTATATGGGATATGTGTTCATTCCTCTATTCTCTACATATATTTCATGTTCATTCCCCACCTATCAGGCTCAGGGAATATAGTATACACCTGTTTATATGGGATATGTGTTCATTCCTCTATTCTCTACATATATTTCATGTTCATTCCCCACCTATCAGACTCAGGGAATATAATATACACCTGTTTATATGGGATATGTGATCATTCTCCTATTCTCTACATATATTTCATGTTCATTCCCCACATATAAAGCACAGGGAATATAATATACACCTGTTTATATGGGGTATGTGTTCATTCCTCTATTATCTACATATATTTTATATTCATTCCCCACCTATCAGCCACAGGGAATATAGTATACACCTGTTTATATGGGATATGTGTTCATTCCTCTATTCTCTACATATATTTCATGTTCATTCCCCACCTATCAGGCTCAGGGAATATAGTATACACCTATTTATATGGGATATGTGTTCATTCTTCTATTCTCTACATATATTTCATGTTCATTCCCCACCTATCAGGCACAGGGAATATAATATACACCTGTTTATATGGGGTATGTGTTCATTCCTCTATTCTCTACATATATTTCATGTTCATTCCCCACCTATAAAGCACAGGGAATATAATATACACCTGTTTATATGGGATATGTGTTCATTCCCCTATTACCTACATATATTTCATGTTCATTCCCCACCTATCAGGCACAGGGAATATAATATACACCTGTTTATGTGGGATATGTGTTCATTCCTCTATTATCTACATATATTTCATGTTCATTCCCCACCTATAAAGCACAGGGAATATAGTATACACCTGTTTATATGGGGTATGTATTCATTCCTCTATTCTCTACATATATTTCAAGTTCATTCCCCACCTATCAGGCTCAGGGAATATAGTATACACCTGTTTATATGGGGTATGTGTTTATTTTCCTATTCTCTACATATATTTCAAATTCATTCCCCACCTATCAGGCACAGGGAATATAGTATACACCTGTTTATATGGGATATGTGTTCATTTTCCTATTCTCTACATATATTTCATGTTCATTCCCCACCTATCAGGCACAGGGAATATAATATACACCTGTTTATATGGGATGTGTGTTCATTCTCCTATTCTCTACATATATTTCAGATTCATTCCCCACCTATCAGGCACAGGGAATATAATATACACCTGTTTATATGGCATATTTGTTCATTCCTCTATTATCTACATATATTTCATGTTCATTCCCCACCTATCAGGCTCAGGGAATATAATATATACCTGTTTATATGGGATATGTGTTCATTTATCTATTAACTACATATATTTCATGTTCATTCCCCACCTATCAGACTCAGGGAATATAATATACACCTGTTTATATGGGGTATGTGGTCATTCCTCTATTGTCTACATATATTTCATGTTCATTCCCCACCTATCAGCCACAGGGAATATAGTATACACCTGTTTATATGGGATATGTGTTCATTCCTCTATTCTCTACATATATTTCATGTTCATTCCCCACCTATCAGGCTCAGGGAATATAGTATACACCTGTTTATATGGGATATGTGTTCATTCCTCTATTCTCTACATATATTTCATGTTCATTCCCCACCTATCAGACTCAGGGAATATAATATACACCTGTTTATATGGGATATGTGATCATTCTCCTATTCTCTACATATATTTCATGTTCATTCCCCACATATAAAGCACAGGGAATATAATATACACCTGTTTATATGGGGTATGTGTTCATTCCTCTATTATCTACATATATTTTATATTCATTCCCCACCTATCAGCCACAGGGAATATAGTATACACCTGTTTATATGGGATATGTGTTCATTCCTCTATTCTCTACATATATTTCATGTTCATTCCCCACCTATCAGGCTCAGGGAATATAGTATACACCTATTTATATGGGATATGTGTTCATTCTTCTATTCTCTACATATATTTCATGTTCATTCCCCACCTATCAGGCACAGGGAATATAATATACACCTGTTTATATGGGGTATGTGTTCATTCCTCTATTCTCTACATATAATTCATGTTCATTCCCCACCTATCAGACTCAGGGAATATAATATACACCTGTTTATATGGGGTATGTGTTCATTCCTCTATTATCTACATATATTTTATGTTCATTCCCCACCTATCAGCCACAGGGAATATAGTATACACCTGTTTATATGGGATATGTGTTCATTCCTCTATTCTCTACATATATTTCATGTTCATTCCCCACCTATCAGGCTCAGGGAATATAGTATACACCTATTTATATGGGATATGTGTTCATTCTTCTATTCTCTACATATATTTCATGTTCATTCCCCACCTATCAGGCACAGGGAATATAATATACACCTGTTTATATGGGGTATGTGTTCATTCCTCTATTCTCTACATATAATTCATGTTCATTCCCCACCTATCAGACTCAGGGAATATAATATACACCTGTTTATATGGGGTATGTGTTCATTCCTCTATTATCTACATATATTTTATGTTTGTTATGGAAATATTAGGGTTGGATAAATCTATCCCTGTGTGTGCTGTGGCCGCTCCCAATTAGACTGAGTATTTTGAGCGCTCATCAAGAATGGACTGTACACAACTGTGACAGAACAACATTCCATCAATACTGAAACTTTATTGTACATACATAGTTTTATATTTTCACATAGAAAGGAGTGGTTAGGGGTTGTCAGGGGTGGTTAGTTAATTACCATATTGTCTAGCTCCTCTGTCATTGGTTATCTAAACATATATGGAATATGGTGATTAATGCTCATATGACAGAGGATTAAGCAACTAAACTTGAGTTCTGTGTCTAGGACAAAGTGGAGACATCTGATCAGCAGTCACCAAACATCTGACACTCTTCTGCTTTTGACAGATGGAAAACCCCATACGATCTGTCTGGTTTATATTAGTTCATATAAAAATAAATAAAATATTCAGTGGCGCTCAGACCCCAGCTGGGTATAATGCTGCAGATTTATACCACCACCACACTGTGGTTATAAGGATATAATCCTATAAGTAATATAATAAATAAATAATTAAATCTGCGCAAAAGACCCAAAGTACATACGTAAATATTCAAAATTTAATATTAGAAATAGAAGTTAATATTTTACATCATAATGATAAAAAATGGGCACATGTGGAAAAACAATATGCTGGAGACCCAAATAGGACAATTTGTCTAATTTCTCTATTACAAATATAATGAAAAATGGGAGGTACTTGATGAACGCTTTATATACCTCCTATTGCACATATGTCAGACGTTCATGTATAACACAAAGAGATCTCTCAGAAAAATGCGGTAGCGAAATAATAATTAGCTAAAACCTGAGATAATGAACCGCCAGGAGGCGGAGAACGCAGTGAAAGACTTAACCGGATTACTCGCCCAGCAGTTGGGACATCCTCTAAAGAAAGACAGGACTACTACGTAAGGACGAGCTCCACCTAAGGTAACAGGCGGCGCGTGCAGCTGGTTTCCGGCCCGGCTAATTCGGCTGCTACGCGCTGCCTTCTCGGACTTATTGAAGCTCTGCCACCGGCCGGGGCATCTTCTCAAAGTGATTCGGGTTCACTAACCCTCTATTTGCAAGATTGCATTTCATTGTTCTTAGTAAACTACCAGAGCGGTTCATTATCTCAGGTTTTAGCTAATTATTATTTCGCTACCGCATTTTTCTGAGAGATCTCTTTGTGTTATACATGAACGTCTGACATATGTGCAATAGGAGGTATATAAAGCGTTCATCAAGTACCTCCCATTTTTCATTATATTTGTAATAGAGAAATTAGACAAATTGTCCTATTTGGGTCTCCAGCATATTGTTTTTCCACATGTGCCCATTTTTTATCATTATGATGTAAAATATTAACTTATATTAGTTCATGTCAGCCATTTTATGATCTGTCTAGGTTATATTAGTTTGTGTCAGCCATTTTAAACCATTGATTATAATGTATATATTAGCTGTGGGCATATAAGTATATATTTGATTATAGAAGAGTATACATGCAAGTGAGATCTACATGATATATATAGTTCTATCACAAGCCCCCCTTAGATATCACTTGCCCTAATCCTAGCCTCCTGTCCCAAAGCGCTGCAACTCTTTTGTGCTGTCGGCGAACTGACACAAGCCTAACGCCTGTGCCCTACTCTGTACAGACTTTTCGCAAATGGGCGGTCAGGAGATCTGTCCCTAACGGGGGTTCGTTGCAATCAGTCTCTTAGTCAATAGCATGTGTAGTGAGCGATGTGTAGTCTTTATCAGGTAGGTCATCTTTTCGGTCAGGCCGCAACATCATTCTGGCTTGGGTGTCATCTTCTGGTAGGGGAGCTTTCTTGCGATGCGATGAGTGGATCCAAGCGGGTCTTCCCTCCAGTTTCGCAGAGTTTGGTGTCATCAGCAGCACTTGAACAGGACCATCAAATCTGGGATCGAGTGGTGTTCTCCTTACAAACTTTTTTCCACCAACTCGCAGTCTCCTGGCTTCTAGGAGTGCATACCGGACACTGAATCTGGATCTGGCAATGAAGAAAAAAACTCGAGAATGGATGTTAGCAAGTTTCTTGGTGAGTTCAATTACATAAGCAGACAAAGTATCATATTACATAGTCAGCTGCTGAGGGAAAAGATACCCCTAACCTGGGACTAGACACAAACAAAATTTCATATAGTAACAGCTTTGCTGGGCCTCTGGAAGTATGCCTTACATTAAGTAGTGTGATTGGGAGTGTGTAGGCCTAAGTCTGACCCTACTGCTGACTAGATCTCTCGTGTGAGATTTGCTGTGAATGCGGGTCCCTGGTCACTCTCTATCACTTCTGGGACCCCATAGCTGCATATCTCGTCTCTGAGAGTAGCTTCTTTGCAGTAGTCTTTGCTGACTGCTTCCTCACTGGGAAAGCTTCTGGCTGTCATCCTGAGAACATGTCCACGACCACAAGGGCATATTCGAATCCTTCACTTGGCGGAATTTGGATGTGGTCTATCTGGATCCTCTGGAAGGGGGTACAGTGGTCTGGCAAGATGATGTGTGGGAACTTTCTTCATTCTTCCAGGGTTGCATTTGCCACAGGTCAGACAGCTGTTTATGAACTTGGCTGTTAGGATGGAGATTTCTGGAGCGAACCAGTAAGCACCAATCGGAACATTCATCTGTGTCTTTAATCTGTGTGTGGGCCCATGTGCCCACTGGACCACCATAGGGTACATGCTTCGGGGTAAACCGGGTTTGTAGTCCATTTAGTATACCCTTCCTTCTTCATGTGCTGCTTTTTTCTGCATCCAGCATTCCTTCTTGTCCTTTGGGGCTTGCTCTTGCAGCTTTTTGAGCAGATCACAGGACGTCATTTGGTCAGGTTTCTTGTCTTCAGTCGTCATGTAGTAGCCGTCTGGCTCTGCGACCTCTTCCACTTTTCCATATTGTCTTCCCTTGACTGCTTCTTTGGCTGCCATATCCGCCATGTTGTTGCCTCGTGCCCCTACTGTGTTTAGTTTTCCGTGCGCTTTGACTTTTAGTACTGCCACCACTTTTGAAAGTTGAAGTGTGTTCAGCAGGTCCTTAATGGCTCCATGATGCTTCACGGTTGTTCCACTTGCTGTGATGAAGTCCCTTGCAGCCCAGATGGGTCCGAAGTCGTGTGCTATGCCATGCAAGTACCTTGAATCGGTATACATTTTCTCAGTCTTGTCTTCTGCCATCTGGTAGGCCTTCATCAGCGCTATTAGTTCTGCTTCCTGGGCTGACAGACTGGGCGGCAGACTTCTGGACCACAGGATCTCTTGATTGCTGGTCACTGCACATCCCGTGTGGAATCTTCCTTCATCATCTGCAAATCTGGAGCCATCCACAGAGAGGATCAACTCTGGGTTGGTCACTGGCTCTTCTGCCACCTTGGGTAGTCCTGCCGTTTCCTGTGGCATGATGCTGAAGCAATCATGGTCATCCGTCCGGAGCAAATTCAGATCCCATGCAGACTTTTTATCTGAGGGTCCATATCTGTATCCCCCCTTGGGAGTGGGAGTAGAGTGGACGGGTTGAGGACTGTGCATCTGGAGATGGTGACATTGTTGGGCAGGAGTAGAGAGCACTGGAGGCGAAGATGCCTGGCGGTGGAGAGATGTTTTAGCTGGGTTTGGTTGAGGATTGCTGAGATGTCGTGCAGAGCCAGGATTTCCAATGGTTTTTCCACTGATGTCAGTAGTCCTGTCCAGGAGGGCGTGTGCTGCAACTGCTGCTCTCATGCGGGAGGAAGAGGCTTCCCTTGCAACTGGATCCAGGCAAGCTGAAAAGTAGTCCGAAAGTCTCTGCTTTCCCCCCTGAAGCTGTGTCAGGACTCCAGTAGCAAGGCCTTCTTTTCTCATCAAGTAGAGACGGAATGGCATCTCATAGTCAAATGGGCCTAGTGCTGGCGCTGAGACTACTGTGCCTTTTAACTTCTTGAACGAGCTGAAGGCTGCATCAGTCAGGAGGAACGGGGCCAAGGAAAGCCTGTAGAACCATCTTCTCCACTGTGGTCTTCCGGTCATCTGTCAGGTGTTTCGCCTGGTGAGCAATACAGTGTCTCTGGAACGTAACTTGCTTCAGACACCACTGGACTTTGTTCTTTGAGATCTTGCAGTGCTGCTCCGCCAGGTAGAGTAGGAGATACAAGGAATGGGTTTTACACGTGTCAAAGTCAATTGCACAAAGAAGTAGATTGTCCATGTATTGTAGCAGGGTTACTTCTGCATGTTCTGCGACCCAGTTGGTGAGGACTGTGGACATTGCTTTGGTGAACTGTGGAGGGCTGTTCTGGGCCCACTGTGGCATCACTGTCCATGTGTGGTGTCCCCCCTGGTGCATTAAGGCAAACAGGAACTGGTCTTCCGGATGAAGGGGAACACTGGAGAAAACATTAGCCAGGTCGGTCACTGTGAACACTTTTGCTGTGGCAGGCACATTTGAGAGCAGAGTGTGCGGATTCGGCATAATTGCAGTTTCAAACACTGTGGCGTCATTCACAGCTCTCAGGTCATATACCATTCTGAACTTGGCTGACTCTCCTTTTACAGTCTTTTTCTTGACGGGAAAAAGCGGGGTATTGCAAGGCGATGTGCGAGGAACAATGATTCCTATTTCCAGGTAGACCTTCAGTTGGTCAGAGGCAGCTTGACTCTAGGCCTGGCCTGGGCCTTACGAGGGTACGGGGTACATGGCTTGAGTGACACCCGTACTGGGGCAACTTGAGGTTTTCTCACATGCTGGGGTCCCTTAGACCATAGACTTTCTGGTACTACGTCCAGTACCTCCTTGAGTAGGCCTCATCGGTTGCTTAATGTTCTTGTAGGGCCGCCAGCATGACTCTTCTTGGGTCAGGGATGAAGAAAGTGTCACTGCCCCGTCTTCGTGGAACTCTGTGGTTGCCTTCAGCTTCTGCAGTAGGTTTGCTCCCAGCAGGTTGAGTGGCAGGTCCTTTACACCACAAACTGGGACAGGATAGAGTGTCCTGGCTGAGTGCACACGCTCAGTGGCTTTGTAAGCTGAGAATGTCTGACTTGACCATCAATGCCCATGCAAGACACAGAGGATTCTGATAGGCAGGTGGGATCAGCGAGTTCCACAGGTGTCATCACACTTCTGGCTGCAACGCGTTGGATCTGACAACGCCATCCATTTTAAGGGTAATTTGAGGTAGTGGTCTTGCAGATGAAGTTTTACATGTCAGGAGCATAGTGTCTTGCGGGCCTGGCTTGCTTGCCTCTGTCCTATGGACGGGGTACTTCACTGCTTTCTGCACTTCCTCCTTGACCTGTTTCTCTGGACCAACTCTTGGGTTGCATGGGTCCAGTCTCTTCGGGGGCGTGGGTGCCCTGCACAGGTTCTGGTAATGGCCAAACTTGCCACAGATGTAACACTTGACACTTTTTCTGTCTTTGTAGGGTGGTTGCGCTTTCAGGTCAGTGGTCACCATGAGAGGGGCTGTCTTCTGCACCCCTGGTTGGGACTCAATCCCTTTGGCTACTATGGACAACGGCATGATGGGTACTGCGGCGGCAGCGGGGTCCGGCCTGCTGATTGAAGCTGCGGTGGTAAGACGGGGCCTGCAGGTGCATTCGTGGCGAGGCCCGGGGGTGCCATGAGACCGGCGGCTGCATCCAACCCAAGGTCTTGGGGCATTACAGGGGCTGCGGCTGCATCTGCCATCACTTCTTACCCCTGGTCTGACATAGCTTCTCCCCTTTGCTAACCTTATTGAGGTCGGTGTCTCCTCTCTGGAGTCTGCAGCGGTTCTTCTTGTGTGTTGGTCGGCACTTTGCAGCGTCTTCACCTCTGGCTCCCCTTCCAGCGTTCTCAGCAGCACGGCACCCGTTTCCTTCTTCGCGCTCTTTGTGGTGCTATAATAGCGGCAGTTTTGGTGACAATCGGCAATAAACAGTCTCCTAGGCGCACATAAAACATTTTGCTGGGTCAGTCCACTGCTATTGACCTGTTCTCAGGCCTAGCCACTATCAGTGGTTTCCTGTCTCAGTCCATGCCCAAAGGCCTGTGTATCTGGTCATGAATGGTGAAGCCCAAGTCTTGGAATACTTGCATTACTCTGCCATGAAACTTCTTTACAGACTCTATCTTATCTTGGCTCATGTCATGGCTTGTCCTGCCAATCTGCCTTTGGCCCACTCTCTGAGCTGTTATATTAGCTGTGGCCCTGACTCCCAAGCATGTACATCTAATTCTGCTGGAAGTTTGAATTGTTCCTTCATGATTGGCCAGAGTGCATCACCTGCTTCTCTTTTCATTCATGGCCCAGAGATCATTCCAGGTGGCTGCATATGTTTACTGCTTCTGCTACTTTCTTCGGTAAAATGGCATGGGATGCATCCCTGGGTCTGGAAGATTGTCATCTGACTTGAAGTGCAGTGCACATAGTGTAATGGTGGTGCCTCTATCTGCCCCTGCATTCTTGGTGCCTGTGGGTTTCCTTTCTAGTACTGGACAGCATGTATGATGTTCCCTCTTCATCTTCATCAGAGGAATAGTTGTGATAGCTTGTACTGGGGTCACACACTGACTGATTTTGGACTTAGAAGTTGCTTTTTTATGTGAGGATGTCTCCACCCTTGCTGAAGCTGTGATGGATTAGGCTTATAGTTCTATGTTGGTGTGAATGTAGGCAGCTCTGACCGGTGCTGCAGTTGTTCATTATCAATACATGGTGATATCAAAGTTCATGTAAAACTTTAAGGGTTACAATATTATTGACTGTGAAATGAGGTAACGGAGGATCGGTCAGTGAGCTCGTTCTGTTATCATTCCTCCCCCCTCTGCACCCAGGGCTGAGCTGTCTGCTACCTGATGTGTCTGGGGCTGCCCACTGTATTGTGTGTAGGGGGATTTTCACTTTCTTTCCCCAATATCACAACTGGCAATGGCTGGACTGTGCCAGGGACATAGAGGGAAACCTTGTGCTGTAAGCACCATATTGTTTGAATTGGGCGTTGGCCCAGCCGGCAACAAGGAGGAAAAAAAAAGAGGAAGAAGAAGAGGGAGGGGTTGAGGAGTGAGACAAAGGAAGAGAGAGAGATAGAAAGGTGTGGTAAAGAGAAACGGGGAGAATCAGGGTGTGCAGAAGGAGGTGGAGAGAGGAGGAGGGATGGGTGTGGAGAAGGAAAAGAAGGAGGAGAGATGGATGTGGAGAAGGAGGAGAGAGCGAGGGTGAGGAGAAGAGGGAGGAGAAGATGGAAGGTGTGAAGGAGAGAGATAGAGAGGGGGAGAGAGAAGAGAAATGTGTGGAGGAAGAGGAGAGGAAAAGAGAGCGAGGATGCGGAGAGAAAAGACTGACAGAGAAAAAAAGAGGATAGATGAGAACAACAAGAATAATAGAGAGGAGCAATTATGCCTTCTCCCTGTAGGGAGAGACGGGGCGCGCCACATACTGTGCAAAAATAACTACCTACTGCGCAGATTCTCCCGTCTCATACCCACAAAAATCACTTCCTGGTTTGCTCACATAACTTTCTGTACCACCTAAACGATGTAAGCTCTGCTGCCACTTCATACCATGTATTAGTATTCAGCAATCTAACATCAGCTAACTTCCCTTATTTTCCTTTCTACGTCATGCCACTCCGCAGCTTAAAATCTGCCATTCTAATGAATTTCACGTACTTTATACCTTCCAAAATCTTCACATACTTAACACCTTCGTGTTCTGCCACTATCTAGGGGCTGTTTGCTCATCAGGAAGTAAAAAGACTTTCCTGTTGCTCGGCCACTTTATTTCCCATGGCAAAAGCAAAAAAATGAAAAACACACAAAAATGAAAAAAACGGTGCTAAATAATAAAAAAACTTCTAAAAATGAGTATATAAAACTCTAAGAAAAACCCAAAACGATAAGAAAAACCGTCAAAAACTTAGTTCACAACCAAAAACTCAAAACTTTGATACAAGAGGAAAAAAAACTTTTTTCAAAAATAAATAAATAAAAAATAAAAAGGTAAAGAGATTGAAGATTGAGGAAAACTTAATTAAAAAATTTTAAAATGCCGCAAAAAGAAAAAGACCCTTTAAGAGAGTTAAAAAAATTAAAAATTAAAACGGCTTTTCTCTTCTCCTTTTTTTTTTTTTTTTTTTAGAATCTCTGCGCTCAAATACAGTCAGAGACACACTTCCCCTTTTATACGCCGCTGTATGCTATTGCAATAATATCAAATGTCACTAAAATAACGTATGTCACATCAAAAATGATAGATACAATTTAATTTAACTTCTTCACAAAAAGCTACACATAGCCAGCATTGCAGCTGAAAATAGCCAGAAAAAAAAAAAAAACAGATGTGACAGTGTGATTTACAATGCATCTCTGCTTCAGCTGAAAAAAGAGGAAGTTCATGAGAGAAGGAAAAAAAACCCAAAACTTTCTTTTCACTATTTCATGCTTCTTAAAGAAGCAACACGTGACAGACAGAAACAGATAGACAATCCGAGAGACGCCCTTTTAAATTCTGTGACACATGCAGGTTGCGCTGGGAACAGACTACTGCCAATCGCACTGGACGCACCTGCGCCCCGGGCCGCCTGAGTGCCTGAGAAGCACAACAAGCGGGAAATCTACCACCCCGGTCCGGACGTCCTAACTGGATCGCCGGCACTACGGGAATCTGCAGTAGCCCTCTAAGTTATCACTACCCATGCCTGGAACCTGGAGCCACCTGCTCCGGAACTCTATGTGTTCCTCCTATGCACGGGAATCCTGCAATAACTTATCGAGCGATTTGACCTCCTGCGGTCTGTTTCCCAGCAACCACAAACAAAAGTCACTTTTTCCTTCTTCTCTCGGATTTTACACAAACACATACACGGTCCACAGCAGACACCTCCCAGGGTGGATTCGTGGCTACGGATTTTTTTTATATATATATTTCTATCACATGTTCATTCCCCACCTATCAGCCACATAGAATATAATATACACCTGTTTATATGGGATATGTGTTCATTCCTCTATTCTCTACATATATTTCATGTTCATTCCCCACCTATAAAGCACAGGGAATATAATATACACCTGTTTATATGGGATATGTGTTCATTCCTCTATTATCTACACATTTCATGTTCATTCCCCACCTATCAGGCTCAGGGAATATAGTATACACCTGTTTATATGGGATGTGTGTTCATTCTCCTCTTCTCTACATATATTTCATGTTCATTCCCCACCTATTAGGCACAGGGAATATAGTGTACACCTGTTTATATGGGATATGTGTTCATTCCTCTATTATCTACATATATTCCATGTTCATTCCCCACCTATCAGGCAGTGGGAATATAATATACACCTGTTTATATGGGATATGTGTTCATTCCCTTATTCAATACATATATTTCATGTTCATTCCCCACCTATCAGGCTCAGGGAATATAATATACACCTGTTTATATGGGATTTGTGTTCATTTCCCTATTCTCTACATATATTTCATGTTCATTCCCCACCTATCAGGCACAGGGAATATAATATACACCTGTTTTTATGGGATATGTGTTCATTCCTCTATTATCTACATATATTTCATGTTCATTCCCCACCTATCAGGCTCAGGGAATATAATATACACCTGTTTATATGGGATATGTGTTCATTCCTCTATTCTCTACATATATTTCATGTTCATTCCCCACCTATCAGGCACAGGGAATATAGTATACACCTGTTTATATGGGATATGTGTTCATTCCTCTATTATCTACATATATTTCATGTTCATTCCCCACCTATCAGGCACAGGGAATATAATATACACCTGTTTATATGGGATATGTGTTCATTCCTCTATTATCTACATATATTTCATGTTCATTCCCCACCTATCAGGCTCAGGGAATATAATATACACCTGTTTATATGGGATATGTGTTCATTCCCTTATTCTCTACATATATTTCATGTTCATTCCCCACCTATCAGGCTCAGGGAATATAATATATACCTGTTTATATGGGATATGTGTTCATTCCCCTATTCTCTACATATATTTCATGTTCATTCCCCACCTATCAGGCTCAGGGAATATAATATACACCTGTTTATATGGGATATGTGTTCATTCCTCTATTATCTACATATATTTCATGTTCATTCCCCACCTATCACGCTCAGGGAATATAATATACACCTGTTTATATGAGATATGTGATCATTCCCCTATTCTCTACATATATTTCATGTTCATTCCCCACCTTTTAGGCACAGGGAATATAGTATACACCTGTTTATATGGGATATGTGTTCATTCCTCTATTCTCTACATATATTTCATGTTCATTGCCCACCTATAAAGCACAGGGAATATAATATACACCTGTTCATATGGGATATGTGTTCATTCCTCTATTATCTACATATATTTCATGTTCATTCCCCACCTATCAGGCTCAGGGAATATAATATATACCTGTTTATATGGGGTATGTATTCATTCCTCTATTCTCTACATATATTTCATGTTCATTCCCCACCTATCAGGCACAGGGAATACAATATACACCTATTTTTATGGGATATGTGTTAATTCCTCTATTCTCTACATATATTTCATGTTCATTCCCCACCTATCAGGCACAGGGAATATAATATACACCTGTTTATATGGGATATGTGTTCATTCCTCTATTATCTACATATATTTCATGTTCATTCCCCACCTATCAGGCACAGGGAATATAATATACACCTGTTTATATGAAATATGTGTTCATTCCTCTATTATCTACATATATTTCATGTTCATTCCCCACCTATCAGACTCAGGGAATATAATATACACCTGTTTATATGGGGTATGTGTTCATTCCTCTATTATCTACATATATTACATGTTCATTCCCCACCTATCAGGCACTGGGAATATAATATACACCTGTTTATATGGGGTATGTGTTCATTCCTCTATTATCTACATATATTTCATGTTCATTCCCCACCTATCAGGCACAGGGAATATAATATACACCTGTTTATATGGGATATGTGATCTTTCTCCTATTCTCTACATATATTTCATGTTCATTCCCCACCTATCAGGCACTGGGAATATAATATACACCTGTTTATATGGGGTATGTGTTCATTCCCCTATTATCTACATATATTTCATGTTCATTCCCCACCTATCAGGCACTGGGAATATAATATACACCTGTTTATATGGGATATGTGTTAATTCCTCTATTATCTACTTATATTTCATGTTAATTCCCCACCTATCAGGCACAGGGAATATAATATACACCTGTTTATATGGGATATGTGATCTTTCTCCTATTCTCTACATATATTTCATGTTCATTCCCCACCTATCAGGCACAGGGAATATAATATACACCTGTTTATATGGGGTATGTGTTCATTCCTCTATTATCTACATATATTTCATGTTCGTTCACCACCTATCAGGCACAGGGAATATAATATACACCTGTTTATATGGGATATGTGTTCATTCCTCTATTATGTACATATATTCCATGTTCATTCCCCACCTATCGGGCTCAGGGAATATAATATACACCTGTTTATATGGGATATGTGTTCATTCCCCTATTATCTACATATATTTCATGTTCATTCCCCACCTATCAGGCTCAGGGAATATAATATACACCTGTTTATATGGGATATGTGTTCATTCCTCTATTATCTACATATATTTCATGTTCATTCCCCACCTATCACGCTCAGGGAATATAATATACACCTGTTTATATGAGATAAGTGATCATTCCCCTATTCTCTACATATATTTCATGTTCATTCCCCACCTTTTAGGCACAGGGAATATAGTATACACCTGTTTATATGGGATATGTGTTCATTCCTCTATTCTCTACATATATTTCATGTTCATTCCCCACCTATAAAGCACAGGGAATATAATATACACCTGTTCATATGGGATATGTGTTCATTCCTCTATTATCTACATATATTTCATGTTCATTCCCCACCTATCAGGCTCAGGGAATATAATATATACCTGTTTACATGGGGTATGTATTCATTCCTCTATTCTCTACATATATTTCATGTTCATTCCCCACCTATCAGGCACAGGGAATATAATATACACCTATTTTTAAAGGATATGTGTTCATTCCTCTATTCTCTACATATATTTCATGTTCATTCCCCACCTATCAGGCACAGGGAATATAATATACACCTGTTTATATGGGATATGTGTTCATTCCTCTATTATCTACATATATTTCATGTTCATTCCCCACCTATCAGGCTCAGGGAATATAATATACACCTGTTTATATGGGATATGTGATCTTTCTCCTATTCTCTACATATATTTCATGTTCATTCCCCACCTATCAGGCACAGGGAATATAATATACACCTGTTTATATGGGATATGTGTTCATTCCTCTATTCTCTACATATATTTCATGTTCATTCCCCACCTATCAGGCACAGGGAATATAATATACACCTGTTTATATGGGATATGTGTTCATTCCTCTATTATCTACATATATTTCATGTTCATTCCCCACCTATCAGGCACAGGGAATATAATATACACCTGTTTATATGGGATATGTGATCTTTCTCCTATTCTCTACATATATTTCATGTTCATTCCCCACCTATCAGGCACAGGGAATATAATATACACCTGTTTATATGGGATATGTGTTCATTCTCCTATTCTCTATATATAGTTCATGTTCATTCCCCACCTATAAAGCACAGGGAATATAATATACACCTGTTTATATGGGATATGTGTTCATTCCCCTATTCTCTACATATATTTCATGTTCATTCCCCACCTATCAGGCTCAGGGAATATAGTATACACCTGTTTTTATGTATCTATGTTGATTTCCTAATATTCTAGATATATTTCGTGTTCAGTTCATATCCAAGATGCATAAGAAATCTATAACACCTCTCCATCTCTTTGGACCTAAAAGTTATTATGTTCATTCTTTTTATTTATTCCTTTTCTTCATTCTTTTTAGTATGTCCCGCTAAATAGCCCAAACATAATCACCCCAAACGGACCCAATGATGCAATGATGGCAGTGCTCATACAGGATATATACAGTGCCTACAAGTAGTATTCAACCCCCTGCAGATTTAGCAGGTTTAATAAGATGCAAATAAGTTAGAGCCTTCAAACTTCAAACAAGAGCAGGATTTATTAACAGATGCATAAATCTTACAAACCAAAAAGTTTTGTTGCTCAGTTAAATTTTTATAAATTTTAAACATAAAAGTGTGGGTCAATTATTATTCAACCCCTAGGTTTAATATTTTGTGGAATAACCTTTGTTTGCAATTACAGCTAATAATCGTCTTTTATAAGACCTGATCAGGCCGGCACAGGTCTCTGGAGTTATCTTGGCCCACTCCTCCATGCAGATCTTCTCCAAGTTATCTAGGTTATTTGGGTGTCTCATGTGGACTTTAATCTTGAGCTCCTTCCACAAGTTTTCAATTGGGTTAAGGTCAGGAGACTGACTAGGCCACTGCAACTCCTTGATTTTTTGCCTCTTGAACCAGGCTTTGGTTTTCTTGGCTGTGTGCTTTGGGTCGTTGTCTTGTTGGAAGATGAAATGACGACCCATCTTAAGATCCTTGATGGAGGAGCGGAGGTTCTTGGCCAAAATCTCCAGGTAGGCCGTGCTATCCATCTTCCCATGGATGCGGACCAGATGGCCAGGCCCCTTGGCTGAGAAACAGCCCCACAGCATGATGCTGCCACCACCATGCTTGACTGTAGGGATGGTATTCTTGGGGTCGTATGCAGTGCCATCCAGTCTCCAAACGTCATGTGTGTGGTTGGCACCAAAGATCTCGATCTTGGTCTCATCAGACCAGAGAACCTTGAACCAGTCAGTCTCAGAGTCCTCCAAGTGATCATGAGCAAACTGTAGACGAGCCTTGACATGACGCTTTGAAAGTAAAGGTACCTTACGGGCTCGTCTGGAACGGAGACCATTGCGGTGGAGTACGTTACTTATGGTATTGACTGAAACCAATGTCCCCACTGCCATGAGATCTTCCCGGAGCTCCTTCCTTGTTGTCCTTGGGTTAGCCTTGACTCTTCGGACAAGCCTGGCCTCGGCACGGGAGGAAACTTTCAAAGGCTGTCCAGGCCGTGGAAGGCTAACAGTAGTTCCATAAGCCTTCCACTTCCGGATGATGCTCCCAACAGTGGAGACAGGAAGGCCCAACTCCTTGGAAAGGGTTTTGTACCCCTTGCCAGCCTTGTGACCCTCCACGATCTTGTCTCTGATGGCCTTGGAATGCTCCTTTGTCTTTCCCATGTTGACCATGTATGAGTGCTGTTCACAAGTTTGGGGAGGGTCTTAAATAGTCAGAAAAGGCTGGAAAAAGAGATAATTAATCCAAACATGTGAAGCTCATTGTTATTTGTGCCTGAACTACTTCTTAATACTTTAGGGGAACCAAACAGAATTCTGGTGGGTTGAGGGGTTGAATAATAAATGACCCTCTGAAAAGACTTTTCACAATTAAAAAAAAAAATAAACAAAGAAATAACATTCTTTTTTGCTGCAGTGCATTTCACACTTCCAGGCTGATCTACAGTCCAAATGTCACAATGCCAAGTTAATTCCAAATGTGTAAACCTGCTAAATCTGCAGGGGGTTGAATACTACTTGTAGGCACTGTAAATAGATTAAATACAAATCTCCAAATATGGAAACTCTCATGTTAATCAAAAAATATATACAATACAATAGGCTGCCAGCTGACCCATCAAAAAAGGCTTGTTCTAAATATATATAGGACATAGGAGATATACTGGTGGGTATCTTGTCCCCATAGTGTAATACAAATCCAGTATAGCCCCTATGTGTCCTGTCTGCCCTATGTAACGTACAACTAACGTGCACTACCGACTAAGCACCCCCTGGCATATAAGTATTAAAGAATCATACTGACCACAATATCACACAAGTATAGTGACTAGCGTAAGCAAAATATCTCACAAAATAACACAAGCGCTGTTGGAGCGGCCTGCATCTCAATTCCATAATGGTGGTCAGATTGGCCAGAGCAGTAGCATGATACCAAATACAGTCCGTGAGGAGTGAGAAGGCCCCACGCGTATCGACGCTGCTAGAGCGCCTTCCTGAGCCCTCTCCCCTGAGCACCCAGGGGGTGCTTAGTCGGTAGTGCACTTTAATTGTACGTTACATAGGGCTGACAGGACACATAGGGGCTATACTGGATTTGTATTAAACTATGGGGACAAGACACCCACCAGTATATCTCCTATGAACTATATATATTTAGAACAAGCCTTTTTTGATGGGTCAGCTGGCAGCCTATTGTATTGTATATATTTTTTGATTAACATGAGAGTTTGCGTATTTGGAGATTTGTATTTAATCTATTTATATATCCTGTATGAGCACTGCCATCATTGCATCATTGGGTCCGTTTGGGGTGATTATGTTTGGGCTATTTAGCCTTTTGTGGTTTTTAAATGTTTTTAAATGTGTTGCCCCTTTTTTTGCCTTGTTTATATAAGTCATTTAAATAAAGTGGAATATTCAGGTTGATCCCTTGTATGTGCATATCCTTTCTCTTGTTTTTTTCTGTGGGGGGGAGTGAGACTGCAGATGATGGAGTGTGTTTGAGGGGGCACTGCTCATGATGAAATGATAGGGGGCTGCAGATGATGAAGTGTGTTTAAGGGGGCACTGTGCATGATGAAATGATAGGGGGCTGCAAATGATAAAGTGTGTTTAAGGGGGCACTGCGCATGATGAAATGATAGGGGGCTGCAAATGATAAAGTGTGAGGGGGCACTGCGCATGATGAAATGATAGGGGGTTGCAGATGATGAAGTGTGTTTGAGGGGGCACTGCGCATGATGAAATGATAGGGGGCTGCAGATGATGAAGTGTGTTTAAGGGGGCACTGCGCATGATGAAATGATAGGGGGCTGCAGATGATAAAGTGTGTTTGAGGGGGCACTGCACATGATGAAATGATAGGGGGCTGCAGATGATAAAGTGTGTTTGAGGGGGCACTGCGCATGATGAAATGATAGGGGGCTGCAGATGATGAAGTGTGTTTGAGGGGGCACTGCGCATGATGAAATGATAGGGGGCTGCAGATCATGAATTGTGTTTGAGGGGGCACTGCGCATGATGAAATGATAGGGGGCTGCAGATGATGAAGTGTGTTTGAAGGGGCACTGCGCATGATGAAATGATAGGGGGCTGCAGATGATGAAGTGTGTTTGAAGGGGCACTGCGCATGATGAAGTGTGTTTGAGGGGGCACTGCGCATGATGAAATGATAGGGGGCTGCAGATGAAGTGTGTTTGAGGGGGCACTGCACATGATGAAATGATAGGGGGCTGCAAATGATAAAGTAAGGGGGACTGCAGATGAAGTGAAGGGGGAATAGTCGACTAAATGATGAAGTAAGGTGGACTGCAAATGATGAAGTGGGGGTGATGGGGACTGTTCATCAAGTGAGTGTGAGGGATGGTGGACAGCAATTGAATTGAAGGTGGGGGTGGGGAGAGCCAATGGTGTATTGAAGGTAGGGAGAGCAAATAATGAATTTTGAGGGTGGGGGAAGAGCAGATGATAATGAATAGAGGGTGGGAGAGGGAAGACATGACAATGAATTGAGGCAGAAGGGGCATGTAACTATAATGAATCGGAGTTAGGATTAGTGCGGGAGGTACATAGTGGGATCGTTGAGGATAAAGTGACTGGAAATAAATTGGGGAAAGAGTACAGGTGCTAATTAATTTATATATTAAATGGGGAAAGTGGCTATGTATAGCTAGAAGGGGCTCAGTGGCATATTATAATTTATATTTGGAATGGTGGGTTACATAATAACTAATTACAGTATATATTAATGGTGGGTGAATGTCTGTATTCAGATGTGTAGTGTAGAAGAAAGGGAAAAAGTGGGGAATGTGCACTGGAAGCGGTGCTCTAGATAACTGTGTTATTTTATACAGAGACGAGTCCTGGCTGAAAGAAGTGATTGCGGTCTGCGCTGGATTAAAAAGAAACGCAAAGATGAAGGACTTCAGCTAGAGACGTCACTGGTGAGTCAGTATGTTACCTGTACACTGACACCATACACTGTATACTGTATACAGAGCTCCTGTGTATAATGTCACCGGTGATCACTATATTATCTGTACACTATACACTATATACAGAGCTCCTGTGTATAATGTCACTGGTGATCACTGTATTACCTGTAAACTGACACTATACACAGAGCTCATGTGTATAATGTCACTAGTGATCACTGTATTACATGTACACTGACACTATATATAGAGCTACTGTGTATAATGGCACCGGTGACCACTGTATTACCTGTACACAGACACTGCATACTAAGTACAGATCTCCTATGTATAATGAGACTTATGGTGATAGTATTTTTTTTATTAATGATCAGTATTGTACTATTTAGTCACAATGTGGTGGTAATATGTTGTCCGGCCATGGTGTGGCGGTATTTGTTTCTTGTATGTGCTATTATTTGGTCACTATGTGGTGTTAATATGTGGTCTGGTCATGTTGTGTTGGTATTTGTTCCTTGTATGTAGTTGGTCACCATGTGGTGGTAATATGTGGTCTGTACATGCTGCGGTGGTATTTGTCCCTTGTATGCGATATTGTTCGGTCACTGTGGTGGTAATATCTGGTCTGCACATGGTGTGGCAGTATTTATTCCTTGTAGATAGTATTATATGTCACTTTGTGGTGATAATGTGGTGTCTGGTCATGGTGTTGTGGTATTTGTCCCTTGTATGTGGTATTATTGGTCATTTGAAAAATTGAAAAATAAATAAAAATATACCTAAATTGTATTGCATATTTTAACAAATGTTTAATAAGTTAGAGTAGAGTAGCGCCCGGCCAAAAGAGTCTACCTTGTCATCGTGGCAGATTAAAAAAACCTTTTGGCCAAAACAAAATCTGCTGGCTATGTGTGTGATCTGGTGATGGGAACTGTTAATGTGTGATTGGTGAGAAGTGGAGTTTTTCCAAGAGACAGTGATGGTGCTGTGGACAGTTCGAGGGTTGGAGGCGGGGCTGGGGTGGAGCCTGGGCGGAGTCTTAAGGGGGCCCCGAAAATTTTGCCATTATGGGGCCCCGAAATTTCTAGTGGCAGCCCTGGAATGTAAGTCCGCAAGGACAGGGTCCTCTCCGCTCTGTACCAGTCTGTCACTGTAAACTTACTGTAAACGATATCTATAACTCTGTATGTAACCCCTTTCTCATGTACAGCACCATGGAATTAATGGTGCTATATAAATAATAATAATAATATTATATGTATGCATGGTATATGTGTATGTGTATATATGCCTGTATGTGTATGTATGCATGGTATATGTGTGTATGTATGCCTGTATGTATGCATGGTATATATGTGTATGCCTGTATGTGCATGTATGCATGGTATATATGTGTATGCCTATATGTGCATGTATGCATGGTATGTGTTTATATTCTTTTATGTGTATTTATGCATGGTATATGTGTGTACATATGCCTGTATGTATATGCCTGTATGTGTATGTATGCATGGCATATGTGTGTACACAGTATATGCTTTTATGTGTATGTCTGTATATGTGTGTATGCATGGTATGAGTACATATGCTTGTATGTGTGTATATGCTGTAAGATTGCCCTTACTGAGTGTATTGGGGGACACTCATTTGGCAGCGGATTAACGTAGTCAGGCACGGGTTTTCACTTTAACAGTCCATGTGGTTTATTATGGAGTCATAAGCCACAGAAATATGATCAACAAGCAAACAGTCTTTACATCAATCTTCACATCATAGTATACGACTTTGAAACGCGGTCACTAAACACGCTGAACCTCTGTGTCCAGTTATCGTGAGTGACCGCACGCCACACAGTTCATTAATGTCCATGGAGCACAGCAGGCACCAACACACGACATTACGGTTGCAGTCTCTAATCATGCTGGACCTTACTCCATCCAGTTACCATGGGTGTCTGCACAGTTCCCCATACGCTGGGTTACCTTCCAGGAGCTCCTGCTCCATACGCTGACTCCTGTCAGTACTCTCTCTCTCAGGGAAGTTGCCGAACTGGGATCACCGTCCCGGGCAATGCCTTGCTCACCAGGCCACCTGACAGTCCAGATCCTCAGACGGGCTGTAGCGTCCCCAAACGCAGTGCCATCACGGACTCTGCACATGCGTCCTCTCTGTGCGCTATTCAGGATGTCCATCCCCATCTGGGACCGTCCAACACACAGGGCCCCCCAGGTCCAAGGCCTCCCACATGTGCTCTTCAGGGATCTAGTCCTACTCCCAGGACCTCGCAACACAGAGGCCCTCCAGGACCTGGCACACAGACCACTCAGGCCCATCCATCTTCCCATGTGACCCACATTGTCACATTATATACTTGTAGCTACTCCCATAGGTGGGAGGTGTGTGTGGCTAGTTCAACCATTACAACTACAGATATGCCGCCATTCATATCCTGAGGAGCACATGCACCTAGCTGTAGCAGGGGTCACTGCATCACAATGATTGTATGTGTGTATATGCTTGTACAACCCCTGGCAAAAATTATGGAATCACTGGCCTTGGAGGATGTTCATTCAGCTGTTTAATTTTGTAGAAAAAAGCAGAACACAGACATGGCACAAAACTAAAGTCATTTCAAATGGCAACTTTCTGGCTTTAAGAAACACTAAAAGAAATCAAGAACAAAAATTTGGTAGTCAGTAATGGTTACTTTTTTTAACCAAGCATGAGGTAAAAATTATGGAATCACTCAATTCTGAGGAAAAAATTATGGAATCATGAAAAACAAACAAACAAAAAAACTCTCCAACACATCACTAGTACTTTGTTGCACCATCTCTGGCTTTTATAACAGCTTGCAGTTTCTTAGGCATGGACTTAATGAGTGTCAAACAGTACTCTTCATCAATCTGGCTCCAACTTTCTCTGATTGCTGTTACCAGATCAGCTTTGTAGATTGGAGCCTTGTCATGGACCATTTTCTTCAACTTCCACCAAAGATTTTCAATTGGATTGAGGCCCGGACTATTTGCAGGCCATGACATTGACCTTATGTGTCTTTTTTCAAGGAATGTTTGCACAGTTTTGGCTCTATGGCAGGATGCATTATCATCTTGAAAAATGAATTCATCATCCCCAAACATCCTTTCAATTGATGGGATAAGAAAAGTGTCCAAAATATCAACATAAACTTGTGCATTTATTGAAGATGTAATGACAGCCATCTCCCCAGTGCCTTTACCTGACATGCAGTCCCATATCATCAATGACTGTGGAAATTTGCATGTTCTCTTCAGGCAGTCATCTTTATAAATCTCATTGGAACGGCACCAAACAAAAGTTCCAGCATCATCACCTTGCCCAATGCAGATTTGTAATTCATCACTGAATATGACTTTCATCCAGTCATCCACAGTCCACGATTGCTTTTCCTTAGCCCATTGTAACCTTGTTTTTTTGTTTAGGTGTTAATGATGGCTTTCGTTTAGCTTTTCTGTATGTAAATCCCATTTCCTTTAGGCGGTTTCTTACAGTTCGGTCACAGATGTTGACTCCAGTTTCCACCCATTCGTTCCTCATTTTTTTGTTGTGCATTTCCTGTTTTGAAGACATATTGCTTGAAGTTTCCAGTGTTGACACTTTGATGTCTTCCTTGGTCTACCAGTATGTTTGCCTTTAACAAACTTCCCATGTTGTTTGTATTTGGTCCAGATTTTAGACACAGCTGACTGTGAACAATCAAGATTTTTTGCAACATTGCGTGATGATTTAACCTCTTTTAAGAGTTTGATAATCCTCTCCTTTGTTTCAATTGACATTTCTCGTGTTAGAGCCATGATTCATGTCAGTCCACTTGGTACCACGGCTCTCCAAGGTGTGATCACTCCTTTTTAGATGCAGACTAACGAGCAGATCTAATTTGATGCAGGTGTTATTTTTGGGTATGAAAATTTACTGGGTGATTCCAGAATTTTTTCCTCAGAATTGAGTGATTCCATTTTCCCCTGTGGTTGGTTAAAAAAAGTAACTATTACTGACTACCACATTTTTTGTTCCTGATTTCTTTTAGCATTTCTGAAAGACAGAAAGTTGCCATTTGAAATTACTAGTTTTGTGCCATAGCTGTGATCTGTTTTTTTTTTTTCTACAAAATTAAACAACTAAATGAACATGCTCCAAGGCCGGCGATTCCATAATTTTTGCCAGGGGTGTATATGTATGCCTGTATGTGTATGTATGCATGGTATATGTGTGTGTATATATACTTGCATGTGTATGCCTGTATATGTGTGTGCACGCGTATGTCTATGTACAGTAAAGACCAAAAGTTTGGACACACCTTCTCATTTAAAGATTTTTCTGTATTTTCATGACTATGAAAATTGTACATTCACACTGAAGGCATCAAAACTATGAATTAACACATGTGGAATAATATACTTAACAAAAAAGTGTGAAACAACTGAAATTATGTCTTTCACACTTTTTTGTTAAGTATATTATTCCACATGTGTTAATTCATAGTTTTGATGCCTTCAGTGTGAATGTACAATTTTCATAGTCATGAAAATACAGAAAAATCTTTAAATGAGAAGGTGTGTCCAAACTTTTGGTCTTTACTGTACATAGACATATGCGTGCACACACATATACAGGCATACACATGCAAGTATATATACACACACATATACCATGCATACATACACATACAGGCATACATATACACCCCTGGCAAAAATTATGGAATCGCCGGCCTTGGAGCATGTTCATTTAGTTGTTTAATTTGTTCAAAGGTTGTTCAAAGTAGCCACCTTTTGCTTTGTTGACTGCTTTGCACACTCATGGCCTTCTCTTGATGAGCTTCAAGAGCTAGTCACCGGGAATGGTTTTCACTTCACAGGTGTGCCCTGTCAGGTTTAATAAGTGGAATTTCTTGCCTTATAAATGGGGTTGGGACCATCAGTTGTGTTTTGCAGAAGTCTGGTGGATACACAGCTGATAGTTCTACTGAACAGAATGCTAGACTCTACACGAGTAGATGGAATAGATGGACTCTACATGCCTGGTTCCTGAAGCATGGAGGAGGAGGTGTGATGGTGTGGGGGTGCTTTGCTGGTGACACTGTTGGGGATTTATTCAAAATTGAGTGTGCAAAGCAGTCATCAAAGCAAAAGGTGGCTACTTTGAAGAACCTAGAATATAAGACATAATTTCAGTTGTTTCACACTTTTTTGTTAAGTATATAATTCCACATGTGTTAATTCATAGTTTTGATGCCTTCAGTGTGAATGTACAATTTTCATAGTCATGAAAATACAGAAAAATCTTGAAATGAGAAGGCATGTCCAAACTTTTGGTCTGTACTGTATGTGTGTCTGTGTCTGCATGCACGTGTCTGTGTTTACATATGCATTTCTGTGTGTGCATGTCATTGAGTGTCTGCGTGTGTGTGTGTCTTCCTGCGTGTGCTTGTATGTGTCTAGTCTATGTGTGCATTTCCGTCTATGTGTCTTCACTGTGTGTGTTTGTGCTTGTCTGAGCGTGAATTTCTGTGTGAGTATCTGTGTGTATGAGCATGACTGTCTGCGTTTTTACGTATGCACTTTTGCATGCATAAGTGTGCTTGTCTGTGTGTATATGTGTATGTGTCCCCATTTCTGTGTGTGTGCAATCTGCAAGTGTGTGTGTGTGTGTGAGTGTCTACTAATGCATGTCTTCGTGTGTGTGTGTGTGTGTGTGTGTGTATATATATATGTGCTTCTGTATTTCTTTGTGTGTCTTTGTGCTCTTCCAAATATTTTAATTGGGGAGAGATGGGGGGGGGGAATTTTAGGATACAGTATGCTGAGAATGTGGGAAGAAACTGTGGTGAATGAGGGGAGGGGGGAATGGGTGCGGGAATAGAAGGGAGATGTATGAGGAGACAATATGGAGAGTGAGAGGAGACAGCACAGGGGAGAAAAGAGTGAGGGGGACACAGAACAGAGACTAGGTAGTGTGGGGAGAGGTATATAGATGGAGCAGTATGGGGGGGACAGTGTGAGGGCACAGCAAGGAGGGAATAGTATGCTGTAGAGCGGTAGTGTGATGAGGGGGCACATTATAGAGATGGGCAGTATAGGGGTACACCATGTGAGAGGACAGTGTGAAGAGGAGGCCCAGTATAGAAAAGAGAGCTCAGTGAGGAGGGCATGTACCATAAGAATTATAGAGTGTCTGGGTCATATTTAGCGCAGGGAGCATTGTGAGAGTTAGTAGTCTCTGAGTAGAGCAGATATTTTTATTCAAGAGCATTGTAATGACTCTGCTATTTTTAGGGGCGTTGTGTGGAGATGTGCTGCAGAAGACTGGAGAAGATGGAGTACGATGGGGAACAGCTGTGGATGAGAACAGTCATCATGTAGTCTGGACAAGATGGAGATGAAAAGAAAGAAAAAGACTCTGATCAGAGAAGAGGTCACAGGTAAGATACCTGGATGTGAATGTTTATTTGTGATACAGCCTGTGTCTCATCAGTGCTGTGGTTCCTGTATGGTCCGCAGGCTGATAATGACTGATAACAGCAACTCCCAGTATCTCGATTGTTAAGGCTACTTTCACACATCAGATTTTTTGTTTCAGGCACAATCCGGCAAGTTTTCAAAAAAACGCATCCGTTTTTTTTGTCATTGAGTTGCTTTAGCGCTGGATTGCACCTGATGGGCAGATGTTTCATCCGTTTTTTTCCGGATTTGTTCAAATTGTCGTTTCCGGCGGATGGAGAAAACGTCCATAGGCACTTTTTTTTGTCCAGCGAAAAAAGTGCAGTGATGGAGCCGGCCAAAAACGTGTGAAACGGACATGTGAAACGACGAATCCGGCCTCCGGATCCGGTTTTCCAAGCATTTCCCATACAAATCATGCACATTTGCCGTTCTGGGGTCTCTCTCTCTCGATCTCTCCCTCGATCTCTCTCTCGATCTCTCTCTCTCGAGATATCTCTTGAGATCTCTCTCTCGAGATATCTCTTGAGATCTCTCTCTCTCTCTTGAGATCTCTCTCTCTCTTGAGATCTCTCTCTCTCTCATCCAGCTAAAAACTGGATCCGGCGCAATCAGTTTTTTACTATTTGCGCCGGAGCCGTTTTTAAAAAAAATTGCCGAATTCTGCCTGAAACAAAAGACCTCATGTGTGAAAGTAGCCTAAGGACATACTGGGAGTTGTAGGTTCATTCGATACAAAGGTATATGAGGTTGAGTTGACACTACAATTGATGTACCATGTACTGATGGTGGTTCAGGTGACGTATTCATGTACTGGCGTGTTTGTGCCTGTCTGCGTATTTTGAATTCTATGTATCTTTGTAAGATGTGTATTGTGGAGTGTAAAAACATTTGTACGTTTGGGCACATTTACTAAATCTATTAGGGCTCTTTCACATATGAGGGAATTCCATTTGTCTTTTCATGTTTAGGAACAGACATGTGAAATTTTCTAACCTTGTCATAGCTGTCACCTTAGGGATGTGCTTGTATGGAGCGGGTTCAGGAGCTGAGCCTGCTCCATGCCAGGCAGATGTGGGCTGTGATACACAGCCGGCGTCTGCCTGTAACAGCAGTAATCAGAACTCGCCTTGATTGCTGCTGTTTTAGGTATTTAAATGCCCTTGTCAATCACTGACAGCGGCATTTAGATGGCACGATGGCCGGTGCCTGCACTCACCTGCACCCATCAGTCTCCTCCTATGACGCAGCTGCAGGTTGGTGATGGGTGTCACATACTGCTGCCATCTTAGTCGTCAATGAAGCCTGGCCTGAGGTTGGGCTCCCTGGATGATGTCACAATCAGTGTCGGGACGTTATTACAGCACACTCACTTTGTAGTTAGCGGTGACTGTAATTTCTCCCTCGCATCGGCCCCATCACAGGAAGCGACTGGCGGAAGGGAGAATGAAGCTTAAATTTCTCCCTGCAGCCAACGCTTTCCCATTATACCGGCTAACCAGGCTTTAAACCCCATTTACCTGCAGATTAACTTTATATCTGCTGATAAATAATGTTTCTGAAGATGACAAGTTACCCTAAACCCCTTCATGACCCAGCCTATTTTGACCTTAATGACCTGGCCGTTTTTTGCAATTCTGACCAGCGTCCCTTTATGAGGTAATAACTCAGGAACGCTTCAACGGATCCTAGCGGTTCTGAGATAGTTTTTTCGTGACATATTGGGCTTCATGTTAGTGGTAAACATTTTGAATTTTTATTCTGTTAAACCAGAGAGTTATGTGACACAAAATAGTTAATAAATGACATTTCCCACATGTCTACTTTACATCAGCACAATTTTGGAAACAAAATTTTTCTTTGCTAGGAAGTTACAAGGGTTAAAATTTGACCAGTGATTTCTCATTTTTACAACAAAATTTACAAAACCATTTTTTTTAGGGACCACCTCACATTTGAAGTCAGTTTGAGGGTTCTATATGGCTGAAAATACCCAAAAGTGACACCATTCTAAAAACTACACCCCTCAAGGTGCTCAAAACCACATTCAAGAAGTTTATTAACCCTTCAGGTGTTTCACAGCAGGAGAAGCAACATGGAAGGAAAAAATGAACATTTAACTTTTTAGTCACAAAAATGATCTTTTAGCAACATTTTTTTTTATTTTCCCAAGGGTAAAAGGAGAAACTGGACCACGAACGTTGTTGTCCAATTTGTCCTGAGTACGCTGATACCTCATATCTGGGGGTAAACCACTGTTTGGGCGCACGGCAGGGCTCGGAATGGAAGGAGCGCCATTTGACTTTTTGAATGAAAAATTGGCTCCAATCTTTAGCGGACACCATGTCGCGTTTGGAGAGCCCCCGTGTGCCTAAACATTGGAGCTCCCCCACAAGTGACCCCATTTTGGAAACTAGACCCCCCAAGGAACTTATCTAAAAGCATAGTGAGCACTTTAAACCCTCATGTGCTTCACAAATTGATCCGTAAAAATGAAAAAGTACTTTTTTTTCACACAAAATTTCTTTTAGCCTCAATTTTTTCATTTTCACATGGGCAACAGGATAAAATGGATCCTAAAATTTGTTGGGCAATTTCTCCTGAGTATGACGATACCTCATATGTGGGGATAAACCACTGTTTGGGTGCACGGCAAGGCTCGGAAAGGAAAGGCGCGCCATTTGACTTTTTGAATGGAAAATTGGCTCCAATCGTTAGCGGACACCATGTCGCGTTTGGAGAGCCCCTGTGTGCCTAAACATTGGAGCTCCCCTACAAGTGACCCCATTTTGGAAACTAGACCCCCCCAAGGAACTTATCTAGATGCATAGTGAGCACTTTAAACCCCCAGGTGCTTCACAGAAGTTTACAACGCAGAGCCGTGAAAATAAAAAATAATTTTTCTTTCCTCAAAAATGATTTTTAGCCCGGAATTTTTTATTTTTCCAAGGGTAACAGGAGAATTTGGACCCCAAATGTTGTTGTCCAGTTTGTCCTGAGTACGATGATACCCCATATGTGGGGGTAAACCACTCTTTGGGCGCACGGCAGGGCTCGGAAGGGAAGGCACGCCATTTGGCTTTTTGAATGGAAAATTAGCTCCAATCATTAGCGGACATCATGTCACGTTTGGAGAGCCCCTGTGTGCCTAAACATTGGAGCTCCCCCACAAGTGACCCCATTTTGGAAACTAGACCTCCCAAGGAACTAATCTAGATGTGTGGTGAGCACTTTGAACCCCTAAGTGCTTCACAGAAGTTTATAACGCAGAGCCATGAAAATAAAATATAATTTTTCTTTTCTCAAAAATGATTTTTTAGCCCACAATTATTTATTTTCCCAAGAGTAACAGGAGAAATTGGACCCCAAAAGTTGTTGACCAGTTTCTCCTGAGTACGCTGACACCCCATATGTGGGGGTAAACCACTGTTTGGGCACACGTAGTGGTTCGGAAGAGAAGTAGTGACGTTTTGAAATCCAGACTTTGATGTAATGGTCTGCGGGCGTCACGTTGCGTTTGCAGAGCCCCTGATGTGCCTAAACAGTAGAAACTCCCCACAAGTGACCCCATTTTGGAAACTAGACCCCCAAAGGAACTTATCTAGATGTGTGGTGAGCACTTTGAACCCCCAAGTGCTTCACAGAAGTTTATAATGCAGAGCCGTGAATATAATAAAAGTGTTTTCTTTCCTCAAAAATATTTTTTTAGCCCAGAATTTTTTAATTTTCCCAAGGGTAACAGGAGAAATTTGACCGCAAGATTTGTTGTCCAGTTTCTCCTGAGTACGCTGATACCCCATATGTGGGGGTAAACCACTGTTTGGGCACATGCCGGGGCTCGGAAGGGAAGTAGTGACGTTTTGGAATGCAGACTTTGATGGAATGGTCTGCGGGCGCCACGTTGCGTTTGCGGAGCCCCTGATGTGCCTAAACACTAGAAACCCCCCACAAGTGACCCCATTTTGGAAACTAGACCCCCCCAAGGAACTTATCTAGATGTGTGGTGAGCACTTTGAACCCCCAAGTGCTTCACAGAAGTTTATAACGCAGAGCCGTGAAAATAAAAAATCATTTTTCTTTCCTCAAAAATGATGTTTTAGCAAGCAATTTTTTATTTTCACAAGGGTAACCGGAGAAATAGGACACCAATAGTTGTTGCCCAGTTTGTCCTGAGTACACTGATACCCCATATGTTGGGGTAAACCACTGTTTAGGCACAAGTCGGGGCTCGGAAGGGAAGTAGTGACGTTTTGAAATGCAGACTTTGATGGAGTGGTCTGCGGGCATCACATTCCATTTGCAAAGCCCCTGATGTGCCTAAACAGTAGAAACCCCCCACAAGTGACCCCATTTTGGAAACTAGACCCCCCAAGAAACTTATCTAGATGTGTAGTGAGCACTTTGAACCCCCAAGTGCTTCACAGAAGTTTACAACGCAGAGCCGTGAAAATAAAAAATCATTTTTCTTTCCTCAAAAATGATGTTTTAGCAAGCAATTTTTTATTTTCACAAGGGTAACAGGAGAAATTGGACCCCAATAATTGTTGCCCAGTTTGTCCTGAGTACACTGATACCCCATATGTGGGGGTAAACCACTGCTTGGGCACACGTCGGGCTCGGAAAGGAAGTAGTGACGTTTTGAAGTGCAGACTTTGATGGAATTGTCTGCGGGTGCCACGTTGCGTTTGCGGAGCACCTGATGTGCCTAAACAGTAGAAACCCCCCACAAGTGACCCCATTTTGGAAACTAGACCCCCCAAGGAACTTATCTAGATGTGTGGTGAGCACTTTGAACCCCCAAGTGCTTCACAGAAGTTTATAACGCAGAGCCGTGAAAATAAAAAATCATTTTTCTTTCCTCAAAAATTATGTATTAGCAAGCAATTTTTTATTTTCGCAAGGGTAACAGGAGAAATTAGACCCAACAGTTGTATCCCAGTTTGTCCTGAGTATGTTGGTACCCCATATGTGGGGGTAAACCACTGTTTGGGCGCACGTAAGGGCTCGGAAGGGAGGGAGCACCATTTTACTTTTTGAACGCAAGATTGGCTGGAATCAATGGTGGCGCCATGTTGCCTTTGGAGACCCCTGATGTGCCTAAACAGTGGAAACCCCCCAATTCTAACTCCAACACTAACCCCAACACACCCCTAACCCTAATCCCAACTCTAGCCATAACCCTAATCACAACCCTAACCCCAACACACTCCTAACCACAACCCTAACCCTAATCCCAACCCTAATCCTAACCCTATTCCCAACCCTAACCCCAACCCTAACCACAACTTTAACCCCAACACACCCCTAACCATAACCCTAACCACAAGCCTATTCTTAACCCTATTTCCAACCCTAGCCCTAATTCCAACCCTAACTCTAATTCCAACCCTAAGGCTATGTGCCCACGTTGCGGATTCGTGTGAGATTTTTCCGCACCATTTTTGAAAAATCCACAGGTAAAAGGCACTGCATTTTACCTGCGGATTTACCGCGGATTTCCAGTGTTTTTTATGCGGATTTCACCTGCGGATTCCTATTGAGGAACAGGTGTAAAACGCTGCAGAAACCGCACAAAGAATTAACATGCTGCGGAAAATACAGCGCAGCATTTCCGCGCGGTATTTTCCGCACCATGGGTACTGTAAACCTGATGGAACACTGCTACGAATCCGCAGCGGCCAATCCGCGGATTTGGCTGCGGATCCGCAGTGGCCAATCCGCTGCGGATCCGCAGCCAAATCCGCACCGTGTACACATAGCCTATTTCTAACGCTAACCCTAGTTCTAACCCTACCCCTAACCCTACCCCTAGTTCTAACCATAGTTCTAACCCTAGTGGAAAAAAAAAATATTTTCTTTATTTTATTATTGTCCCTACCTATGGGGGTGATAAAGGGGGGGTCATTTACTATTTTTTTTATTTTGATCACTGTGATAGGTTTTATCACAGTGATCAAAATGTAGCTGGAATGAATCTGCTGGCCGGCAGATTCGGCGGGCGCACTGCGCATGCGCCCACCATTCTGGAAGATGGCGGCGCCCGTGGAGAAGACGGACGGACACCGGGAAGCTCGGTAAGTATGAGGGGGGGGATCGGAGCACGGGGGGGTGATCGGAGCACGGGGGGGAGCAGACAGGAGGACGGGGGAGCGGACAGGAGGACGGAGGGGACCGGACCACAGAACGGAGGACTGGGGAGGAGATCGGTGGCGGTGGGGGAGGTGCAGACCAGTGTTTCCAGCCATGGCCGATGATATTGCAGCATCGGCCATGGCTGGATTGTAATATTTCACCAGTTTTCATAGTGAAATATTACAAATCGCTCTGATTGGCTGTTTCACTTTCAACAGTCAATCAGAGCGATCGTAGCCACGGGGGGGTGAAGCCACCCCCCCTGGGCTGAAGTACCACTCCCCCTGTCCCTGCAGATCGGGTGAAATTGGAGTTAACCCTTTCACCCGATCTGCAGGGACGCGATCATTCCATGACGCCACATAGGCGTCACAGGTCGGATTGGCACCGACTTTCATGACGCCTACGTGGCGTCACAGGTCGGGAAGGGGTTAAAGGGATTCTGTCAGTGCAGAATGACTGTTCAGACTAAGTCCTGCCGCTCGCTGCTTCATGTGCATTCACCTTCCCACCTGTTTGTATTCCATCATTCTCCACCCCACTCTAATGTGATTGACAGCTCTGACTTCATAGAGTCAGAGAAGGATGGAAATGGATGGGGAACAAGCAGGTGGGAAGGTGTATATAAATGAATGGCTGCCATGATGATCTGTGCGCCTGTGCTTGGTTTCAATAGTCATTCTGTGCTGATAGATAGCCTTTAAAGAAGTGTCCAATACACCTGAAGGATTTCACTCTGACACAAAACATAATGCATATATAATATAATGCACCCATCATTATATAGGAGTATATATCCATATAATCTTGGCACGATCCTCCTCCAGAGCGGGTCCACTGTGGGATACAAGCAGTGGGCATCCCGCAGTGGACTCCCTAGTGTGAAATTCTGTTACAGGGAATCTGTCACTGATTTCATGGTGTCATAACTAAGGGAAACAAACTAGCGACAGATCCCCATAGCAGAATGCCGGGTCACTCAGTTGTACCACAACCTTGTATTGGGAGCTCCAGCACGTAATGATGAGTCCTGAATATTCAGGAGTCCCTGACTTTCTCTGCCCTCCGCTGCTAATTCAGTTTAAAAAACCAAAAACAAAAAACAAACAAACCTGTAAATCAGGGGCTGGGTGTAGAGAAAGGCGGGAGCTCAGGAACATCCGGACTCATCATTCACTGCTGCCAGAAACTTATTTTCCTAATGAGGTATATTGCAAATATGATTAATATCCCTGTCCATATATTATATATATAATAAAAAATGAAAAGGAAGTTGTAGAGTGGGCCCCTAGAGTTAATTCCCCTGGTGGGCCCTAGGCACCCCAGTCCGACCCTGGGCGGTTGGGAGGGTCTATGACAAGGTGCAGCACGTCACCGTGGAGGCCATGATGCTAAAGGTCTCAAGGACATCGGGGCTGAACGAACCCTCATCCAACCCGAACTGGCAGCCCCTGAAGAGATTATTCCAGGGACAACCCTGACTGTCACCGGGATTGGGGGCATCCGCTGTCCCCTGCCAATGGCACGGGTGTTTATAGATTGGGGTGCCGGGAGCGGGGTGAAGGAAGTGGGGTTGTCCTATAACTTGCCCACCAATGTTTTATTGGGGACTGATTTGGGGAGAATGCTTGCATATTATGTCCCTGATTCCCCTACGCAATCTGAAGCTAAGGGTGATGCTAATGCGGATAATAATGACGGGAAATTGAATGCGTCCCCTAAGAGTGATATACCAGATAATGCTTTATCTTATACTGATGATGAGGAGGATGAAAATGTGCATGTTTTACCTGCTAACCATTTATTTGCTAAGAATGATGTGTCCACAGGAACAGGAGTCCTCGGCCACGTCACTCTGCGGGGTGGGATGGCTGAGGAACCCCTAACAGGAGCAAGCGATGGTGTCAGGAATCCCACCGTGTTGCCACTAATATGTCACGGATCCCACCGGATATGTCAGGGATCCTACCACTATGTCATGGTTCACGGGGAAGATACCTTTATCATCCCCACCACTCACACCAATTTGTCACAAACGGGGTTGTTAGTTGCCCCTGGTTCCTTCTGAAGGGGATTTATCTATATCCCACTTCCCAGTTCCAGTTTGGAAGTTGCAGCTCTCTGGTGCCACCCTTACCCTCAGGTCAGTCAGGGTACTGCACCTAGAGTAATTAGTCGACAGAAAGGCTGCCTGCTATGTACTGGCTATTGGGCACGCTGCAGCGAGGGCAATGTAACTACTCTCACTCAGGCGGGAACAATAATTATCAACGCCGACAGTCGCTGCAAAGACGCCCAATAGCACAGGTCAAAGCATGCTGCCACCAGCTCCGATTTTCTAAGGATTAACGGGTCCGGAGCCAAGGCAAATCAGTAGTGTAATTCACTTCAGAGGACGCGACAGTTCATTTAGAGCAGGGAGAGACAAGCTCGTAATTTTATATTTTACTCCAAAAAAAGGTAGGCAGTGTTTACAAGGTATAAAAAGGTATTATAAAGAAGACAAATCATGTGTAAATTACAATTACAAATAAAAGAAGGATTAAAATTGAAGAGAACACTTACAGGTCGTTCACATAATTTCATCTCCTGTTTGCCCATGGCTCAGGAGATACATCAAGATGCATGTCACATCTCTAGAGCAGCTGGACCCGGACAAACAGACACTACAACAATGCTGTCTCACTAAGTTATTTCCTAGTCTAAAACCAAAGCTCTCCCCCTGTAGTGACATCACTTAGAGGCTGAAACCTCCCTTTTATTTAGAATATGAAAACTAATTTTATGCATATCTCGCAGTAGGAACCTCGTATAAGAAAGACACGATGATCAGAATGTGCCCCACATCATGGAGATTCTTTTATGCGTAAACCCGGAGTAATAACCTGAACTGCTTACTGAGAAATCCACACTTTGCACTCTTTCCACACTTTGCACACTTTGCTAGAAGCGTTTAGCTTCTAGCGCTTTCAGTGAGTAATAGATCTATCGATGGACATCCAGAATATATAATTCTTTTAACCCTAGCCCGGATCGGTGCCCCAATATATTCCGTTAATAGAACAAAGAAATGCCTGCAGTTTGGTAGTGGCTATATCAGTTCGGGCTGGTATTGGTTGGGAGGAGGGAATGAGTAGTTTTAGGGAGATGTCTGCTGCAGCTAACAGCAATAAAAATTCTTCTGGGAGGGGGAAATGAGGGGTTTAGGATTCACACACACAGGCAGCAGGCAGAGTGGAAAGAGGGGGTGTTAGAATGGCCCACAGCGTGTCTGCCATGAAACCTTCTGGACTAAACTCACAATATGACATTTTTACATTATCGTAACAGATGGTGCTAAGGCAAATGGGGAGATGCATGGGAACCGTGAGGAAGGTGATGCCGTGTAACTGAGCAGTGCCACAGAAGAAGGTAACTGCCCCATATATAGCACTGCTCCTGAGATGTTGGGGGTGGATGGGGAGGTAGAACCCATAGCAGCGCCAGCTGATGGATCTGTGGAAATCCCCGGGGAGACAGCCTACATAGCTGCTGTCACCCACCATCAAAGTGCCCAGAACGTAGATAATGTTCTGCCTTTTGGACCCTCCTCAGTCACAGGGGTGACTGAACCAGAGATGGACCCAGAGAAGATCCCAGAGGGTTCCCGTGGGGAATGGACCCTGACGTCGCTTCTGGCTGCACCTAGCCAGGAGTTCCAGGCTGCTCTGCGTGCAGATGAGCGCCTGGACAACTTGAGACACCTAGCCGAGACGCCCACCTCCGTGACTGATAAGGAGAAGGTATTCTGGGAATGAGGGAGGTTATACCAGGAGACAGTTCCCGGTCAATTCCAAAAGGAGTGGTTGAGAGAAAGACAGCTGGTCGTCCCGTACCAATTCAGGGGTGAGCTGTTGCGGATTGCCCATGAGATCCCACTCACTGGACACTTGGGGATCAGCAAAACTAAGGCCCGGCTGTCTTAACACTTCCAATAGCCCAAGATGGGGACAGATGTGACAAACTACTGCCGCTCCTGTATCACCTGCCAAAAAGTGGGGAAGGTGGGGCCTGCTCTTAAGACTCCCCTGATCCCTTTGCCAGTGATAGAGGAGCCTTTCCAGAGGATCGCGGTGGACATTGTGGGTCTGCTCGCCGTCCCCAGCAGCTCTGGAAAGCAATACGTCCTCACTGTGGTAGACTACGCTACCCGGTACCCAGAGGCAGTGGCTCTGTCCTCAAGTAGGGCAGATAAGGTGGCAGCTGCACTGTTGGCCATCTTTTCACGGGTATGATTTCCCAGGGAGATGCTTAACGACCAAGGGACCCAATTCGTGTCTCGCCTAATGGAAGCTCTGTGTAAGAAATTGCAGGTGAAGCATCTGGTATCGATGCGTATCACCCCCAGACCAATGGTTTGTGTGAGCGCTTCAACGGTACCCTCAAACAAATGCTACGCATGCTGGTTGAGACTCAAGGACGTGAATGGGAGCAGTACCTCCCCCACCTGCTATTCCCTTACCGAGAAGTTCCGCAGGCCTCGACTGGATTCTCCCCCTTCGAGGTCATGTATGGCAGGCGAGTCCGGGGACCCCTTGGGTTGGTAAGGGAATCCTGGGAAGAAGAGCCGAACCCTTCAGAAGTGTCCATCATGGAGTATGTCATGCGCTTCCGTGACAAAAGGCAGACCTTGACGCAGTTGGTGCATGACAACATGGTGCAGGCCCAGGCTGATCAGAAGCACTGGTATGACCAGAACGCCCGGGAGCGGACCTACCAGGTGGGTCAAAAGGTGTGGGTGCTGGTCCCCGTACCAAAGGATAAGCTTCAGGCAGCCTGGAAAGGCCCATACGTCGTCCACCAACAGCTCAACCCAGTCACCTACATGGTCACGCTTGACCACGCTCGAGGTAGGCGGAAGGCCTTTCACGTCAATATGATAAAGGCTCATCACGAACGTGAAGCCTACGTCCTACCGGTCTGCAGCCTGCCCAAAGATGGGGAGGAACACCCCCTCCTGGACATGCTGGCCCAAGCCAAGGCTGGCGGGTTCATCAAGGATGTGGAGGTAAGGGCCTTGTTAACCGAACCCCAGAGGTTGCAGCTGCGAACCAGGCTGGAACCCTTCCGGGCCGTGTTCTCCAGCCGACCTGGAAGGACTGAGTTAGCGGCACACAAGGTGGACACCGGGAATGATGCCCCACTGCGGAGAACACCCTATTGGATCTCCAACGAGGTGCAGCAGGTTATGCACCAGGAGATCAATGAGATGTTAGAGCTGGGGGTGATTCAACAGTCCAAAAGCACGTGGGCCTCACCTGTAGTTCTCATGCCAAAGAAGGATCGAACCACCCGGTTCTGCGTGGACTACAGGGGGCTCAATGCCAACACAGCCTCTGACGCGCACCCAATGTTGCGCATCGAGAAGCTGCTTCATCAGCTACCTGGCACAAAATATCTGTCCATTATGGATTTGAGTCTGGGATACTGGCAGATTCCCTTGAGCCCCGAGGCGCAGGAGAAGTTCGCCTTTATCACACCCTTTGGACTGTATGAGTCCACGGTCATGCCTTTCGGCATGAAGAATGCCCCTGCCACTTTCCAGCGGATGGTCAACCACCTACTTCAGGGACTGGAGAAGTATGCTGTGGCGTACTTGGATGACATTGCCGTCTTCAGTTCCTCCTGGGAGGAACACCTGCAGCATCTACAGGAGGTGCTCAGGTGAATTTACCAAGCAGGCCTGACAATCAAGCCAGGAAAATGCCAGTTGAGCTTGAGAGAGGTCCACTACCTGGGGCACCAGGTAGGCAGAGGCTGCATGAGGCCAGACCCTGGGAAAGTGGACGCGATTGCGTCCTGGCCCACCCCTAGGACCAAGAAACAGGTGATGTCCTTCTTGGGCACTGCAGGGTACTATAGGCACTTTGTACAAAACTACAGTAGCCTGGCAAAACCCTTGACGGAGCTCACCAGGAAGAAGCTACCCTAAACGTTTGACTGGATGGCTGGCTGCGAGGTGGCTTTCCGGGCTTTGAAAACAACCCTGTGCAACTCCCGTGTTAAAGGCGGTCGACAGTAGTCGACCGTTCCTGGTACAAACCGACACCAGCGAGTTTGGCCTACTTGGTCACGCATGAACACGCTCGGGGTAGGCGAAAGGCCTCTCACATCAACATGGAAGGACTGTGTTAGCGGTCCACGAGGTGGACACCGGGAATCATGCACCACTACGACGAACACCCTATCGGATCTCCGACGAGTTGCAGCAAGTTATGCGCCAGGAGATCAATGAGATGTTATAGCTGCCGGTGATTCACGGTTAAAAAGCGTGGGCCTCACCTGTAGTTCTCGTGCCAAAGAGGGATTGGACCCACCCGGTTCTGCGTGGACTACTGGGGGCTCAATGCCATCACAGCCTCAGACGCGCACCCATTGCCGAGCTCCGAGGATCTGTTTGAGTTGTTAGCGCCAAAGGGGCAGCGAGCATGGCAATGCAGACAGGTTGTCCCACCGGGGTGAACCTGCTGAGGTGTGCATGGAGGAGTACCAAGAGGTTCTCCCTTCATATCGCAGTCCAAAAGGGGGAGGTGTCTTGATAATGTGAATATGTCATGTTTGAGTATCTACCTAAGTTTACAAGACACACTGCGGGCCATTGCAACCCCCCCTCTTCTCACTCTGCCTGCTGTCTGTGTGTGTGCAATCCAAAACCCATTTTCCCTCCCAACAAAATAATTTCTATGCTGGGCAGACAATTCTCCCTAGACTCCTCATTCCTACTCCCATCGAATACTGGCTAAAACCTTCTTTGTCAAGATTCTTTGTTCTATTAATCTGATATATAGTGTCACCGATCCGGGCTAGAGATATATTAATTATATAATCCAGATGTCCAGTGATTTATCTATCATTCACTGAATCCGCTAGCAGTTAAACGCAACGAGCGCAAAGAGTGGATCTCTCCATAAGCAGTTCAGGTAATTGCTCCGTGTTTACACTTAAAAGTGTTATGGAAATATTAGGGTTGGATAAATATATCCCTGTGTGTGCTGCGGCCGCTCCCAATTAGACTGAGTATTTTGAGCGCTCATCAAGAATGGACTGTACACAACTGTGACAGAACAACATTCCATCAATACTGAAACTTTATTGTACATACATAGTTTTATATTTTCACATAGAAAGGAGTGGTTAGGGGTTGTCAGGGGTGGTTAGTTAATTACCATATTGTCTAGCTCCTCTGTCATTGGTTATCTAAACATATATGGAATATTGTGATTAATGCTCATATGACTGCAGATTAAGGAACTAAAATGTACCTCTGTATGTAGGACAAAGATGAGACATTTGATCAGCAGTCACCAAACATCTGACTCTGTTCTGCTTTTAGGGACGGAAAACCCCATATGATCTGTCTGGGTTATATTAGTTCGTGTCAACCATTTTAAACCATTTATTATAATGTATATATTAGCTGTGAGTATAAGAGTATATATGATTATAGAGGAGTATACATGCAAGTGAGATCTACATGATATATATATTTCTATCACAAAAGAATCGCCCCTCAGTGGTGCTCCTCGTTATCATCGTGTCTTTCTTATATGAGGTTCATACAGCGAAATATGCGTAAAAATAGTTTTCATATTCTAAGTAAAGAGGAGGTGTCAGCCTCTAAGTGATGTCACCACAGGGGGAGTGCCTGGGTCCTGGTCTAGGAATAACTTAGTGAGACAGCATTCTTGCAGAGTCTTCTGTCCGGGGTCCAGCTGCTCTATAGATGTGACATGCATCTTGATGTATCTCCTGAGCACATGGGCAAACAGGAGATTAAATGATCTGAATGCTATGTAAGTGTTTTTTCAATTTTAATCCTTTTATTTGCAATTGTAATGTACACATGATTTTGTCTTCTTTATAATATCTTTTTCTATACTTTGCAAACATTGTCTACCTCTTTTGGAGTAAAATATAAAATTACTAGCTTGTCTCTCCATGCTCTAAATGAACTGTCGCGTCCTCTGAGGTAAATTACACTACTGATTTGGGTTGGCTCCGGACCCGTTAACAATTAAGAGAATCGGAGCTTGTGGCAGCATACTTTGTTCTGTGCGTTTGGGAGGCTTTGCAGCGACGGCGGCGTTGATAATTATTGTTCCCGCCTCAATGGGAGTAGTTATATCGCCCTCGCTGCAGTGAGCCCAATAGCCAGTACATAGCAGGCAGCCTTTCTGGCAACTAATTACCCTAGGTGCAGTACCCTGACTGACATGAGGGTAAGGGGGGGGCGCCAGAGCGCTGCAACTTCCAAACCGGAACTGGGAAGTGGGATATAGATAAGTCCCCTTCAGAAGGAACCAGTGGCAACTAAACAACCCCGGTTCGTAACAAATTGGTGTGAGTGGTGGGGATGGTAAAGGTATCTTCCCCGTGAACTGTGACAGATTGGTGGGAGCACAGTGGGATCTGTGACATATTGGTGGCAGCAGTGGGATCCGTGACACCCATATCTATCTATCTGTCCCATATCTATCTATCTGTCAGGACTCTGAACATTTTTTACCTTTTGTGCATTACTGCCCTTTTCCAAGATGGCATCTTTGGTCTCGTGCACTGTGTCTTCCTGCTATAAAACTCCACCCCAGGCTTCAGTCTGTGCTAGAGTATTCTGCCTTGCATCCAGCTCCTGACCTCTGATTACTCCCTGGCTATATACCTGCTCCTGTGAACCTGTGTGGTGATCCTGCTCCTCTGCTCTGAGTTCCTGCTGCATACACCAGTTCCAGTAATCCTCCTTCATCTGCTGCTCGTATTTACTTCCATCTGCATTTGCTGGACATGTAAGCTGTTTGCTGCTCTGCAAAAACCTGAGACTATTAACCAGGCCTCCCTGGTTGAGCTAAGATATTATTTGAACTGCCTTATAAGCTTATCTATCTGTGTTTGGACTAAGACAAGGATTTATTCGTGTCAAGTATAAACTGTAACTTACAGGGTTACAGTTTGTTTAGAAAGGATCGTAAAAATCGGAGAGGAGGAGGGGTTTGTCTCTATGTAAAGTCTTGTCTAAAGTCCACTTTAAGGGAGGATATTAGCGAAGGTAATGAGGATGTCGAGTCCATATGGGTCGAAATTCATGGAGGGAAAAATGGTAACAAAATTCTCATTGGGGTCTGTTACAAACCCCCAAATATAACAGAAATCATGGAAAGTCTACTTCTAAAGCAGATAGATGAAGCTGCAACCCATAATGAGGTCCTGGTTATGGGGGACTTTAACTACCCGGATATTAACTGGGAAACAGAAACCTGTGAAACCCATAAAGGCAACAGGTTTCTGCTAATAACCAAGAAAAATTATCTTTCACAATTGGTGCAGAATCCAACCAGAGGAGCAGCACTTTTAGACCTAATACTATCTAGATAGACCTGACAGAATAACAAATCTGCAGGTGGTCGGGCATCTAGGAAATAGCGACCACAATATTGTACAGTTTCACCTGTCTTTCACTAGGGGGACTTGTCAGGGAGTCACAAAAACACTGAACTTTAGGAAGGCAAAGTTTGACCAGCTTAGAGATGCCCTTAATCTGGTAGACTGGGACAATATCCTCAGAAATAAGAATACAGATAAAAAATGGAAAATGTTTAAGAACATCCTAAATAGGCACTGTAAGCGGTTTATACCTTGTGGGAATAAAAGGACTAGAAATAGGAAAAACCCAATGTGGCTAAACAAAGAAGTAAGACAGGCAATTAACAGTAAAAAGAAAGCATTTGCACTACTAAAGCAGGATGGCACCATTGAAGCTCTAAAAAACTATAGGGAGAAAAATACTTTATCTAAAAAACTAATTAAAGCTGCCAAAAAGGAAACAGAGAAGCACATTGCTAAGGAGAGTAAAACTAATCCCAAACTGTTCTTCAACTATATCAATAGTAAAAGAATAAAAACTGAAAATGTAGGCCCCTTAAAAAATAGTGAGGAAAGAATGGTTGTAGATGATGAGGAAAAGGCTAACATATTAAACACCTTCTTCTCCACGGTATTCACGGTGGAAAATGAAATGCTAGGTGAAATCCCAAGAAACAATGAAAACCCTATATTAAGGGTCACCAATCTAACCCAAGAAGAGGTGCGAAACCGGCTAAATAAGATTAAAATAGATAAATCTCCGGGTCCGGATGGCATACACCCACGAGTACTAAGAGAACTAAGTAATGTAATAGATAAACCATTATTTCTTATTTTTAGGGACTCTATAGCGACGGGGTCTGTTCCGCAGGACTGGCGCATAGCAAATTTGGTGCCAATATTCAAAAAGGGCTCTAAAAGTGAACCTGGAAATTATAGGCCAGTAAGTCTAACCTCTACTGTTGGTAAAATATTTGAAGGGTTTCTGAAGGATGTTATTCTGGATTATCTCAATGAGAATAACTGTTTAACTCCATATCAGCATGGGTTTATGAGAAATCGCTCATGTCAAACCAATCTAATCAGTTTTTATGAAGAGGTAAGCTATAGGCTAGACCACGGTGAGTCATTGGACGTGGTATATCTCGATTTTTCCACAGCGTTTGATACCGTGCCGCACAAGAGGTTGGTACACAAAATGAGAATGCTTGGTCTGGGGGAAAATGTGTGTAAATGGGTTAGTAACTGGCTTAGTGATAGAAAGCAGAGGGTGGTTATAAATGGTATAGTCTCTAACTGGGTCGCTGTGACCAGTGGGGTACCGCAGGGGTCGGTATTGGGACCTGTTCTTTTCAACATATTCATTAATGATCTGGTAGAAGGTTTACACAGTAAAATATTGATATTTGCAGATAATACAAAACTATGTAAAGCAGTTAATACAAGAGAAGATAGTATTCTGCTACAGATGGATCTGGATAAGTTGGAAACTTGGGCTGAAAGGTGGCAGATGAGGTTTAACAATGATAAATGTAAGGTTATACACATGGGAAGAAGGAATCAATATCACCATTACACACTGAATGGTAAATCTGACAGGGAGAAGGACTTGGGGATCCTAGTTAATGATAAACTTACCTGGAGCAGCCAGTGCCAGGCAGCAGCTGCCAAGGCAAACAGGATCATGGGGTGCATTAAAAGAGGTCTGGATACACATGATGAGAGCATTATACTGCCTCTGTACAAATCCCTAGTTAGACCGCACATGGAGTACTGTGTCCAGTTTTGGGCACCGGTGCTCAGGAAGGATATAATGGAACTAGAGAGAGTACAAAGGAGGGCAACAAAGTTAATAAAGGGGATGGGAGAACTACAATACCCAGATAGATTAGCGAAATTAGGATTATTTAGTCTAGAAAAAAGACGACTGAGGGGCGATCTAATAACCATGTATAAGTATATAAGGGGACAATACAAATATCTCGCTGAGGATCTGTTTATACCAAGGAAGGTGACGGGCACAAGGGGGCATTCTTTGCGTCTGGAGGAGAGAAGGTTTTTCCACCAACATAGAAGAGGATTCTTTACTGTTAGGGCAGTGAGAATCTGGAATTGCTTGCCTGAGGAGGTGGTGATGGCGAACTCAGTCGAGGGGTTCAAGAGAGGCCTGGATGTCTTCCTGGAGCAGAACAATATTGTATCATACAATTATTAGGTTCTGTAGAAGGATGTAGATCTGGGGATTTATTATGATGGAATATAGGAATATAGGCTGAACTGGATGGACAAATGTATTTTTTCGGCCTTACTAACTATGTTACTATGTTACTATGTTACTAAGTATCCTCAAGAATAATTGTGCTTCATAGACTTTCTGCGTGATTGCATTTTACTCTGAAGTTTCCTATAGACTGCTGAGCTGCATTTGATATTTGCACCAAGTGTTGTGGACTTGAGTTTCTCTCTGCACCTCTTTGAATCACCGTGTGATAATATAGACTTTACCACTTATAAAACTGTGTCCTGTAGTTGTCTTGTTCCACGCAAAGAGTCTCCTGAGTTATCCCCTATAATTATTACAGGATACTCTAGCCTAAAAAAAAAGGAGACTGCTGGAACAATGACTGCAGAAAGCAGACTAGAGCAGGTGTTTTCCATAATTAGATCACTGCAGAAAGATGTGGAAGGTCTGCAAAATAAGTTTGGAAGCTTTGAACTCAATCAACAAGTGTTTGGACAAACTTTGCAGGACTTAAGCAACCGCATGGCAGCCCAGGAAAACAAACTTGCTGTGAGAATCAGACTGCACTCAGATGTCATCCGAGTGCAGTCCTATTGGAATACCTGGGGTGGACCCGCAGATCCACGACAACGAACCTCCCAAGGGTGAGCTGACCAGGTAGACCACCCCCTATACAGGGAGTGTTAGGGGCAGACCCAAGGGAGACTATTGCCGCAGAAGCTGGAACCCGGAGACAGGTAGTAGGAAATTCAAGATAAAGAAGCTAGGCGCAGGACGGACAGAGTGAGGCAAGATGAAGTACAGTTAGGTAAGAGCTGGGAACCGGCGAGACCAAAGGAGAACTGCGAAGGGGAAGACACAAAGGAAGCAGGACAGAGACACCAGACTACAGAGTACGGAGAGGACAATGGGAGGACTGGACTGGACAAGGAGACAAGGAAACCTGGGAAAAGCAGAGAAGCTGAACTGGCTGGACAGAGCGGAGACTCAGAACAGGCAGTGCAAAGACAATGGGGGACCTGAGTCACAGAAGCACAAATGACAGACAGGCAAGGAGCAGAGGAAGGAATCACCTTAAATACATGGAGTGCTGGAGGACTTCCGGGTCACGGTCCTCCAGGATCACAGAGAGGAGATACAGAGCGCCTGCAAATCAGAAAGAGGAAGTGCTGGAGTGGGCGGTGCGCACGCGCACCCGACGAGAACCAGAGAGCAGAAAATGAAGGAGAGGACGCGCGCCTGCAGGAGGAGCGTGCCGGAGCGGGTAAGAATGAACGGAAGGAGTGGCCGTGACAGTACCCCTCCCCTTACTCCCCTCCTTTCTAAGACCAGACAGAAACCTGGATAAAATCTGAGGAGCTTGTATGTTCTCACGGGGCTCCCAAGACCTCTCTTCGGGACCAAAACCCTTCCAATCAACCAAAAAGAGAGTTTTACCTCGAGACTTTTTCATGGCAAGAATGTCCTTAACCTCAAAGACATCTGGGTCAGAGACAGATAAAGGAGTTTGAGCAGGAGAAACATGGAACTGATTGAAAACGACAGGTTTTAGAAGGGAGACATGAAAAGATTTGGGGATGCGAAGTGAGGTGGGCAATTTCAATTTGTAGGTAACGTCATTGATACGAGACAAAACCTCGAAAGGACCTATGTACCGTGGACCCAATTTATACGAGGAAATCTTAAGACGAATAAACCTAGAGGACAACCACACTTTATCGCCTGACCGATATACAGGAGAATCCAGACGTCGTTTATCGGCATGTCTCTTAATCCTGGCCTGAGCCTGTTCCAGGGTGATTTTGGTCTCCTGCCAGACCCTGGAGAACTCCTCGGACAGAAGATCAGCCGCTGGTACACCTGAGACAGGGAGTACCGGCAGAGGGATACCAGGATTTTGCCCATAGACGATGAAGAATGGAGACTTGGAAGAAGACTCATTGATGTAGTTATTGTAAGCGAACTCAGCCCACGAAAGCAAATCAGACCAGTTATCTTGATAAGCGTTGGAAAAATGGCAGAGATAAGTCATCAGTATTTGGTTTGTGCGCTCTGCTTGTCCGTTGGTCTGAGGATGATAAGCTGTAGAAAAATCCAGGGTAACATTCATTAGTTTACATAGAGCCCGCCAGAAACGAGAAGTCAACTGTACTCCTCTATCAGAGACTATGTGCAACGGAAAGCCATGAATCCGGAAGATATGAGAAATGAAGATTCTCGCTAATTCTGGAGCAGAGGGCAATCCAGGCAAAGGGATGAAGTGAGCCATCTTGGAGAATCGATCCACAACAACAAAAATGACTGTATGACCAGAGGACTTAGGCAGAGCAGTAATAAAGTCCATAGCGATATGCTGCCACGGAGCTGAAGGAACTGGAAGAGGATGTAGGAGACCGGAAGGCAGATGTCTGGGAACCTTGTTCCTAGCACAAGACGGACACGAAGCGACAAAACCTTGAACATCCGAAAGAAGGGATGGCCACCAATAATGGCGCGAGATGAGAGCGAGCGTTTTCTTGTACCCGACATGGCCTGCCAGTCTTGAGGCATGACCCCAACGTAGGACTCGAGACCTCTCGCTCACCCGGACAAGGGTTTTACCTGGTGGTAAGGAAGACAAGCTGACCGGAGCCACAAGAATAATTTTGCTGGGGTCCACGATGTGTTCTGGTTCCTCTACAACATCGAAAGCAAGAAATGACCTGGACAAAGCATCAGCCTTAAAGTTCTTGTCGCCAGGACGGAAATGTAGTTCAAAGTCAAAACGGGCAAAGAATAATGACCATCTGGCTTGTCGAGGATTCAGTCTTTGCGCAGAGCGGACATATTCCAGGTTCTTGTGGTCTGTAAAGATCTTGAAAGGGTTTACAGCTCCCTGTAAGAGATAACGCCATTCCTCCAGAGCCAATTTTATGGCCAATAGTTCCTTGTCACCAATGGTGTAGTTCCTCTCCGAGGCAGAGAAGATTTTAGAAAAGAAACCACAAGTAGCCAGTCATCCGGAAGAAGATCTCTGGGAGAGTACTGCACCAGCTCCAATGGCAGAAGCGTCTACCTCAAGAATAAAGGGTTTGTTGATCTCAGGCCGACGGAGTACAGGAGCCGAGGCAAATGCATGTTTCAGTGACCGAAAAGCATCTTCTGCTTCGGAAGACCAGATGTGGGGATTGGATCCCTTGCGAGTCAAAGTAGAAATTGAGGCGACCAGAGTGGAGAAATGTGGAATAAACTGCCGGTAGTAATTGGCGAACCCAAGAAAACGTTGAATTGCTTTCACTCCTTGGGGGCGTGGCCAGTCAATCACAGCAGACACTTTTTCCGGGTCCATTTGCAAGCCAGAGTCAGAAATAATATAGCCAAGAAACGGTAGCGAAGACTGCTCAAAATTGCATTTCTCGAGTTTGGCGTAAAGATGATTCTCTCTAAGACGGGAGAGAACTTGACGGACATCTCTTCTGTGAGAAGCAAGATCAGCGGAGAACACCAGAATGTCGTCTAAGTACACCACCACACAGGAGTAGAGTAGATCTCGGAAAACATCATTCACAAACTCCTGGAATACTGCTGGAGCATTACACAAGCCGAAAGGCATGACTAAATACTCATAGTGACCATCCTGGGTGTTGAAAGCAGTTTTCCATTCGTCTCCTGAACGAATACAGATTAAGTTGTAAGCTCCACGAAGATCCAATTTCGTGAAAATTCGGGCTCCTCTCAGGCGATCAAACAACTCAGGCATGAGTGGTAGCGGGTACTTGTTCTTGATTGTGAGATTGTTGAGGCCACGGTAGTCTATACAAGGACGAAGAGTCCCATCCTTCTTCTTAACGAAGAAAAAACCCGCACCTGCAGGAGAGGAGGATTTGCGAATAAAACCTTTGGTTAAATTCTCCCGGACGTATTCAGTCATGGCTTGAGTCTCGGCTGGAGACAACGGGTAGATTCGTCCTCGAGGAGAAGTAGAGCCCAGAACTAAATCAATTGTGCAGTCGTAGGGTCGATGCTGAGGTAAGGTCTCAGCCTCTTTCTTATCGAAGACATCCAGGAAAGACAAATATGCGGAAGGTAAATTGGAAGATGCCGAGATAGGACGAGAAGATTCTCTTGGCAACACGGGAAGCAAACAGTTACTCTGGCAGAAGAGTCCCCAATGCAGGATTTCGCCAGACCGCCAGTCAATACAAGGCTCGTGAGTCCTTAACCAAGGAAGTCCAAGAAGAAACGTATGGGATAAAGAAGGCAGAACATAGAAGACATCTTCTCACGATGCAGGATTCCAATTTGGAGTTCCAATTCTTCAGTAACCAACATAACGGACTCCCGCAGAGGTTGGCCATCGACTGACGCAATCTGTCGAGGAGTCTCCAGGGATCTGACCGGAATCCGCAATCTCCTAACTGCCTCGAGTTGAATAAAGTTCCCGGCTGCCCTGGAATCTATATAAGCAGAGTCAGAGAAACGTTTATTTCCCAGATGTAAAAGAACAGAAAGAGTGAGGGGTTGAGAGGGTTCAGGGATACCTAGGGAGACCTCTCTTACCTGCCCTAGCTGGAGGCATTTCCCGGCCTCAAAGGACAGGAACGCAAGAGATGAGACGCACTGCCACAATAGAAACAGAGACCTTGAGCAAGCCTCTCTTTCCGACGCTGCTCCACAGGTTTAAGACGGTCCACCTGCATGGGTTCCGGGGAAGGAGTCGACTCAGACCGAGAAGGGGAAAAATTAGGAGTAACCGGAGGAAGTCGAGGAAATCTCCTCTCTCTAGCGGATTCTCGAGAACGTTCCTGGAAACGTAAATCAGTGCGGGTTGCCAAAGCGATAAGATCCTCCAAAGACGTCGGAGTATCACGACCCGCCAACTCGTCCTTGATTCAAGGAGAAAGCCCCCGCCAGAAGGCTCCCACTAAAGCCTCATTATTCCATCTTAATTCCGATGAAACGGTGCGAAACCGGATGGCGTATTGACCCACCGAAAGCGTACCTTGATAAAGGTTAAACAGAGACTCGGTGGTAGAGGCCAAACGACTCGGTTCATCAAATACTTTACGAAACGTTTCAACAAAGGTGGAGAGTTGGGAAACAAGGGGATCATCCCACTCCCAAAGGGGATTAACCCACGCCAAAGCCTCGCCCTCTAAATGAGAGATTACAAATGCCACTTTAGAACGGTCAGTGGGATACTGCATGGGAAGTAACTCAAAATGAAGCTGGCATTGGTTTAAAAACCGTCTGCACAATTTAGGATCCCCACTATAGCGAGGAGGTTTAGCCAGACGGGGAGACGGATGAGGAGCTGAAGCCTGAGAGGGAATGGGAGCGGAAGACTGGGGGGCACGAAGGCGATCATCCACAGAAGCCATAAAATTAAGAATATGAGCTTGAGTGTCACGCTGTTGGGCCAGCTCCTGTTGGAGACTTGCTAACAGAGAGGCGCTCCCAGGGTCGGAGGCCTGCAGGGACGAGAGTCGGGACTCCATGGACTTCAAAAAGGACATAATCCTGGACTTATTCTCCCGGAGGAATAATAATTCCTTCTGGGTAGGAGTCGGGCTACCAGTGGGGTCCATGGCCTGTCTGTACTGTGAGAATCAGACTGCACTCAGATGTAATCCGAGTGCAGTCCTATTGGAATACCTGGGGTGGACCCGCAGATCCACGACAACGAACCTCCCAAGGGTGAGCTGACCAGGTAGACCACCCCCTATACAGGGAGCATTAGGGGCAAACCCAAGGGAGACTATTGCCGCAGAAGCTGGAACCCAGAGACAGGTAGTAGGAAGTACAAGATAAAGAAGCTAGGCGCAGGACGGACAGAGTGAGGCAAGATGAAGTACAGTTAGGTAAGAGCTGGGATCCGGCGAGACCAAAGGAGAACTGCGAAGAGGAAGACACAAAGGAAGCAGGACAGGACAGAGACACCAGACTACAGAGTACGGAAAGGACACTGGGAGGACTGGACTGGACGAGGAGACAAGGAAACCTGGGAAAGGCAGAGAAGCTGAACTGGCTGGACAGAGCGGAGACTCAGAACAGGCAGTGAAAAGACAATGGTGGACCTGAGTCTCAGAAGCACAAATGACAGACAGGCAAGGAGCAGAGGAAGGAATCACCTTATATACATGGAGTGCTGGAGGACTTCCGGGTCACGGTCCTCCAGGATCACAGAGAGGAGATACAGAGCGCCTGCAAATCAGAAAGAGGAAGTGCTGGAGTGGGCGGTGTGCACGCGCACCCGACGACAACCAGAGAGCAGAGAATGAAGGAGAGGACGCGCGCCTGCAGGAGGAGTGCGCCGGAGCGGGTAAGAATGAGCGGAAGGACTATCCGTGACACTTGCTGGCATAGAGTCCCAGTATGGACAGGCTTTTCAGGACATAAGCACGCAAATAGCTGCACAGGTGACTTTACCTTCTGGGCAACCGCCACCAGCTAGCCCACCTAAGTTGCCCCCATTCAGATTTAATGGTGATCGCGACAAATCTCATGGCTTTGTGAATCAATGTATGCTATATTTTGATGTGCATGCTGACCGTTTTCCTACTGATAGATCCAAAGTATTGTGTGTAATAATGCTGCTGACCTCACGAGCGCCCGCCTGGGCGAATCCGATGATTGAGTCTCGTGACCCACGGTTAAATAACTTGGATGATTTCTTGGCCGCTATGGCATTAATGTTTGATGACCCTAATCGCCGTGCAACCGCTGAATCTGCTTTGTTGTCTTTACGCCAGGATAAACATTCTGTTATTGAGTATGCCACTGAATTCAGGAGATTAGCGGTAGATACCAATTGGGACAGTTATGCACAATTGCCTATTTTTAAAAGGGGTCTGTCTAGTATTAAAAAAGATGAACTAGCTCGCTCTGTCACCCCAAGAGCTAGAGACATTTATACAGCATTGTGTGCGCATAGACATTCGCCTTACTGAGCGTAGGCAGGAGAAATTTGCTGCTTATAACTTATAACGTATTTCTAACTTTTCCCTTCCTTCCAAAGAGCCTGCAGGTAAAACCTTTCGGGAGGTGGAGGAGGTGCCCATGCAAATTGATTCCGTTCAGAGGCGCGAGATCAATGAGCGCCGGGAACATCGCCTTCATGAAAGTCTATGTTTCTACTGTGGCCAGTCTGGTCACTTCTTGATCAATTGTCCTAAGTGTCCTAGACGGCCTAACAAGGTGCTAGCAGCAGTAGGGGAGTATGATAACTGTGATGATGAATCTGACATCTCTGAATGTAGCCTGCCTTTAAACGCTGTATTCGATTCACTTTCTATGACTTCACCCCCCAAGGAGCTGAAGGAAAAGAACTCTCACTGTTCTCTCCCTATTAAGATCCTGTGTTCAGGACAGTGGATTTCCAGTGCAGCTATGATTGACTCTGGTGCAGGTGGCAATTTCATGGATATTGCATTTGCCAAGGAACATGGTATTGAAATTCAGCAAAGAGCCTCTCCAATTACCATGGAAACAGTGGATGGGTCACCTTTAATCTCTGGGCCTGTGGATCAGGAGACCGTACCCCTTGAAATTGTGTTGGAGCCTAATCATCAGGAGCAACTTTCTTTCTTGCCAATTTCTTCTCCTCATTTTCCTGTGATTTTAGGCATTCCTTGGTTGCGTTATCAGAACCCAATTATCAACTGGGAGACCAAGGAGATTACCTTTCCAACAAGGAGCAACTCAGCGTTAACAGAAGCTGTCCCGGAGTCCATGGCTACGGAACCACATGTACAGGTATTTACTTTACCTCCAGCATATAAAGAGTTCTCTGACATCTGTGACAAGAAGAATGCAGATCAGCTTCCTCCACACAGGCATTATGACTGTCCCATTGAGCTGCTTCCTGGGGCAGCTATTCCTTTTGGTAATGTATACCCTTTGGCGGCACCTGAGCTTCAAGCCTTAAAGGAGTATATTGATGAAAATCTGGCCAAAGGCTTCATACGTCCTTCTTCCTCACCAGCAGGGGCACCTATATTTTTTGTTAAAAAGAAGGAATCGGCTCCAATATCTGTTAAGATGGCAGGGATATCTGTTGTGAATTCTGTTCTCGAACTCCCTCCTGTGGTTATGAATGGTACTTCGGCGAGTTCTGTTCATGGACTCCCTCTGGTGGCTGAGAGTGGAGCTGCTTGGTCTGAGGTTCTTTCTCCAGCTGATCTCGTTTAGGCCTTGGCTGGCTGCTCTATTTAACTCCACTCAGATCTTTACTTGATGCCAGCTGTTAATGTCCTAGTACTGGTTCAGTTCTCTTGGATCTTTCAGATGACCTGTCTACTTCAGCAAAAGCTAAGTCTCTGCTAGCTTATTTGTTATCATTGTTTCTTGTCCAGCTTTCTATCATGATTTTGTTCTGTTAGCTGGAAGCTCTGGGATGCAGAGTGGCACCACCGCGCCGTGAGTCGGTGCGGTGGTTTCTTTTGCACACTCTGCGTGGTTTTTTGTTAGTGTTTTATGCTGACCGCAAAGATACCTTTTCTATCCTCAGTCTGTTTAGTTAAGTCTGGCCTCCTATGCTGAAACCTGTTTCATTTCTGTGTTTGTGACTTCCATCTTAACTCACAGTCAATATATGTGGGGGCTGCCTATTTCTTTGGGGAATTTCTCTGAGGCAAGGTAGGCTGTATTTTCTATCTTTAGGGGTAGTTAGCTCTTAGGCTGTGAAGAGGCGTCTAGGCAGAGTCAGGAACGCTCCACGGCTATTTCTAGTTGTTGTGATAGGATTAGGGCTTGCGGTCAGCAGAGCTCCCACTTCCCAGAGCTCGTCCTGTATTACTAGTTTGCTTATCTGGTCATTTCTAGTGCTCCTAACCACCAGTTCAATCACAACAGTACAGCTGGCCAATAAAGTGTTAATGCATCTCAATAGAGGGATAAGAGAAGTTCTGAGACCATTTTTTTTTTTCTGCAGTGTGTTTTGTTTCTCTTTTCCCCTAAATCTCAGGGTGGTTCAGGACACAGGTGTAGATATGGACATTCAAGGTCTGTCCTCTTGTGTGGATCAACTCAATTCAAGGGTACAAAGCATTCAAGATTATGTAATTCAGAACCCGATGTTAGAACCCAGAATTCCAATTCCTGATTTGTTTTCTGGGGATAGATCTAAGTTCCTGAATTTCAAAAATAATTGTAGACTGTTTTTTGCTTTGAAACCCCGCTCCTCTGGTGACCCCATTCAGCAAGTAAAAATCGTTATTTCTTTGCTACGTGGCGACCCTCAAGACTGGGCATTTTCCCTTGCGCCAGCAGTTCCTGCATTGCGTAATGTTGATGCTTTTTTTCTGGCGCTTGGATTGCTTTATGATGAACCAGATTCAGTGGATCAGGCAGAGAAAATTTTGCTGGCTTTGTGTCAGGGTCAGGATGAAGCGGAGGTATATTGTCAGAAGTTTAGAAAGTGGTCTGTGCTTATGCAGCGCCCCAGAGTCCTGGTCGTTGCAGTACTGATGCTCCGCCGCTAAGGGGGGCTATGGTACGTCTGATGGCACTGAAGGAGTTCTTCTGACCAGGTATCACAGTCACCAATACACTTCACAGTCTGGCCTCCAGGAAGAGCTAAGGGTTCTATGTATTAGGCCACTCCTCACAATCTGGTAAAACTGGGGGTTAGGCAGAAAGTTAGACAGAAGCTGACTGGGTTGGAACCAGGCAACACCTTGTGGCAGAGGGTGTTGTAGGGGAAGATTCAGAGGGGTCCCTGTCAGGGGTGGGATCCTGACAGAGGCCTAGCAAACAGAAAGAACGTTACGGGACCGCGCCTGCACGATATAGCAGCGGTACCCCAAGAAAGGACAAGAAGCGAGGTTCATTGTGCTGAGTGAGAAACGAGATCAACGCAACAAGGAGAATACCAGTAGGAGTCGTGCTGTAAGACAAGGCAACATCCTATTGAGGCGCATAACCGGTGGCCGGAACTCCGAGGAAGTATAGAGCTCCAGGCCAAACTTCAAACCTACGGCAGGACAGTCAGTTATAGGCGGGCTGTCTCACCCAATTGACCCAGGAAGACACAAGGGGGGTAACAACAGGAGTGGGGCGACGCTAGAGTCCTGGAAGAGCTCCGAGCCTCCCCGTCATACGGGTGCGTCCTAACCATAAGATCTGGGGGACGTGGAAGAACATCAGAATCGAGTTGTGAGGGAACACGAGAAACAGACACAACAGTTGTGGGGACTATCCCGTGAGCACAGCAGGGGAGGACCACAACACACAAGCGCTAGAAGGTAGGCACAGATTTCCACCTGTGAAGGGAACTCTGGAGGTGCCATCGGACCGGCCAGGCTTGCGCAGCCTGGTTAACCGTATTCCGGATTGAGGATCCTGAAGTCTTCAGTAAAGAGGTAAAGAGACTGCAACTTGGTGTCCTCGTTATTTACTGCGACCTGCACCGCACCACCATAACATCATCACCATTCCCTCCACCTTTATTGTACGCCCCTCAGCAGGGTCACGGACCGGGTCTAGCCACCGTGACAACCCCAGAACAGAGACTTAGAGGCCCGGTACCGGGTACCCCTCGGCCCTGCGGCAGTGGGGGCGCTACACTTACTCAGTGGAATGAGTGTGCCCTGGCGGTAATGTTCAGAAAGGGTCTGTCTGAAGCCCTTAAGGATGTTATGGTGGGATTCCCCACGCCTGCTGGTCTGAATGAGTCTATGTCCTTGGCCATTCAGATCGATCGACGCTTACGTGAGCGTAAAAATGTGCACCATTTGGCGGTATTTTCTGAGCAGAAGCCTGAGCCTATGCAATGTGATAGGACCTTGACCAGAGCTGAACGGCAAGAATACAGACGTCAGAATGGGCTGTGTTTTTACTGTGGTGACTTCACTCATGCTATCTCTGATTGTCCTAAGCGCACTAAACGGTTCGCTAGGTCTGCCACCATTGGTACTGTACAGCCAAAATTTATTTTGTCCGTTACTCAGATTTGCTCTTTGTCGTCCTATTCTGTTATGGCATTTGTGGATTCAGGCGCTGCCCTGAATTTGATGGACTTGGAGTTTGCCAGACGCTGTGTTTTTTTCTTGGAGCCCTTACAGTATCCTATTCCATTGAGAGGAATTGATGCTACACCTTTGGCCAAGAATAAGCCTCAGTACTGGACTCAATTGACCATGTGCATGGCTCCTGCACATCAGGAGGATATTCGCTTTTTGGTGCTGCATAATCTGCATGATGTGGTCGTTTTGGGTTTGCCATGGCTACAGCTCCATAATCCAGTATTGGATTGGAAATCAATGTCTGTATCCAGTTGGGGTTGTCAAGGGGTACATGGGGATGTCCCATTGTTGTCTATTTCGTCTTCCCATCCTTCTGAAGTCCCTGAGTTCTTGTCAGATTACCGGGATGTATTTGATGAGCCCAAATCCAGTGCCCTACCTCCTCATAGGGATTGTGATTGTGCTATTAATTTGATTCCTGGTAGTAAGTTTCCGAAGGGCCGACTGTTCAATTTATCTGTGCCAGAACACGCCGCAATGCGGAGTTATATAAAGGAGTCCTTGGAGAAAGGGCATATTCACCCGTCGTCGTCACCGTTGGGAGCAGGGTTCTTTTTTGTGGCCAAGAAGGATGGTTCTCTGAGACCTTGTATAGATTACCGCCTTCTCAATAAAATCACCGTCAAATTTCAGTACCCTTTGCCGCTACTGTCTGATTTGTTTGCTCGGATTAAGGGGGCTAGCTGGTTCACCAAGATAGATCTTCGAGGGGTGTATAATCTTGTGCGTATTAAGCGGGGCGACGAATGGAAAACAGCATTTAATACGCCCGAGGGCCATTTTGAGTACTTGGTGATGCCATTCGGGCTTTCTAATGCTCCATCTGTGTTTCAGTCCTTTATGCATGACATCTTCCGAAAGTACCTGGATAGATTCATGATTGTATATTTGGATGATATTTTGGTCTTTTCGGATGATTGGGAGTCTCATGTGAAGCAAGTCAGAATGGTGTTCCAGGTCCTTCGTGCTAATTCCTTGTTTGTGAAGGGGTCTAAATGTCTCTTTGGAGTCCAGAAGGTTTCATTTTTGGGCTTCATTTTTTCCCCTTCTACTATCGAGATGGACCCTGTTAAAGTTCAGGCCATTTATGATTGGACTCGGCCTACTTCTGTGAAGAGCCTTCAGAAATTTCTGGGCTTTGCTAATTTTTACCGTCGCTTCATCGCCAATTTTTCTAGTGTTGTTAAACCATTGACTGATTTGACCAAGAAAGGTGCTGATGTGGTCAATTGGTCCTCTGCGGCCGTTGAGGCTCTTCAGGAGCTGAAGCGTCGTTTTTCTTCTGCCCCTGTGTTGTGTCAGCCAGATGTTTCGCTCCCGTTTCAGGTCGAGGTGGATGCTTCTGAGATTGGAGCAGGGGCTGCTTTGTCTCAAAGAGGTTCTGATGGCTCTGTGATGAAACCATGTGCTTTCTTTTCTAGAAAGTTTTCGCCTGCTGAGCGCAATTATGATGTGGGCAATCGAGAGTTGTTGGCGATGAAGTGGGCGTTTGAGGAGTGGCGACATTGGCTTGAAGGAGCCAAACATCGCGTGGTGGTCTTGACGGATCACAAGAATCTGACTTATCTCGAGTCTGCCAAGCGGTTGAATCCTAGACAGGCTCGATGGTCGCTGTTTTTCTCCCGCTTCAATTTTGTGGTTTCGTACCTTCCAGGCTCTAAGAATGTGAAGGCTGATGCCCTTTCAAGGAGTTTTGTGCCTGATTCTCCGGGAGTTCCTGAGCCGGCTGGTATTCTCAAAGAAGGGGTAATTTTGTCTGCCATCTCCCCTGATTTGCGGCGGGTGCTGCAGGAGTTTCAGGCTGATAGACCTGACCGTTGTCCAGCGGAGAAGCTGTTTGTCCCTGATAGATGGACTAGTAGAGTTATCTCTGAGGTTCATTGTTCGGTGTTGGCTGGTCATCCTGGAATCTTTGGTACCAGAGATTTGGTCGCTAGATCCTTTTGGTGGCCTTCCTTGTCACGAGATGTGCGTTCTTTTGTGCAGTCCTGTGGGACTTGTGCTCGGGCCAAGCCCTGCTGTTCTCGTGCCAGTGGGTTGCTTTTGCCCTTGCCGGTCCCGAAAAGGCCTTGGACGCATATTTCCATGGATTTTATTTCTGATCTCCCTGTCTCTCAGAGGATGTCAGTTATCTGGGTGGTTTGTGATCGCTTCTCGAAGGTGGTCCATTTGGTACCTTTGCCTAAATTGCCTTCCTCCTCTGATTTGGTTCCATTGTTTTTCCAGCATGTGGTTCGTTTACATGGCATTCCGGAGAACATCGTGTCGGACAGAGGTTCCCAGTTTGTTTCAAGATTTTGGCGGTCCTTTTGTGCTAAGATGGGCATTGATTTGTCTTTTTCTTCAGCTTTCCACCCTAAGACAAATGGCCAAACCGAACGAACCAATCAGACTTTGGAAACATATCTGAGATGCTTCGTTTCTGCTGATCAGGATGATTGGGTGTCCTTCTTGCCTTTGGCTGAGTTCGCCCTTAATAATCGGGCCAGCTCGGCCACTTTGGTTTCGCCTTTTTTCTGTAATTCTGGTTTCCACCCTCGTTTTTCTTCAGGGCAGGTTGAGCCTTCGGACTGTCCTGGTGTGGATTCGGTGGTGGACAGGTTGCAGCAAATTTGGACTCACGTAGTGGACAATTTGACGTTGTCCCAGGAGAAGGCTCAACGTTTCGCTAACCGCCGTCGCTGTGTTGGTCCCCGACTTCGTGTTGGGGATTTGGTTTGGTTGCCGTCTCGTTATGTTCCTATGAAGGTTTCGTCTCCTAAGTTTAAGCCTCGTTTCATTGGTCCTTATAAGATTTCTGAAATTCTTAATCCTGTGTCATTTCGTTTGGACCTTCCAGCTTCTTTTGCCATCCATAATGTGTTCCATAGGTCGTTATTGCGGAGATATGTGGCTCCTGTGGTTCCCTCCGTTGATCCTCCTGCCTCGGTGTTGGTTGAGGGGAGTTTGGAGTATGTGGTGAAGATTTTGGATTCTCGTATTTCGAGACGGAAACTTCAGTACCTAGTCAAGTGGAAAGGTTATGGTCAGGAGGATAATTCCTGGGTGGTTGCCTCTGATGTTCATGCTGCCGATCTTGTTTGTGCCTTTCATTTGGCTCGTCCGGATCGGCCTGGAGGCTCTGGTGAGGGTTCGGTGACTCCTCCTCAAGGGGGGGGTACTGTTGTGAATTCTGTTCTCGAACTCCCTCCTGTGGTTATGAATGGTACTTCGGCGAGTTCTGTTCATGGACTCCCTCTGGTGGCTGAGAGTGGAGCTGCTGGGTCTGAGGTTCTTTCTCCAGCTGATCTCGTTTAGGCCTTGGCTGGCTGCTCTATTTAACTCCACTCAGATCTTTACTTGATGCCAGCTGTCAATGTCCTAGTACTGGTTCAGTTCTCTTGGATCTTTCAGATGACCTGTCTACTTCAGCAAAAGCTAAGTCTCTGCTAGCTTATTTGTTATCATTGTTTTTTGTCCAGCTTTCTATCATGATTTTGTTCTGTTAGCTGGAAGCTCTGGGATGCAGAGTGGCACCACCGCGCCGTGAGTCGGTGCGGTGGTTTCTTTTGCACACTCAGCGTGGTTTTTGTTAGTGTTTTATGCTGACCGCAAAGATACCTTTTCTATCCTCAGTCTGTTTAGTTAAGTCTGGCCTCCTATGCTGAAACCTGTTTCATTTCTGTGTTTGTGACTTCCATCTTAACTCACAGTCAATATATGTGGGGGCTGCCTATTTCTTTGGGGAATTTCTCTGAGGCAAGGTAGGCTGTATTTTCTATCTTTAGGTGTAGTTAGCTCTTAGGCTGTGAAGAGGCATCTAGGCAGAGTCAGGAACGCTCCACGGCTATTTCTAGTTGTTGTGATAGGATTAGGGCTTGCGGTCAGCAGAGCTCCCACTTCCCAGAGCTCGTCCTGTATTACTAGTTTGCTCATCTGGTCATTTCTAGTGCTCCTAACCACCAGTTCAATCATAACAGATATCCCCCTGAGGAAGACTCTTGGGAACCTGTGGAAAACATCAATGCCCAACAGAAGATTTCTCGTTTTCATCAGAGATTCCCTGAGAAACCAGGTCCAGGATCATCCTGAGGCCACTTCTAAGGAGGGAGTAATGTCAGGACTCTGAACATTTTTTACCTTTTGTGCATTACTGCCCTTTTCCGAGATGGTGTCTTTGGTCTCATGTGCACTGTGTCTTCCTGCTATAAAACTCCACCCCAGCCTTCAGTCTGTGCTAGAGTATTCTGCCTTGCATCCAGCTCCTGACCTCTGATTACTCCCTGGCTATATACCTGCTCCTGTGAACCTGTGTGGTGATCCTGCTCCTCTGCTCTGAGTTCCTGCTGCATACACCAGTTCCAGGAATCCTCCTTCATCTGCTGCTCGTATTTACTTCCATCTGCATTTGCTGGACATGTAAGCTGTTTGCTGCTCTGCAAAAACCTGAGACTATTAAGCAGGCCTCCCTGGTTGAGCTATTATTTGAACTGCCTTATAAGCTTATCTATCTGTGTTTGGACTAAGACAAGGATTTATTCGTGTCAAGTATCCTCAAGAATAATTGTGCTTCACAGACTTTCTGTATGATTGCATTTTCCTCTGAAGTTTCCTATAGACTGCTGAGCTGCATTTGATATTTGCACCAAGTGTTGTGGACTTGAGTTTCTCTCTGCACCTGTTTGAATCACCGTGTGATAATAGACTTTACCACTTATAAAACTGTGTCCTGTAGTTGTCTTGTTCCACGCAAAGAGTCTCCTGAGTTATCCCCTATAATTATTACACTATCTACTGTATCTATCCCATATCTATCTATCCCATATCTATTTATCGCATATCTATCCATCTATCTATCTATCTATCTATCTATCTATCTATCTATCTATCTATCTATCTATCTATCTATCTATCCCATATCTATCTATCTATCTATCTATCTATCTATCTATCTATCTATCTATCTATCTATCCCATATCTATCTATCTCTCTATCTATCTATCTATCTATCTATCTATCTATCTATCTATCTATCCCATATCTATCTATCTATCTATCTATCTATCTATCTATCTATCTATCTATCTATCTATCTATCCCATATCTACAGTGCCTTGCAAAAGTATTTTGCTCCCTGGAACTTTTCAACCTTTTCCCACACATCATACTTCAAACGTAAAGATACCAAATGTACAGTAAATTTGTGGTGAAGAATCAACAAGTGGAACACAATTGTGAAGTTGAACGAAATTTATTTTTTATTTTACATTTTTGTGGAAATTCAAAAACTGAAAAGTGGGGCGTGCAATATTATTTGGCCCCTTTAACTTAATACTTTGTTGCGCCACCTTTTGCTGCGATTACAGCTGCAAGTCGCTTGGGGTATGTCTCTATCAGTTTTGTACATCGAGAGACTGAAATTCTTGCCCATTTTTCCTTGGCAAACAGCTAGGGCTCAGTGAGGTTTGATGGAGATCGTTTGTGAACAGCAGTTTTCAGATTTTTCCACAGATTCTCGATTGGATTGAGGTCTGGACTTTGACTTGGCCATTCTAACACCTGGATACATTTATTTGTGAACCATTCCATTGTAGATTTTGCTTTATGTTTAGGATCATTGTCTTGTTGGAAGACAAATCTCCGTCCCAAACTCAGGTCTTTTGCAGTCTCAAACAGGTTTTCTTCAAGAATGGTCCTGTATTTGGCTCCATCCATCTTCCCATCAATTTTAACCATCTTCCCTGTCCCTGCTGAAGAAAAGCAGGCCAAAACCATGATGCTGCCACTACCATGTTTGACAATGGGGATGGTGTGTTCAGGGAGATGAGCTGTTTTGCCTTTACGCCAAACTCCCAGGTGGCTTGTTGCAAACTTTAAGGCTATGTGCACACGTTGCTGTTTTTACCGCGGAACCGCAGCGATTTTGACGCTGCGGGTCCGCAGCAGTTTCCATTGCGTTTACAGTTACGTGTAAACCTATGGAAACCGCAATCCGCTGTGCACATGCTGCGGGAAAAACCGCGCAGAAACACAGCGGTTTACATTCCGCAGCATGTCACTTTGTGCGGATCTGCAGCGATTTTGCACCCATTGACTTCCATTGTGTCAGCAAAACCCGCAGCAAACCCACAGATATAAAAAGATCAGCGGTTTTGCTGCAGGTTTGGGTGTAAAAAAACGCTGCAGATCGGAAGTGATGTCAGGCGGGAGGAAGTGTGTGGGCGGAGAGGAAGTCTGAAGTCACCAGTCACTGTCATGGAGGGATACCGTCGCATGATCGATGTCGGACGTCTGATTGACCTGGTATGTATGTATGTATGTATGTGTGTATGTGTCTGTCTGTGTGTGTGTGTCTGTGTGTGAAGTCTGTGTGTGTGCGTCTGTCTGTGTGTGTCTGTGTCCCCATGCGACGATAGTGGCACCAATTGTACTGAGTCGCCATATGGGACTACTGCTCCCATCCGGTATTAGGATGGGAGAGTAGTTCCTGTGTCCGGCGACTCAGTACAATTGTCAGTAAAAGACAAAACACATACACATACAATACACATATACAATACACGTAACATACATGACAGACATTACATACACCATATAACATAGAGTATATACTCACAGCACACTGGTACGCGAAGCCCTCGGTCCCCTAGGGAAAAAGTCCCCCAAAAAATAAAACAAATCCATACTCCCTGTCCGCAGATATCCCAACGAGTGTCCCACGCCGATCGCTTGCTCTCCGGCAATACACTACCAGGAGCAAAGCTTTCCCAGAGTACTGCGGCTCAAACGTCTCTATTTACGGCACTAGAGCTGTGTGTGATCTTTCCCACACAGCACTGCCGTAAAGCGAGAGTACCGGGGTCAATGAACGCCAGTAAACTCTCTCGCGCATGCGCAGTTACACACAGACAGCAGCAATAGCTCCTGTCAGTGTGTTGCAGCCGTAGAGAGCAGACACATCTCCTGATGTGTCTGTTCTCCATGGCAGATCGTCGTGGGACACTCGTTATGGGATATCTGCGGACAGGGAGTATGAATTTGGTTTGTTTTTTTTACTTTTTTTGCAGGACGAGGGTCTTCAGGTGGATTGAGCGTGCAATAAAGGACTTGTCAAAAAGCGTTTGTGATAATTTCATTAAAAATTTTTTCTAGTGTCTGTGGTTTTATTTAACACTTTAATAGGATTAATAATGGATAGGCGTCTTATTGACGCCTCTCCATTATTAACCCGGCTTAATGCCACCTTACAATAGCAAGGTGGCATTAACCCCTTATTACCCCATATCCCACCGCTACACGGGAGTGGGAAGAGAGGGGCTAAGTGCCGGAATTGGCGCATCTTACAGATGCGCCATTTCTGGGGCAGCTATGGGCTGTTATTTGTAGCCAGGGGGGGGCAAATATCCATGGCTCCTTCCTTGGCTATGAATATCAGCCCGCAGCTGTCTGCCTAGCCTTTTTGGCCAAAAAATATAGGGGGACCCTACGTAATTTTTTTTTGGGGGGCTCCCTATATTTTATAGCCAAAAAGGCTACGCAGACAGCTGCGGGCTGATATTAATAGCCTGGGAAGATCCATGGGTATTTTAACCCCTTCCCTGGCAACAAATATTGGTCCGCAGCTGTCTGCCTAGCCTTTCTGGCCAAAAAATATAGGGGGACCCTACGTCTTTTTTTTTTTGGGATCCCGTGTGTGGGATCCGTGTGATGTCCGTGTGTCTGCTTTTGTGTCTGTGTGCTGTGCGTGTTTCCGTGTTCGTATATAGCAACAATTTTTTAAATGTTAACACTATGACAGGAAAAATGCACACAGACAGCACACGGATAGCACACAGACAGCATCCGTGTGTGGTACGTGTTTACACGGACCCATTGACTTTATGGGTCCGTGTGATCCATGCGCTCCCACAAACACAGACATGTCTCCGTGTTTTGCAAACGGACACACGGTGCATGATATCACACTGACATCTGCAGAGACACATTTATTTTAATAGAAACTGGCATAATTTGGTGTTTGCCTTGCTTGTCTGACTTTGGGTTAGGGTAGGGGTGATGTTAATATATATCTAATTTTTTTTTACATTTTTGCTGTAAAGGAAACCTTAAACCTCCAACATGGAAGTAGAGCTAAGCCCACCGGCATCAGGGGCTTATCTACCCATTCTGGCGCAGGCGTACTTTATCTCCCTGTTGAGGGCACAGCAAAGTACTGCATTGCGGAGGTGCCGGGCTTCTCTGACCTTTCACGGCACCTGCGCACTGCAGTACTTTGCTCTGCCCTCAACAGGGAGATAAAGTACGCCTGCGCTGGAGCCGCAGCGTGAATACAAAATGACGTCATCACAACAAGATTTTAGGATACATCGGGGGGTTATCTATAGCATTACATAATGCATTACAGAATACTGTAGATAAGCCCCTGATGCTGGTGGGCTTAGCTCATGTTCGATTTTGGGGGTGACAGTATGCAATGACACTATTCTATTCATTGTAGGTTCTTGATATACCTGCTATTTGGGATGCCGCAGATGTGTCCTATAAAGACAAATATTATCGTGACCATTGCTGGACCAAGATTTTGAGGGACCTTTATCCCGAGTGGGATTCCCTGTCCATTGCCAGCCAATTGGAAATTGGTAATTATAATGTTACCGATTATTATTAAAGTTTATTATAAATTTACTTTGACAATATATATATATATATATATATATATATGTTTTTTTCTTAGAAAAACATTTCCCTTTTATGACGAGCTGCAATTCCTGATGACAGGCCGGACTTTGCGGAGGTATGTTATAAACCACTAACATATGTAGCCTCATCAATGTTGCCATGTGGTGTAGCACAGTTGGCTTCGTATTGAACGCTGTGTCCTGCCGCAGCGTTCAATACACAGCATCCAGATGTTATACCATAGTGAAGAGAGGATTTTCAGAAATCTTGTTTGCACTATGATTCCAAAGATGGAGTTGTGAGACCTATGGCACCACACCGTGTCTATTTATCTTGTGTTGGCACTTTGACTGCGCAAGATAACTAGCACATTGTTTGGATAGCATGTGGTGATAACGCATGTGTTAAATGAAAACATGCATTATCAGCACACATGCAAAAAAGTGAACAGCGTTTTGGACGAAGCGGCCTTTATGCTGTCCCAAAAATGTTGCTCCTCCGCAGCGGTCATAATTAATTATTTTTTTCCTTTTCTCGCACAGGACTGAGGGAAACCTTTCTACTCCTCCTTCTGTGGATGACACCTCCGAAGATGGAGCAGGCAGTTCCTCTGGAGCGGGAGGGACAATTTCTCCATCTGTTACCACAGCTTCTGCTGGTGCCACATGTTCAGCAGCTGCTGCAGGCACATCAACTTCAGCAGCTGTTGGATCATCTGGTACGGCAGAAGCTGTGGTAACGGAGAAGAGAGCTGCCTATCCGGTGGAGAGTCCAGTAAAAAAAAAAAAAAAAGAGGATAAAACTGAGAAGATTGCTAGCGACACACTAGATTTACTTAAAAAATCCTCAACTGAGGACCATTGTGATTTTTTTGCTTTGACCATTGCACGAAAGGCTCGCTCACTGCCACCAGATAGGCAGTCTCTCTTTATGTCTATGTGCCAAACGTCCCTCACCGCTTTGGAGGACCCTGCTCCAATTCAGTCTTATGAGGATATTTTGACGGGGGTTTTTGGACTCTTTCAGCCACGATCGAAACCCAGGGAACCTAAAGCCAGAGCGCCTTCCTACAACCAACCGGCCATAAATTTTTCGGAAGGAGGAAACACACGCCTGGGACCATCTCCAACTCAAAATTTCTGCACAGACCCAACTAGCTCCTATGGCTATTCGCAGGAATACACCTACTTGCATTAAGATGCAATTGTTTTTCCAAAAATCTATAGTTTCACAGGGCACGTTGCCGCCCAATTCTGTTTTTCATATTGAAAAAATATTGACATTTGTTTGTCAAAATTTATTTGCTTGTTAAATAAATTATGGAGCGGCCCCCAAACGCAGGGCAGCGGGGTACTCGGTCCTGGGTCTCTCGGTTCTGGGGATGTCACGGTGGCCCGACCCGGTCCTTGGCCCTGCTAATGGGCGCCCAATAAAAGGTGTAGGTGACGGTGCAAGTCGCAGTCTCTTTACCTCTTTACTGAAGGCTTCGGCATCCGCAATCCAGAGCACTGCTAACAGGGCTGGCTGAGACCGGCCGGTCTGAAGGCACATCCAGAGTTCCCCTTGCAGGTGGAAATCAGTAGCCTTCCTACCAGCGCCTGTGTGTTGTACCTCCCTGCTGAGCACCACGGGATAGTCCTCACAACTGTCGTGTTTGTTTCTGTTCTTTCTCTCCGTCCCCCAGATGATATGGATGAGACGCACCCGTATGACGGGGTAGGCTTGGAGTTATTTTATAGGGACCCTAGAGACGCCCCTCTCCCACAATTGCCTCCGTTGTCTTCATTAGGTGTAAAGGTGAGACAGCCAACCTAGAGTTAACTGCCCTGCCGTAGTTCAAAGTAATGCGTAGAGCCTATTACTTCCTCGGTGCTCCGGCCACCGGCTACACGCCTAAGAAGGATGTTGCCGATCTCGGGGCACGACTCCTTCTGGTTCTATCTCCTTTGTGCTGTGATCCCGTTTCTCGCTTCTCCACAATATACTTCGCTTCGTGTCCTTTCTTAGGAGTCTGCCGCTATACGGTTGTAAGAGGGTGAACTGTAGTCCCACTGAGAGGGCACTAGGACCCTGTGGTTTTTGCTTGCTGCAGCAGAGAACAGACCCTGCAAAACTCCCGGAGACAATGTGTGCTGGGGGGTGGGGTCTGGTGTCTCGTGTGTAAAGTGAAACAAGGAAGTGGGAGCAGAGAGAGAAAGGCGGGAAGAAAAGGCAGAAGCTGCGGTGACATCTTAAAAGAGACTGTGTGTGGATTTACTGCGAGTGTGTTTGGAGGCAAAGAAGCTTTTGAGAGACTTTTGTTGCTAGCGTTTCCTGGAGAAGAGCTAACCCTTTATCTAAGAAAAGACTGAGACTTTACTACAAACCCAGTATGTATTTGGAAGTCTGTGATTCCCTGTGCATTGAGTGAACAAACAAGTCTGGACAGACTGCTGATACAGAGACGGACGGGTTGTCGTGGAAGCATTCCTAGGAGCTACAGAAGCAGAAACAACATCGTGAGACCACTAAGTCCCCGGCGTTTGGGCTCGGCATCGGCCGACAAGACAAGAGGAGCTTGCTGTAACTTATTGGCGCTGAAGATATGGACTGGCTGCAGCCTGTGCGAATTCCTGCCTGAGAGGAGATCCATCTCAGGATACGGTACCATAAGTTATAGATACCCGGGTATCCCTGCTCAGAGTGTTTAATTGTGACTTTAGAGGTGTATCTTATATTAGAGTTGTGTAAGTTATACTCAGTGTGCCGTTCCAGGGGCTCCCTTGATAACACTACATTCAATTTACACTTGTACCTGTTTTTGGTTGCCCTGTTAGGTAAATTTCTTACTAGTCTGTTGTAGCATACAGTTCTCAGGAGACCTTGGAGTGGCACAGTGATTTCAGCTGCTGCTGAGCTGGTGTATCTTTGGGGTGCATCTGCCTTAATATTCTCCATATTACCTTTATTATTTTGCCTTTGAGTAAATACCGTTAGAGATTTCTGCCTTGGTCTTGGTTTGTGACTCACTGGATCTTATTCGGACCTCTGGTCGTTACATTTTTGGCGTAGTCGGCAGGATCCAGTGTTTGTCATGGACGAGGGCGAGGGTAGAAATGACCCCGCTGTATCCGCATCCTCCTCGGGGGTTGGGGTTCCCCTGGCAGCCACGGCGATTTCGGGAGGGTATGTGCCTGTAGGAGCTTTACTTCAGCACATGCCGAAATACGACGGGCGCAATATGGCGTTGCAAGATTGGGCTGAGAGAATCCGGAATATTCTGCGCATGTGTAATTTGACCCCTGCGTTACGCGCTGAGCTGGCATTAAATGCACTGGAGGGCGATATTAGACGTATGGTGATGGTGCGCCCAGAATCAGAGAGGGATACGTTAGAAAAGATTTTGGAACTGTTAGAGGGGAGTTTGGGGGGCCGAGCGCGTGTGGCCCAGCTTCGGTCCCTATTCATTAATCGTCCCCAGAGAGAGTGTGAGTCCCTGATGCAGTACTCTAATATCTTGCAAGAGACGCTGAATGAGATGCAGCGACTAGACCAGGGGGCCATGGGAGCGTTCCGGGAGGTAGACCGCTTGCTCCGGGATCAATTCATCACCGGTTTAGCCAATAGACTTCTCCGGGACAAACTGTTGGAAATGGCCCGGGCTGCACCAGAATTATCCTTCTGGCAGATTTACCGAGCTGCAGTGGAAAGGGAAGAGAAATCTGCCCATGTGCCTGAGGGGTCAGTGAACAGTGCCCAGCTGGAGGAAGGTGGGTCATCAGGGTCAGGGGGAGAGGGGCTGGTAAGCGTGGTACAAGCTTTGCGTGCTGAGGTGAAGGAGTTGAAGCTGAAATTGTCTCAACTGACAGTTGATCCCGCCTCTACCCCCTCACGGGGGCCTCCTGCTCCACCCCCTGGAACGGTGACCCCACAGACGGCCAGGTCGTCCTATCAGAATGAGTCAAGCCCTCGTCCACGAGGAGCAATCACCTGCTGGAAGTGTGGGCGCCAGGGACACATCTCTCGTTACTGCCGGACGCTTGCAGCCCCAGAAACCCCGCAGCAGCCCCACCCACACAAAGCCCTCGACGGAATGAGCAAGATTTGTTTGCATGTAGTCCAGTGATAGAAGCAGAGTTTGAAGGGCGGAAGATGAGGTGCTTGGTTGACACGGGATCCGAATGTACTATAATGCCTCTAGAAGTATATGAGAGATACTTCAGTCGACTAGTGATTCCAGAGGATGGCCGAGTGATACGACTGACCGCCGCAAATAATGGTCAATTGTCAGTCAAGGGAATCGTGTGGATGCAACTAAAAATGTTTGGTCAAGAGCTGGGACAGAAAGGGGTAGTGCTGGTGGATCACCCCCCTAGAAGAGGGATGGAAGTGACGCTCGGAATGAACGTGCTGTGAGACTTGAATCACCAGATGTATGCCAGTGAAGGACCCCGATACTGGGCCCGTGCGACCAGACACCGACCCACACAGAGAATTCTACACCGTCTAGTGCTGAGTTGCGACTTGCTGAAAAGTGCGGTCCCAGGTGGCCGGGTGGGCCGGGTCCGAGTGACTTCGAGGGCCCCGATCCTGCTGGGACCCAGACAAGAGGAACTCTTAATGCTGCCTGTGGGAGCTGCACAGAGATTGAATGGGCTTGAAGTGCTACTTGAGCCCGCCCGAGAGGGTTCATTTGCCAAGGTACATGTGGCCCGGTCTCTGGCGATTGTGAAGAATGGACGAGTGCCGGTCCGATGCATCAATGTTTTAGATGAAGCTGTTGCAATTCCCGCTGGAACCATACTGGCTGAACTGTTCGTGCCGGCAGAAAAGGTGCCGGAAAATGCAGGATTCGAACTGCGACCAGACCAACAGTCATCCTGGGCCTTTGCGGTCGAGGTAGGCCGGACTGAGCCTCCTACGGAGGAATGGAATGGTCATGTGATCATGGAGCAGATGGGAGTGGATCGGGAGAAGCTGACCCCCGTGCAGTTGGAGCAGTTGGAGATAGTTTTGTGGGAACATCAAGAGACCTTTTCCCGACATGGAGAGGACTTCGGGTGCACCCAGACGATTGAGCATGAGATTCCAACGGGGGATACTCCACCCATTAGAGAAAGATATCGTCAAATTCCTCCAGAGGTGAAGAGCATGGTGGCCAGTATGCTGGACAACCAAGTGATCCGAGAGAGCCGGAGTCCCTGGGCGGCCCCTGTAGTCTTGGTCCGCAAGAAGGATGGGACACTCCGATTTTGTGTGGACTATCGAAAATTGAACGCCCACACCGTACGGGACGCATATCCTTTACCTCGTATTGAAGAATCCCTGTCGGCCCTGGGTCGGGCCAAGTATTTCTCAACGTTGGATTTGGCAAGCGGGTACTGGCAGGTCCCAATGGCTGAAAAAGATCGGGCCAAGACGGCGTTTGTCTTGCCAATGGGGCTCTTTGAGTTCAACCGGATGCCCTTTGGCCTCGCTACCGCCCCGGGAACCTTCCAACGCCTCATGGAACATTGCTTAGGCGATCTAAATTTTGAATCAGTCCTGATATATCTAGATGACATTGTGGTGTTCGGAACCTCATTTGAAGATCATCTGGAGAAGCTGCGTCAAGTTCTCCGGCGGCTCAAGAGCTACGGCCTGAAAATAAAGCAAAAAAAATGTCAATTGTTTCGAAACCAGATTGAATATTTGGGGCATCTGGTGACCCCGGACGGGGTACTACCGATAGCCAGTAAGATTAAGGCGGTACAAGAGTGGCCACCTCCTTGTGACCTGCGAGAAGTGCGGGCGTTCCTGGGCCTAGCAGGATACTATCGGCGGTTTGTGCCTAAATTCTCACAAGTGGTGAGTCCCTTGAACAAACTTTTGAGAGGGACAGCGCTGGGTCCTCGAAACCGCCCCATTCCATGGGGACCCCTACAGAAAAAGGCATTTGATGAAGTGAAAACCGCCCTAACGAGTGCTCCATTGCTGGCATATGCCCAGTTTGACACCCCTTTTTTGTTGTATACCGATGGTAGTCTTCATGGGTTGGGGGCAGTACTAGCACAGGTGCAGGACGGCCGAGAGCGAGTGATTTCTTATGGCAGCAGGTCTTTAAGAGACTCCGAGCGAAATCCGGCTAACTACAGCTCATTCCGGCTGGAATTGCTGGCCCTGGTGTGGGCAATGACAGAACGCTTCGCCGAGTATCTAACAGGAGCTGAGGTGCTAGTCATGACAGATAACAACCCGCTAGCTCACTTAGAGAATGCAAAACTGGGAGCGTTGGAGCAGCGGTGGGTCGCCAGACTAGCCAAGTTCGATTACCACATTAAATTTCGCTCTGGTCGAGAAAACGGCAATGCAGATGCATTGTCAAGAGTGCCCCTTGGGTCATCAGGGGAAGATGTTGACGAACAACTTGAGGACACTGAAACTCCAGCTTTGGGGCAGATACCTATCTTCCAAAGTGTGGTACACTCAAGTGGGGTGGCCACCGGGATGCCCTGTGTCCTGGGTAAAACATCCTCAGATTGGACAAAAGTCCAGGATGAGTGTCCGGATGTTGCACTTGTGCGCCGTTGGGTACAAAACAAGGTCTGGCCCAGTGCAGAGGACAAGGCTCAGTTGTCCATGGAAGGAATGAAACTCCTTCGACAATGGGATAAATTGTGTGTGGAACAAGGTCTTTTGTATCGTAAGGTGTACCTGCCATCGGAGCTGCAGCATCGGTACCAACTGATAATTCCTGTGGGGATGGGTCCAGTGGTCGCTCGTGAGGCGCATGAGAAGGGGGCCCATTTTGGAAGTGAAAAGACACTTCAGTGGTTGCAGCGAGTCCTCTACTGCCCTGAGTTGGGAAGGATGGTGGCCGACGCGTGTCGGCAGTGCCGAATTTGTGGGCTCAACAAAAGCCCTGAGCAGCGGGCTCCCACACAGTCTATTAAGACTCCAGCTCCGCTGGAGCTACTCATGATTGACTACGTGTTGATAGGGTACTCTACGTCAGGGTACTCCTATTGCCTGGTAATGACAGATCACTTTACCAAGTATGCTGTGGCGGTGCCGACAAGAGATCAGACGGCCAAGTCGGCGGCTGAGGCCGTGTGCCGACATTTCTTCCAAGTGTTCGGGTGTCCGCAGAGAGCACATTCAGATCAAGGGGCCTGCTTTCAGGGGACGCTGATGAAGGAGTTGCACCAGCTCTATGGTATCGAGCAGTCGAGAACAACGCCTTACCACCCTCAGGGTAACGGGGCGTGTGAGCGTTTTAATCGGACCTTGTTGCAAATGTTGAGGTCCTTAGAGAGTCAGCAACAGACACGCTGGCCTGAGTATCTCCCCGAATTGATGTGGGCTTACAATAACGGTGCACAGTACTACTGGTTACTCGCCACACATGTTGATGTTTGGTAGACCTGGCCGAGACATTGAGGATTTGAACATGCCAGATCCCTCCTCCGTCCCCCTTCGGACTGCATCCGAGTGGGTACGAGAGCATCGGCGGCGGTTGAGGGTGGTGCATCAGGTGGTGGGCGACCGCCTTCGCCAGGTGGTTCATAGAGACACGCGACCCGTACAAACAGAATTGTTCTCTCCGGGAGACAGAGTGTTGGTGAGGACAAAACGACGGTCAGGAAAGCTGAGTGACCGATGGGAGGCGATACCGTATCTGATAAAAAAACAGGTGAATCCTCAGATTCCAGTGTACGAGGTCGAACCGGTGGGGACAGGGAGGCCCACCCGTAATTTGCACCGTAACATGCTACAACGGTGCTGGTTTGAAGATTCGGCGCCTATCCCCCTAGAGCCAGAGGCCATGTTCCAAGGGGCGGGAACTCTGAATGATCTTGAGTTTGATGGTGTGCTTACTCCTGCGCCTGCTTATTTGCCCCCTGTGACCAATCTTGAGTTTGATGGTGTGCTGACTCCTGCGCCTGCTTATTTGCCCCCTGTGACCGATCTGGCCTCGGGTGATGAGAATGTTGGGGATATGGAGGATGTTGTTGGGGAGAGTGCATCAGGTCAACTGCTTGGTCCTGACACTGTATCACAGGACATCGAGCCGCAGGAGGAGACAACTCCACTTGCGCCCACTAACACGACCACGGAAGAGACTTTAGCTCCCTCTAAGGTTGCACCTGTTGATGTAGGACTCAGGAGAACTACACGATCTACGGCAGGAATACCGCCTCAGCGATATGCTCAAGATGAATTTGAGTGGGAAGGTATGTCGAGGACGCCAACCTCTAGTGGGGTGGCATGTAAGAGGGTGAACTGTAGTCCCACTGAGAGGGCACTAGGACCCTGTGGTTTTTGCTTGCTGCAGCAGAGAACAGACCCTGCAAAACTCCCGGAGACAATGTGTGCTGGGGGGTGGGGTCTGGTGTCTCGTGTGTAAAGTGAAACAAGGAAGTGGGAGCAGAGAGAGAAAGGCGGGAAGAAAAGGCAGAAGCTGCAGTGACATCTTAAAAGAGACTGTGGATTTACTGCGAGTGTGTTTGGAGGCAAAGAAGCTTTTGAGAGACTTTTGTTGCTAGCGTTTCCTGGAGAAGAGCTAACCCTTTATCTAAGAAAAGACTGAGACTTTACTACAAACCCAGTACGTATTTGGAAGTCTGTGATTCCCTGTGCATTGAGTGAAGAAACAAGTCTGGACAGACTGCTGATACAGAGACGGACGGGTTGTCGTGGAAGCATTCCTAGGAGCTACAGAAGCAGAGACAACATCGTGAGACCACTAAGTCCCCGGCGTTTGGGCTTGGCATCGGCCGACAAGACAAGAGGAGCTTGCTGTAACTTATTGGTGCTGAAAATATGGACTGGCTGCAGCCTGTGCGGATTCCTGCCTGAGAGGAGATCCATCTCAGGATACGGTACCATAAGTTATAGATACCCGGGTATCCCTGCTCAGAGTGTTTAATTGTGACTTTAGAGGTGTATCTTATATTAGAGTTGTGTAAGTTATACTCAGTGTGCCGTTCCAGGGGCTCCCTTGATAACACTACATTCAATTTACACTTGTTCCTGTTTTTGGTTGCCCTGTTAGGTAAATTTCTTACTAGTCTGTTGTAGCATACAGTTCTCAGGAGACCTTGGAGTGGCACAGTGATTTCAGCTGCTGCTGAGCTGGTGTATCTTTGGGGTGCATCTGCCTTAATATTCTCCATATTACCTTTATTATTTTGCCTTTGAGTAAATACCGTTAGAGATTTCTGCCTTGGTCTTGGTTTGTGACTCACTGGATCTTATTCGGACCTCTGGTCGTTACACGGTACAGGCACGGCTCCGTAACGATCTGTCTGTGTTAGGCCGCTGTCAGGATCCCACCCCTGACAGGTCCTCTCTCGAACTCTCCCCAGCTACTTTCTCCCTAACTTCCTATCCAACCTCCAGTTTTACCCATGTGTGAGGAGTGGCCTAGTAAATAGGACCTTTTGCTCCCCCTGGCGGCCGGAGTGTGAAGTGTAATGTGTGACTGTGATACCTGGCAAGGTGAACTCTTTTAGTGCAATCAGACATACCATCACTCCCCCTGGTGGAAGAGCGACGCCACTGCAACGACCAGACTCTGGGGCGCTGCAATTAATGTTGATAAAATGTCATCTCTGATTTTTATATACTTAACGTACTTAGCGGACAAGGCCTCTATGTTGGACGGTGTCATGGGTATATGGGCGCTGGACTATGGGATGGAGGTAGTGACATGGGTATATGGGCGCTGGACTATGGGATGGAGATTGGGTGTATGGGCACTGGACAATGGGATGGAGAAGAATCAATCATTAAAAATTTTCTACAAACAACACTTATTTGATTGAAAAATAACCACATGAAAGTAACAATTTTTTTTATTAACCAGCAATAAAAATTAATTTTTTTGTTCCCCCAAAAAAATAACAATAACAATAAACAAAATTGAATATCGATCTTGAATTAGATAAATAGGGATCTTGACTTCTTCTAGCTTTTGGTATAGATCTTGCCATCTTTTATTGGTCGGTCAATGTTCTTCCATCCTTCTCTGCTGCTCAGGCTGCCCAACAGCAGCACAGGAGTATTGCCAGTGCACGGCACCTTCTGGACTCATAAAGTAGTCAGTGAAGGATTCTCTCACACGCACACCCGAGTTGGAGGGCCTTCCCAGACCCACGTTGACCACTGGATTAAATACTGGCTGCTGGTACTCCACATCTACGTCAGTGTTGTACTCACGAGCGTAGTTGTGGAGTACACAGCATACCTTAATCACAGTGTCAACGGTGTCAGTATCCAGCTGGATGGGTGTGTGAAAGATCCTCCACTGACTAGTCATGATCCCAAAAGGTGGATTCTACATATCTGCGTGCACGACTCAGCCGATAATCAAAAATCCTTCGCTGGGCATTCAGTCCCCTTCGTGGGTACGGGCGCAGCAGGGTTGTCGTTAAGGGAAACGCCTCATCCGATACCATCACAAAGGGTACTGGATGTGTGGAACCTGACAAAGGTCTTGGGGCTGGGAGCGTTCCGCCATCTTGAAGAATTTGCATCCCAATCTGTGACGTTCGCAACACCCGAGAATCCCCAGTACTACCATAGGCACCAACATCAATGGCAACAAATTTGTAATGGGCATCAGCCACCGCCATCAGGACCACTGAAAAATACTTCTTATAATTAAAGAAGCGTGATCCTGATCGTGGTGGCTGCTGAACCCTTACATGTTTACCATCGACTGCACCTATGCAGTTTGGGAAATTGGCCACAGACTGAAAGCCTGCTGCAACCTGCAGCCAAGTCTCCTCGGTTGGGGAAGGCATCACCATGGGCTGCAACTTCTGCCAGATGACGGTACATGTGCACCTCACAATTTTAGAGATGGTGGATTTACCAACCCTAAATTGGAGGTGCAGGGATGTATAGCTCTCTCCTGTGGCCAAAAATCTGCAAAGAAACAAAAATGAATATTAGAAATGTCACACAAAAATACAATGAAACATGTCAGCAGTTATAGGCGCTATAATATGCGTCCAGCTTCATGTTTTATCTAAAGCATTCTATAATGCTGCCCTTTGCCACCCGGCACAACACAAAGGGTATCAATAAATAAACCGCCAGTCACATCAGAAGGGACATGCAGGTCCGTGTCCAGCCACTCCAATGTTTAGCCAATGACGCCGCCCTCCTGCTTGCTTCAACGCACTAATCCGGCCTGTTGAGGGCAGAAGTAAGTCCTGCAGTGAGCGAAGGCAAGGAAAGGAGAGAGGCCCAGCGCATGCACATCTGTGCACTTTCCTCTATCCTCATCAGGACAATAAAGTACGTCTGCACAGAAGAGTGGTATCGCAAGAAGGGAGGCGCACGACCTGGACACAGCAAGATGGGATAACATTACACAATAGCACCCCACACACGGGTATGATCTATCGCCACTGACCCAGGGCCTTAATTATAGAATGCTGTAGATAAGGCGGAAAATACAGTGGGCACATCTGCGCTGGGAACGCTAATGAAGGAAGAGGAGGCGGCGCCCGAAGCGCAGAGGCCATGAGTGATGGCTGTGGTGCGTCTGGATTAGGGGGGAAAGACCCGCCCCCGTGGCGATTTCGAGGTATGAGGGACAAATTTCAAAAACTATTATTTCCGCAGTGCCAGGGACCAGAACTTAGGCTACGTTCACATTTGCGTTGTTGTGTGTTGCGTCGGCGACGCATCGGCGATGCAACGCACAACGCATGCAAAACGCATTGTTTTGTGACGCATGCGTCCTTTTTTTGCTTGATTTTGGACGCACAAAAAATGCAACTTGCTGCGTCCTCTGCGCCCTGACGTGTGCGCCGCAGTGACGCATGCGTCACAAAACGCAAGTGCAACGCATGTCCATGCGCCCCCATGTTAAATATAGGGGCGCATGACGCATGCGTCGCCGCAGCGGCGCCCGACGCTGCGTCGCCCAACGCTAATGTGAACGTAGCCTAAAAGAGTCACCTTGACTGGATTAGTGCTGCACAAGATGGCTCTTTTACTTACAAACGCCTGGGGGGGGGGGTGACAGGTTCCCTTTAAAGTTTTGGAAATCATTTTGTATCCAAATCCGGCTTTAAACTTCTCCACAACAGTATCACGGACCTGCCTGTTGTGTTCCTTGGTCTTCATGATGCTCTCTGTGCTTCAGAACCCTGAGACTATCACAGAGCAGGTGCATTTATACGGAGACTTGATTACACACAGGTGGATTATATTTATCATCATTAAGCATTTAGGACAACATTGGATCATTCAGAGATCCACAAATGAAGTTCTGGAGTGAGTTTGCTGCACTGAAAGTAAAGGGGCCGAATAATATTGCTCGCCCCACTTTTTAGTTTTTGAATTTCCTCAAAAATGTAAAATAACCAAAATTTTTCGTTCAACTTCACAATTGTGTTCCACTTGTTGTTGATTCTTCACCAAACATTTTCATTTGGTATCTTTATGTTTGAAGCATGATATGTGGGAAAAGGTTGAAAAGTTCCAGGGGGCCGAATACTTTCGCAAGGCACTGTATCTATCTATCTATCTATCTATCTATCTATCTATCTATCTATCTATCTATCTATCTATCTATCTATCTATCTATCTATCTATCTATCTGTCTATCTAATGGAGTGTGGGTTGGACAAATGTAAAAGAGGAGGTTGGACAGAAATGACATCACAGATTGAAGATAGAGGAGGGAGGAGTTTGGGTGTGTTTTGGAGTGGGTATGCTAGGTGCTGGCTTCCAGGCCAGTGCAATGCATCATGGAACTTGTAGTATTAGAGCACAATAAGTCAGGAGAAAGGAAGTTGTCGACTAAACCCATGATTGCTGGAGTCAGTACTGAAGATGTGCTGCTACAGCATGATAAAAGGTAATATTGCTAAAATAAACACAGTGGATGTTTTGAGTGGCACATAATAGCAAGATTTATTCAAAAAATAACCCCTTAGTGACAGAGCTAATTTGGTACTTAACCCCTTCACCCCCAAGGGTGGTTTGCACGTTAATGACCGGGCCAATTTTTACAATTCTGACCACTGTCCCTTTATGAGGTTATAACTCTGGAACGCTTCAACGTATCTTGGCGATTCTGACATTGTTTTCTCGTGACATATTGTACTTCATGTTAGTGGTAAAATTTCTTTGATATAACTTGCGTTTATTTGTAAAAAAAACGAATATTTGGCGAAAATTTTGAAAATTTTTATGCCCTTAAATCACAGAGATATGTCATGAAAAATACTTAATAAGTAACATTTCCCACATGTCTACTTTACATCAGCACAATTTTGGAACCAAAATTTTTTTTTGTGACGGAGTTATAAGGGTTAAAAGTTGACCAGCAATTTCTCATTTTTACAACACCATTTTTTTTTAGGGACCACATCTCATTTGAAGTCATTTTGAGGGGTCTAAATGATAGAAAATACCCAAGTGTGACACCATTCTAAAAACTGCACCCCTCAAGGTGCTCAAAACCACATTCAAGAAGTTTATTAACCCTTCAGGTGTTTCACAGGAATTTTTGGAATGTTTAAATAAAAGTAAACATTTAACTTTTTTTCACACAAAATTTATTTCAGCTCCAATTTGTTTTATTTTACCAAGGGTAACAGGAGAAAATAGACCGCAAAATTTGTTGTACAATTTGTCCTGAGTACGCTGATACCCCATATGTGGGGGTAAACCACTGTTTGGGCGCATGGCAGAGCTCGGAAGGAAAGGAGCGCCATTTGACTTTTCAATGCAAAATTGACTGGAATTGAGATGGGACGCCATGTTGCATTTGGAGAGCCCCTGATGTGCCTAAACATTGAAACCGCCCACAAGTGACAACATTTTGGAAAGTAGACCCCCTAAGGAACCTATCTAGATGTGTGGTGAGCACTTTGACCCAACAAGTGCTTCACAGAAGTTTATAATGCAGAGCCGTAAAAATAAAAAATCATATTTTTTCACAAAAATGATCTTTTCGCCCCCAATTTTTTATTTCCCCAAGGGTAAGAGAAGAAATTAGACCACAAAAGTTGTTGTGCAATTTGTCCTGAGTACGACGATACCCCATATGTGGGGGTAAAGCACTGTTTGGGCGCATAACAGAGCTCGGAAGGGAAGGAGCGCTATTTTACTTTTCAATGCAAAATTGACTGGAATTAAGATGGGATGCCATGTTGCGTTTGGAGAGCCCCTGATGTGCCTAAACATTAAAAACCCCACAAGTGACACCATTTTGGAAAGTAGACCCCCTAAGGAACTTATCTAGATGTGTTTTGAGAGCTTTGAACCCCCAAGTGTTTCACTACAGTTTATAACGCAGAGCCGTGAAAATAAAAATTCTTTTTTTTTTCACAAAAATGATTTTTTAGCCCCTAGTTTTGTATTTTCACAAGGGTATCAGGATAAATTAGACCCCAAAAGTTGTTGTCCAATTTGTCCTGAGTACGCTGATACCCCATATGTGGGGGGGAACCACTGTTTGGGCGCATGACAGAGCTTGGAATGGAAGGAGCGCCATTTGGAATGCAGACTTAAATGGATTGGTCTGCAGGCGTCACGTTGCATTTGCAGAGCCCCTGATGTACCCAAACAGTACAAACCCCCCACAAGTGACCCCATATTGGAAACTAGACCCCCCAAGGAACTTATCTAGATGTGTTGTGAGAACTTTGAACCCCCAAGTGTTTCACTACAGTTTATAACGCAGAGCCGTGAAAATAAAAATTCTTTTTTTTTTCACAAAAATGATTTTTAGCCCCCAGTTTTGTATTTTCACAAGGGTATCAGGATAAATTGGACCCCAAAAGTTGTTGTCCAATTTGTCCTGAGTACGCTGATACCCCATATGTGGGGGGGAACCACTGTTTGGGCGCATGACAAAGCTCGGAAGGGAAGGAGCGCCATTTGGAATGCAGACTTAAATGGATTGGTCTGCAGGCGTCACGTTGCATTTGCAGAGCCCTTGATGTACCCAAACAGTACAAACCCCCCACAAATGACCCCATATCGGAAACTAGACCCCCCAAGGAACTTATCTAGATGTGTTGTGAGAACTTTCAACCCCCAAGTGTTTCACTACAGTTTACAACGCAGAGCCGTGAAAATAAAAAATCTTTTTTTTCCCACAAAACTTATTTTTTGGCCCCCAGTTTTGTATTTTCCCAAGGGTAGCTGGAGAAATTGGACCCCAAAAGATGATGTCCAATTTGTCCTGAGTACGCTGAGACCCCATATTTTGGGGTAAACCCCTGTTTGGGCACACGGGAGAGCTCTGAAGGGAAGGAGCACTGTTTTCCTTTTTCAACGCAGAATTGGCTGGAATTCAGATCGGATGCCATGTCCCGTTTGGAGAGCCCCTGATGTGCCTAAACAGTGGAAACCCCCCAATTATAACTGAAACCCTAATCCAAACACACCCCTTACCCTAATCCCAACAGTAACCCTAACCACTCCTCTAACCCAGACACACCCAACCCTATTCCCAACCGTAAATGTAATCCAAACCCTAACCCTATCTTTAGCCCCAACCCTAACTGTAGCCCCAACCCTAACCCTAGCCCTAACCCTAGCAATAACCCTAGCCCTATCACTAGCCCTAACACTAGCCGTAACACTAACCTGTTGTGAATTTGGATTCTGGGCTCCCCCGGTGGCCGCTTGTGGAATTGGACTTGTCATCCTCTTTCCTGTTTCACCTGGTTCCATCAGTAGTGGGTGTCGCTATTTAAGCTCATTTCTCTGGTGGTTTCTTGCCGGTCAACAATGTTATCTGATGCCTCTCAGTGCTTGTTCCTGCTTCTAGACTACTACTAGATAAGTTGGACTTTTGTCCATGTTTTGTTTTGCCTATTTGTTCCAGTTCACAGCTGAAGTTTTGTTACTGTGTCTGGAAAGCTCTCGTTGATCAGGGATTGCTACTCTGGCGTTATGAGTTAATGCCAGAGTTTAAGGTAATCTCTGGATGGTGTTTTGTTAGTGTTTTTCTGCTGACCATGAAAGTATACTATCTGTCTTCTGCTATCTAGTAAGCGGACCTCAAATTTGCTAAGACTATTTTCCTGCTGCGTTTGTTGTTTCATCTGAACTCACCGTCATTATATGTGGGGGGCTACTGTCTTCTTTGGAATATTTCTCTAGAGGTGAGCCAGGTCTTATATTTCCCTCTGCTAGCTATTTAGGTCTTAGGCCAGAGCTGGGCATCTAGCGATAAATAGGAAATGCTACCTGGCTATTTCTAGTTGCGCGGCAGGCTTAGTTCATGGTCAGTATAGTTCCATCTTCCGAGAGCTTGTCCCTCTATAGGCTTGCTATGATCTCTGCCTGCAGAGATCATGACAGTTTGACCGGCCAATAAAGTGTTAAAGACCCAGGTTGAGAAAGGAGAGTTATAAGAAGTCTGCTGGAATTTTTTTTTTTTTTTCTTTTCCTCCAGTCTGCCTTGCTGCAGTCTTTTTTCTCTCTCTCCTCCTAATCTCTGTATGGCTCTGTGTGCACCTGACAATAATGGATCTCCAGAGTGTAACTGCGGGTTTGAATAATCTCATCACGAAAGTACAAAATTTACAAGATTTTGTGGTACATGCTCCGGTATCTGAGCCGAGAATTCCTTTGCCGGAGTTCTTCACAGGGAATAGAGCTAGCTTCCAGAATTTCCGAAATAATTGTAAGCTTTATTTGTCCCTGAAGTCTCGTTCAGCTGGAGACCCTGCTCAGCAGGTTAGGATTGTGATTTCCTTGCTCAGGGGTGACCCTCAAGATTGGGCCTTCTCATTGCCAGCAGGGGATCCTGCGTTACGCGATGTGGATGCGTTTTTTCTGGCCTTGGGCTTGCTTTATGAGGAACCTCATTTGGAACTTCAGGCAGAAAAAACTTTGATGGCACTATCTCAGGGGCAAGACGAAGCTGAAGTTTTCTGCCAAAAATTCCGTAAATGGTCTGTGCTTACTCAGTGGAATGAGTGCGCCTTGGCGGCAACTTTCAGAGAAGGTCTCTCTGATGCCGTTAAGGATGTTATGGTGGGGTTCCCTGTGCCTGCAGGTCTGAATGAGTCCATGACAATGGCTATTCAGATTGATAGGCGTCTGCGGGAGCGCAAACCGGTGCACCATCTGGCGGTGTCTATGGAAAAGACGCCAGAAAGTATGCAGTGTGATAGAATTCTGTCCAGGAGCGAGCGACAGAATTTTAGACGGAAGAATGGATTGTGTTTCTATTGTGGGGATTCTACTCATGTTATATCAGCATGCTCTAGGCGTACAAAGAAGCTTGATAAGTCTGTTTCCATTGGCACCATTCAGTCTAAGTTTATTTTGTCTGTAACCCTGATTTGCTCTTTGTCATCCATTGCCACGGACGCCTACGTTGACTCTGGCGCCGCTCTGAGTCTTATGGATTGGTCCTTTGCCAATCGTTGTGGTTTTGATTTAGAGCCTTTGGAGACTCTTATTCCTCTGAAGGGGATTGACTCCACCCCATTGGCTAATAATAAACCACAATACTGGACACAAGTAACCATGCGTATCAATCCGGATCACCAGGAGATTATTCGTTTCCTGGTGCTGTATAATTTACATGACGATTTGGTACTGGGATTGCCATGGTTGCAGTCTCACAACCCAGTCTTGGACTGGAGAGCAATGTCTGTGTTGAGCTGGGGATGTAAGGGTATTCATGGGGACTTACCTTTGGTTTCTATTTCGTCGTCCATTCCCTCTGAAGTCCCTGAGTTCCTCTCTGATTATCAAGATGTCTTTGACGAACCCAAGCTTGGGTCGTTACCTCCGCACCGTGAGTGCGATTGTGCCATAGATTTGATACCGGGTTGTAAATATCCCAAGGGTCGTTTGTTTAATCTGTCTGTGCCGGAACATGCTGCTATGCGGGAATATATAAAGGAGTCTTTGGAAAAGGGACATATTCGTCCATCTTCTTCTCCCTTGGGAGCTGGGTTTTTCTTTGTCTCAAAAAAAGACGGCTCTTTGAGACCATGTATTGATTATCGGCTTCTGAATAAGATCACTGTTAAGTATCAATACCCATTGCCATTGCTTACTGATTTGTTTGCTCGTATAGAGGGTGCTAAGTGGTTCTCTAAAATTGATCTTCGTGGGGCGTATAATTTGGTGCGGATCAGGCAGGGGGATGAGTGGAAGACCGCATTTAATACGCCCGAGGGCCACTTTGAGTATTTGGTCATGCCTTTTGGTCTTTCTAATGCCCCTTCAGTTTTCCAGTCTTTTATGCATGATATTTTCCGCGATTTTCTGGATAAATTTATGATAATATATCTGGATGATATTCTGATTTTTTCTGATGACTGGGACTCTCATGTCCAGCAGGTCAGGAGAGTTTTTCAGGTTCTGCGGTCTAATTCTTTATGTGTGAAGGGGTCTAAGTGCGTTTTTGGGGTCCAGAAAATTTCCTTTTTGGGGTATATTTTTTCTCCCTCTTCCATTGAGATGGATCCCGTCAAGGTGCAAGCTATTTGTGACTGGACTCAGCCCTCCTCTCTTAAGGGTCTTCAGAGATTTTTGGGCTTTGCCAACTTTTACCGCCGATTTATTGCTGGTTTTTCGGATGTCGTTAAACCACTGACTGATTTGACCAGACAAGGCGCTGATGTTGCTAATTGGTCCCCTCATGCTGTAGAGGCCTTTCAGGAGCTTAAGCGCCGTTTTGCCTCTGCCCCTGTGTTGCGTCAGCCTGATGTGAATCTGCCTTTTCAGGTTGAGGTTGACGCTTCGGAGATCGGAGCTGGGGCAGTGTTGTCGCAGAAAGGTTCCGACTGCTCCGTCATTAGGCCTTGTGCCTTCTTTTCTCGCAAATTTTCGCCCGCAGAGCGGAATTATGATGTTGGGAATCGGGAGCTTTTGGCCATGAAGTGGGCGTTTGAGGAGTGGCGCCATTGGCTCGAGGGGGCTAGGCATCAGGTGGTGGTATTGACTGACCACAAAAATTTGATTTATCTTGAGACTGCCAGACGCCTGAATCCTAGACAGGCGCGCTGGTCTTTATTTTTTTCTCGCTTTAATTTTGTGGTGTCATACCTACCGGGTTCTAAGAATGTTAAGGCAGATGCCCTTTCTAGGAGTTTTGACCCGGACTCTCCTGGTAATTCTGAACCCACAGGTATCCTTAGGGAGGGAGTAATTTTGTCGGCCGTTTCTCCTGATCTGCGGCGGTCCTTGCAAGAGTTTCAGGCGGATAGACCGGATCGTTGTCCGCCTGATAGACTGTTTGTTCCGGATGATTGGACCAGCAGAGTCATCTCTGAGGTACATTCTTCTGCATTGGCAGGTCATCCCGGAATTTTTGGTACCAGGGATTTGGTGGCAAGATCCTTCTGGTGGCCTTCCCTGTCACGAGATGTGCGAGTCTTTGTGCAGTCATGTGACGTTTGTGCTCGGGCCAAGTCTTGTAGTTCTCGGGCTAGCGGACTGCTGTTGCCCTTGCCTATTCCTAAGAGGCCTTGGACACACATCTCGATGGATTTTATTTCAGATCTGCCTGTTTCCCAGAAGATGTCTGTCATCTGGGTGGTCTGTGACCGTTTCTCTAAAATGGTCCATTTGGTTCCTCTGCCCAAGTTGCCTTCTTCTTCTGAGTTGGTTCCTCTGTTTTTTCAGAATGTTGTCCGATTGCACGGTATTCCTGAGAATATTGTTTCTGACAGAGGTACCCAATTTGTGTCTAGATTTTGGCGGGCATTCTGTGCTAGGATGGGCATAGATTTGTCTTTTTCATCTGCTTTTCACCCTCAGACTAATGGCCAGACCGAGCGGACTAATCAGACCCTGGAGACATATCTGAGGTGTTTTGTCTCTGCTGACCAGGATGATTGGGTTGCTTTTTTGCCATTGGCAGAGTTCGCCCTCAATAATCGGGCCAGCTCTTCCACCTTGGTGTCCCCGTTTTTCTGTAATTCGGGGTTTCACCCTCGATTTTCCTCCGGTCAGGTGGAATCCTCGGATTGTCCTGGAGTGGATGCGGTGGTGGAGAGATTGCATCACATCTGGGGGCAGGTTATGGACAATTTGAAGTTGTCCCAGGAGAAGACTCAGCGTTTTGCCAACCGTCATCGTCGTGTTGGTTCTCGGCTTTGTGTTGGAGATTTGGTGTGGTTGTCTTCTCGTTTTGTCCCTATGAGGGTCTCTTCTCCTAAGTTTAAACCTCGGTTCATCGGCCCTTATAGAATATTGGAGATTCTTAATCCTGTTTCTTTCCGTTTGGACCTCCCTGCGTCCTTTTCCATTCATAACGTTTTTCATCGGTCGTTATTGCGCAGGTATGAGGTACCTGTGGTACCTTCAGTTGAGCCTCCTGCTCCGGTGTTGGTTGAGGGTGAGTTGGAGTACGTTGTGGAGAAAATTTTGGACTCTCGTGTTTCCAGACGGAGACTCCAGTATCTGGTCAACTGGAAGGGTTACGGCCAGGAGGATAATTCTTGGGTCAATGCATCTGATGTTCATGCTTCTGATCTTGTTCGTGCCTTCCATAGGGCTCATCCTGGTCGCCCTGGTGGATCTGGTGAGGGTTCGGTGCCCCCTCCTTGAGGGGGGGGTACTGTTGTGAATTTGGATTCTGGGCTCCCCCGGTGGCCGCTTGTGGAATTGGACTTGTCATCCTCTTTCCTGTTTCACCTGGTTCCATCAGTAGTGGGTGTCGCTATTTAAGCTCATTTCTCTGGTGGTTTCTTGCCGGTCAACAATGTTATCTGATGCCTCTCAGTGCTTGTTCCTGCTTCTAGACTACTACTAGATAAGTTGGACTTTTGTCCATGTTTTGTTTTGCCTATTTGTTCCAGTTCACAGCTGAAGTTTTGTTACTGTGTCTGGAAAGCTCTCGTTGATCAGGGATTGCTACTCTGGCGTTATGAGTTAATGCCAGAGTTTAAGGTAATCTCTGGATGGTGTTTTGTTAGTGTTTTTCTGCTGACCATGAAAGTATACTATCTGTCTTCTGCTATCTAGTAAGCGGACCTCAAATTTGCTAAGACTATTTTCCTGCTGCGTTTGTTGTTTCATCTGAACTCACCGTCATTATATGTGGGGGGCTACTGTCTTCTTTGGAATATTTCTCTAGAGGTGAGCCAGGTCTTATATTTCCCTCTGCTAGCTATTTAGGTCTTAGGCCAGAGCTGGGCATCTAGCGATAAATAGGAAATGCTACCTGGCTATTTCTAGTTGCGCGGCAGGCTTAGTTCATGGTCAGTATAGTTCCATCTTCCGAGAGCTTGTCCCTCTATAGGCTTGCTATGATCTCTGCCTGCAGAGATCATGACACTAACCCTAGCCCCAACCCTAGCCCTAACCCTAGCAATAACCCTAGCCCTATCACTAGCCCTAACACTAGCCGTAACACTAACCCTAGCCCTAGCCCTAACCCTAGCCCCAACCCTAGCCCTAACCCTAGCCCTAACCCTAGCAATAACCCTAGCCCTATCACTAGCCCTAACACTAGCCGTAACACTAGCCCTAACCCTAGCCCTAACCCTAGCCCCAACCCTAGCCCTAACCCTAGCCCTAACCCTAGCCCCAACCCTAGCCCTAACCCTAGCCCCAACCCTAGCCCTAACCCTTGCCCTAACCCTAACCCTAGCCCTAACTCTAGTCCTAACCCTAACCCTAATGGGAAAATGGAAATAAATACATTTTTTAATTTTTTTATTTTTCCCTAACTAAGGGGGTGATGAAGGGGGGTTTGATTTACTTTTATAGCGGGTTTTTATGATTGGCAGCCGTCACACACTGAAAGACGCTTTTCATTGCAAAAAATATTTTTTGCGTTACCACATTTTGAGAGCTGTAATTTTTCCATTTTTGAGTCCACAGAGTCATGTGAGATCTTGTTTTTTGCGGGACGAGTTGACGTTTTTATTCGTAACATTTTCGGACACATGACATTTTTTGGTCGCTTTTTATTCCGATTTTTGTGAGGCAGAGTGATGAAAAACCAGCTATTCATGAATTTCTTTTGGGGGAGGCGTTTATACCGTTCCGCGTTTGGTAAAATTGATAAAGCAGTTTTATTCATCGGGTCAGTACGATTACAGCAATATCTCATTTATATCTTTTTTTTATGTTTTGGCGCTTTTATACGATAAAAACTATTTTATAGAAAAAATAATTATTTTGGTATCGCTTTATTCTCAGGACTATAACTTTTTTATTTTTTTGCTGATGATGCTGTGTGGCGGCTCGTTTTTTGCGGGACAAGATGACATTTTCAGCGGTACCATGGTTATTTATATCAGTCTTTTTGATCGTGATTCCACTTTTTGTTCGGCGGTATGATAATAAAGCGTTGTTTTTAGCCTCGTTTTTTTTTTTTCTTACGGTGTTTACTGAAGGGGTTAACTAGTGGGGCAGTTTTATAGGTTGGGTCGTTACGGACGCGGCGATACTAAATATGTGTACTTTTATTGTTTTTTTTATTTTATTTAGCTAAAGAAATGTATTTATGGGAATAATATATATTTTTTTTCTTTATTTAGGATATTTTTTTTATTTTTTTTTTACACACATGTGGGGAATTTTTTTTTTACTTTTTTACTTTGTCCCAGGGGGGGACATCACAGATCATTGATCTGGCAGTGTGCACAGCACTCTGTCAGATCGACGATCTGCTGTGCAGGGCTGCAGGCTTACCAGCGCCTGCTCTGAGCAGGCACTCGGTAAGCCACCTCCATCCCTGCAGGACCCGGATGCCGCGGCCATCTTGGATCCGGGACCTGCGGCGAGGAGGGAGGTAGGAGACCCTCGGAGCAACGCGATCACATCGCGTTGCTCCGGGGGTCTCAGGGAAGCTGGCAGGGAGCCCCCTCCCTGCGCGATGCTTCCCTATACCGCCGGTACACCGCGATCATGTTTGATCGCGGTGTGCCGGGGGCGGTCCGTGACCGCTCCTGGCACATAGTGCCGGATGTCAGCTGCGATATGCAGCTGACACCCGGCCGCGATCGGCCGCGCTCCCCCCGTGAGCGCGGCCGATCGGCTATGACGTACTATCCCGTCGAGGGTCAGATAGGCCCAGGTCACCTCGACGGGATAGTACGTCTAAGGTCACAGAGGGGTTAATGACCGAGCCAATTTTTACAATTCTGACCACTGTCACTTTATGAGGTTATAACTCTGGAATGCTTTAACAGATCCTGCCTGATTCTGAGATTGTTTTTTCGTGACATATTGTACTTCATGATAGTGGTAACATTTCTTCGATATTACTTGCGATTATTTATGAAAAAAACGGAAATATGGCGAACATTTTTAAAACTTTGCAATTTTCAAAATTTGTATTTTTATTTCCTTAAATCAGAGAGATATGTCACAAAAAATAGTTAATAAGTAACATTTCCCACATGTCTACTTTACATCAGCACAATTTTGGAAACAAAATTTTTTTTTGTTAGGGAGTTATAAGGGTTAAAAGTTGACCAGCAATTTCTCATTTTTACAACACCATTTTTAGGGACCACATCACATTTGAAGTAATTTTGAGGGGTCTATATGATGGAAAATAACCAAGTGTGACACCATTCTAAAAACTGCACCCCTCCAGGTGCTCAAAACCACATTCAAGAAGTTTATTAACCCTTCTGGTGATCACAGGAACTGAAACAATGTGGAAGGAAAAAATGAACATTTAACTTTTTTTTGCAAACATTTTACTTCAGAACCATTTTTTTTTATTTTCACAAGTGTAAAAACAGAAATTTAACCATAAATTTTGTTGTGCAATTTCTCCTGAATACGCCGATATCCCATATGTAGGGGTAAACCACTGTTTGGGCGCACCGCAGAGCTTGGAAGAGAAGGAGCGCAGTTTGACTTTTTCAATGCAGAATTGGCTGGAATTAAGATCGGACGCCATGTCGCGTTTGGAGAGCCCCTGATGTGCCTAAACAGTGGAAACCCCCCACAAGTGACACCATTTTGGAAACTAGACCCCTTAAGAAACTTATCTAGGTGTGTGGTGAGCACTTTGAGCCCCCAAGTGCTTCACAGAAGTTTATAAAGTAAAGCCGTGAAAATAAAAAATCGCATTTGTTTACACAAAAATTATCTTTTCGCCCACAAATTCTTATTTTCACAAGGGTAACAGGAGAAATTAGACCACAAAAGTTGTTGTGCAATTTCTCCTGAGTACGTTGATACCCCATATGTGGGGGTAAACCACTGTTTGAGCGCACCGCAGAGCTTGGAAGAGAAGGAGTACCGTTTTACTTTTTCAATGTAGAATTGGCTGGAATTGAGATCGGCTGCCATGTTGCGTTTGGAGAGCCCGTGATGTGCCTAAACAGTGGAAACCCCCCACAAGTGACACCATTTTGGAAATTAGACCCCTTAAAGAACTTAACTAGATGTGTGTTGAGCACTTTAAACCCCCAGGTGCTTCACAGAAGTTTATAACGTAGAGCCGTGAAAATAAAAAATCGCATTTTTTCTAAAAAAAAAGGATCATTTTGCCCCCAAATTTTTATTTTGACATAGGTAACAGGAGGAATTAGACCACAAAAGTTGTTGTGCAATTTCTCCTGAGTATGTCGATACCCCATATGTGGGGGTAAACCACTGTTTGGTTGCACCGCAGAGCTTGGAAGTGAAGGAGTGCCATTTTACTTTTTCAATGTAGAATTGGCTGGAATTGACAGTAGAAATCCCCCACAAGTGACCCCATTGTGGAAACTAGACCCCTTAAGGAACTTATCTAGATGTGTGGTGAGCGCTTTAAACCCCCAAGTGCTTCACAGAAATTTATAACGTAGAGCCGTGAAAATAAAAAAATCTTTTTTTTTCCTCAAAAATGATTTTTTTAGCCTGCAATTTTTTTTTTTCTCAAGGGTAACAGGAGACATTGGACCCCAAAATCTGTTGACCAGTTTGTCCTGAGTATGCTGATACCCCATATGTGGGGGGGTACTGTTTGGGCACCCATCGGGGCTCGGAAGGGAAGGAGCGCCGCTTGAAATGCAGATTTTGATGGGATGGTCTGCGGGCGTCATATTGCATTTGCAGAGCTCCTGATGTACCTAAACAGTAGAAACCCCCCACAAGTGACAATATTTTGGAAACTAGACCCCCCAAAGAGCTTATCTAGATGTGTGGTGAGCACTATGAACCCCCAACTGCTTCACAGAAGTTTATAATGTAGAGCCATAAAAATAAAAAAAATCATATTTTTTCCACAAAAATGATCTTTTCACCCCCAAATTTTTACTTTCACAAGGGTAACAGGAGAAATTGGACCCCAAACTTTATTGTGCAATTTATGCTGAGTAGGCTGATACCCTATATGTGGGGGTAAACCACTGTTTGGGCGCATGGCACTGCTCGGAAGGGAAGGAGCGCCGTTTTGGAATGCAGACTTTGATAGAATGGTCTGCGGGCGTTATGTTGCGTTTGCAGAGCCCCTGAGGTACCTAAACCGTAGAAACCCCCCACAAGTGACCCCATTTTGGGAAACTAGACCCCCCAAGGAACGTATCTAGATGTGTGGTGAGAACTTTGAATGCCCAAGTGCTTCACAGAAGTTTATAATGCAGAGTCGTGAAAATAAAAAATATTTTTTTTTTCCACAAAAAGATTTTTTAGCCCCCAAGTTTTTATTTTCACAAGGGTAACAGGAGAAATTGGACCCCAAAAGTTGTTGTCCAATTTATCCCGAGTACGCTGATGCCCCATATGTGGGGGTAAACCACTGTTTGGGCGCACGGCAGAGCTCAGAAGGGAGGGAGCACCGTTTGAGCGCAAAATTGGCTGTGGCGTTTAGAGACCCCTTGATGTACCTAAACAGTGGAAAACCCCCAATTCTAACTCCAACCCTAATGCCAGTACACCCCTAACCCTAATACCAACCTGATCCATAATCCTAATCACAACCCTAACGATAATCACAACCCTAACCCCAAAACAACCATAACCCTAATCAGAACCCTAAATCCAACACACCCCTAATCCTAATCTCAACCCTAATCTCAAACCTAACCCTAATCCCAATACACCCCTAACCCTAATCCCAACCCTAATCCCAAACGTAACCCTAATGCCAACCCTAATCCAAACCCTGACCCTAATCCCAACTCTAACCCTAACTTTAGCCGCAACCCTAGTCCTAACATTAGCCCCAACCCTAGCCCTAACTTTAGCCCCAACCCTAACCCTAACTTTAGCCCCAACCCTAACCCTAAATTTAGCCCCAACCCTAACCCTAACTTTAGCCCCAACCCTAACCCTAAATTTAGCCCCAACCCTAACCCTAAATTTAGCCCCAACCCTAACCCTAAATTTAGCCTTAACCCTAAATTTAGCCCCAACCCTAACCCTAACTTTAGCCCCAACCCTAACCCTAATTTTAGCCCCAACTCCTCTAGCTGCCGGCCGGCAGATCATGGCGGGCGCCCTGCGCATGCGCCCGCCATTTTCTTACCGGAGGAAGAAGCCGGCGGCCAGGAGAGGACACAGGAGGACCCAGGGACACCGGTAAGTATAACAGGGTCCCCGAATCCCCCTATTTCTCTATCCTCTGATGTGCGATCACATCAGAGGACAGAGAATTACACATCATTTTTTTTTTTTTGCGGTCGCCAGTAAACAGGTAATTACCGGCGATCGCAAAACAGGGGTCGGTAAAAACCGACCCCGATCATGTTCTTTGGGGTCTCGGCTACCCCCGGCAGCCGAGACCTCAAAGACCTTCTGGGTGCCGGCCGGCGGGCACACTGCACATGCGCCCGCCATTTTTTGGCCGGAACAAGATGGCGGCGCCCATCGGGAGCCACAAGGAGCACCGGGGGAGACAGGTGAGTATTGGGGGCTATCGGGGACGCCATTTCTCTGTCCTCTGATGTGGGATCACATCGGAGGACAGAGAAATTAAATGGGAAATTACGTTTTTTGTTTTTTTGCGACCACCGGTAAATGGTTAATTACCGGCGATCGCAACTCGGGGGTCGGTAAAAAACTCCCGAATCATGTTCTCTGGGGTCTCGGCTGCCCCCGGTAACCGAGACCCCCAGAGAAAATGCGACTCTGGGGGGCGCTATTCACTTTTTCCACAGCGCCATTAATTAACGGCGCTGTGGTTTAAGTACCCTTAACTGCCGCCGTTAAAAGGCGCATCGGCGGTCGTTAAGGGGATAAAGTTATAGTAGTGGACAACTTCTTTAACCCTTTCCACCCTTTATTTTGCCTGTATGCTTTCATCCTTTTACATTTTGCTTTTATTTTGTTCTTGTTGGTGTCTATATTACTGTATATTTATATTTTGTCTCCCCCCCCCTCTTTTCTTTACTCCATTTATGGAAAAAAAATCCTTAATAAAAACTACTTTAACAAAAAAAAAAGCGCTGGCTGTGTGCCCGAGGACACGGTTGAGCTGTGCGATTTCGGTGCTTTTTTTTCTCTCTTACCTTCTATGTGCAGCCTAACAAAAAAACCATGTAAACAACTGCAGATACTTTATTAAGTGCAGAATCAAAACTTTTCTGTCCTATTAAAAGCACATTAAAAATGCGGCTTCACATCTTCACCAAAAACGCATCAAATAAAGGGGAGAATATTGTTCTTGTGTATTAAACAGTATTTCTGCACCACGTGAACACAGCTTTACAGACAGCAGAAGCTGGATGTTATACAGTGAAGCTACATAAAGATGAGGAAGTTCTGGCGTCTCCGACAGTGAATGAACAAAATGTAATCTCCAGGTCCCAACTAGAGATGAGCAAGACGCACATCTGAAGGTTAGAGATTCGCAACGGACGGGGAATGACGGAAAGTTAGAGATTTGCGGCCTCTGGTCCAGCCACTGGAGACATCGGAAGGTTAGAGATTTGTGGCCTCCCGTCCAGACGCCTGGGACCCCGGAAGTTTAGAGATTCGCGGCCTGCCGTCTAGCCACCTGGGAAGCCGGACGGTTAGAGAGTCGCAGCCTCCAGTCCAGCCGCTGGGGACGAGGGAAGGTTAGAGATTTGTGGCCTCTGGTCTAGCCACTGGGGACACCGGAATATAAGAGATTTGTGGCCTCCCGTCCAGATGCCTGGGACGCCGGAAGGTTAAAGATTCGCGGCCTGCGGTCCATCCGCCAGGAAGTCGGACAGTTAGAGATTCGCAGCCTCCAGTCCAGCCGAAGGGGACGAGGGAAGGTTAGAGATTTGTGGCCTCCCATCCAGCTGCCAGGGACGAGAGAAGGTTAGAGATTTGAGGCCTCCCGTCTAGCCGCCGGGGACGAGGGAAGGTTAGAGGTTTGCGGCCTCCCATCCAGCCTCCGGGGATGCCGGAAGATTAGAGATTTGCGACCTCCCATACAGCCACCGGAAATGCCGGAAGGTTAAAGATTCGCAGTCTTCCATCCAGCCTCCGGGGACTCAGGAAGGTTAGAGATTCGCAGCCTCCCGTCCAGCCACCGGGGACGCCAGAGGGTTAGAGATTTGCGGCCTCCTGTCCAGTCGCTATGGACGATTGAAGGGTAGAGATTAGCGGTCTCCCGTCCAGCCACTAAGGGACGCCAGGTTAGAAATTTGTGGCCTCCTGTCCTGCCATGCCTGCGATGTAAGGTTAGAGATCAGCGGCCTTCCATCTAGTCACCAGGTGCCACTGATCTGGACGTCGGACCAGACACCCGGGAATCTATCCGCTTATCTCTAGTCCCAACCGTCCTGCATACAGAGGACAGTCCTGGATTTGGGTCGATGCCCTGCAGTCTCAGATATCTGATGAATGTTGCTCACTACTAGCTGACAACTTCTCCTAGGTCACTTCACATCTACAGATGAGCACGGCGGGTCACCTCACATCTACAGACGAGCATGGCAGGTCACCTAGCATCTACAGCAGGGCACGGCGGGTCACCTCACATCTACAGACGAGCACGGCGGGTCACCTTACATAATAATAATAATCTTTATATAGCGCTAACATATTCTGCAGCGCTTTACAGTTTGCACACATTAACATCACTGTCCCCATTGGGGCTCACAATCTAAATTCCCTATCAGTATGTCTTTGGAGTGTGGGAGGAAACCGGAGAACACCCACGCAAACACGGGGAGAACATACAAACTCCTTGCGGATGTTGTCCAAGGTGGGATTAGCACCCAGGACTCCAGCGCTGCAAGGCTGCTGTGCTAATCACTGAGCCACCGTGCTGCCTCACATCTACAGAAGGGCACGGCGGGTCACCTCACATCTACAGACACGCATGTCAGGTCACCTCATATCTACAGATGGGCATGGCGGGTCACCTCACATCTACAGATGAGCACGGGGGGTCACATCTACAGACAGGCATGGCAGGTCACCTCCCATCTACAGACAGGCATGGCAGGTCACCTCACATCTACAGACAGGCATGGAAGGTCACCTCACATCTACAGATGGGCACGGCGGGTCACCTCACATCTACACATGGGCACGGCGGGTCACCTCACATCTACAGATGGGCACGGCGGGTCACCTCACATCTACAGATGGGCACGGCGGGTCACCTCACATCTACAGATGGGCACGGCGGGTCACCTCACATCTACAGACGGGCATGGCGGGTCACCTCACATCTACAGACGGGCACGGCGGGTCACCTCACATCTACAGATGGGCACGGCGGGTCACCTCACATCTACAGACAGGCATGGCGGGTCACCTCACATCTACAGACGGGCACGGCAGGTCACCTCACACCTACAGATGAGCGCGGGGGGTCACCTCACATCTACAGATGGGCACGGCGGGGTCACATCTACAGACAGGCATGGCAGGTCACCTCCCCTCTACAGACAGGCATGGCGGGTCACCTCACATCTACAGATGGGCATGGCGGGTCACCTCACATCTACAGATGAGCGCGGGGGGTCACCTCACATCTACAGATGGGCACGGCGGGGTCACATCTACAGACAGGCATGGCAGGTCACCTCCCATCTACAGACAGGCATGGCAGGTCACCTCACATCTACAGACAGGCATGGAAGGTCACCTCACATCTACAGATGGGCACGGTGGGTCACCTCACATCTACAGATGGGCACGGCGGGTCACCTCACATCTACAGATGGGCACGGCGGGTCACCTCACATCTACAGACGGGCACGGCGGGTCACCTCACATCTACAGACAGGCATGGCGGGTCACCTCACATCTACAGACGGGCACGGCGGGTCACCTCACATCTACAGATGGGCACGGCGGGTCACCTCACATCTACAGACAGGCATGGTGGGTCACCTCACATCTACAGATGGGCACGGCGGGTCACCTCACATCTACAGATGAGCGCGGGGGGGGTCACCTCACATCTACAGATGAGCGTGGGGGGTCACCTCACATCTACAGATGGGCACACCTCACATCTACAGATGAGCGCGGGGGGTCACCTCACATCTACAGATGGGCACGGCGGGTCACCTCACATCTACAGACAGGCACGGCGGGTCACCTCACATCTACAGATGGGCACGGCGGGTCACCTCACATCTACAGACAGGCATGGTGGGTCACCTCACATCTACAGACGGGCACGGCGGGTCACCTCACATCTACAGACAGGCATGGTGGGTCACCTCACATCTACAGATGAGCGCGGGGGGTCACCTCACATCTACAGATGGGCACAGCGGGTCACCTCACATCTACAGATGGGCACGGCGGGTCACCTCACATCTACAGATGAGCGTGGGGGGTCACCTCACATCTACAGATGGGCACACCTCACATCTACAGATGAGCGCGGGGGGTCACCTCACATCTACAGATGGGCACGGCGGGTCACCTCACATCTACAGACAGGCACGGTGGGTCACCTCACATCTACAGATGGGCACGGCGGGTCACCTCACATCTACAGACAGGCATGGCGGGTCACCTCACATCTACAGATGGGCACGGCGGGTCACCTCACATCTACAGATGGGCACACCTCACATCTACAGATGAGCGCGGGGGGTCACCTCACATCTACAGATGGGCACACCTCACATCTACAGATGAGCGCGGGGGGTCACCTCACATCTACAGATGGGCACGGCGGGTCACCTCACATCTACAGACAGGCACGGCGGGTCACCTCACATCTACAGATGGGCACGGCGGGTCACCTCACATCTACAGACAGGCATGGTGGGTCACCTCACATCTACAGATGGGCACGGCGGGTCACCTCACATCTACAGACAGGCACGGCGGGTCACCTCACATCTACAGATGGGCACGGCGGGTCACCTCACATCTACAGACAGGCACGGCGGGTCACCTCACATCTACAGATGGGCACGGCGGGTCACCTCACATCTACAGACAGGCATGGTGGGTCACCTCACATCTACAGATGGGCACGGCGGGTCACCTCACATCTACAGATGAGCGCGGGGGGGTCACCTCACATCTACAGATGAGCGCGGGGGGTCACCTCACATCTACAGATGAGCGCGGCGGGTCACCTCACATCTACAGATGAGCGCGGGGGGTCACCTCACATCTACAGATGGGCACGGCGGGTCACCTCACATCTACAGATGAGCGCGGGGGGTCACCTCACATCTACAGATGGGCACGGCGGGTCACCTCACATCTACAGACAGGCATGGCGGGTCACCTCACATCTATAGATGGGCGCGGCGGGTCACCTCACATGTACAGACTGCACCGGGGGGTTACCTCACTGCCGCTGAGTATCAGACAGACTCAACCATCATTTTCTGAGCACAGCTTCTTAACTTACTATACTTTATTAACCCCTTCCCGACCTTTGACGCCACGTAGGCGTCATGAAAGTCGGTGCCAATCCGACCTGTGACGCCTATGTGGCGTCATGGAATGATCGCGTCCCTGCAGATCGGGTGAAAGGGTTAACTCCTATTTCACCCGATCTGCAGGGAAACGGGGAGTTGTACTTCAGCCCAGGGGGGGTGGCTTCACCCCCCCGTGGCTACGATCGCTCTGATTGGCTGTTGAAAGTGCAACAGCCAATCAGAGCAATTTGCAATATTTCACCTATGAAAATGGTGAAATATTGCAATCCAGCCATGGCCGATGCTGCAATAGCATCTGCCATGGCTGGAAATCATGTTCTGCCCCCCCCCACCGCCCCCGATCTCCTCCCCAGTCCTTCGTTCTGTCCGGTACCCCCCTCCGTCCCCCTGTCCGCTCCCCCCCGTGCTCCTGTCCGCTCCCCCCGTCCTCCGATCCCACCCCCTGTGCTCCGATCCACCCCCCCACCACCCCCTCATACTTACCGAGCCTCCCGAAGTCGGTCCGTCTTCACCCTGGGCGCCGCCATCTTCCAAAATGGCGGGCGCATGCGCAGTGCGCCCGCCGAATCTGCCGGCCGGCAGATTCATTACAAAGTACATTTTGATCGCTGTGGTAGGTTCTATCACAGCGATCAAAATAAAAAAATAATAAATAAACCCCCCCCTTTTTTACCCCCATAGGTAGGGACAATAATAAAATAAAGAAAATATTTTTTTTTTCTTTTTCCACTAGGGTTAGGGTTAGAACTAGGGTTAGAACTAGGGGTAGGGTTAGGGGTAGGGTTAGGGTTATGGCATGTGCACACAGTGCGGATTTGGCCGCGGATCCGCAGTGGATTGGCCGCGGATCCGCAGCGGATTGGCCACGGATCCGCAGCGGATCCGCAGCGGATTGGCCGCTGCGAATTCGTAGCAGTTTTCCATGTACACCTATGGAAAACCAAATCCGCTGTGCCCATGGTGCGGAAAATTCCGTGCAGAAACGCTGCGTTGTATTTTCCGCAGCATGTCAATTCTTTGTGAGGATTCCGCAGCGTTTTACACCTCTTCCTCAATAGGAATCCGCAGGTGAAATCCGCACAAAAAAACACTGGAAATCTGCTGTAAATCCGCAGGTAAAACGCAGTGCCTTTTACCTGCAGATTTTTCAAAAATCGTGCGGAAAAATCTCACACGAATCCGCAACGTGGGCACATAGCCTTAGGGTTAGGGTTGGAATTAGAGTTAGGGTTGGAATTAGGGCTAGGGTTGGAAATAGGGTTAAGATTAGGCTTGTGGTTAGGGTTACGGATAGGGTTAGGGGTGTGTTGGGGTTACAGTTGTGGTTAGGGTTGGGATTAGGGTTAGGGTTGGGATTAGGGTTAGGGTTGGAATTAGGGTTACGGGTGTGTTGGGGTTATGGTTGTGGTTAGGGGTGTGTTGGGGTTAGGGTTGTGATTAGGGTTATGGCTACAGTTGGGATTAGGATTAGGGGTGTGTTGGGGTTAGTGTTGAAGTTAGAATTGAGGGGTTTCCACTGTTTAGGCACATCAGGGGTCTCCAAACGCAACATGGCACCACCATTGATTCCAGCCAATCTTGCGTTCAAAAAGTCAAATGGTGCTCCCTCCCTTCCAAGCCCCGGCGTGTGCCCAAACAGTGGTGTACCCCCACATTTGGGGTACCAGCGTACTCAGGACAAACTGGGCAACAACTGTTGGGGTCAAATTTCTACTGTTACCCTTGCAAAAATAAAAAATTACTTGCTAAAACATAATTTTTGAGGAAAGAACAATTATTTTTTATTTTCACGGTTCTGCGTTATTAACTTCTGTGAAGCACTTGGGGGTTGAACGTGCTCACCACACATCTAGATAAGTTCCTTGGGGGGTCTAGTTTCCAAAATGGGGTCACTTGTGGGGGGTTTCTACTGTTTAGGCATATCAGGGGCTCTGCAAACGTAACATGATGCCCGCAGACCATTCCATCAAAGTCTGCATTCGAAAACGTCAATACTTCCCTTCCGAGCCCCGGCATGTGCCCAAACAGTGGTTTACCCCCACATAGGGGGTATCAGCGTACTCAGGAGAAACTGGACAACAACTTTTGGGGTCAAATTTCTCCTGTTACCCTTGCAAAAATAAAAAATTCTGGTCTAAAAAAATATTTTTGAGGAAAGGAAACACATTTATTATTTTCACGGCTCTGCGTTATAAACTTCTGTGAAGCACTTAGGGGTTCAAAGTGCTCACCACACATCTAGGTAAGTTCCCTTGGGGGTTTAGTTTCCAAAATGGAGTCACTTGTGGGGAGTTCCTACTGTTTAGGCACATCAGGGGCTCTGCAAACGCAACCTGACGCCCGCAGAGCATTCCATCAAAGTCTGCATTTCAAAACGTCACTACTTCCCTTCCAAACCCCGACATGTGCCAAAACAGTGGTTTACCCCCACATATGGGGTATCAGCGTACTCAGGAGAAACTGGACAATAACTTTTGGGGTCCAATTTCTCCTATTACCCTTGGGAAAATAAAAAATTCTGGGCTAAAAATCATTTTTGAGGAAAGAAAAATTATTTTTTATTTTGACGGCTCTGCGTTATAAACTTCTGTGAAGCACCTGGGGGTTATAAGTGCTCACTATGCATCTAGATAAGTTCCTTGGGGGGTCTAGTTTCCAAAATTGGGTCACTTGTGCGGGAGCTCCAATGTTTAGGCACACAGGGGCTCTCCAAACGCGACATGGTGTCCGCTAATGATTGGAGCTAATTTTCCATTCAAAAAGCCAAATGGCGTGCCTTCCCTTCCGAGCCCTGCGGTGCGCCCAAACAGTGGTTTACCCCCACATATGGGGTATCATCGTACTCAGGACAAACTGGACAACAACATTTGGGGTCCAATTTCTCCTATTACCCTTGGGAAAAAAAAAATTCTGGGCTAATAATCATTTTTGAGGAAAGAAAAATTATTTTTTATTTTGACGGCTCTGCGTTATAAACTTCTGTGAAGCACCTGGGGGTTATAAGTGCTCACTATGCATCTAGATAAGTTCCTTGGGGGGTCTAGTTTCCAAAATGGGGTCACATGTAGGGGAGCTCCAATGTTTAGGCACACAGGGGCTCTCCAAACGCGACATGGTGTCCGCTAACGATTGGAGCTAATTTTCCGTTCAAAAAGTCAAATGGCACGCCTCCCCTTCCGAGCCTTGCCGTGCACCCAAACAGTGGTTTACCCCCACATATGAGGTATCGGCGTACTCAGGAGAAATTTCCCAACAAATTTTAGGATCCATTTTATCCTGTTGCCCATGTGAAAATGAAAAAATTGAGGCTAAAAGAAATTTTGTGTGAAAAAAAAGTACTTTTTCATTTTTACGGATCAATTTGTGAAGCACCTGGGGGTTTAAAGTGCTCACTATGCTTCTAGATAAGTTCCTTGGGGGGTCTAGTTTCCAAAATGGGGTCACTTGTGGGGGAGCTCCAATGTTTAGGCACACGGGGGCTCTCCAAACGCGACATGGTGTCCGCTAAAGATTGGAGCCAATTTTTCATTGAAAAAGTCAAATGGCGCTCCTTCCCTTCCGAGCCCTGCCGTGCGCCCAAACAGTGGTTTACCCCCACATATGAGGTATCAGCGTACTCAGGACAAATTGGACAACAAAGTTCGTGGTCCAGTTTCTCCTTTTACCCTTGGGAAAATAAAAAAAATTTCGCTAAAAGATCATTTTTGTGACTAAAAAGTTAAATGTTCATTTTTTCCTTCCATGTTGCTTCTGCTGCTGTGAAACACCTGAAGGGTAAATAAACTTCTTGAATGTGGTTTTGAGCACCTTGAGGGGTGCAGTTTTTAGAATGGTGTCACTTTTGGGTATTTTCAGCCATATAGAACCCTCAAACTGACTTCAAATGTGATGTGGTCCCTAAAAAAATGGTTTTGTAAATTTTGTTGTAAAAATGAGAAATCACTGGTCAAATTTTAACCCTTATAACTTCCTAGCAAAAAAAAAAATTGTTTCCAAAATTGTGCTGATGTAAAGTAGACATGTGGGAAATGTTATTTATTAACTATTTTGTGTCACATAACTCTCTGGTTTAACAGAATAAAAATTCAAAATGTGAAAATTGCGAAATTTTCTAAATTTTTGCCAAATTTCCGTTTTTTTCACAAATAAACTCAGAAATTATCGACCTAAATTTACCACTAACATGAAGCCCAATATGTCACGAAAAAACAATCTCAGAATCGCTAGGATCCGTTGAAGCGTTCCTGAGTTATTACCTCATAAAGGGACACTGGTCAGAATTGCTAAAAACGGCAAGGTCATTAAGGCCAAAATAGGCTGGGTCATGAAGGGGTTAAATAGCTTGATGTTGGGGCACACACAAGTATTGTGTGCTCGTATAGCGGGGTTTCCCGAGCCCCCATAATAAGTGCACGCTGTCTGTACGTGACGTAGCTCTGACTCCAGCACACAATATTGCGGCGCTGGCGTAACTGGACTGCCCACTTTTCTGTCAGACGACGTACGCCGCCCTCTTGGTGGCATACTGGCATTCGGTTCCGCCCACTATTCGTCCCCGCCGCTAGATTGACCAATGAGCTGGGAGTGACGTACGAGTCCATATACTGACGTGCTCGTGAGTGGTGACAGGGGCGCGCATTCGCGCGAGAGGAAGAGGAGCGGAGAGGCTGTCGGCGCCGCCCCACTCCACCGCAAACACGGACTTCTTGTGGGACAAGAGAACCGGCCTGGCTGCGAGAGCGGTGAGAGCCCACGGGAGCGGCGGGGGCAGTGGGCGGCGGAGAGGTGGCCAGAAAAACCGAGCTGTAAGATGGCGGCGGTGAGGCAGGAGACGGGGCACAAAATGGCGGCCGCTGACAAAATCCTCCCGGAGTCGGTGCTGTGCTGGGCCGCACTATATGTATTGTACGGTTTTTGGGTGGGGAGGGAGGATGTGTGTTTATTACATATATAGGATAAGGACACTGGGAGGGATATATAATAGGGTAAGGACACTGGGGGGGATGTATATTAGGGTAAGGATACTGGGGGGGGGGATATATATTAGGATAAGTTCACTGGGGGGGGATATAAGGATAAGGACACTGGGGGGGATATATATTAGGATAAGGACTCTGGGGGGGGATATATAATAGGGTAAGGACACTGGGGGGATATATATTAGGATAAGGACACTGGGGGGGATATATATTAGGATAAGGACACTGGGGGGGATATATATTAGGATAAGGACTCTGGGGGGGATATATATTAGGGTAAGGACACTGGGGGGATATATATTAGGATAAGGACACTGGGGGGGATATATATTAGGATAAGGACACTGGGGGGGGATATATTAGGATAAGGACACTGGGGGGGATATATATTAGGATAAGGACACTGGGGGGGATATATATTAGGATAAGGACACTGGGGGGGATATATATTAGGATAAGGACACTGGGGGGATATATATTAGGATAAGGACACTGGGGGGGATATATATTAGGATAAGGACACTGGGGGGATATATATTAGGATAAGGACACTGGGGGGATATATATTAGGATAAGGACACTGGGGGGGATATATATTAGGGTAAGGACACGGGGGGATATATATTAGGGTAAGGACACTGGGGGGGATATATATTAGGGCAATGACACTGGGGGGATATATATTAGGGTAAGAACACTGGGGGGATATATATTGGGGTAAGGACACTGGGGGATATATAAAAGGGTAAGGACACGGGGGGATATATTAGGATAGTGACACTGGGGGGTATATATTGGGATAGTGACACTGGGGGGTATATATTAGGATAAGGACACTGGGGGGTATATATTAGGATAAGGACACTGGGGGGTATATATTAGGATAAGGACACTGGGGGGTACATATTAGGATAAGGACACTGGGGGGTATATATTAGGATAAGGACACTGGGGGGTATATATTAGGATAAGGACACTGGGGGGTATATATTAGGATAAGGACACTGGGGGGTATATATTAGGATAAGGACACTGGGGGGTATATATTAGGATAAGGACACTGGGGGGTATATATTAGGATAAGGACACTGGGGGGTATATATTAGGATAAGGACACTGGGGGGTATATATTAGGATAAGGACACTGGGGGGGGGGTATATATTAGGATAAGGACACTGGGGGGGGGTATATATTAGGATAAGGACACTGGGGGGGGATATATATTAGGGTAAGGACACGGGGGGATGTATATTAGGGTAAGGACCCTGGGGGGATATATATGTTATAATATATATATATATTTTTTTAAATGTCACTGAATGAAATATTCCAGTTGTAAATCTCTATTCATTACATAGTGAAATGTGTTGAGCACAATAAAACCTAAAAATTATCAATGTAAATCACAACTAATATCCTACGGATGTCTGGAGTTGGAATGATGCTCAAAATCAAAGTGGAAAATTAAGTTACAGGGTGATCCAACTTCAGTGGAAATGCCTCATGACAAGGAAATGATGCTCAGTAGTGTGTGTGGCCTCCACATGTCTGTATGACCTCCCTACAACGCCTGGGCATGCTCTTGATGAGGTGGCGGATGGTCTCTCGAGGGATCTCCCAGACCTGGACTAAAGCATCTACCAACTCCTGGACAGTCTGTGGTGCAACATGACGGTATATGGTGCGAGGCATGTTGTCCCAGATATGTTCAATCGGGTTCAGGTCTGGGGAACGGGCGGGCCAGTCCATAGCTTCAATGCCTTCATCTTGCTGGAACTGCTGACACACTCCAGCCACATGATTTCTGGCATTGTCCTACATTAGGAGGAACCCAGGGCCAACCGCACCATCATATTGTCTCACAAGGGGTCTGAGGATCTCATCTCGGTACCTAATGGCAGTCAGGCTACCTCTGGTGAGGACATGGAGGGCTGAGCAGCCCTCCAAAGAAATGCCACCTCACACCATTACTGACCCACTGCCAAACCGGTCATGTTGAAGGATGTTGCAGGCAGCAGATCGCTCTCCACGGCATCTCCAGACTGTCACGTCTGTTACTTGTACATGTGCTCAGTGTGAACTTGCTTTCATCCATGAAGAGCACAGGGTGCCAGTGGCGAATTTGCCAATCCTAGTGGTCTGTGGCAAATGCAAAGTATCCTGCATGGTGTTGGGCTGGGAGGACGTCGGGCACTCAGAGCATCCTCATGGAGTCAGTTTTTAATCGTTTGTGCAGACACATGCACATTTGTGGCCTGCTGGAGGTCATTTTGCTGTGCTCCTCCTGTTCCTCCGTGCACAAAGACTGAGGTAGCGGTCATACTGCTGGGTTGTTGCCCTCCTACGGCCCCCTCCACGTCTCCTGGCGTACTGGCCTGTCTCCTGGTAGCGCCTCCAGCCTCTGGACACTATGCTGACAGACGCAGCAAACCTTCTTGCCACTGCTCGCATTGATGTGCCATCCTGGATGAGCTGCACTACCTGAGCCACTTGTGTGGGTTGTAGAGTCCTTCTCGTGCTATTAATGTGAAAGCACAACCAACATTCAAAAGTGACCGAAACATCAGCCAGAAAGCATTGGTACTGAGATGTGGCCTGTGGTCCCCACCTGCAGAGCCACTCCTTTCTTTGATTGTCTTGATCATACATCTATCTACCTACCTACAATCTGGCTGGCTTGACACAGAGCTACAAGCCCAAGGAAGATAAGGCTGTGTCTACACTGTTACCTGGAGTTGAGACCTGCTTCGCTGCACCAAATACTCAGCAGTGAGGGGCACTCATTTAGGAGTCTATTCAATCTCTTCCCGTATTTCAGCTCCATGAAGGAGGAAGAGAAAACGTATATCCTGCTGGGGAAGAAGATCGTGGTGTAGATTGCAGCATAGAATGTGAGCGGGTGCCATAGGCTGTGAGAAAGCCAACCATGATATGCCATGGACTTCCTTAGCCTCCACCCTGTACCGTGCAGGGGGAATGTGCCCAGCTCAGCCCGACAGGCACTGCTGGTGGTTCTCTGGATCTGGAAAAGGTGCTTACATAATTCTAGGTGGAATATTTCTGTTTGACTGGAAACCCACTTTGACCAGTCTGGGTATGTGTGAGGGCCCTAGACTTCACTGCTGTACAGAAGGATTGGGGTGATGATGGCATTGAAGATTTTTAGCCAGATGCTTACTGAAATACACATACATAGCTGGGTATGCTGGGGGCACAGACTGGCACAGTGTGATAAAACCATTGCTGAACACTCATGTCTGTATTCTGTTAGATGCCGCACTCCAGACGGTACCGTTCATCCGAAAGGGGCAGCAGGGGAAGCTACCATGAGCGCTACAGAAGCCGCAAGCACAGACGGAGAAGGAGCAGGTCGAGGTCCAGCAGCAGCGGCCGAGGTCGTGACCGGCACTACAGACACGGACAAAGTTACCATGAGAGATCCCGAAGGTGAAGTGCCGGCCTCGTTTGTCTACATATGTACAGTGGCATGTAAAAGTTTGGAAACCCCTGAACAAAATTGCAGTTAGGCTGCTTTCACACATCAGTTTTTTGCCATCAGGCACAATTTAGCAAATTTTGAAGAAAAAAAAATGGATCCGGCTGCTGCCGGATCCGTTTTTTCTCAGACTTGTATTAGCGCTGGTTTGCGACGGATGGCCTCACTTTTCAGCTGTTTTTTGCCAGATCTGTCAAAATTTGTTTTCCAGCAGCTGGAGAAAACTGACATAGGAATGCTTTTTCTGTCCATCGAAAAGACGGACAGCGACAGATCCAGCGAAAAACGGATGAAACATGAGGTCAAATGATGGAATCCCGTGATGGATTTTTTTTTTTTTTTTTTTTAAACAAATCACGCGCTTCCTTTCTCTCGGGCTTCCTTTCTCTCGGGCTTCCTTGTTCTCGGGCTTCCTTGTTCTCGGGCTTCCTTGCTCTCGGGCTTCCTTGCTCTCGGGCTTCCTTGCTCTCGGGCTTCCTTGCTCTCGGGCTTCCTTGCTCTCGGGCTTCCTTGCTCTCGCGCTTCCTTGCTCTCGCGCTTCCTTGCTCTCGCGCTTCCTTGCTCTCGCGCTTCCTTGCTCTCGCGCTTCCTTGCTCTCGCGCTTCCTTGCTCTCGCGCTTCCTTGCTCTCGCGCAAAATAGCCGGCAGATCCACAACCTCTGATCCGGCACATCAGTTTTTCAAAATTCGCCGGATTCAGCCTGATGACGAAAACCTTATATGTGAAAGTAGCCTTACTATGAACAGTTAAGCAAGTTGAAGATTAAATGATTTCTGTAAGGGCTAAAGTTAAAGATGACACATTTCCTTTTTTTTATTTTATACAAAAAATATTTTTCATCTTTTACATTTTAAAAATGTGATAAAGGAAAATGGCCAGTGCATAAGTTTGGGCACCTGCATGAAAGTATCACAGCTTGTAAACACTTTTTGTAGCCAGTCAAGAGTCTTTAAATTCTTGTTTGAGGGATTTTCATCCATTCTTCGTTGAAAAATTCTTCCAGTTCTGTGAGATTCCTGGGGCATCTTGCATCTGCTATTTTGATGTCTAGCCACAGATTTTCAATGATGCTCAGATCAGGGGACTGTGAGGGCCATTGTAAAACTTTCAGCTTGTTCCTTTTGAGGTCATCTGTTGTGGATTTTGATGTGTGTTTAGGATCATTATCCATTTGTAGAAGCCTTCCTATTTTCAACAGCAACTATTTTATAGATGCTGTGGTTTGCCTCAGGAATTTGTTGAAATTTCAGTGAATCCATTCTTCCCTGTACCCATGAAATGTAAGGGTACTGTCACACAGTGGCACTTTGATCGCTACGACGGTACGATCTGTGACGTTTCAGCGATATCCATACGATATCGCTGTGTCTGACACGCAGCAGCGATCAGGGACCCTGCTGAGAATCGTACGTCGTAGCAGATCGTTTGGAACTTTCTTTCGTCGCTGGATCTCCCGCTGTCATCGCTGGATCGTTGTGTGTGACAGCGATCCAGCGATGCGTTCGCTTGTAACCAGGGTAAACATCTGGTTACTAAGCGCAGGGCCGCGCTTAGTAACCTGATGTTTACCCTGGTTACCAGCGTAAAAGTAAAAAAAAAAAACGTACATACTCACATTCCGGTGTCCTTCAGGTCCCTTACCGTCTGCTTCCCGCTCTGACTGACTCCCGGCCGTAAGGCAGTACAGAGCACAGCGGTGACGTCACCGCTGTGATCTGCTTTCACTTTACGGCGGCAGTCAGTCAGTGCGGGAAGCAGACGGCAAGGGACCTGAAGGACACCGGAATGTATGTATGGCTTGTTTTTTTTTTTTTTACGCCCTGCGCTTAGTAACCCGATGTTTACCCTGGTTACCCGGGGCCTTTGGCATCGTTGGTCGCTGGAGAGCGGTCTGTGTGACAGCTCTCCAGCGACCACATAACGACTTTCCAACGATCACGGCCAGGTCGTATCGCTGGTCGTGATCGTTGGAAAGTTGCTGAGTGTGACAGTACCCTTACCCAAGCCATTGTCTGCAACACAACCCCAAAGTCTCATGCCTACTGATTGACAAGATGTTCTTTACATGAAATTCCTCGCCTTTTTTGTCTCCACACCTACCTTTTGTTCATTGCGGCCAGAGTGTTCTGTGTTAACCTCCTCTCTCTACAGGACTTGTTTCCAAAATGCATCAGGCATGTTTAGATGTTCTTTTGCATACTTCTGACACTGAATTTTATGGTGAGGAAGTGCTATTGATCTTACATAAAGGCCAGATTTGTGCAAGTGTCTCTGAACAGTAGAACAAATGTACCACATGTCCAAAGTCTTGCTAAATCTTTCTAAAGGTCTTTTGAAGTTGGGTTCTGATTTGCCCCTCTATCAATCCTACGAGCAGCTCTCACTGAAATTTTACTTGGTCTTCAAGACAATCTTGACTGCCGCTGTTCCTGCTAACTTCTATTTCTTAATTGCATTTAGAACGGATTGCCTTTAGAACTGAGGAAAGAGCAACTTATAAAAACTCATCTATAGCCTTCTCCTGCTTTGTGGGCATCCACCATGTTCAGTGCTAGGCAGCTGCTTGTAGAACCCATGGCTGCTGTGTTTTGGGTTTTTTTTTGGCACAAGGTTAAAAGAGGTTGTGTTTTTATAAAGCTGGGAAATTTTTCTAACCCTGACAGGTTTATTGTCTGAAACCTTGGTTACGCACGCACAACTCCCAATGGTGCCCAAATGTTTGCAATGACCCATTTTCCTCTTTTGAAATTTTAAAAAATGTAAAGGCCTTTTTGAGATCATTTCATCTTCCACTTGCTTAACTGTTAAATATGTTGTCCATTACTTGTGAACTTCATGTCATACCCCTTGCTTGGCCCTATAAAATAATTAAGCTGTTACACTCCCGTGCAGTCACTGTTCCCGCGGTGTCGACACTCGCTCTACTGGGATTCCCATGCGGTTGTTGTGACGCCGGGATCACTGTCCCTGCCTCATTTCAAATTGAGCATGACGAGGAAGTGCGAGATCAGCTGCAGTCCGGACTTCCTCTTGATTTTTTGATTTGTCCTAAGGCAGAGACCTTGACCCCAGCGCTCAATCAGTGTTGGTGTCACAACAACCGCTTTGGAGTCATGGGAGAGCGACTACTAACACCGCAGGATGGCTCTTGTATGGAAGTATAAGCTTTATTTTTTTTTTATAGGCGCAAGCATTTTGATCAAGAATGGGTTGTCCTAGTAGTGGACAACCCTTTATAAGAAGAGTAATTTTGACTAGGGGTGCTCAAACATTTACATGCCACCGTATGTATGTGTGTGTATATGTACGTCTGCGGGCCATGCGGGCCTAGTGCATGTGTATGAATGCGTATGTGGACCATGCCAGCTGTATATCTGCATTCTGCATACCTGGCAGTACAGATTGTGTGTCAGGGAGTCTGCAGGCCATGTGTATGAGGGAGTATGTCTGCCGTGTGTCTGGGTCTGCCTTTCTCATGTATATGTGCATCCCCAGCTGTGTGAGTGGTTATTAGTTTACGTTTGTGCCCCCAGGCTGTTCCTGCATACTGGTAGTTCTGTGCATATGTTTCCCAGGGCCTGTTGACTTAGTGCATGTGTGTCCTTGAACTGTGACTTCCTCCTGTGTGTGTATTTAAATGCAGTATATGCTGAATATTTTTCTTAATCGCTTCATTGGTTGACACTGGTAACCATGGGTGTATGCTGCTGTTGCTAGGAGGTTGACACTAAGCAAAAAAAAAGAGAAAATAGCTCCTTTTCAGCAGTATACACCCACTGATAGGCACCAAGTACCTCAGTTTAAGATTAATGTCAGTAGGAGGCGAACCTGGATCTGATCCCAGATCCGCAGTTTTCCTTTTTCAGGTCACCTTTTGTGTTTTATTAACGAGTCACCTTCACCGGTGTTCAGCGTGTTCCCGGTGGCTGGTCCTAGCCTTTTCCCCACCTGCTCGGAGAGAGCTGGGAGGAAGACTGGTGTCACCAGCAGTGGCCTTCCCCTTTATTGTAATGGGTTGACCTGTCTTCTGCATAGTCTGGAGACGGTGTGGGAAGGAGGATTTCCCATACCAGTAACCCCCATCCACCCCAGGGGCTCCTGATGACATCTTCATTGGTGCAGAGCACCGGGACTCACCTTGCAGGTATATATGATCCCCTCCCTGTAGCGCGGCAGATCTGGGTAGCATCACTTATGAGGTAGGGCTGCTAGAATTCCTGTAAAGCCCTGCATGGCGGTGGCCATTTCTTCCTGGCCGGCCCAGACTTGGTGGCCCACTAACCAACCACCCCCACCCCCTTTTGTTGCTGGCCACGCGTTCCAGGTTCCTCTGGCCACTCAACACTGCACTTTTGAATCGCGTGCCCTTTTCAGCCCAGTAGAGGGGCTTGCCTTTGCATCTCCTCCTCCTCAGCATGCATCTTCCTGGCGCACTTTTACTCCGATCACGGAGCTTCCTCTCCCTGCCGGTACACACCCCTGGCGATTCAGCCAATCGGAGGGGTACTTTAACTGCCCTCGCCGGAATTTGAAGAGGCTAAACACTGGGATTATACTGAAAAGCGTTTCCTTGGAAGGAAGCGGCTAGACGCTGCCAATTTCTCGCCTGTCTTCAAAGACAGTCTTGTATCTGCTGGATGGTGCATCTCTTCAAGACGTTACGGATAGGCAGATTGAGTCCTTGGCTAAATCATCCTTTTGAAGCTGCTGGCACCTCCCTCTGTCCCATCTTTGCCTTCTCCTTGGTGGCAAAGTCCATGTCTGCCTGGGCAAGAATGATTCACCAGGGTATCCTAGCGGCAGCTCCTCCGGATGAGATGGCAGATTTGGCTGAGCAGATTGCCCATGCCGGCAAATATCTTCTGACCGCCTCCTTGGATGCGGGCAGTTGTTCCGCCAGGGCAAATGGCAACATGATTGCTATACGCCGCATTCTCTGGTTGAAAGCGTGGAATGCAGATCCTCCCTCAAAAAGTCTCAGTAACCTTGCTTTTCAAGGTGTTAGGCTTTTCGGGTCCAAACTGGATCAGATAAAATCGGATGCTACCGGCGGAAAAGCACTGCTCTTCCCCAGTCCAGACCTAAACGTCCTTTAAATAGGAAGAGGTCGCTTAATTTCGGCCCTTCTCTTCATGAACTTCCTCCCAGCAAGACCGCTCTTCCTCCCAAGGGGTAAGGAAGAAGCCATCCTTCAAACCTGCACCTCACTGGTGGCCAAAGGGTCGCTACTCCATGGCCTCTGGGTCCCGCACCAACAGGTTCTCCTCAATGTGACGGGTCACCCCCGCCCAGGATTCTCCAGGGTGGGAGGCGGCCGGCTTCTTCTTTTCCGAGACCCATGGTTTTCTGCGGCCGACGATACCTGGGTCAGAGAGATGGTTACGACCGGTTACAAAATCGGCTTAACCCCCACCCTTCCCCTTCCCAGAAGACTCCTGTCTCGGGCCCCAGGGATTTTTAAGGTCGTCTCTTCCCTACTACCCACAGGAGTAATCGTACCCGCTCCCTGGAACAAACGGTTTTCAGGGTTCTACTCCAATCTTTTCGTAGTCCCGAAGAAAAAGGGATTGCTCCTTCCTGTTTTGGACCTCAAAGCATCCGAATCGTTACGTTGGGGTCCGTCATTTCAGGATGGAGTCCCTAGGTTCGGAAATTGCATCCATGGAACCGGGAGAATTTCATTGCTCTGTAGACATTCAAGATGCTTATCTTCACATTCCTGTTTGTGTTCAGCATCAGAGAGTCCTACGGTTTGCGATCCAGGAGGACCACTATCCAGTCACAACTCATCCCTCTGCCCCCAGAGTATTCACGAAGGTCATGGCTATCCTTTGTTTCAAGGGGATTCTCATAATCCCCTACATGGATGAACTTCTGATCAAGGGGCTGTCCTGCCGAGACTGCGACCCGAGTCTTCAGATCACCTTGGATACTCTGGTCCGGCTGGATTGTCAACAGACAGAAGTCCTTCCTGACCCCAGTTCAGCACCTGGTGTTTCTGGGCAAGAGATTCGACACAGCCCAAGCCAGTGTCTTCCTTTCAAAGGAAAAGTTTCTCTACCAGGGGATTCACATTCTAAAGCGACCAACTCCTCTTCCCCTACGGTCCTTCATGATAGTTCTGGGGAAGATGATTGATGCCATGGAAGCCGTGCATTTTGCCCAGTTCCATACCCGTCCTCTTTAGCAGGCCCTCTTGTCTGTCTGGGACAAGAGGACCGTCTTCCTGGACCGGCCCGTTCTGTCGTTCAAGGTGAGGCAATCCCTGACCTGGTGGACACTATCCGCCTCAGTGCTAGGTGGGAAGTCCTTCTCCCTCTCCAGTGGCAGGTCATCACCACCGACCCCATTCTCCTCGGTTGGGGAACGGTCTTCCTTCACCACACAGTGCAGGGTTGCTGGAACGTCCAAGAAGCCTCTCCTGTTATGACCCCAATGGCGAGGGTCTCAGAGATATCAGCAAGTCTGCGAAGTACAAAAATCCAGCTCATAGGGCAGTGGTAACTGGGTTGACCATATATCTACTCCTAACGCCAACACTAGAAGTAGCCGGGGAACATGCCTACATTGGTCGCTAGATGTCTCGCGCCAGCCGGAGGACTAACTACCCCTAGAAGAGGAAAACCAAGACCTCTCTTGCCTCCAGAGAATAGACCCCAAAAGTAGGATACAAGCCCCCCACAAATAATAACGGTGAGGTAAGAGGAAATGACAAACAGAGATGAACTAGGTTTAGCAAATAGCAGAATGTATTACTAATGCTTACTAATAGCAGAATGTAGTAAGATAACTTATATGGTCAACAAAAACCCTAATAAAATTCCACACTGGAGATTCAAGAACCCCCGAACCGTCTAACGGCCCGGGGGGAGAACTCCAGCCTCCCTAGAGCTTCCAGCAAGGAAAGGATACAGATAATGAACAAGCTGGACAAAAATGCAAACAAAAACAAATAGCAAAAAGCAAGAAAGCGGACTTAGCTTAATCAAACAGGAACCAGGATCAGTAGACAAGAGCACTACAGATTAGCTCTGATATCAACGTTGCCAGGCATTGAACTGAAGGTCCAGGGAGCTTATATAGCAACACCCCTGACCTAACGACCCAGGTGAGCATACAAGGGATGATAGACATTCCCAGAGTAAAATCACTAGTAGCCACTAGAGGGAGCCAAAAGGTAAATTCACAACAGTACCCCCCCGTTAGTGAGGGGTCACCGAACCCTCACCAAGACCACCAGGGCGATCAGGATGAGCGGCGTGAAAGGCACGAACTAAATCGGCCGCATGCACATCAGAGGCGACCACCCAGGAATTATCCTCCTGACCATAGCCCTTCCACTTGACCAGGTACTGAAGCCTCCGCCTGGAGAGACGAGAATCTAAGATCTTCTCCACCACGTACTCCAACTCGCCCTCAACCAACACCGGAGCAGGAGGCTCAGCAGAAGGAACCACAGGCACAACGTACCGCCGCAACAAGGACCTATGAAATACGTTGTGAATGGCAAACGACACCGGAAGATCCAGGCGAAAGGACACAGGATTAAGGATCTCCAATATCCTGTAAGGACCAATGAATCGAGGCTTAAATTTGGGAGAGGAGACCTTCATAGGAACAAATCGAGAAGACAGCCATACCAAATCCCCAACACGAAGTCGGGGACCCACACCGCGGCGGCGGTTGGCAAAACGCTGAGCCTTCTCCTGTGACAACTTCAAGTTGTCCACCACATGATTCCAGATCCGCTGCAACCTATCCACCACAGAATCCACTCCAGGACAGTCAGAAGGCTCCACATGTCCCGAGGAAAAACGAGGATGGAAACCGGAGTTGCAGAAAAATGGCGAAACCAAGGTGGCAGAACTAGCCCGATTATTAAGGGCAAATTCAGCCAACGGCAAGAAGGTCACCCAATCATCCTGATCAGAAGAGACAAAACACCTCAAATACGCCTCCAGAGTCTGATTAGTTCGTTCCGTTTGTCCGTTAGTCTGTGGATGAAAAGCGGACGAAAACGACAAATCAATGCCCATCCTACCACAAAAGGATCGCCAGAACCTGGAAACAAACTGGGATCCTCTGTCCGACACAATATTCTCAGGAATGCCGTGCAAACGAACCACGTTCTGGAAGAACACAGGAACCAGATCAGAAGAGGAAGGCAGCTTAGGCAAAGGAACCAGATGGACCATCTTGGAGAAACGATCACATATCACCCAGATGACAGACATGCCCTTAGACACCGGAAGATCCGAAATGAAATCCATAGAGATGTGTGTCCAAGGTCTCTTCGGGACAGGCAAGGGCAAGAGCAACCCGCTGGCACGAGAACAGCAAGGCTTAGCTCGAGCACAAGTACCACAGGACTGAACAAATGACCGCACATCCCTTGACAAGGAAGGCCACCAAAAGGACCTGGCCACCAGATCTCTGGTGCCAAAAATTCCCGGGTGCCCTGCCAACACTGAGGAATGAACCTCGGAAATGACTCTGCTGGTCCATTTAGTAGGCACAAACAATCTGTCAGGTGGACAAGAGTCAGGCCTACCAGCCTGAAATCTCTGCAACACACGTCGCAGATCTGGAGAAATAGCTGACAAGATAACTCCTTCCTTAAGAATACCCTCAGGTTCAGCGACTCCAGGAGCATCAGGCACAAAGCTCCTAGACAGAGCATCGGCCTTCACATTCTTAGAACCTGGTAAATACGAGACCACAAAGTCAAAACGGGAGAAAAACAATGACCAGCGGGCCTGTCTAGGATTCAGGCGTTTAGCAGACTCGAGATACATCAAATTTTTGTGATCAGTCAAGACCACCACACGATGCTTAGCACCCTCGAGCCAATGACACCACTCCTCAAATGCCCACTTCATGGCCAACAACTCCCGATTGCCCACATCATAATTTCGCTCTGCCGGCGAAAACTTCCTAGAGAAAAAGGCACAAGGTCTCATAGTAGAGCAACCAGGGCCTCTCTGCGACAAAACGGCCCCTGCCCCAATCTCCGAAGCATCCACCTCAACCTGAAAGGGAAGTGAGACGTCAGGCTGGCACAAAACAGGCGCCGAAGTAAACCGGCGTTTCAACTCCTGGAAAGCCTCCACGGCAGCAGGAGCCCAGTTAGCTACATCAGAGCCTTTCTTGGTCATATCCGTCAGCGGTTTAACAACGCTAGAGAAATTTGCGATAAAACGACGGTAGAAGTTAGCAAAACCCAAGAACTTCTGAAGACTCTTAACTGACGAGGGTTGAGTCCAATCATGAATAGCTCGGACCTTGACTGGATCCATCTCCACAGCAGAAGGGGAAAAAATGAACCCCAAAAAGGGAACCTTCTGTACACCAAAGAGACACTTTGAGCCTTTTACAAACAAAGAATTTTCACGCAGAATCTCAAAAACCATCCTGACCTGCTCCACATGCGAGTCCCAATCATCAGAAAAAACCAGAATATCATCCAGATAAACAATCAAAAATTTATCCAGATACTTCCGGAAAATGTCATGCATGAAGGACTGAAAAACTGAAGGTGCATTAGAGAGCCCAAATGGCATCACCAAGTACTCAAAATGACCTTCAGGCGTATTGAATGTGGTTTTCCATTCATCGCCCTGCCTAATGCGCACAAGGTTGTACGCACCACGAAGGTCTATCTTGGTGAACCACTTGGCACCTTTAATCCGGGCAAACAAATCTGACAACAGCGGCAAAGGATACTGAAATTTGACAGTGATCTTATTTAAAAGCCGATAGTCAATACAAGGCCTCAAAGATCCGTCCTTTTTGGCCACAAAAAAGAATCCCGCACCAAGAGGGGAAGAAGGACGGATATGCCCCTTCTCAAGAGACTCCTTGATATATGAACGCATCGCGGTATGTTCAGGTACCGACAGATTAAACAGTCTCCCCTTAGGAAACTTACTGCCAGGAATCAAATCTATTGCACAGTCACATTCCCTATGAGGAGGCAGTGCACTGGACTTAGACTCGCTGAAGACATCCTGATAATCAGACAAATACGCCGGAACTTCCGAAGGCGTAGAAGATGCAATAGACAAGGGCAGGGAATCTCCGTGAATTCCATGGCAGCCCCAGCTTGACACTGACATAGCCTTCCAGTCCAAGACTGGATTATGGGTCTGTAACCATGGCAAACCCAAAACAACCAAATCATGCATTTTATGTAGAACAAGAAAACGTATTACCTCCCGATGTTCGGGAGTCATGCACATGGTAACCTGTGTCCAAAACTGCGGTTTATTTTTTGCCAATGGCGTAGAGTCAATACCCCTAAGAGGGATAGGATTTTCCAATGGCTCAAGCACAAATCCGCAGCGCTTGGCAAATGACAGATCCATAAGGCTCAGGGCAGCACCTGAGTCCACAAACGCCATGACAGGATACGATGACAGTGAGCAAATCAAAGTTACAGATAGAATAAATTTAGGTTGCAAATTACCAATGGCGACCGGACTAACAACCTTAGTAAGACGCTTAGAGCATGCTGAGATAACATGTGTAGAATCACCACAGTAGTAACACAAGCCATTCTGGCGTCTATGAATTTTCCGCTCATTTCTAGTCAGGATTCTATCACATTGCATTAAATCAGGTGCCTGTTCAGACAACACCATGAGAGGATTTGCGGTTTTGCGCTCCCGCAACCGCCGGTCGATTTGAATAGCCAGGGACATAGAATCATTCAGACCTGTGGGAATGGGAAAACCCACCATCACATTCTTAATGGCTTCAGAAAGGCCATTTCTAAAATTTGCAGCCAATGCACACTCGTTCCACTGGGTCAGCACGGACCATTTCCGAAATTTTTGGCAATATACTTCGGCCTCGTCCTGGCCCTGAGACATCGCCAGCAAGGCTTTTTCTGCCTGAATCTCAAGATTGGGTTCCTCATAAAGCAAACCGAGCGCCAGAAAAAACGCATCAATGTCAGCCAATGCCGGATCTCCTGGTGCCAGCGAGAAGGCCCAATCCTGAGGGTCGCCCCGTAAAAAAGAAATAACAATTTTTACTTGCTGAGCGGAGTCTCCAGATGAACAGGGTCTCGGGGACAAAAACAATTTACAATTATTCCTGAAATTTCTAAATTTAAATCGGTCTCTGGAAAACGGTTCAGGAATCGGTATCTTAGGTTCTGACATAGGATTTCTGATAACATAATCTTGTATGCCCTGCACACGAGCAGCAAGCTGGTCCACACTTGTAATCAAGGTCTGGACATTCATGTCTGCAGCAAACACAAGCCACTCAGAGTTAAAGGGGAAAAGAAAAAAAAATGAGAGAGAGAAAAAAAAAAAAACTCTGAACTTTCTTTCTTATAATCCCGCTTCTGCAATGCATTTAACATTTAATACTGGCCTGGCAAACTGTTATGACCCCAATGGCGAGGGTCTCAGAGATATCAGCAAGTCTGCGAAGTACAAAAATCCAGCTCATAGGGCAGTGGTAACTGGGTTGACCATATATCTACTCCTAACGCCAACACTAGAAGTAGCCGGGGAACATGCCTACGTTGGTCGCTAGATGTCTCGCGCCAGCCGGAGGACTAACTACCCCTAGAAGAGGAAAACAAAGACCTCTCTTGCCTCCAGAGAATAGACCCCAAAAGTAGGATACAAGCCCCCCACAAATAATAACGGTGAGGTAAGAGGAAATGACAAACACAGAGATGAACTAGGTTTAGCAAATAGCAGAATGTATTACTAATGCTTACTAATAGCAGAATGTAGTAAGATAACTTATATGGTCAACAAAAACCCTAATAAAATTCCACACTGGAGATTCAAGAACCCCCGAACCGTCTAACGGCCCGGGGGGAAAACTCCAGCCTCCCTAGAGCTTCCAGCAAGGAAAGGATACAGATAATGAACAAGCTGGACAAAAATGCAAACAAAAACAAATAGCAAAAAGCAAGAAAGCGGACTTAGCTTAATCAAACAGGAACCAGGATCAGTAGACAAGAGCACTACAGATTAGCTCTGATATCAACGTTGCCAGGCATTGAACTGAAGGTCCAGGGAGCTTATATAGCAACACCCCTGACCTAACGACCCAGGTGAGCATACAAGGGATGATAGACATTCCCAGAGTAAAATCACTAGTAGCCACTAGAGGGAGCCAAAAGGTAAATTCACAACACTCTCCCCATCTATCTTCAGGAGATCAGGGCAATTTTTCTTGCCCTTCGCCACTGGCTGTCCCTCCTCGCAGGCCAGTTGGTCCTCATACAATTGGACAACGCCACTGCCGTGGCTTACATAAACTGTCAAGGAGAGACTCAGCAAACCGGTGATGGCAGAAGTAACAAGGATTCTGCAATGGGCAGAGTGTCATGTTCCTCTCATATCAGCCATACACATTCCGGGGGTGAAAAATTGGGCAGCCAATTTTTGAGTCAGGGTCTCGCATCGGGCAAGTGGTCTCTCAATCCTGCTGTTTTCAACCAAATATGTCAGAGATGGGGCACACAAGTCATCAGCCTGATGGCATCTCGGATGTAGCCAGGTCCCGGGATCTGCTAGCCATCAATTGCGATGCCCTAGTGATCCCGTGGTCCCAATTACAGCTGCCTTATCTTTTCCGTCTCTCCCATTGCTTCCCAGAGTCATGAAGAAAAAACGGAAGGAGTTCCTGTAATCCTGGTAGCTCCAGACTGGCCAAGAAAGCCCTTTTATGCAGAGATGGTGAACATGCTCATTGATGCTACCTGGAAGTTTCCAAACTGTCCAGATCTTTTCTCATAAGGCCCGCTCTTCCACCAGAGTTCAGTCTGAGTTCAGCAGCATGGCCGTTGAGGCCACAGTCCTCAGGGAGGCCGGTATTTCCCATCAGGTCATTCAGACCATGATTAGGGCAAGAAATCCAGCATCCTCATATATCTACCACAGATACTGGAAGGCCTTCTTTCGGTGGAGTGAGGACAACAATTCGGTCTGTCTTTTTCCCTGCTTGCCATCCTGGGTTTTCTACAAATGGGTCTTGACTCTAGTCTGTCACTCAGTACCTTTTCAAGGGTCAAGTTTCTGCTCGTGTCAATTCTTTTCCAGCGAAATCTGGCTTCTCGTTCCCAAGTAGAGGAGAGTTTGTTAGTGTGAAACGGAAGACCGGATTAAGGTAAGTATTTCTTAAAGCATATCTAAACTTTCAATAAACTGTGCATAAATCAATAGCCCAGTGTGTTTTTTTTTTTTTTTTTTTTTTTTTTTTTTTTTCTGTATGCTTCATGTTTTAGTTTTTTCCTCTGAGCTCGTGTTTGGAGAGGTTAGTTGATCTGATGCTCTTCATGTTAGGTTTTCTAGCAGTTTCAGTTTCTTTCTGGGGTATAATTCAGCACAAACTCATTCCTTCCCTCTTCATAGACACTGAAGCATCATGATGTGAAATATTTACTGAGTTGTACCCTGAGAGATGCGTGAGATTAAAAGTTTAGAGTAAAGCTATTTAATAACATATTTTACAAACTTTTTATTTATCATCTATACTATTGATTTATGCAAAGATTGTTTATTTCTATCCAAAGTTATACATGATTCCCTATTCTTACAGGAATTCCGATATACCGTATTTTTTTTTATAGGATAAAATTGAGTGAATTTGCGACTACAAAATGCCTAAGAAGCTTCCTATGAAGTCAGCTGTATCTGAGCACTTCATATTACCTCAAGATAAAAAAATATTTTGTCAGTGTATGACAGATGAAATAAATGCTGTGAGTCTAAAATCAGCGCAAACTCAGGCAGTGATAAAAATGTTCCTACGAGAGCTTCCAATCTAAAAAGACGTTTACAATGCATACACCCAGAAGTGTTCAAAGCTGTGACTGAGAATGATCACAGCGACACCAAGAAAAGTGCCTAGCACTTCCTACCATGTAGAGGAGGAGGAGGGAAGACTGTCTAAAACATCCGTTACAAGATATTTTGTATCTGGCAGTTACTGTAACAATGACTGTAGAAATGTGTAAGATGCTCCTAGAGCTCGCTGTGAAGGACGGTGGACCACCATTATCTGCATCAGTGTTTACAGCTCTTAATGGTGAAATGGCCCGCAAACTTCTCTGGAAAGAGAAAGTATTAGGAAATTAGGGCTTAAAGGATCCCTTAACCAAAAGAAGGATCTTAAAAACTCTTGCGATGCTTTTTATTTCTTAAAATGAATGCCTGCACTCCTCGCATAGGGAACTATTTTTCTATCAGCGTTCGATTTGTTTGTGACAAGAATGATGTTACCAAGACACCGGCAGTAAAAGGTACTAAACCTACTCACACACCAGCCTGTCTCTCCAGACCATGGGGGAAAAAGTTCTGCAAGGTTGAGCTCAATAAAGAGCAGGTTCTTGTTGTTGTAACTGACAATCATAAGTACAATTGCACTGAATAATGTAGGGGAACAGCAGCTAGAAGTAAACTTCTTTCAGTATGTTTGAGATGGAGATTGCAAAAGAACAGCAAAATAATACTTCACAATTAGATGATCTTGTTGAATCTACTTCAGAGCTTTCTCATATCCATCCCCCACGCCGTGTTGTCCACATGCTGCAGGCGGCAATAAGATAGTCTGTAACAGGAACATGCGGGAACTCTGATTGGCAAAGTGAGAAAATTGGTTATTGTTTCCAGAATCCCTAAGATTGACTCCATCTTATAGATAAACCTCCTGAAACTCAGGGGGGGGTGGGGGGGCAGCACCTATTTAATGGTTGAGCAATTGCTTGAGCTGAATCCCCTTGTAGACATGGCCAACCCTCAGGTAACACTAAGTGAAGGTCAATGGGCTCAAGTGGCTGAATTCAAGGATTTGCTTCATCATGCATTTACAGTGACTAAAAATAGCTGAGGATTCAACTCCTGGCATATTCATAAAAGCAGAACTTACTGTTTTGCTTGTCTCAAAGAAAAGGTGTAATCGCAGTTGGCATTGCTGCTTCAATGAAACTGAGACAACGCTATTAGAAAGAACATTCTGGCCGCTGTTTGTGTGTCCCAATGTCCTCGTATATTGCTGGATGATCAACAGCTAATAAAGGAAAAGAAGCTCTGACTGAGGCAGCAGTTAGGATGAGTGGGCTAAAGGACTGCCTAGAGGACTGGGGTCTTCCAGCGCTAATGCCGCCATATCTTCAGCCTCGTCATATTAGGAGTTTAATGCTGAAAAGTATTTGGATGACATGGAGCTGGCAAAGCTTTGCCACAGGGAAAGATCCCTCTCCCAGAGCAATCAGTTTAACCAGATGTCAGCAAAATGTTTCACCTGCTTTCAAATTAGAAAATTTCAACCGTTCATCAAATCTGGCTGTGCATAAGGCAATTCCTTTATACCCTGAAACTGTTAGATGTGACACATTCATACACTGCACAAATGTTATGCAGAAGGTTTTTGTTGAAAACTTTTCCCCACTTACTGCATAGTGTATTGTATGATTATTTATTAGTTTTTTGTTATAAAGCTGTATTCCAATAAACATATTTTATGTCCTATCTAAATAGCTAAGGCTAGTTTCACACTTGCGTTTATCCGTGCTGCGGACGGAAGCCCCACCCGCTGCTGTGCCTCTTCGTTCACCTCCGCCTACAGCTGCATGCGGCGTGCGCACCCTATCTTTAACATTGGGCACGTAGGCCATGCCGCTATATGCGAATGCCGCCACGTGCGTCGTTTTGATGGTGCGGCATCTGCACGAAAACACAACATGTTGCATTCGGCGCAGGTCGTCACACCGTCAAAACGACGCATGCGGTGGCATTCACATATAGCGGCATGGCCTGCGTGTCCAATGTTAAAGATAGGGTCCGCATGCAGCTGTAGGCGGAGCTGAACGAAAAGGCGTGGCAGTGTGCGGGGCTTCAGGGAGGAAGTCCGCATCCCTCCGCAACCCGGACAAACGCTAGTGTGAAACTAGCCTTAATTATGGTATTGTGTGTGTGTGTATATACATATGTGCGTCCCCAGGCTTGCCAGCTTCGTGTTTGTATGTGTCCCCAGGCTTGCCAGCCGTGTGTGTGTGTGTGTGTGTGTGTGTGTCCCCAGGCTTGCCAGCTGTGTGTTTCTCTCACATCCCAGGTATCCAATTGTGATGCTTTCTCCCTGACCAGTTATGTCGCTCGCTCATCGGACAGAAGGGCCTACGATCGCAGATACTGTGAGAACTACAGAAGGAACGGATACAGCAGAGAGCGGGGAGACGTCTATTATGAGGCAGATTATCACCACTCCTACGACTACCAACGATCCAGAGATGACAGCTATAGGAGCTGCAAGAGCAGCCGGCGCAAGCAGAAGCGCAGGAAGCGTAGGACAAGGTCTTATACCCAGTCCTCCTCGGTGAGTGTCCCCCGCAGCTCGTCCCTTATGTTTCCCTTTTTCTTCTTAGATTGGTAAGTTTCCCTCCCCACGCTGTGGTGTAGAGTAGTCATAGTGATTGGCTGCAGGTGGTGGAGGCCTAGCAATGCTTATTACAGTAGTAGATGAATGTATAGTGTCGGCTCAGCACACTGTCTGACCATACGCCGTCTGAGCGTCCACTGTCTGGGCCTGGTATGAGGGCTGTTGCTTCTCTCTTGGGCACAGTCTGATAGCAGCTTGCCTTTCTGTCCCTAATAAGACACATGCTCGCTCATCTGATGGACGGGCGGTCAGGAGGAAGCACAACAAATGTTACCTTACAGCCATCTACATGCTAATGTCAGCTGCCTATCCTGTAATGTATGGCCACCTCCTGACCATCCCCCAGCAACATTGTCCGGGGAAAGAGTCTAGCAGCTGGTTCTCAGCACCAGATACTTTACTTGGTCTGGACAGAGGGGGTCTAAAGGGAACAGACGGGGCTGGCAGAGCTGACTATACATGTGTGTGAAAGGGGTTGGGAGATAAGTCGGCCCCAAAAATGTTTGTACGACCAGCCTGGTAGGGGGGGGGGGGGGGGGGGTGTAGATAATACTGGGTGAGAGCTGGTACCATGAGGACAATATGTGAGCGTGTATATAGCATGTGTAGAGTGGGAGAGGGTGAAGGTACCATGTGTACAGGCAGGGAGGGGTGTAGTTGCTTTGTGTAGATAATATTGGGGTCCTGCAGGTACCATCAAGACAGTAGGGGAGGGTGTAGATACCATGCGTAGGTAACAATGGTGGGCATGCAGGTCCCATGAGGATAATAGTGGAGTGTGTAGACAGCATGTGTATGGTGGGAGAGGGCGATGGCACCATGTGTACAGGCAGGGAGGGTGTAGTTACTATGTGTAGATAGAACTGGGGGTGTGCAGGTACCATGAGGACAATAGGGGAGGGTGTAGATGGCATTTGTATAGTTGGGGATTGTGTAGATAATAGTGGCAAGGGTGTTGGTACAATATACACATGTGGGGTACCCTGTACACAGGTGGGGATTGCTGCCGATACCTTGGTGCTGCACTCCTCTCGCTGTTTGCTCCTGTTTCTTCTGCTTGCCACACATTGTACACTATGGACAGAATGTTTTTGCTTTATTTTCTGATTTCTTTGATTTCTGAGTTAGTGTATTTGTATCTTGACCTGTTCCCTTGCAATATCCCTATCGTTATATATTCCTATGTGCCGTATGAATTGGCTGGGAATCTACTGCACACCCTCCTACCTCAAACTACAATGTGAATTTCCAAACCAACCAACCTATGTGCCGCTGGTTTGAAAATCTGATTGGCTGGTGAATGGTGGTGTATTTCCGGGAATTGACGGGCCCGTGACAACAGAGGAGTCGCCAGAGCAGCAGGCAGGCCAAGAGTGTGGAAGACGACGTGGAGGGGCACCTGATCTATCGCAGCGGCGACTGGCTACAAGAACGATGTACAGCCAAATCGTAACATAATTTAGCTCTCTAGTTCTAAGCTCCCCCTCCCCAGAGACGCTGCAGACCTGTCTGTCTTTGTGTTGATTTGAGTTTTATTTTAAGACACAGAAGCCCCCTCCTCCTCCTCCTCTTCCTCCTTTCTTCTCATTAAAGCCTCCATGTTATATAGTGCTCTATATTGTTAGTCGGAGGGCAGGAAGTTAGCATAACTCTTATGGCTCCACGCCCAGCCTGATATATTGCTTTTCACTGGCTCTATCTGTGGGGGTCTCCAGCTCATTCTCACCCCGACTTTTCTGCTTCTCCTCACAGATGAGATTATCAGTACTCTGGGAGAAGGGACGTTTGGCCGAGTCGTGCAGTGTGTGGACCACAGAAGGTGAGTGATGAGGGGTAGCAACCTCTGCTCCGAAACTCCATGTTGGCACACCTGGTCTCTAAATGGTTTCCTGCCCACAGGGGGGGTGCTCGAGTGGCTTTAAAGATAATAAAAAATGTGGAAAAATATAAGGAGGCGGCCCGACTAGAGATAAATGTTCTGGAGAAGATTAATGAGAAGGATCCAGATAATAAGCAGTAAGTGAGATCCTTGCTGGCTGCCCCACCTGGTGTGTGCTGTGTGGTTGTGACCAGTTCTGTACTCTGCAGCCTCTGCGTCCGGATGTTTGACTGGTTCGACTTTCATGGACACATGTGCCTTTCCTTTGAGCTCCTGGGCCTCAGCACGTTCGATTTCCTCAAGGAAAACAATTACCTTCCGTACCCGATTCGTCAAGTGCGGCACATGGCTCAGCAGGTGTGCGAAGCGGTGAAGTGTAAGTGCTGACGAGTGGGTGGGATCTGGGCCAGTGCCACTCAGGCGGTGGGTAATTACTGCCACTTTTCACAGTTCTCCATGACAATAAGCTGACACACACAGACTTGAAGCCGGAGAACATTCTCTTTGTGAACTCAGACTTTGAGCTCACCTATAACATGGAGAAGGTGGGTGCCAGACTCTGTCTGGTTCTTGCGCTCGGTATTTGGAGTACGCCCTTACGGTTGTCCTTCGGTCTTTGCCTAATGCTTGTTCTTGTATGGTCTCTCCCTGTGACCTCCCTCCACCCAAGAAGAGAGATGAAAGGTGTGTAAAGAACACTGATATCCGGGTGGTGGACTTTGGAAGCGCCACTTTTGATCATGAGCACCATAGCACCATTGTGTCCACACGGCACTACCGTGCACCGGAGGTGATTCTGGGTGAGTAGCTGTCCTGCTGGATGTGGGGTGGGGTGAGGCTTGGGCACCTTAGGCTGTCATACTCCTTTTTCCCCACAGAACTAGGCTGGAGTCAGCCCTGTGACGTCTGGAGCATCGGGTGCATCATCTTTGAGTATTACGTGGGCTTCACCCTCTTCCAGGTAAGCGGAGTCCTGTCAATGCTGTACCTTCACATGTTGTCCACTGCTGATCACCTCTCCTCTGTAGACGCACGACAACCGTGAGCACCTGGCCATGATGGAGAGGATTCTGGGGCCCATCCCATCACGGATGATCAGGAAGACTAGGTGAGTTCATGGAAGCTGGTGCCTGCTGCAGGGCTGGGGGCACAGTCTTATCTACTGTCTCTGCAGGAAGCAGAAATATTTCTACCATAACCGGCTGGACTGGGATGACAGCACGTCAGCAGGTCGATATGTGCGCGACAACTGTAAGCCGCTGAGGGTAAGGAGAGCCATGCCTTTTCTCTTCACTAAACATCTAGTGGCCCGTGCAGGTAAGCTCTGACCATTCTGCCGTGTACTCTTCTTACAGAGGTACATGCTGTGTGACGCAGAGGAGCACTGCCAGCTGTTTGATCTGATTGAGTCCATGTTGGAGTATGAGCCGTCCAAGCGCTGCACGCTCTCCCACGCGCTGAAACACTCCTTCTTCAGCCCGCTGAAGAGCGACCACACGTCCAAGCACTGGGACATGGGCAGGGACATAAGCCGATGAGGCTGCCAGCCTCTGCCCATGCTTTCTTATATTGCCATGAACTGTTGATATGTGAAATAGTCTATAAATATATATATTGTACAGGGGCGAGCGACGCCTGCAGTGTATATAGCTGAGCGAGCTGCTGGTGGGTGGTTGCGCTGCACCATGTACAGTTCTCCCATAATTTATAATGTCAGTGTTACGGCAGCGGGCGATACCTCGCACTGGTTTTATATCAAATGTTTTGTACAGTGATTTGTGAGAAATAAACACAAACTGTTTGTATGTGATGCATCCTTCAGCTCTGTTGGCAAGATAATCTGGACTCTCACACCACTGGTGACACTGACCCCTTCACAATACGGACCCCTGTGGGACCCACTGCTGACTGCTACATACCCTATGGACCCCTGTGGGATATACTGGTGACAAGTTGCATGTGCGCTACAGTATCCTGAGACCCACTGGTGACCAATCCCATACCGACCCCATCCCCCTCTAGACACACACTACATGCTACCGAGAGTCCCTCTGGTGACTATAAGATACCAACCCCCTCTATACACACACATGCGCTAAATGCTCCTGAGACCCCCACTGGTGTCTAATTGCATACCCCCTCTACACACATGCTACAGGCTCCTGGGGTACCCATTGTTGGCTGATTCCCCCCCACTACCGTACAGACCCCTGAGGGAACCACTGAAAATGGGCGGGGACACCTTGTGAAAAGGACATGCCACACACCATTAATAAGTTGCTGCTGTGGGTAAGTTGTCGTTGGCCGCCCGAGGTGTAGGGACAACTTGGGAAGATGCTGTGGTGGATTTCTACCTCCAGACACAGGAGATCTGGACGATTCCTAGCAAGGTACTCCCCATAACCAGTACTATACCCAGAGATTAGCCCCCGGAAAGTGACCTGATAACACCAGTATTTGGAGCCCATGATGACAATCGCACGGTGCAGCCAATGCAATGGGACTTTGGTCTTGGCACCCCAGATGTCAGTGCGGTTATGCCATCTCCCCAGGGCCACAGTCTGTATGTAGCTGGGCAAGAAGGGATGAGGGTGTTACAGTTAAATGTGGCAGATCTCTCATGGTGCCGCCCACTGCAGACCATCAGGTCTTTTTCCTTTGTATTTGGCCGTGAGATAATTTGAGGTAAATTTAGCACCCCCCTTCCCCCAAAAAAAAAAACATAACCTGAATCCAATTCCAACAAAAGGTCTGTGAACTGTTTTTTTTTGTCTCTTTAGCAACTGTGGTCATCAGAAAAAAAGTCTATCATGGTCTGCCAATTGGAAGTGAGTTATTTTCATGACGGCCGTTGAAAACATCAAAATCTTCAAATTTTGCTAACAAGCTTACTGTCACAGGTTTACTGCAACAGAGTAGCCAGAAGAATGCACATCTGATTCCTCCTACTGCACTGAACTGAATCTCAGGGGCGTATAATCTCATTTGTATTAAGGAGGGGGATGAGTGGGAAAACTGTCTTCAATACGCCTGTGGGACACTGAGAGCCTTGTGATGCCATTTTGGTTGACTAATGCTCCTGCCGTCTATTAGCACTTTGAAAATAGCATTTATAGTCACCTTGTAGGCAGACTTGTTGACTAATGCTCCTGCCGTCTATTAGCACTTTGAAAATAGCATTTATAGTCACCTTGTAGGCAGACTTGTTGTGATCTATCTTGTTGACATTCATTTATTAATCTGACTTTGCGTTACATCAGGTATATGTCAGGCAGGTCTTGCAGATACTCGGATAATAAATTAATGTCAAACCAGAGACATGTTTGTTCTTGGTTGAGGACATCCTGTTTCTAGAATGTGTTTTCATTAGTGATGAGCGATTATACTCGTTACTCGAGATTCCTCGAGCATGCTCAGGGGTCCTCAGGGTATTTTTTTAGAGCTCGGAGATTTCGTTTTTCTTTCCACAGCTGAATGATTTACTTCTGTTAGCCAGCATAAGTACATGTGGGGATTCCCTAGCAACCAGGCAACCCCCACATGTACTTACGCTGGCTAACAGATGTAAATCATTCAGCTGCGGCAAGTAAAAATAAATCTCCGAGCACTAAAAAATACTCGGAGGACCCCTGACCATGCTTGAGAAATCTCAAGTAATGAGTATATTCGCTCATCACTACAGACCACGCATGTCTCTGAGGGAAGCAATGTCATTGTTGGGATCCCTTACCTCCTGTACCCCTGCAGTTCAGTGGCACAATACCATACCCGGACACTGCAAGATCAGATTCTCCGAGAGGAAAGAAAACTATTCGGTCACCTTGAGAAGAAAATGACCTTATCCCAGGAAGTCTTGACTTCTCTAATATGGTGGTTAGATAGTAACCATTTGGCGGGTGGTGTCCCGTGGGTAATAACACCATCCCATACTTTAACCACCGATGCTAGCACCCGTGGATGGGGCGCCAATATGGGAGATAGCTTCTGCCAAGGGTTGTGGAATAAAGAGGAGCTCCAGCATTCATCTAACCTAAAAGAGCTAAATGCAGTGAATTATGCGTTAAATAATTTTCTTCCACAGCTACGAGAAAAACACGTCCGAATTCTATCAGACAACACCACGACAGTGGCATATCTAAACAGATGAGGTACTCGATCAGAAACTCGGTCTTCCGCAGGAGAAATCTTGAACTTGGCTGAGAAACATATTATCCCTTTATAGCAAAAGGAAAAAACCAACAAGCGGACTTCCTAAGTCGATATACATTACGACAAGGGGAGTGGTGCCTAAATCATCGCATCTTCAAAGAGATAGTATCTCTATGGGGTCATCAAAAAGACTTTTTTTGTGACGAGGAAGAACAAACCAGTACGAAAATTTGCCTCCCTATCTTTGGCAGATCATCCAGGCATACCAGACGCTCTTCAAGTTCTTGGCGATTCAATCTGGCATACGCCTTCCCTCCGATAATACTATTGCCACAAGTCTATTTGGAAAATCAGAGAGGAAGAGGCAAGGATAATATTAATAGCACCATTTTGGCCAAGACCCCATGGTTCTCGTGGCTACAAACCATGTCGATATCAGACCCTTGGGTCCTCCCTTCAATCCTCAACCTACTCTTTCAGGGACCTTTCTTCCACCCTCAAGTGGACAGCCTCCACTTGACAGCCTGGAACTTGAAAGGCAGATACTAAAATAAAGGAGGTTCTCAGAAGGTTTAATTGGTACACTCCTGCAGAGCAGGAAAGTCTACCACAAAAATCTACACTAAAATATGGATGAAATTCCTGCAGTTCCATACAACTTCTGATCCTACAGAAGTTCTGATACGGCCCATCTTAGAATTCCTACAAAAGGGAAAAGAATTAGCTCTATCTGTAAAAATACATTGAAGGTCCACGTGTCCGCACTAGGGGCCCTCTATGGCCATAATATTGCAGGGAATAAATGGGTGTCCCGATTCATCACAGCTTGTGAACGGATCAGTCCCATTCACATACCCAGGATTCCTCCCTGGGATTTAAACCTGGTCCTTGAGGCTCTAACACAGTGTTCCCCAACTCCTGTCCTCAAGAGCCACCAACAGGTCATGTTTTCAGGATTTCCTTAGTATTGCACAGGTAATGGAATTATTGCCTGTGCAGGTGATGCAATTATCACCTGTGCAATACTAAGGAAATCCTGAAAACGACCTGTTGGTGGCTCTTGAGGACCGGAGTTGGGGAACACTGCTCTAACAGAACCTCCATTTGAACCAATAGATACAGTATCTCCAAAATACCTATCACTTAAAACTGCCCTCTTAGTAGCACTAACATCTGCTAGAAGAGTCGGTGACATCTGTCAAGGATCCCTTCTCCGTGGTGTCACTTACTCGTCACGTGCCTGCTCTCACATGTGACTTGGGGTTGCACCTGCAAGGGTTATCTATCTCCCCTCTCTCAGTCCAGCATTCAACCTCTGTCCTATGCTGTAATGGGAGCGTAAATCACACACCGACCCTGGCCACACACCCGCTCATACACGCTGCCACCACTCACCGAATACACAGGCGATGAGTCCCGGAACTAAGAATACTAATAAAATATGTATCACTCATAAGGCTCACACACCTTAGGCTATGGATTCTTTTAGAACATTCAAGGTTCAACTTGTTAAAGTTGTATACTTTAATAACAAAAAGGTTCAATGCTTACAATAAGAAAAAGGTATAAAAATATAATAAAAAGACATACAACTTATGCAAAACAGTATAAAATAAAGAGGAAAAACTTACAGAAATTATCTAACTGGTAGTTGCTTTCTGCTCCCTGAGGGTAGGACGAATGTAGATTGGATCACACCAGCTACTCAGGTTTCCCCCAACATGTGAACACAATTCTCTTTCTGCAGCCTAAATTTATAACTTTGGTCTGGATGTCCGGTTTCTAGACCGGCCCCTTAGGTTAATATCATAATTGCTGTTTTTTTTTTATTGGCCACGGCCACGCTACTAATGAATATATTATTTTTCTCTTGAGACACTTGTGAAAAGGTTCTCAGGAATACATAACCTCAGGCCGCAATTAGCATCTCACCTCCAAGACCTAGGAGGTGCCAAATGTTACCTTTCTTCTTGGCCCCAGCTAGACCTCCTGGTAAGATATGGAGACACAATTTATACTAGTCCCAAGGAAGTACCTATTAACACCTAGGTGCGACTTGCCTTCAGGACAGATGTTACCTTATCACTAGTCACACATATAACCCTAGACATATGTCACTACACACACAGATACACTAGATGGTGGCCCGATTCTAACGCATCGGGTATTCTAGACTGCATGTGCACGTAGTATATTGCCCAGCCCACATAGTATATTGCCCAGTCACGTAGTATATTGCACGGCCCACAAAGTATATTGCCCAGCCACGTAGTATATTGCACGGCCCACAAAGTATATTGCCCAGTCACGTAGTATATTGCCCAGCCCACATAGTATATTGCCCAGTCACGTAGTATATAGCACAGCCACGTATATTGCCCAGTCACGTAGTATATTGCATAGCCGACGTAGTATATTGCCCAGCCATGTAGTATATTGCCCACTGACGTAGTATATTGCCCAGCCACATAGTATATTGCCCAGCCACATAGTATATTGCCCAGTCATGTATATTGCCCAGCCACGTAGTATGTAGTATATTGGTCAGCCACATAGTATATTGCCCAGTAACGTAGTATATTGCCCAGTGACTTAAAATAAAAAATAAACATACTCACCTTCCGAAATGCCATTGAAGTCCTGGCGCCTGCGTACAGTGCACGTGGCAGCTTCCGGTCCCAGGGTTGGTATGAGCGCAGGACCTGTGATGATGTTGCGGTCATATGACCGTGACGTCATGGCAGGTCCTCGCATAGCATCCTTGGCACCGGAACCTGCCGCTTGCACTGCCGAGGACACTGCGCCACGTCGGAGGGTGAGAATAACCTTTTTTTTATTAATTGTTATTTGTAACAGATCTTTTTACTATTGATGCTGCATACGCTGCATCAATAGTAAAAAGTTGGTCACACAGGGTTAATAGCTGCGTTAATGGAGTACGTTACACCGCGGTCCATTAATGCTGGCATTAACCCTGTGTTAGTGCTGACTGGAGGGGAGTATGGAGCGGGCACTGACTGCCGGGAGGAAGGAGCGGCCATGTTGCCTTGGGACTGTGCCCGTCGCTGAATGGTCGTGGCAAAACGCCCACGACCAATCAGCGACTTGGATTTCCATGACAGACAGAGGCCGTGGCCAATGAATATCCGTGACAGACAGAAGGACAGACAGACGGAACTGACCCTTAGACAATTATCTAGTAGATATACACATATTCTTCCCTCTGTACCAGTGTGTCACTGTAAACCTGTTTACTGTAAATGATATCTATAACTCTGTATGTAACCCCTTTCTCGTGTACAGCACCATGGAATTAATGGTGCTATATAAATAAATAATAATAAGAATAATATTTCACCACACCTCCTTCCTTATGAACGGGCATGGGGGTTGACTTACAGGTCAGCCCCCGAGCACGTATCTGGTTCTGCCCCATCTTGGCGAGAAAGTACATTTAATTTCCTGTAGTCTACACAGAACCGGGTCGTACCGTACTTTTTTGGGACAAGAACCACAGGCGAGGCCCAGGCACTCTAGGATTTTGTATCACCTTGAGTTTCAGCATCTCCTCTACCTGTTCCCTCATGTGTGCCTTCACCTCTGCTGACACACGGTATGCAGACTGCCGTATTGGGGGATTAGTACCAGTGTCCACATGGTGAACTGCTAAGTGTGCCCTCCCAGGCTCCCCTGTGAAGACTTCGATGAACTCGCTGAGCGCCCCCATCAGCTCAGACCTCTGACAGGGGGATAGCTCAGGGTTAAACTCTGCTGCCTCCAGGGACTCCATGTACTGAGTCCCGGCCCCCACATCCAGTAACAGATCAGCTTCCCTCTCTTCAGACAGGTAAGACACAGGCCTCCCTGGCATGATGAGCCTTCAACATATTTACATGAAACACTTTCTGACGCTTTGCACGCTCATCTAGTGTCACCACATAATTAACATCATTCAGCCGCTTATGTACAGTGGTCCCGCCCATGCGGCCTGCAATTTATTCTGTAACATAGGGACCAACACCCAAACCTTCTGCCCTTCCTCGTAGGCCCTCAGTCTGGCATTACGGTCGTACCAGACCTTCTGGTTGATTTGTGCCTGGGTCACGTTCTCATGGGCCAGGTTGCTCAGTTTTTGCATTCTCTCTCTGAGCCGCAGTACATATTCGACCACTGAGACTCCAGTAGTTCTGGGGTCGTCCTCCCAACAGTCCTTAATCAAATCAAGTGGCCCCCTGACCCTCCTCCCATAAACCAGTTCAAAGGGGGAGAATCCAGTAGACGCCTGTGGTACCTCTCTGTAGGCAAACAGATGGGGGAGGTACCACTCCCAGTCTCTCCCTTCAGTCTCCACCAGCATTTTGAGCATTTGCTTTAATGTTCCATTAAAGCGCTCGCAGAGTCCGTTGGTTTGGGGATGATAGGCGCTGGCCACAAAATGTTGTACTTTTATTCTTTCACAGAGGCTTTCCATCAGATCAGACATGAACTGGGTTCCCTGATCGGTCAACATTTCCCTGGAGAAACCCACATGAGAGAACAGTCAGTAAAGCATCCGCCACTTTGTCTGCTCGGATGGAGGACAGTGCCACAGCTTCCGGGTATCGTGTAGCATAGTCCACCACTGTGAGGATGTACTTTTTGCCAGAGCTGCTAGGGATTGCAAGAGGCCTTATGATATCCACAGCCACTCGCTGGAAAGGTTCATCGATCACAGGCAGTGGTATCAATGGAGCTTTCTGTATACAGTCATGGCCAAAAGTTTTGAGAATGACACCAAAATTATATTTTCACATGATCTGCTGCCCTCTGGTTTTTATTAGTGTTTGTCTGATGTTTATATCACATACAGAAATATAATTGCAATCATATTATGAGTACCAATATGTTATATTGACAGAATGAGTTAATGCAGCAAGTCAATATTTGCAGTGTTGACCCTTCTTCTTCAAGACCTCTGCAATTCTCCCTGGCATGCTCTCAATCAACTTCTGGACCAAATCCTGACTGATAGCAGTCCATTCTTGCATAATCAATGCTTGCATTTTGCCAGAATTTGTTGGTTTTTGTTTGTCCACCCGTCTCTTGATGATTGACCACAAGTTCTCAATGGGATTAAGATCTGGGGAGATTCCGGGCCATGGACCCAAAATCTCTTGTTTTGTTCCATGAGCCATTTAGTTATCACCTTTGCTTTATGGTAAGGTGCTCCATCATGCTGGAAAAGGCATTGTTGGGCGCCAAACTGCTCTTGGACGGTTGGGAGAAGTTGCTCTTGGAGGACATTCTGGTACCATTCTTTATTCATGGCTGTGTTTTTAGGCAAGACTGTGAGTGAGCCGATTCCCTTGGCTGAGAAGCAACCCCACACATGAATGGTTTCAGGATGCTTTACAGTTGGCATGAGACAAGACTGGTGGTAGCGCTCACCTCTTCTTCTCCGAATAAGCTGTTTTCCAGATGTCCCAAACAATCGAAAAGGGGATTCATCAGAGAAAATGACTTTGCCCCAGTCCTCAGCAGTCCACTCCCTGTACCTTTTGCAGAATATCAGTCGGTCCCTGATGTTTTTTCTGGAGAGAAGTGGCTTCTTTGCTGCCCTCCTTGAAACCAGGCCTTGCTCAAAGTGTCTCCGCCTCACAGTGCGTGCAGAAGCACTCACACCAGCCTGCTGCCATTCCTGAGCAAGCTCGGCACTGCTGGGAGTCCGATCCCGCAGCTGAAACCGTTTTAAGATATGGTCCTGGCGCTTGCTGGTCTTTCTTGGGCGCTCTGGAGCCTTTTTGACAACAATGGAAGCTCTCTCCTTGAAGTTCTTGATGATGCGATAGATTGTTGACTGAGGTGCAATCTTTGTAGCTGCGATACTCTTCCCTGTTAGGCCATTTTTGTGCAGTGCAATGATGGCTGCACGTGTTTCTTTAGAGATAACCATGGTTAACTGAAGAGAAACAATGATACCAAGCACCAGCCTCCTTTTAAAGTGTCCAGTGATGTCATTCTTACTTAATCATGACTGATTGATCGTCAGCCCTGTCCTCATCAACACCCACACCTGTGTTAATGGATCAATCACTAAAACGATGTTAGCTGCTCCTTTTAAGGCAGGACTGCAATGATGTTGAAATGTGTTTTGGGGGTTAAAGTTCATTTTCTGGGCAAATATTGACTTTGCAAGTACAGTAATTGCTGTTAAGCTGATCACTCTGACATTCAGGAGTATATGCAAATTGCCATTAGAAAAAATGAAGCAGTAGACTTTGGAAAAATTAATATTTGTCTCATTCTCAATTTTTGTCCATGACTGTATTTCCGGACTTTCCAACTCTCTGAGAAACTACACATGATCGGCAGTAATTGGCAATATCTGTCCCCATCTTGGGCCAATAGAAGATATGTGTCAGGCGAGCTTTAGTCTTTTGTATTTCAAGGTGTCCGGCCAAAGGAATTTCATGGGCAATTCTCAATAATTGTTCCCTAAATGGAAAAGGGACAATCAGCCGCTGTTCACAGTCCCAAGATTCTGTAGTTTCCGTGGGGATAGTCTCTGTATACAGTCTGCCCTGGTCCCAGTATACTCTCTCTTTGCCAGAAGCAGCAGGGGGTCGGTCTGCAAGACATCTGAGCTCCTCCAGACTGACATCTGTCCGCAGGGCCTCCTGGAAGCTCTGACTGTCAGCCTGCAGGCCTTGGCCTAGTGTGACTGCCAGGCCCTGGTCTGAAGCTGAGTTTTCAGTGTCTGTTATCAGGGACCTTGGTGGGTCTGCCATGTATGGAGGCTCCGGGACCACAGTATGGGCCTCCTGACCTGGCAGTTATGTCTGAGACTCATCCTCTAATCTCTGGGCCTGAGTCTGAGCCACAGCCTGACTCCGGGTCACAGCTGCCACATAATTACAGTCCTGTGCATTGGGACATTTTCCCTCCTCGCACGGGATCTCAGGTGGGTCACTTTCTTCCACCTTCTCTGCATCATTTTCTTGCAAGGGAGGAACATCGTGGCACACCATCCTCCCCAGGTCCGTGCCTAGCAACACATTGGTGGGAATAGCCTTTGATACTCCCACTTCCCTCAGTCCCTTCCCTGCTCCCCAGCCCAGGTACACACGGGCCATGGGCAGGGCTGACCCCTCCAATCCCGGTTATAGACATAGTCTTTCCTGGTATGATATTGGCAGGGGTTATCATGGCTGGACGCACCAGGGTCACCTCTGCCCCAGTGTCTCTGAGACCAACAGTGACTTTATTGCCAACAGTGACAGATTGACAGTTCTCATTAGCCCTCGCATCAGAGCCGGCTACAAAGAGGACAGACGGTGGGGGCACAGAAGGCTTTGTGGTTGTAGTTGGGCGTTTCTCCCTATCAGGCCAGACAGCGCTAACATGTCCCACTTTGTTGCAGGAGAAGCACCGGCGTGCATCGCCTAGAGAATGTCTATTCCCCGGGGCCCCATAGAAGGTGGGCTTGGACAGCACTGGTGATCGGCCGGCAGAGGGAGAAGGGTCCCCGTTTGGCTTACCTCCCCTCCAGCTGAATCCCGATGGCTTCCGCACCTCAGGCATCCTGTTAGCCACATAGCAGTCCGCAATCCTTGCAGCCTGATCCGCAGTTTGTGGCTCCCGATCACACACAAATTGTCGTACATCCGTGGGGCACATGTGAAGAAATTCATCCTTGACCATAAGATCCGTTAAGTCCTCAAAACTGTTAACAGAAAGTCCCCTAATCCATTGGTGGAACGTGGTCCTCAAGGTGCTCACAACATCCGCATAGCTGTCAGTTGATCCACATTGTAGGTTCCGGAACTTTCTACGATACACTTCTGGTGTCAGGTTGTATTTCCTGATCAGGGCCTCTTTTATGGCCTCATAGTTCGCACCTAGCTCAGGTGGGAGACCAGCAAAAACTTCCAGGGCTTTGCCTCTCAACCCTGGGGCTAGATACTGTGCCCATTGCTCATGGGGTAGATGGTACTGCCTGCATTTTTTTTCAAACCCCTGAAGGAAAGTATCTAAGTCTGTATCCTTCTCCATCACAGGGAAGTTTTCCAGACGTGGTCTCCTTGGATTTATGTCCTGGGAGGGGGTTATCTGAGGACTGATACCCCTCTCTATTTGAGCCATCTGAAGCTGGAACGCTCTGTCCTCCCGGCGTTTTGCAGCCTCTCTGTCATGCCGTTAACGGCGATAAAGGGGCAGGACGGCGTACTGGGACCCGCACCTGTCCCCGCCACTATACAGGGGCCCTGGCTTACCCTTATCTCTGGGGTACCTATAATGGTTAGGAGGCCTGAGCCGCCAGCGTATCCCTGTCTCCTGTGCAGGCCCTATCAGTGGCCCCCTCTCCCCCCCCCAGGGAGGAGGACTACACCATTGTATTAATATGACAAGCAAATAGGGTATGCAGACAAGGTAACTAAAATCTCAAACTCACCAAATGCTCACACATCCACAGAGGAAACACAGAGAAGGGAAGAGGGGGGGGGGGGGGGGAAATAGGAAGGAAAACTGGTTTAACATGCAACCAAAACAGACAACAATTTCTGTAGATAAACCTCCAAGCTCCAACACCTCGCTCCTTCCTACTTCAAGCCAGGCAGCAGAACTGATCACTGACAACAGTTGTAGTCAAAGCTGAGTCTATATAGGAGAGGAGATTACAAAAACCAATTCAGCTGAAAGACCAAACTCTCAACAACTAGGTTAACTCCTGCACTGCTGGCACAAGGCAGCCAGGTCAGAATTCAGGAGAAGAGCCTCTGTTTACCGTGTGTGAACGAGGCCCAGAGCGCTGCGGTTCTCTGGAACCTCTTTGTCGCAGTAGCCCCGTGACACTCTCAGCCCGGTCATGGCGTTCTGCAGCCTCTCAGCCTGTCGGTCCCGGCATTCTGCAGCCTCTCTCAGCCTGTTGGTACTGTAGAATCAGCTGCATGCGCAGATTGGGATCACTTGTTCCCAGCCGTTGTAAGTCCATTTGTAAAGTACAGTCCATAAGCTCCTCAGCACTGGCATTGCTGACATTTCCATCAGGTATCTCCGGTGCAAGAGCTGGCATTGCTGGGTCTCTCTGAAGTAGACTCTCTCCTTGCCCTGATGTTCCAGCACTCTGCTCTATGTCATGCTCGACCAAGGCGTGTATCAGCAGCTCTCTGGATCTGTTGCAAGTATGTCTAAGTAAGCACTGAGTTGAACCTTGAAGAACTGGTGCACTCCTCGCAAGGATACCAATTCTTTAGTACAGGGAATAATTGCTTAAACCATGCACTAATGCTCTAATAGAAAAAATTCTATCGCACCGCTCGCCACCAATTGTCACGGATGCCTTCTCTCTGGTGTCACTTATTCGTCACGTGCCTGCTCTCACACGTGACTTGGGGTTGCGCCTGCAAGGGTTATCTATCTCCCCTCTCTCAGTCCAGCATTCAACCTCTGTCCTATGCTGTAATGGGAGCATAAATCACGCACCGACCCAGGCCACACACCCGCTCATACACGCTGCCACCACTCACCAAATACACGGGCGATGAGTCCCGGAACTAAGAATACTAATAAAATATGTCTATCACTCATAAGGCTCACACACCTTAGGCTATGGATTCTTTTAGAACATTCAAGGCTCAACTTGTTAAAGTTTTATACTTTAATAACAAAAAGGTTCAATGCTTATAATAAAAAGGTATAAAAATATAATAAAAAGACATGCAACTTATTGCAAAACAGTATAAAATAAAGAGGAGAAACTTACAGAAATTATCTAACTGGTAGTTGCTTTCTGCTCCCTGAGGGTAGGACGAATGTAGATTGGATCATACCAGCTTCTCAGGCTGCACAATTCTCTTTCTGCAGCCTAAATTTATAATTTTGGTCTGGATGTCAGGTTTCTAGACCGGCCCCTCAGGTTAATATCATAATTGCTGGGTTTTTGATTGGCCACGGCTGCGCTACTAATGAATATATTATTTTTCTCTTGAGACACTTGTGACAAGGTTCTCAGGAATACATAACCTCAGGCCGCAATTAGCATCTCCCCTCCAAGACCTAGGAGGTGCCAAATGTTACCTTTCTTCTTGGCCCTAGCTAGACCTCCTGGTAAGATATGGAGACACAATTTATACTAGTCCCAAGGAAGTACCTATTAACACCTAGGTGCGACTTGCCTTCAGGACAGATGTTACCTTATCACTAGTCACACATATAACCCTAGACATATGTCACTACACACATATAGATATATATACACATATTTCACCACAACATCCAAGCCCTATCTGTAGATCCACCCTTCCTACTGACATTTTCAGGATAGGTTGATTTTAAAACCAGACCCCTCGTACCTCCCTAAGGCAGCAGGAAAATTTCATAGATCACAAGAAATACTTCTCCCCACCTTCTATAGGGACCCATCTACTCCTGAAGAACGGAAGTTTCACACCCTGGATGTCGGGAGAATAGTATTAAAATACATTGAAAGGCCTAGGATTTGGAGACAGTGTAGGGATCTGTTCATATCCTTCCAGGGCCGCAAGAAGGGGTAAGGAATCACGAGGGGCACCTTATCCCGGTGGATCAGGGACGCTATCCGGCTGGCTTACTCCGTGAGAAATGAAAATCCTCCGGAGGGCATTAGAGCGCATTCTACCAGAGCTATGGCATCTTCCTGGGCCGAAAGAGGGGACGTTCCAATTGTAAGGCGGCAACGTGGTCAGCGCCTTCTACCTTCTATAATCACTATAGGCTTGACTTCTCATTAGCTTCTATCCTGGACTTTGGCAGGACTACCCCTTCCCCCCAGGTGATGGTCTCTAGAAATCTCTCCAGTGGGGTGCTGTCATGGCGAAGGGTAAAAGCCCTGATTACTTACCGGAAATACTCTTTTAGTGAGTCCACAGCACCCACTCACTTCCCTCCCTGAAATTAATACAGTACGTACTAATAGGGTACTTATTTCCTGAAATATAAAGTAAATAAGTTTAAACATAAAATAATAATATTTTACCTAATACTTAGCGGTCCTCTTGGTACTCTGAAATCCATTTGAGGAGACGAGGCGGACCGTGCCCTTTTATCTTCTGTAGGTTTCCTGTTCCTATGGGGCGTGTCCCTCTCTCCAGTGGGGTGCTGTTATAATAATAATTATTTTATTTATATAGCGCCAACATATTCCGCAGCGCTTTACAAATTAAAGAGGGGACTTGTACGGACAATAGACATTACAGCATAACAGAAATCACAGTTCAAAATAGATACCAAGAGGAATGAGGGCCCTGCTCGCAAGCTTACAAACTATGAGGAAAAGGGGAGACAAGAGAGGTGGATGGTAACAATTGCTTTAGTTATTCGGACCAGCCATAGTGTAAGGCTCGGGTGTTCATGTAAAGCTGCATGAACCAGTTCACTGCGGGTGTTCATGTAAAGCTGCATGAACCAGTTCACTGCCTAAGTATGTTGCAGTACAGACACAGAGGTTAACTGCATAAAGTGTATGGGAACATGATGCAAGGAACCTGATTATGGTTTAAGTTTTTTTTTTTTTTTTTAATGGGCCACACAGGGATAGTTAGGTTAATGCGTTGAGGCGGTAGGCCAATCTGAACATGGACTCGACTCACTAAAAGAGTAGTACCGGTAAGTAATCTGGCTTTTTTCTTCCGAGGACACGGACGATCTCCTCCAGGCTGTCAGGAGCACTATGCAGGTGGAGGAAACCCAGAAGTCCCTCTCTATACAGGACGAGATGTTAAGAGCCCAGAGAAACAAATTCTTCCCGGTTAACAGCCACATCCGCTTGATGATCATGGAGGAGTGGGAAGATGCTGAAAAAAGTCTGGTTATCCCCAGAGATTTTGGGCTTTGCCTGCCCTTCGAACCAAAGGACATTAACCCCTTCCCGACCTTTGACGCATACACTGCGTCATGAAAGTCGTTGCCAATCCGACCTATGACGCAGCGTATGCGTCATGGTTTGATCGCATTCCTGCGGGTCCGGTGACCGGGGTCAATGAAATGTCACCGGACCCGCAGGTACGTGAGGACCTCTAGTTGACCCCAGGGGCGGTGGCTTTGCCCCCCCGTGGCCACGATCGCTCCTGTGCCCTCTGTTTCACCCCCCTCCAGCTCTGATTGGAGAAAGCGTCCATGTGACGCTTTCCCTCCAATCAGATGTGGAGGGGCGGAGAGAAACATGTCTGACATCACTCTCCAGCTTCATCCCTTCCGTGGAAGCTGGAGAGTGAGGTTCCTGCGTGCTGCACCCGCCGCTGCCTGATCGCCGCCGCCGCTGCCTGATCGCCGCCGCCGCTGCCACCTTACCGACGCTGCCGCCTATTCATCGCCGCCCCTGCTGACTCCTGACCGCCGCTGCCGCCTTCCGGTACTCCCCCCCCCTTCTGCCTCCCTCTCCCCCCGCCATCCGAACCCCCCCCCCCGCCATCCGATCCCCCCTGCACTCCCTCCCACGCCCCAGAAATCACCCCCCTGCCCAGGGATCAACTTTCCCTGCTGCTCCTACAGCCACCCTCTAACGCCTCCCCCCCCCCCCGGTGATCACCCACCCCAGTGATCACTCTTATCACCCCCTGCCCCCCTGATCACCCCCCCCCCCACCAACCCCCCCCGCTCCTGGCTCCTGCATTTCCTCAGGCCCCTTTGCCTGACAGCTCCCCCGTGCCCCGCTGATCGCCACCTGTCCGCCTTCCGGTCCGCTGATCGCCGCCTTCTGGTCCGCCTTCCGGTACTCCCCCCCCCCCCCATCCGATTTCCCCCCCCCCTGACCTCCACCCCCTCCCACGCCCCAGAAATCACCCCCCTGCCCAGTGATCACCCTTCCCTGCTGCAGGCTCCTACATCTCCCCTGCCCCCTCCTTCCCTCCGCTCCTGACAGCCACCTTCTGCCCCCCCCCCCTGGAGATCACCCACCCCAGTGATCACTCTGATCACCCCCCCCCCCTGCTGGCTCCTGCATTTCCTCAGGCCCCTTCGCCTGACAGCTCCCCCGTGCCCCGCTGATCGCTCCCGCGCCCCACTGATCGCTCCTGCGCCCCGCTGATCGCTCCCGTGTGATCGCTCCCGCGCCCCACTGATCGCTCCTGCGTGATCGCTCCTGCGTGATCGCTCCTGCGCCCCGCTGATCGCTCCCGCGCCCCACTGATCGCTCCTGCGTGATCGCTCCCGCGCCCCGCTGATCGCTCCCGTGTGATCGCTCCCGCGCCCCGCTGATCGCTCCCGTGTGATCGCTCCCGCGCCTCGCTGATCGCTCCCGCGCCCCGCTGATCGCTCCCCTTGCTGCTGCTGCCGGATCCTGCATCTCCTCAGCCCCCCACGCCTGAAAGTCCCCTCCTGCAGTAAAAAAGTTTCACTAAACACTCGCACATACACACACGCACACTGTAATAAAGCTTAGGTTTTTTTTTACACACACCACACACACAATGTCCCGCTCGTCCCACTCATCCCAGTCACAAAGGCTGTACTCGGCAGAGGAGGCATATTCTTTTATTGCCTCCGAAGCTGATCGTGAGGGAGAGGACCCCACTTTTTTGTATTCCTCTCACTCTTCCTCCTCCAGTGACACGGACTCGCCACCACCAAGAAGTCGCAGAACGAGAAATCGTCCGGAGCCCAGCGGAGGAGAGCCGGAGCCCAGGGGAGAAGACACACAGCCAAGGGTAAGTAACCCCTAACCTAGTGCTAGTCACGCCCAACCTAGCACTAGTGCCCCCACCTGGACCCCCATCCCTGAAAATTTTGCTCCACGGATTCCTGATTTAATTCCCCAATCAGGAATCCAATTTGAGACTGCCAACCTCAGGGAAATAGACTTTTTCAAAGTCTTTTTCTCGGAGTCAATCGTCAGTCTCATGGTGGAGCAAACAAATTTGTACGCCCTGCAATTTTTTTCCCTAAACCCAGTTTCATCATTTTCTGCTTGGAGTCCCGTTGACTCTGTAGAAATGTTGAAATATTGGGGACTGGTCCTTCACATGGGGATTGTGAAGAAACCAGAAATTCGCCAATACTGGAGTACTGATATTTTATATCAAACTCCAATATATGGCATGTTTATGATTCGCAAACGTTTTGAAGCGATTCATAAATTTCTACATTTTAGGGACAACACCGACATCGTTCCCCGCGATGACCCGAATTTTGATAGGCCGAATTTTGAACAGTCTATCATCGAACACTTCAGCAACAAGTTTGCTGAAGTGTACATTCCCCAAAGGGAAATTTGTGTGGATGAATCCCTCATCCTCTTCAAAGGGCGGCTTCAGTTCCGTCAGTACCTGACCAGCAAACGGGCAAGGTACGGGATTAAGCTCTATAAGCTCTGCGAGAGTACCTCAGGGTACACGCTCAGCTTTAGAGTTTATCAAGGAAAGGACATCAGGATCCAGCCCCCAGAATGTCCACCCGCTCTGGGGGTGAGTGGGAAAATAGTGTTGGATTTAGTTCACCCACTGCTTGATAAAGGTTACCATCTGTACGTTGATAACTTTTATACAAGCATCCCACTCTTTCAATCCCTCTCTGCCAGAGCTACCGTCGCTTGCGGTACTGTGCGCAGAAACCAGAGGGGTCTCCCTTTGTCACTAATTGAGCAGGCTCTCCCAAAGGGTGAGAGCCGAGCCCAATGTAGCGGCAACATTCTTGTGGTCAAGTTCAAAGACAAAAGGGACGTCTTTTTCTTGACCACAATCCATGGTCCCGGCACCACGGCCACCACCGTTCGAGGTACCCCAGCACAGGTCCACAAACCGGACTGTGCCCTGGGGTACAACAAACACATGGGGGGAGTTGATCTTTCTGATCAAGTCCTCCAGCCCTATAGTGCCATGCGGAAAACAAAGGTGTGGTATAAAAAACTGGCTGTGCACATCGTACAAATGGCACTGTATAACGCATACGTGCTATCACGATGTGCAGGTCAGAATAACAACACCTTCCTTCAGTTCCAGGAGGCGGTGATAAAGGCCCTGATGTTTGGAGACGGGGAAGGAGCGGGCCCCAGCACCCCTGGAACTCAAGGTTCCCGTATTGTACCAGGGCAACATTTTCCCAGAGAGGGGCGAAAAAGAAAAAGGTGCCGGGTATGTTATAAAAGGGGGATAAGAAAGGAAACTCGTTTCCAATGTGAAACGTGTCCCGACAAACCTGGACTGTGTTTGGATGAATGCTTCAGAATTCATCACACGTCCGTGGACTAGCCACATCCTGATATTCCACTACAGAACTCACCCACACCAGGCTGATATACACAACACCACACACACACACCAACCTGACGTACACTACACCACACACACCAACCTGACCCTACGTCAGGTTGGTGTGTGTGGTGTAATGTATGTCAGGTTGGTGTGTGGTGTGTACGTCAGGTTGGTGTGTGTAGTATACGCCACACACACACACCAGACGTACACTACACCACATGTACACTACACACCAACCTGACGTACGCTACACCACACACACCAACCTGACCCTACGTCAGGTTGGTGTGTGTGGTGTAATGTATGTCAGGTTGGTGTGTGGTGTGTACGTCAGGTTGGTGTGTGTAGTATACGCCACACACACACACCAGACGTACACTACACCACATGTACACTACACACCAACCTGATGTACACTACACCACACACGCCAACCTGACCCTACGTCAGGTTGGTGTGTGTGTGTTGTAGTGTATGTCAGGTTGGTGTGTGGTGTACGTCAGGTTGGTGTGTGTGGTGTAGTATACACCACACACACACACGCACCAACCTGACGTTCACTACACCACACACACCAACCTGACCCTACGTCAGGTTGGTGTGTGTGTTGTAGTGTATGTCAGGTTGGTGTGTGGTGTAGTATACACCACACACATGCACCAACCTGACGTACACTATACCACATACCAACCTGACGTACACTACACCACACACACCAACCTGACCCTACCTCAGGTTGGTGTGTGTGGTGTAGTGTATGTCAGGTTGGTGTGTGGTGTAGTATACACCACACACACGCACCAACCTGACGTACACTACACCACATACCAACCTGACGTACACTACACCACATACCAACCTGACGTACACTACACCACACACACCAACCTGACCCTACCTCAGGTTGGTGTGTGTGGTGTAGTGTATGTCAGGTTGGTGTGTGGTGTAGTATACACCACACACACGCACCAACCTGACGTACACTACACCACATACCAACCTGACGTACACTACACCACACACACCAACCTGACCCTACGTCAGGTTGGTGTGTGTGGTGTAGTGTATGTCAGGTTGGTGTGTGGTGTACGTCAGGTTGTTGTATGTGGTGTAGTGTACACCACACACACGCACCAACCTGACGTACACTACACCACATACCAACCTGACGTACACTACACCACATGTACACTACACACCAACCTGATGTACACTACGCCACACTCACCAACCTGACACTACATCAGGTTGGTGTGTGGTGTAGTGTATGTCAGGTTGGTGTGTGGTGTGGCGTACGTCAGGTTGGTGTGTGTGGTGTAGTATACGCCACACACACCAACCTGACATACACTACAACACACACACACCAACCTGATGTACACTATGTCAAAAAGTCAAATGGCGCTCCTTCCCTTCCGAGCTCTGCCGTGCGCCCAAACAGTGGTTTACCCCCACATATGAGGTATCATTGTACTCAGGAGAAATTGCCCAACAAATTTTAGGATCCATTTTATCCTGTTGCCCATGTGAAAATGAAAAAAATTGAGGCTAAATGAAAATTTTTGTGAAAAAAAAGTACTTTTTCATTTTTACGGATCAATTTGTGAAGCACCTTGGGGTTCAAAGTGCTCACTATGCATCTAGATAAGTTCCTTGGGGGGTCTAGTTTCCAAAATGGGGTCACTTGTGGGGGAGCTCCAATGTTTAGGCACACGGAGGCTCTCCAAACGCGACATGGTGTCCACTAAAGATTGGAGCTAATTTTTCATTCAAAAAGTCAAATGGCGCTCCTTCCCTCCGAGCCCTGCCGTGCCCACAAACAGTGGTGTACCCCCACATATGAGGTATCAGCGTACTCAGGACAAATTGGACAACAACTTTTGTGGTCCAGTTTCTCCTTTTACCCTTGGGAAAATAAACAAATTGTTGCTAAAAGATCATTTTTGTGACTAAAAAGTTAAATGTTCATTTTTTCCTTCTATGTTGCTTCTGCTGCTGTGAAGCACCTGAAGGGTTAATAAACTTCTTGAATGTGGTTTTGAGCACCTTGAGAGGTGCAGTTTTTAGAATGGTGTCACTTTTGGGTATTTTCAGCCATGTAGACCCCTCAATCTGAATTCAAATGTGAGTTGGTCCCTAAAAAAAATGGTTTTGTAAATTTTGTTGTAAAAATGAGAAATCGCTGGTCAACTTTTAACCCTTATAACTTCCTAGCAAAAAAAAATTTTGTTTCCAAAATTGTGCTGATGTAAAGTAGACATGTGGGAAATTTTATTTATTAACTATTTTGTGTCACATAACTCTCTGATTTAACAGAATAAAAATTCAAAATGTGAAAATTGCTAAATTTTCAAAATTTTTGCCAAATTTCCAATTTTTTCACAAATAAACGCAAAAATTATCGACCTAAATTTACCACTAACATGAAGCCCAATATGTCACGAGAAAACAATCTCAGAATCGCTAGGATCCGTTGAAGCGTTCCTAAGTTATTACCTCATAAAGGGACACTGGTCAGAATTTCAAAAAACGGCAAGGTCATTAAGGCCAAAATAGGCTGGGTCATGAAGGGGTTAAAGCCTAGGAGGACATCCCAAAAATCGATGTGCCCATAGCCAAGGTGGCAAAGAAGACTTTGATCCCGTTCGAAGACTCATTTAGCCTTAAGAAGCCGATGGATCAGTAAGGGTATGTTTCCATGGTCAGCAAAGTCAGCGGGTTTCACGCTGCGTACATCTGCAGCGTCAAACCCGCAGTGTCCAGATCTTACAGCATAGTGGATGGGATTTCATGAAATCCTATATCCACTATGCGTTCAGAGACGCAGGCGGCAGACCTGCGTAACGATATGCGGCCCGTCTTTGTAGACCGCATCATGTCTATTTACAAGGTGGAGATGCTCCGTCCCCGCAGCGTAAAATTCCCATACACTATCATTAGATGCGGTAAAACTGCATCTAATTATTAGTCACATGCGTAATAACTGCGGAAACGCAGCTTACTATGCATGTGTACTAATTTAAATAATGTCTTACCTTGACACCGCTGGAAGTTCGAGTCCACTGCAGTTCTTGCGATGTCTGAGCTGACCGCGAGAACGGCCGTGCACGTGACCGCCGGGGTTATCTCCAGTCACTAGGCTGGTTCTCACGGTCAGCTGATCACGAGAACTGCAGTGCAGGTGACCGCCGGAGATCTCCGGTGGTCATCTACATGCTCTGCTGTATGTGGATATCAGGCATCCAGATGTAGCAGAGCTGGACTCATCGTGGGACACTCGTTATTAAGGACTACGTCGGAACAGGGAATATTTGTTGATTTATTATTTTATGTTTATTACAGGAGATCGAGGACATCGCAGGTATCAGAAGTATAATAAAGATGGGAAACTTGTTTAGTGTTTTATTTTATTAAAATACTTTATTCTGGCTGTTTATTTAACATGTGACAACTATAGGATTAGTAATGGATAGGTGTCTTATTGACACCTCTCCATTACGAAGCCGGGCTTGATGTCACCTTACAATACAAAGGTGACATCAACCCCATAACTATTATCCCACTTGCCACCACTACAGGGCATGTGGGAAGAGCGAGGCTAAGTCCTGGAATTGGCGCATCTTAGAGATGCACCTTTTCAGGGGCAGCTGTGAGCTGGTGTTTGTAGCCAAGGGGAAGCCAATATCCATGGCCCCTTCCTAGGCTATTAATATCAGCCCCCTGCTGTCTGCATAGCCTTTGCTGTTTTTTTAATTATTAGGGGACCCCATGTCATTTTTTTTGGGGGGTCCCCCTATTTTAATAGCCAGTAAACCAGATATACAGTTGCAGGTATACAGTTAGGTCCATATATATTTGGACAGAGACAACATTTTTCTCATTTTGGTTATAGACATTACCACAATGAATTTTAAACAAAACAATTCATATGCAGTTGAAGTTCAGACTTTCAGCTTTCATTTGAGGTTATCCACATTAAAATTGGATGAAGGGTTTAGGAGTTTCAGCTCCTTAACATGTGCCACCCTGTTTTTAAAGAGACCAAAAGTAATTGGACAGATTCAATAATTTTAAATAAAATGTTCATTTTTAGTACTTGGTTGCAAACCCTTTGTTGGCAATGACTGCCTGAAGTCATGAACTCATGGACATCACCAGACGCTGTGTTTCCTCCTTTTTGATGCTCTGCCAGGCCTTCACTGCAGTGGTTTTCAGTTGCTGTTTGTTTGTGGACCTTTTTGTCTGAAGTTTAATCTTTAACAAGTGAAATGCATGCTCAATAGGGTTGAGATCAGGTGACTGACTTGGCCATTCAAGAATATTCCACTTCTTTGCTTTAATAAACTCCTGGGTTGCTTTGGCTTTATGTTTTGGGTCATTGTCCATCTGTAGTATGAAACGACGACCAATCAGTTTGGCTGCATTTGGCTGGATCTGAGCACACAGTATGGCTCTGAATACCTCAGTATTCATTCGGCTGCTTCTGTCCTGTGTCACATCATCAATAAGCACGAGTGACCCAGTGCCACTGGCAGCCATACATGCCCAAGCCATCACACTGCCTCCTCTGTCTTTTACAGATGATGTGGTATGCTTTGGATCATGAGCTGTACCACGCCTTCTCCATACTTTTCTCTTTCCATCATCCTGGTAGAGGTTGATCTTGGTTTCATCTGTCCAAAGAATGTTCTTCCAGAACTGTGCTGGCTTTTTTAGATGTTTTTTAGCAAAGTCCAGTCTAGCCTTTTTATTCTTGATGCTTATGAGTGGCTTGCACCGTGCAGTGACCCCAATGTATTTACTTTCATGCAGTCTTCTCTTTATGGTAGATTTGGATATTGATACGCCGACCTCCTGGAGAGTGTTGTTCACTTGGTTGGCTGTTGTGAAGGGGTTTCTCTTCACCATGGAGATTATTCTGCGATCATCCACCACTGATGTCTTCCGTGGGCGCCCAGGTCTTTTTGCATTGATGAGTTTGCCAGTGTTTTCTTTCTTTCTCAGGATGTACCAAACTCTAGTTTTTTCCATTCCTACTATTGTAGCAATTTGTCGGATGTTTTTTTTTCTGTTTTCGCAGCTTAAGGATGGCTTGTTTCACCTGCATGGAGAGCTCCTTTGACCGCATGTTTACTTCACAGAAAAACCTTCCAAATGCAAGCGCCACACTTCAAATCAACTCCAGGCCTTTTATCTGCTTAATTGAGAATTATATAACGAAGGGATTGCCCACACCTGTCCATGAAATAGCCTTGGAGTCAATTGTCCAATTACTTTTGGTCACTTTAAAAACAGGGTGGCACATGTTAAGAAGCTGAAACTCTTAAACCCTTCATCCAATTTTAATGTGGATACCCTCAAATGAAAGCTGAAAGTCTGAACTTCAACTGCATCTGAATTGTTTTGTTTAAAATTCATTGTGGTAATGTCTATAACCAAAATTAGAAAAATGTTGTCTCTGTCCAAATATATATGGACCTAACTGTATATTCATAGCCTGGGAAGCTCCATGAGTATTACCCCCTTCCCACGCTATAGACATCTGTACCCAGTCACTGGCTTTCCCTCTGCTGGTTTGGAAAATTGCACGGGAGCCCACGCCATTTTTTTTAACCCCTTCCCGACCTGTGACGCCACGTAGGCGTCATGAAAGTCGGTGCCAATCCGACCTGTGACGCCTATGTGGTGTCATGGAGGGATCGCGTCTCTGCAGATCGAGTGAAAGGGTTAACTCCAATTTCACCTGTTCTGCAGGGACGGGGGAGTGGTACTTCAGCCCGGGGGGGGTGGCTTCACCCCCTCGTGGCTACGATCACGGATTGGCTGTTGAAAGTGCAACAGCCAATCAGAGCAATTCGTAATATTTCACCTATAAAAAGTGGTGAAATATTACAATCCAGCCATGGCCGATGCTGCAATATCATCGGCCATGGCTGGAAGCCCTGATGTGCCCCCCCCCCCCACGGCCACCGATCGCCTCCCCAGTCCTCCGTTCTGTCCCATAGTCCCCTCCGTCCGCCTGTCCGCTCCCCCGTCCTCCTGCCCGCTCCCCCCATGCTCCGATCCACCCCCGTGCTCCGATCCACCCCCCGTGCTCCGATCCCCCCTCATACTTACCGAGCCTCCCGGAGTCCGTCCGTCTTCTCCATGGGCGCTGCCATCTTCCAAAATGGCGGGCGCATGGGCAGTGTGCCCGCCGAATCTGCCGGCCGGCAGATTCATTCCAGGTACATTTTGATCACTGTGATAAAACTTATCACAGTGATCAAAATAAAAATAATAGTAAATGAACCCCCCCTTTATCACCCCCATAGGTAGGCACAATAATAAAATAAATAATTTTTTTTTTTTTCTGCACTAGGGTTAGCATTAGGGTTAGGGTTAGAACTAGGGTTAGGGTTAGAATTAGGCTATGTGCACACGGTGCGGATTTGGCTGCGGATCCGCAGCGGATTGGCCGCTGCGGATTTGTAGCAGCTTTCCATCAGGTTTACAGTACCAAGTAAACCTATGGAAAACCAAATCCCCTGTGCCCATGGTGCGGAAAATACCGCGCGGAAACGCTGTGTTGTATTTTCCGCAGCATGTCAATTCTTTGTGCGGATTCCGCAGCATTTTACACCTGTTCTTCAATAGGAATCCGCAGCTGAAATCCGCACAAAAAACACTGGAAATCTGCTGTAAATCCGCAGGTAAAACGCAGTGCCTTTTACCTGCGGATGTTTAAAAAATGGTGCAGAAAAATATCACACGAATCCGCAACGTGGGCACATAGCCTTAGGGTTAGGGGTGGAATTAGAGTTAGGGTTGGAATTAGGGCTAGGATTGGAAATAGGGTTAAGATTAGGCCTGTGGTTAGGGTTGTGTTGGGGTTAGGGTTGGGATTAAGGTTAGGGTTGGGATTAGGGTTATGGGTGTGTTGGGGTTAGGGTTGTGATTAGGGTCATGTCTAGAGTTGGGATTAGGGTTAGGGGTGTGTTGGAGTGAGTGTTGGAGTTAGAATTGAGGGGCTTCCACTTTTTAGGCACATCAGGGGTCTCCAAACGCAACATGGCTCCACCATTGATTCCAGCCAATCTTGAGTTCAAAAAGTCAAATGGTGCTCCCTCCCTTCCGAGCCCCGATGTGCACCCAATCAGTGGTTTACCCCCACATATGGGGTAACAGCATACTCAGGACAAACTGGGCAACAATTATTGGGGTCCAATTTCTCCTGTTACCCTTGCAAACTTAAAAAATTGCTTGCTAAAACATAATTTTAGAGGAATGAAAAATTATTTTTTATTTTCACGGCTCTGCATTGTAAACTTCTGTGAAGCACTTGGGGGTTCAAAGTGCTCACCACATATCTAGATAAGTTCCTTGGGGGGTCTAGTTTCCAAAAGAGGGTCAATTGTGGCGGGTTTCTACTGTTTAGGCACATCAAGGGCTCTGCAAACGCAACATGACGCCCGCGGACCATTCCATCAAAGTCTGCATTCCAAAACGTCACTACTTCCCTTCAGAGCCCCGACGTGTGCCCAAACAGTGGTTTCCCCCCACATATGGGGTATCAGCGTACTCAGGACAAACTGGACAACAACTTTTGGGGTCCAATTTCTCCTGCTACCCTTGAGAAACTAAAAAATTGCTTGCTAAAACATAATTTTAGAGGAAAAAAAATGATTTTTTTATTTTCACGGCTCTGCGTTGTAAACTTTTGCAAAGCACTTTGGGGGTCAAAGTGCTCACCACATATCTAGATAAGTTCCTTGGGGGGTCTAGTTTCCAAAATGGGGTCACTTGGGGGTTTCTACTATTTAGGCACATCAGGGGCTCTGCAAACGCAACGTGACGCCCGCGGACCATTCCATCGAAGTCTGCATTTCAAAAGTCACTACTTCCCTTCCGAGCCTCGACGTGTGCCCAAGCAGTGGTTTACCCCCACATATAGGGTATTAGTGTATTCAGGAAAAACTGGACAACAACTTTTGGGGTCCAATTTCTCCTGTTACTCTTCTGAAAATAAAAAATTGCGGGCTAAAAAATAATTTTTGAGGAAAGAAAAATGATTTTTTATTTTCACAGCTCTGCGGTATAAACTTCTGTGAAGCACTTGGGGGTTTAAAGTGGTCACCGCACATCTAGATTAGTTCCATGGGAGGTCTAGTTTCCAAAATGGGGCCACATGTGGGGGAGCTCCAATGTTTAGGCACACAGGGGCTCTCCAAACGCGACATGGTGTCCGCTAGCGATTGGAGCTAATTTTTCATTCATAAGTCAAATGGCGCTCCTTCCCTTCCGAGCATTGCCGTGTGCACAAACAGTGGTTTGTTACCACATATGAGGTATCGGTGTACTCAGGAGCAATTGCCCAACACATTTTAGGGTCCATTTTATCCTGTTGCCCATGTGAAAATGAAAAAATTGAGGATAAAATAAATTTTGTGTGAAAAAAAAGTACTTTTTCATTTTTACGGATCAATTTGTGAAGCACCTGGGGGTTCAAAGTGCTCACTATGCATCTAGATAAGCTCCTTGGGGGGTCTAGTTTCCAAAATGCGGTCAGTTGTGGGGGAGCTCCAATGTTTAGGCACACAGGGGCTCTCCAAACGCGACATGGTGTCCGCTAAAGATTGGAGCCAATTTTTCATTGAAAAAGTCAAATGGCGCTCCTTCTTTCCCGGGCCCTGTCGTGCGCCCAAACAGTGGTTCCCCCCCACATATGGGGTATCGGCGTACTCAGGACAAATTGTACAATAACTTTTGGGGTCCAGTTTCTCTTTTTACGCTTGGGAAAATAAAAAAAATTGTTGCTAAAAGATCATTTTTGTGACTAAATAGTTAAATGTTCATTTTTTCCTTCCACGTTGCTTCTGCTGCTGTGAAACACCTGAAGGGTTAATAAACTTCTTGAATGTGGTTTTGAGTACCTTGAGGGGTGCAGTTTTTAGAATGGTGTCACTTTTGGGTATTTTCAGCCATATAGACCCCTCAAACTGGCTTCAAATGTGAGGTGGTCCCTAAAAAAAGTGGTTTTGTAAATTTCGTTGTAAAAATGAGAAATTGCTGGACAAATTTTAACCCTTATAACTTCCTAGCAAAAAAAAAATTTTGTTTCCAAAATTGTGCTGATGTAAAGTAGACATGTGGGTAACGTTAGTTATTAACTATTTTGTGTCAGATAACTCTCTTGTTTAACAGAATAAAAATTCAAAATTTGAAAATTGCAACATTTTCTAAATTTTAGCCAAATTTGCATTTTCTTCACAAATAAATGCAAAAATTATCGACGGAAATATACCACTAACATGAAGCCCAATATGTCACGAAAAAACAATCAGAACCGCTAGGATCCGTTGAAGCGTTCCTGAGTTATTACCTCATAAAGGGACACTGGTCAGAATTGCAAAAAACGGCCAGGTCATTAAGGTCAAAATAGGCTGGGTCATGAAGGGGTTAAAAATTATTTAGTAAAAAAAAACAAGGAAAGGACATTACATTTTCCTCTCTCTGCTTTCAGGAACTTCCTGTGTGGCCTGTGTCACACTTGCGAGTGTAAGTTGAGAAACTCGCTCGAGTCTCTCACATGAACACCTGGCACTCGGGCCTGGAGTGTGCGACTGCATGTATTACTATGCAGCCGCACATGCCTGTCTGAGTGCCAGCGGAATTGCTGGGTGTTGATGCAAGAGACTCGCATGACACTTGCAGGTATTACATCGGCCTGTCACGTACTTTTGGATGTGACACAATATTCAACATATGTAAATTAGTACGCATGCGTAGTAAGCTGCGTTCCCGCAGTTATTATGCATGTGACTAATAATTAGATGCGGTTTTACCGCATCTAATGATAGCCTATGGGAAATTTACTCTGTGGGGACGGAGCGTCTCCGCATCGTGAATAGACATGGTGCTGCCTGGAAAGGTGCGCCGCATGTCCGTTTACGCATGTCTGCCACCTGCGTCTTTGAATACATAGTGAAGATGGGATTTCTTGAAATCCCATCCACTATGCTGTAACATCTGGAGGCTGCAGATGTACGCATGCGGGAAATAAATGCATGTAAAAAACTCAGGTCACCTGCCAGTGACATCAGATGCAGATTTCACCTGCGTCAAATCCTGAGCAAATACTGAGCCAATCCTGACCGTGGAAACATACCCTAAGAGAATCTGGGAGACGGTGGCCATAATTCGAGCTAACATTGTGGCAACCTCAGTCGCACAGTCCATGCACCTGTGGGTCAACGACCTGGAGTAACATCTAAAAGCTAAAACGCCCAGGGACGTTATCCGGAGATCCCATCCCTCCCTAAAGCTAGCTACGGCTTTCATGGCTGATGCATCTTCAAAGTCTGTTAGATTCGCAGCCAGGAACGGAGCCTTATCTAATGCTGCCCAATAAGCTATTTGGTTGAAAACATGGTCAGGGGATACACAATCTAAAAAAACTGTGTTCCATTCCCTTCTCAGGTGATAAGAGTATTTGGACCAGTTCTAGATGATATTCTGGAGAAAGCATCCGATAAAAAGGGGTTCCCTCAGGATATACCAAAAAGGTACCAGCCCTTTCATAGACCCCAACCAGAGGTCTGGCTACAAAGGGAAGGGTAAGTCGGGCAGATGGAGCTACCCTAAAGGAGGTAGGGGTTACGGCTCTGTCTTTGGTTCAGGCTCAAGATCAGAATGAAAATCGTGCTGTGAGAGTGGAGGGATGGCTAATACAGTACTTGGAAATTTGGTGAGACATCTCTGACAATTAGTGAGTGTTGGGGATAATCTCTTCAGGTTACAAGATAGAGTTTACCCAGAATCCATGAGGTCGAATGTTCAGGATCTTCTAAAGATTGGAGCAATAGTTTTGATTCCCAAGGAAGAAAGGTTCAGGGGCCGCTATTCCAGTCTCTTCTAGTTCAAAAACCCCTCGGGAGAGAGTCGTACAATAATAGATCTGAAACCTCTAAACTGCTTGATGAAGTACAAAAATTCAAGATGGAATCAGTCAGGACTGGCCTATGCATTCCCTCCTCTCCCCTTGATTCCAAGAGTATTAAGGAAGGTGCAGGAGGAAAAGGCAAAGATATATTGGTAGTGCCCTTCGAGCCGAGGAGCTGGATTCCTCTGCTAAGGAAGATGTCAGTGGAAGAGCCCATCCTACTCCCACAGAGAGAAGACTTCTTCCAGGGCCCAGTGTTTCACCAGAACTCGGACAGTCGGCACCTTTCGGCACGGATCCTGAGGTTAAAGGGTTTATCCAATGAGGTGATAACTACCCTTCAGGCAAGTAGAAGTTTTTGTTATTGTTTTATTTTGGATGGGGCGAAAGGGGGGTGATTTAAACTTTTTTATATACCGTATTTTTTTTCATATTTTTAAAAACATTTTTTTTTTACTTTTGCCATGCTTCAATAGCCTCCATGGGAGGCTAGAAGCTAGCACCACTCGATCGGCTCAGCAACATAGCAGCGATCATCAGAGCCCACATCAAAGGGGGAGACACGACATGCGCCGTACTAGTACGGCGCATGTCGTGAAGGGGTTAAAGGGAATCTGTCACCTAATTTTGGCCCAATAAACTGGCCACCGCCATCAGGGGATTATCTACAGCATTCTGTAATGCTGTAGATAAGCCCCCCGATGTAACCTGAAAGATAAGAAAAATCGGTTCGGGTCCGGCGCCTCCCATCTTCATACGATGTCGTCATCCTCCTTGCTGCTGTTGCGACTCTTGCACAGGCGTACTGATTTGCCCTGTTGAGGGCAGCGTAAAGTACTGCAGTGCGCAGGCGCCGGGCTTCTCTGACCTTTCCCAGCGCCTGCACACTGCAGTACTTTGCACTGCCCTCAACAGGGCAGATAAAGTACGCCTGCGCAGGAGCAGCAACAGGAAGCAACGAAGAGGACGTCATCACATGAAGATGGGAGACCCGGACCTGCGACGCCCATTGGACCGCACCGGACTGCCCCTGGGTGAGTGTAATCTAACTTGTTTTTCTTATCTTTCAGGTTACATCGGGGGGCTTATCTACAGCATTACAGAATGCTGTAGATAAGCTCCTGATGGCGGTGGCTGCAGTTTGTAGGGACAAAATTAGGTGACAGATTCCCTTTAAGACCGAGCACCCTGAAAGTACAAATTTCTGCACTAAGTGTGTTTTTTTAATCTCCCCTAGCAACCCACCACTGGATAGTGAGGTTCTCCAGAGCTGTACACACCCTTGGCGAGATCGGTCCCACCCTGGGATCTTAACCTGGTACTCAATGTACTACATAATCACCAGTACGAGCCAGTAAGTAGATGTAACGGGGTCTACCAAGCTGGGGTACCTCTTTCACTACCACCCCGTGTTTCAAGAGGTCCACTTTGCTTTGGCTGGAGTCTGAATGAAGGACGCTGGCTGGAATTCCTTGATTACATGAGAGCATATAAAAGCTGACTGCTTCTCCACGTATTTCCAGTCTCACAGCACTTTATTCACAGAACACAGAATATATCACACAGATACAGAGGGCAGGCCCATTGAAACGCAGGCCAGACATACATTACAATAGCCGCAGGGGGCCGGAGCCTGCCGATATTTACTCTGGGAATTACAAAGGTGGGGGAGGACAGAAGGGGGGATATCTTGTCTCCTATGCCCAGGGGCGCAGCCTGTGGGCTGATGCATTAGGGACATATATCTCACATGGAACCTATTATATATATAAATAACCATAACATATTCTGGGTGCTGGGGGGTTCTGTAACACGGCTCCCCCTTTCAGCGACGCGATCGGCATACACAGTCTGATCCTTAACGGATCGGTTTGGGGATGACCGAAGTTTATGGGGTTGGTACAAGTTCCGTTTGTCGACTTAGTCCATCGGCGTTACCATTTTGTTTGCCGGGTCTGTAGTGGATGGTGAAGTCCAGAGGTTGTAGGGCTAAACTCCACCGCAGTAATCTCCGGAGACCCGATTAAGCCAGACTAGGGGATTATGGTCCGTTAGGAGGGAAAACTGTCGTCCATACAAATATGGTTGCAACTTTTTGAGTGCCCATACTACTGCCAGGCACTCCTCGATGGCCGCATAGCTTACTTCACGGGGCAGTAGTTTCCGACTCAGGTAAGCTACCGGGTGTTCTTGGCCGTCCGGCCCGACTTGGCTCAGTACTGCCCCCAATCCAAACATAGAAGCGTCTGTGTGAACAAGGAAGCGTTTAGTTGGATCGGGTGCGGCCAATACAGGGGTATTGGTGAGGGCGTCCTTTAGCTGGTGGAAGGCTTCCTCACACTCTGGGGTCCAGGTTACCTGGCGGGGTTGGTTCTTATGGGTCAGATCAGTGAGGGGCTTGGCTACGCTGCTGTAATTGGGGACGAATTTCCTGTAATACCCCGCTGTCCCTAGAAACGCCATGACCTGGGTTTTAGTGCGTGGGGTGGGCCATTTGGCTATGGCCTCAATCTTGGCTGGTTCTGGTCGCTGTTTCCCACTTCCCACCCAATGTCCTAAATACTGAACCTCCGCTTTGCCCACGTGACACTTGTTTTGGTTCAGGGTGATTCCGGCCTTGTGGATCCTGTCTAATACTGTCTCTAGGTGATTTAGATGCTCTTCCCATGTCGCGCTGTAGATGGCGATGTCATCCAGGTAGGCACACGCATAGTCCTGGAGACCATCCAGAAGCCGGTCAGCCAGCCTTTGGAAGGTCGCAGGGGCATTCTTCATCCCAAATGGCATTACCCGAAACTGGAATAAGCTGAATGGGGTGACAAATGCAGACTTGGGAATAGCGTCAGGACTAACGGGAATCTGCCAGTAGCCTTTGCATAGATCGATGGTGGTCAAATACTTTGCCCCCGCCAGCCGGTCTAACAACTCATCCACACGCGGCATGGGATACGCATCCGTCACCGTTTTCTCATTGAGCTTACGATAGTCTACACAAAACCGTGTAGTCCCATCCTTCTTGGGCACTAACACTACGGGGGATGCCCAGGGACTATCTGACTCTTCAATGACCCTTAAACGCAACATCTCTTGTCTCATCCCTTCTCGTACAGACTCAGGGACACGGAAGGGGGGTTGTCTCAGGGGGGTCTGATCCTGGGTCTCAACCTTGTGTTGTGCCAGGTGGGTGTACCCCGGTCTCCCTGAAAACATCCTCTGTCGCTGCCTCAACAACGCCTCTGTCTGTTGTCTCTCCCGGGGACCTAGGTCTTCACCCCAGTGTACCTGGTCCCATGTTTTAGACTGAGTCCTCTCCCCTAAGACATCAGGCAAGGGGAGTCCGGCTAAATCCTCTGCTTCAGGTGCACAGATGGCCACTACCTCTTCAGGGCGCTCCCGGTAGGGCTTCAGCATGTTCACGTGGAACATGCGGATAACCCTGGGGTCGTCACAATCGGCGACATTACAGGTGGTGTCGGCGATTTTCCTGGTAGGGCCCCTGCCATGCATCTTGGAACTTGTTCTGCCTAGTGTGTTCTAACACCAGGACATTCTGTCCTATCTCAAAGGTGCGTTCTCTGGCCCTCCGATTGTACCATACGCGCTGGCGCCGTTGGGCCACCTGCAGGTTCCCACGTACAGCCTGGGTTAGCTCCTGTAGGCGGTCCCGGAATTCCAGAACATAGGGTACAATAGGTACCCCTTCTATGGTGCCCTCCCCTTCCCTAGAGCACTAGGGTCCCCTTACCCGTCTCCCGTATACCAGTTAGAACGGGGAGAACCCCTTGGATTCTTGGGGCACCACCCGATAGGCAAACAGGAGGTGAGGCAAGAATTTGTCCCAGTCCCTGTAGGTCCTGGTAAAAGTCCCAATGAGTTGTTTTAATGTCCCGTTAAAGCGTTCACACAACCCATTGGTTTGCGGGTGGTACGGGGCGCTTCTAATGGACTTTACGCCGCACAGCTTCCACAGTTGGTTGATCACCTCTGCTGTAAACTGGGTACCCTGGTCCGAGAATCTCCCTGGGAAATCCAACCCGTGAGAAAACCTGGAGCAGGGCAGCCGCCACCGTCTCTGCCAGTATGTTAGGTAACGCAACGGCCTCTGGATACCGTGTGGCATAATCTACCACTGTCAATATATACCTTTTCCCTGACAGACTGGGTTTGGCTAACGGCCCTATCAGATCGACCGCTACTCGGCTAAATAGTTCCTCCACAATGGGGAGGGGGCATAATTTGGCCTTGCATCGATCTCCCCTCTTGCCAATGCGGTGGCAACTTTCACAGGTCTGGCAGTACTGACGAACATCATAGGTTACCCCCGGCCAAAAGAATTTTTGTGTCAGACGATGCCTGGTGCGACTGACGCCGAAGTGCCCGGCCAAGGGTATGTCATGAGAGATTCGCAGTAAGGCTACGTTCACATTAGCGTTAAGCTAATGTGCGTCGGGTTTGCGTCGGCGACGCATGCGTCATGCGCCCCTATACTTAACATGGGGGACGCATGCGTTTTTTTTTGTTGCGTTGTGCGACACATGCGTCTTTTTAGCCGCAAGCGTCGGACCAAGAAAACGCAACAAGTTGCATTTTTCTTGCGTCCGATTTTCGGCAAAAACCGATGCATGCGTCGCAAAACGCAGCGTTTTTGCATGCGTTTTGACGCGTTTTTTGCGTGCGTCGTGCGTTGCGTCGCCGACGCAATGGCGCACAACGCTAGTGTGAACGTAGCCTAACTCCTGCCTATACTTCTTGGGAACTACCAGCTGTCGTTTTATAGTGGGGCTCGTCCCTGTGTGGTGCTGCTCAGTAACCCGGTAGAGGAGTCCCTGCTTCCATATAAACTGTTCCCCTTCCAGTACCCCTCTCCCCTCCTGTGCCTTCCCACGATATCCCTCCAATGAAGGATCCTCAAGTAACTCCCTCTTAAATTCATCTGGGGTGGCCCAAGAAATGTGTCTGGCTATGGGAACACGTGTAGAGCTGGGATGTCTTACCTGGGCCTCCTCTGAGTGTGATTCCGCCTCCGCAGCTCGAGCTTGTCTCCGGGTGGTCACAGGATATGTCTCAGCCAGAGGGGCAACCGAGAAGGCAGACAACATGGGCCCCAAGTCATTTCCCAGCAAGACATCTGCAGGCAAATCCTCCATCAAGCTGACCTCAACAAGGCCATCCCCGACTCCCCAGTTCAGGTAAATCCGGGCAGTGGGCAGTCGATGTATGGCTTCCCCTGCTACACGGACTGCCACTGTCCGGTCCGTCTTCTCTTGGTCCCGGACGAGATGAGGCTTCACAAGGGTCAAAGTTGCTCTGTAATCTCTTAGTCCTTGCATGCGTTTCCCATTAACCCACACGACCTGTCTATGCTGTTGTCGATTATCTGCCTGGGCTGCCTGCACAGGGTCTACTTCATGCAGCACTTCCTCCATTTCTTCCACCCCTTGGTTAGTTGTAGCCCCCAATGCCAGGTCAGCTTCACCTTGATAGCAGTGTACAGCAGCCCGGCTGAAGGTAGCTGTTCCCGCCTTTGGCCACTGGGTATGCTGAGTCCGGTTGGGACATTGTCTTTGCAGGTGGCCCAGCTGACGGCAGGTGTGGCATCGCGCCCCAGGGGAACTGTGGTAAGCCAGGTTTCTAGCTGGTCCCCTTACAATCTTCTGTGGTTTGGGGCCCTCCAGGTCCATGGGCGGACCCTTAGTGACCATCTTTGATCCAGACAACTGAGGCCTCCTGGCATCATGATGTTCATCGGCCAGACGAGCGGCTTCCTTAAGAGTCATTGGCCGCCTGTCCCGAAGCCATTCCTGTGTTTCGGGGGTTAGTCCATTAAAGAATCGTTCTAACAAGAAGAGCTGGAGGACGTCCTCCTTAGTGGTTGCTTGGCTCCCTTGTACCCACTGTAGCAGTGACCGCCGTAATTTACAGGCCCATTCAGTGTGGGTATCGGTTACGCGTTTTATAAGTCCGCGGAACTTTTGGCGGTATGCCTCTGGTGTCAGCGCATACCGGGCCAAGATCACTTCTTTGATCCGCTCATAGTCCATACAGTCCTCATCAGGTACCGTGCGATAGGCGTCCGCTGCCCGGCCGGTCAGCTTGCTGGCCAGAATCTGAACCCGTTCCTCCGGCTTCACTTGATGAAGGACACACTGCCACTCAAAGTCCTGCAGAAAGCCATCAATGTCTTCCTCCGCCTCCCCCAACTGTCGGAAGGCATTATACTGGATCTTTTTGTGGCTTACTGTTGAAGGTACCTGGTCGGAGGCCAGAGCTCCCCCTGCTCGCTGACTCTCCTCTCTCTGCTCTGCCATCTCCATCTTTGCCAGCTCCACTTTGGTCCGCTCTGCCGTCTCCATCTTGGTTAGCTCTATTCTGGTCCGCTCGGCCATTTTTTCCTTCAGATCAGTATGCACATCAGCCATCACCTCTCATATGATCTCTACTGCATGGTTTGGGCCATAGAACGCCAGTCTGTTCTTTACCTCCCTCTGGAATTCAGTCTCCTCCACGTTTACATTGGGGGGTGCTGCACCGTCGTGTTCCATGATGGCTGCTATCAAATCCGCTTTTGTTTTGTTGCTGGCGATTAACCCTCGGGCTTCCACCAGATCTTTTAATGTAGTCCTCTTTAACTTCTGGTAGTTGTTTTCCATTCATTCCTTTCCTCCTGTAGAATGGGTATCAGATCCCGCTGTCTGCCACCAGTGTAACGGGGTCTACCAAGCTGGGGTACCTCTTTCACTACCACCCCGTGTTTCAAGAGGTCCACTTTGCTTTGGCTAGAGTCTGAATGAAGGACGCTGGCTTGAATTCCTTGATTACATGAGAGCATATAAAAGCTGACTGCTTCTCCACGTATTTCCAGTCTCACAACACTTTATTCACAGAACACAGAATATATCACACAGATACAGAGGGCAGGCCCATTGAAACGCAGGCCAGACATACATTACAATAGCTGCAGGGGGTCGGAGCCTGCCGATATTTACTCTGGGAATTACAAAGGTGGGGGAGGACAGAAGGGGGATATCTTGTCTCCTCTGCCCATGGGCGCAGCCTGTGGGCTAATGCATTAGGGACATATATCTCACATGGAACCTATTATACAGTTATATGAAAAAGTTTGGGCACCCCTATTAATCGTAAGCTTAATGTTTTATAAAAATTGGTTTTTTTGCAACGGCTATTTCAGTTTCATATATCTAATAACTGTTGGACACAGTAATGTTTCTGCCTTGAAATGAGGTTTATTGTACTAACAGAAAATGTGCAACCTGCATTCAAACAAAATTTGACAGGTGCATAAGTATGGGCACCCTTATCATTTTCTTGTTTTAAATACTCCTACCTACTTTTTACTGACACACTAAAGCACTTTTTTTTGTTTTGTAACCTTATTGAGCTTTGAACTTCATATCCAGGTGTATGCAATCATGAGAAAAGCTACTTAAAGTGGCCACTTGCAAGTTGTTCTCCTGTTTGAATCTCCTCTGAAGAGTGGCATCATGGGCTCCTCAAAACACCTGTCAAATGATCTGAAAACAAAGATTATTCAACATAGTTGTTTAGGGGAAGGATACAAAAAGCTGTCTAAGAGATTTAACCTGTCAATTTCCACTGTGAGGAACATAGTAAGAAAATGGAAGAACACAGGTACAGTTCTTGTTAAGGCCAGAAGTGCCAGGCCAAGAAAAACATCAGAAAGGCAGAGAAGAAGAATGGTGAGATCAGTCAAGGACAATCCTCAGACCACCTCCAGAGAGCTGCAGCATCAACTTGCTGCAGATGGTGTCACTGTGCATCGGTCAACTATACAACGCACTTTGCACAAGGAGAAGCTGTATGGGAGAGTGATGCGAAAGAAGCCGTTTCTGCAAGCACGCCACAAACAGAGTCGGCTGAGGTATGCAAAAGCACATTTGGAGAAGCCAATTTCTTTTTGGAAGAAGGTCCTGTGGACTGATGAAACCAAGATTGAGTTGTTTGGTCATACAAAAAGGCGTTATGCATGGCGGCAAAAAAAACCACAGCATTCCAAGAAAAACACTTGCTACCCACAGTAAAATTTGGTGGAGGTTCCATCATGCTTTGGGGCTGTGTGGCCAATTCCGGCACCGGGAATCTTGTTAATGTTGAGGGACGCATGGATTCCTCTCAGTATCAGCAGATTCTTGACAATAATGTTCATGAATCAGTGACAAAGTTGAAGTTACACAGGGGATGGATCTTTCAGCAAGACAATGATCCAAAACACTGCTCCAAATCTACTCAGGAATTCATGCAGAGGAACAATTACACTGTTCTGGAATGGCCATCCCAGTCCCCAGACCTGAATATCATTGAACATCTGTAGGATCATTTGAAGAGGGCTGTCCATGCTCGGCGACCATCAAACTTAACTGAACTGGAATTGTTTTGTAAAGAGGAATGGTCAAAAATACCTTCATCCAGGATCCAGGAACTCATTAAAAGCTACAGGAAGCGACTAGAGGCTGTTATTTTTGCAAAAGGAGGATCTACTAAATATTAATGTCACTTTTCTGGTGAGGTGCCCATACTTATGCACCTGTCAAATTTAGTTTGAATGCAGATTGCACATTTTCTGTTAGTACAATAAACCTCATTTCAAGGCAGAAACATTACTGTGTCCAACAGTTATTAGATATATGAAACTGAAATAGCTGTTGCAAAAAAAACAATTTTTATAAAACGTTAAGTTTAAGATTAATAGGGGTGCCCAAACTTTTTCATATATCTGTATATATAAATAACTGCATAACATATTCTGGGTGCTGAGGGGTTCTGTAACAGTAGAGTAGACATTAGCAGACTCGTTTAAAATGGCCTTCCTGGTGGCTATTACATCGGCCAAGAGGGTAGAAGAGTTCCAGGCTCTATCTATCAGGAACCCTTATATGCAGATATTCGAGGATCGAATAGTCTTGAGACTCGACCCGGCCGTCCACCCCAAAGTTGTCAGCCCCGAATATGAATCAAGAAGTTGTGCTTCCTTCTTTCTGCAGCATCCTAGAAACCTTAAGGAGCAGACCTTTTACTACCTAGACGTGAGACAGATGGTTCTCTACTACCTCGAACCTACCAGGGACTGGAGACAGGACCCGAACTTGTTTGTTCAGTACGGACATGTAAACAGGGGTAAGAAGGCGGTAAAATCCACGATAGCAAGGTGGATCAGATCCATGATTGGGCTGGCTTAGGAGGCAGAAGGACCCTCCTCTCAAACGTTAAATTTCCATTCAACTATAGCAATATCTACTTCATGGGCAGAAAGAGGGGGAGTATCAGTGGATCAGATTTGTAAGGCCGCAACATGGTCCAGTGAGCACTTTTTTGAAACATTGCAAACTGTACGTTGCCTCAGGACAAGTTGCCTTTGGTAGGAAGGTTCTTCATGCAGTGGTCCCACCCTAGATCACCATACTTTGGTATTCTCCGTAGTGCTGTCAGGAGAGATGACCTGGAAAACAGTAATTAGATCTACCGGTGATTGTGTTATCAGAAATCTATCCTGACAGCATGGCTAGTTCCCTCCCCTTGAGAAATTCTATACTTTTTTGACGTAACGTTTGTATAAAGAATGTCTAATAAATTCTGTTGCATCCATCCTGGTGTTACTTTGAAAATACACTGAGGGGTGGAGATGGGTAGGTCCTTTTAACCTCTTGTTATCTTATCCTTGCTCCTGTCCCAGCAGGATAAAAAGGCTGACCTCCATAGTGCTGTCAGGATTGGTTCCTGGAAACACAATTACTGGTAGGTCTAATTACCGTTTTTGCATCTGTGCCGATATTCATGCAACCTGACATCACTCAGCCATTTATTGTAGAAATTGACGCATCTGAAGTGGTGGGGGCTGTATTGTCGCAGGGTACGTCTCCTGGTAAAAGGCGTCCATGTGCAAACTTTTCTAGAAAATGGTCATCTGCGGAGAAAAATAACCTTTTTAACAGGGAACTCTTGGCAATCAAGTGGGCCTTTGAAATGTGGCGTCATTTTCTGGAGGAGGCAGTTCATTCAGATATGGTAATCATGGATCATAAGACTCTTGTATATCTAGAGCAGTGTTTCTCAACTCCAGTCCTCAAGACCCCCCAACAGGTCATGTTTTCAGGATTTCCTTAGTATTGCACAGGTGATAATTTCATCACCTGCTCAAGCATTAATTCCATCGCCTATGCAATACTAAGGAAATCCTGAAAACATAACCTGTTGTGGGGTCTTGAGGACTGGAGTTGAGAAACACTGATCTAGAGTCTGCGAAACATCTAACACCTAGACAAGCAAGATGGGGCATTGTTCTTCACCAGGATTAGTAAGTACTTGTAATAAGAATTAGGCACCAGATGCTGGGATTAAGCAGTGTTACCAAGCCAACACCTCAATCTGTCTCCTTGGGATCTCTATAGGGTGGTGCATTCACGTAGATCACATAATTGTAAAACGCAGAAATTTAAAGAAATGGAGCACCCACCCAGATCCTTCTTGATGTGCAGTTTTATTCCTTGGTAGAAATTGACATGAAAACCATACTAAAGTGCGGTGTGCAGGTGGCAGGGGAGCTGTGCAGGTGAAAGAGCCTCACATCGCACTTTAATATAGTTGTTCTGTCCCCACTTAAGGCGATTGAAGATGTGTAGTATGGCAATGGTGTGAGAAGTCCTACTTTTGTGTCCTTGCAGTGGAGCAGACAGAACCAAGAGTCACTCCTAGGTGGATGGATTCAAACATGGACACAGAGAGATGAATCAGCGGTGGTTTATTTGAACCATAATCCAAAGACATGAGGTGGAAAGATTGAGATGGTACAAGTACCCGTTCCTGTGGTTGTCTTGTGGGTGTTCACCCCTGGAGCCACTACGGAATGTGGTCAAAAGACTGCTTTCTGCAGCCCAAAAGTGATATGTACTTCAAAAAAACTGACCGTCACATCCAAACAGACTAGGTTTGAACTCTAGGGTGACTCTAGAGTCACCAACTCATGCAATCAAATAAATAAGGCAGCACTCTAGTGCAAAAACTTGCAAACATGAAATATGAAAATTGAATTGCATTACTGCACTAGCAATATGAAAAATTGAGAAAGTTTAGCGCATAAATTGGCCAATTCATGTGTACCTGGTAGCCACGATAAGGCATTTCTCATTTACCAGGACCTAACAATGCCAATCCTCGCTTAGAATAAAGTCTTCATCTGTATGGGAACCTGTGAATCCTCTCTCCTAAAATCTATATCTCTGTGGAGGGGTAGGGTCCTGCCTTGATTAGAAGCGCCTGTAGCTAAGAGGTGGAGTGCTCAGAAGGCTAATGAATACAGATTTTAAAAAAAACTAAGCGAGGCTACCAGGTACACATGAATTGGCCAGTTTATGAGCTAAACTTTTTAAATTTTTCATATTTCTAGTGCAGTAATGCAATTCAATTTTCATATTTCATGTTTGCAAGTTTTGGCGCTACAGAGTGCTGCCTTATTTATTTTTTTGTATATGAGTTGGTGACTCTAGGTTAGCACCTGTTCACACCTAGTCTATGTTTGAATGTGAAGGTCAGTTTTTTAAAAAATTTGTGTTCATTAGCCTTCTGACTGAGCACTCCACCTCTTAGCTACAGGCATTTTTAATCAAGGCAGGACCCTACCCCTCCACAGAGATATAGATTTTAGTCTAAGAGAGGATTTACAGGTTCCCATACAGATGAAGACTTTATTCTAAGCGAGGATTCGCACTGTTAGGTCCTGGTAAATGAGAAATGCCTTATCGTGGCTAACGGGTACACATGAATTGGCCAATTTGTACTCTAAACTTTCTCAATTTTTCATATTTCTAGTGCAGTAATGCAATTCAATTTTCATATTTCATGTTTGCAAGTTTTGGCGCTACAGAGTGTTGCCTTATTTATTTGATTCAAAAGAGATATGTACTTCTCACACGATGGCTGAAAGTAAAATGGATGCCAGGAAGTGAGCTCATACACAAGACTGCAGTACACTCCTACATTCTAGAAAAATGTAAAAGGAGGAGTGAGGGAGTGACACAAAGCTTCTGGTCAGTAGGTGGCAGCAGACAAGCATAAAAAGCAAACTAAGGCTAGTTTCACATTTGCGTTTAAAAACACAGCGTTTTAAACGCAAACGCAGGTGGTGAAAAAACGCATGTAAGCGCGTGCAAACGCTGCGTTTTTTAGAAGCATGCGTTTTCTCATGCGGTAAAAAAAAGCGGCGTTTTGACGCGTTTACATGTGTTTTTTCCTGCGTTTGCGTTTTTGAAACGCATGCTGAGAAGTGTGTGACAGCTGCCAATCATCAAAATCATCTAGAAAACCCACTATAAATGGAAATAGCTAGGGTTGGGGTTAGGGTTAGGATCCCTAGGGGTAGGGTTAGGGTTAGGATCCCTAGGGTTAGGGGTAGGGTTAGGGTTTGGATCCCTTTATCACCTTGATGGTGGGGGAGTGGCTTATCAGGGTTAGGGTTTGGATCCCTTTATCACCTTGATGGTGGGGGGTGGCTTATCAGGGTTAGGGTTTGGATCCCTTTATCACCTTGATGGTGGGGGGTGACTTATCAGGGTTAGGGTGTGGATCCCTTTATCACCTTGATGGTGGGGGGTGGCTTATCAGGGTTAGGGTTAGGATTTGGATCCCTTTATCACCTTGATGGTGGGGGGTGGCTTATCAGTGTGTATTATTGTTTTTTTCTATTAAAACGCAACCAAACGCATGTGCTTAAAAACGCATGCGTTTACATAGACAGCAATACGTTTTTTTGCCGCAAAAAACGCCTCTAGAAATTACTACATGTTGCATTTCTGCAACAAGACGCATGCATAGAAAAGACGCATGCGTTGTCAAACGCGGCAAGACGCATACAAAAAAACCGCATGCGTTTTTAATGTTAAATATAGAAAAAAAACGCATGCGTTTTTTTCGCTAAAACGCAGCAGCAAAAAACGCAAATGTGAAACCAGCCTAATAATACAATGGTAAATTGCAAGATATGAAAAGAACATGAAGGGAACAGCACACTCCCCATCTGAAATTCACTTTGGGGATTTCACTACTACAGTCTATAACAAAATCTGTAAAGGAAACGCATGTTAAAATGCAACATTAAACATAACTCAAGTCCATATCAAGAGGAAGACTCAAAAGTCCAAAACCAGTACTGGTCATCCCGCAGAGAAGCTCTCAACAGGCAACAAGAGAACAAATTCATGGATGGGTCTTGTAAAAGTCTTTGCCTGGCCTTTCATGACGACCTTCAATTCCACCTTCAGAACGTTGCCATCATGGTGTCGTAGCTGTTTGCGTTCTGACCCAATGTCAGACATGCTAGATCACCAAGTGAGGCCAAATCAGGAGGTTACACCCTTCATTGACAAGTGCGCTTAGAGAAAAAGTAAACTGCACACGTGCTGTGAGCAAAGTCACTTTATCTGATCTAATGGAGCAAGAGGCAGTATTTTATACCAACAAATGTAACTCTCAGGCTAATTGCACACGTTGCAGAATTGGCGCGGAAATTTCCGCACCAATTCTGCAACTCCTGCCGCGGGTATATCGCATGCCTTATTAGCATTCATATTCCCGCTAAAAACTAGCGTTTTGCAAGCATAATTAGCTTGCAGAATGCTAGCGTTTTCCAAGCGATCTGTAGCATCGCTTGGAAAACTGATTGACAGGTTGGTCACACTTGTCAAACATAGTGCTTGACAAGTGTGACCAACTTTTTACTATTGATGCAGCATCAATAGTAAAAGATAGAATGTTAAAAATAAAAAAAAAATAAAAAAATGGTTATTCTCACCTTCCGCAGACAGCCGATCTCAGCGGCTTCCGTTCCTATAGATGCTTTGTGTGCAGGACCTTCGATGACGTCGCGGTCACGTGACCACGACATCATCGCAGGTCCTTCACACACAGCATCGCTGGGAACGGAAGCGACCGCGTGCACCGCTGAGAGGCGGGAAGACTTCCGGGGGCCATCGAAGGTGAGTATATCACTATTTTTTATTTTCATTCTTTTTTTTTTTTTTAACAATTATACAATTATATGCTGCCCAGTCCGTGGAGGAAAGTCTCCTCTCCTCCACCCTGGGTACCAACCGCACATGATCTGCTTACTTCCCGCATGGTGGGCATAGCCCCATGCGGGAAGTAAGCAGATCAATGCATTCCTAGGTGTGCGGAATCCCCGCGATTCCGCAAATTTAATGAACATGCTGCGTTTTTTTCTGGAATACGATTCCACTCAGGAAAGAAATGCAGCTTGTGCACAAAAAATGCGGATTGCATTCTATTAAATAGGATGCTTAATGTGAGCGTTTTTTTCGCAGTTTCATAGTATTTTTATAGCGAAAAAACGCAAAAAAACCGCGAAAAATCTGCTACGTGTGCACACAAGCCTTAATATAATTCATGTAGCCCTCCCCCCTGTTACCTCGGGTCATGCTGACCTTTATTTCCCACATGCCCAGAACATGCTGTTTGCTGACTATTGAAAACATATAAGATAAGAAGTATACAATCCTTGAAGAGACTACCAGACTACAGCATCATAAGAATAGATTCTAGCAATTAAAGGCAAAAGGCAATTAAAGGAAAAACCCTTCTATATCACTGGCTAGGGAGTATCTGAGTAATTAGTCTCATAGGCCAATCCGACCTTTCTGTGGGTTGGTCTTTCATGAACACTAGGTTGTTGGTTGGCTTTGGTTGTGGCACTTGTTTTAAGGAGGCATTTTGTCCCTCTTCATCAGAACCCAGAGGCTTAGTCTCCAGTTTCTCGGTAGGTTGGCTCGGTCATCTGATCATGTCCGTTACGTCCTCAGCTTTCCTTACGATATTGTGAAAAGACTTGAACTCGGGGGGATTTCTCCAGAGGGATTGGCTTTGGAACAGACACTTTTGTGTAGACATGGCTTGCGTTGATGCAGACAGAAGACGTGGAGATGGGGCTGCCTTTTGGCATTAGTTCCTGTACTGCCTTTGGTTCTGAGAAGAGCTTAAGTTGGCCGACCTCGTTACTGAATGGCCTCTTGTGCCTCATCCTGGGCAAAGCTTCACAGTCTTTGTCACGAATCCACACCGCTGCCACCAATATGTCACGATTCACACCGTGACCGTCACCCCCTATGTCACGGATCGGGGTGACCTTAGGCCAACAGACGGCTATCACATGTGCAGGGGGCTTATCTTAGTTATCCCTCCACTGCTACAATGTGATGAAAAAAAACCACACACAAGGCTATTGACCTCTTAGTTTACAGCAGGGGCTTATTTTAGGTATCCCACTGCTCTTCAATATACCACGAACTGCAGGGATTTATGTATATCCCACTTACAGTTCCACTTGAAACTTGCAGCTCTCTGGCGCCCCCTTACCCTCAGGTCAGATTAGGTACTGCACCTAGGATAGTTAGTCACCAGAAAGTCTGCCTGCTATGTACTGGCTATTGGGCACGCTGCAGCGAGGCGATATAAATACTCCCACTCAGGCAGGAACAATAATTATCAACGCCGCAGTCGCTACAACGACACCCAAAGGCCCAGTGCACGGTATTGCTACCACCAGCTTCGATTAAACGGGTCCGAAGCTAACCCAAAACAGCGTAATTCCCTTCAGAAGATTTAGGGTACGTTTTAGAGCATGAAGAACAAATCTAGTATTAAATATTATACCCCATTAAAGTTTAGGCAGTGTTTATAGAAAAATATTACAAGGATGTTACAAAAGAGACAATTGCAAATATGTACAAGGTAATTATAAAACAAACGGATTAAATGAGAGATAACACATGTGTTCAGATCATTTGAGGCAACCAGGCTAGTGGGCGGAGTTCCCAAATGTCCCAATTCATCAGGGTTCTGGAGTAAGATCAGGCTCACACAGACTCCAGCAGACAGACAGACTCCAGGCTGGGGTGAGGGTAGAAACTTATAAAGTGTAGCTCGGTGACATCACCAAAAGGGCTGGCTCCCCAGACCCTCCTATCTCTTCAAGTAACCAGAAAAGCTTGGTCAGGCCGCACCCTAAAGTAACAATGTCTCTATGGACACCAGGGCGCACGTCCTCACCAGGGGGTCCATCCCAGATAGAAGATCCAAATTCAAATGAAGAGAAGGACAGCGCCACACTAGGAAGTGAAAAAGCAGCTCACATTTTATTCTGCCTCCTGCGGCAATGTTTCAGTCCGAAGATCTTTGTCAAGCACAGTACAAAACATTCCAACCACCATTATACAGGTCCTTCTCAAAAAATTAGCATATAGTGTTAAATTTCATTATTTACCATAATGTAATGATTACAATTAAACTTTCATATATTATAGATTCATTATCCACCAACTGAAATTTGTCAGGTCTTTTATAGTTTTAATACTGATGATTTTGGCATACAACTCCTGATAACCCAAAAAACCTGTCTCAATAAATTAGCATATCAAGAAAAGGTTCTCTAAACGACCTATTACCCTAATCTTCTGAATCAACTAATTAACTCTAAACACATGCAAAAGATACCTGAGGCTTTTAAAAACTCCCTGCCTGGTTCATTACTCAAAACCCCCATCATGGGTAAGACTAGCGACCTGACAGATGTCAAGAAGGCCATCATTGACACCCTCAAGCAAGAGGGTAAGACCCAGAAAGAAATTTCTCAACAAATAGGCTGTTCCCAGAGTGCTGTATCAAGGCACCTCAATGGTAAGTCTGTTGGAAGGAAACAATGTGGCAGAAAACGCTGTACAACGAGAAGAGGTGACCGGACCCTGAGGAAGATTGTGGAGAAGGACCGATTCCAGACCTTGGGGAACCTGAGGAAGCAGTGGACTGAGTCTGGTGTGGAAACATCCAGAGCCACCGTGCACAGGCGTGTGCAGGAAATGGGCTACAGGTGCCGCATTCCCCAGGTAAAGCAGCAACTGGACTGTTGCTAAGTGGTCCCAAGTACTTTTTTCTGATGAAAGCAAATTTTGCATGTCATTCGGAAATCAAGGTGCCAGAGTCTGGAGGAAGACTGGGGAGAAGGAAATGCCAAAATGCCTGAAGTCCAGTGTCAAGTACCCACAGTCAGTGATGGTGTGGGGTGCCATGTCAGCTGCTGGTGTTGGTCCACTGTGTTTCATCAAGGGCAGGGTCAATGCAGCTAGCTATCAGGAGATTTTGGAGCACATCATGCTTCCATCGGCTGAAATGCTTTATGGAGATGAAGATTTCATTTTTCAGCACGACCTGGCACCTGCTCACAGTGCCAAAACCACTGGTAAATGGTTTACTGACCATGGTATTACTGTGCTCAATTGGCCTGCCAACTCTCCTGACCTGAACCCCATAGAGAATCTGTGGGATATTGTGAAGAGAAAGTTGAGAGACGCAAGACCCAACACTCTGGATGAGCTTAAGGCCGCTATTGAAGCATCCTGGGCCTCCATAACATCTCAGCAGTGTCACAGGCTGATTGCCTCCATGCCACGCCGCATTGAAGCAGTCATTTCTGCCAAAGGATTCCCGACCAAGTATTGAGTGCATAACTGAACATTATTATTTGATGTTTTTTTGTTTGTTATTAAAAAACACTTTTATTTGATTGGACGGGTGAAATATGCTAATTTATTGAGACAGGTTTTTTGGGTTATCAGGAGTTGTATGCCAAAATCATCAGTATTAAAACAATAAAAGACCTGACAAATTTCAGTTGGTGGATAATGAATCTATAATATATGAAAGTTTAATTGTAATCATTACATTATGGTAAATAATGAAATTTAACACTATATGCTAATTTTTTGAGAAGGACCTGTATATCCTTAAGCCCACACCATTAATTAACCAACAACCAATGGGGATATCACCATCTTCCATTACCAAGTCCACAATAAGCGATATACTGGTACATTCATCCAGATTATATTGCTGAGCATACTGCACGTCTTTTCCAATGCTCATATGTTGTTGAGCGTACTGCACGTCTTTTCCAATGTTCATATTTATAAAGGGACAATAATTCCAAAATTTCCATCAATTATCACGTATGCCAATACTCAGAACCTGTAATGAGATGTCAAAACACATTCCGGTCGCGCAGTATAAACAGTATTGCCATCATAATAAGATCCATTCATATACTGTAATATAACATCAAGGGCGGAAAAAAACGTTCATCATATAACACAATGTCATAATATGCATGGCTTATCAGAATTATTGAAAGTCATTTCTTTAATTTTAGCATATCTTTGAGAAACGGGACAAGCAGATACAAATAAGTGAGAGTAGGGGATATAACTTACACAAACATATATCTTAAACAAGGCTATTCCTTTCGTATATAACATCAACGTCACCAATAGAATACACAACACTGAGACTAACTCTAATAATGGGGATAATTGCAGTAATGACATCTAAAATGACATGACAAACATGTCACCAATACAATCCCCATCATGGCAACCGTAATGTACGAAAGAAATATAGGGAAACCAGATCATAAGAGGTGTACCATCTAACTACTCATATCACAATTACAGAACAAAAAAAAGAGAAAAAGGACTCTATAACATAGTTAAAAACAATATACCAATGAGGAATCGACATAGACCCACAAAACTCTAGAGGAGACAGCTCTGCTGATATTCAATATTCAATCCCTTAGGGAAGAGCGTATCGAGCTCAAATATCCATTTTAGCTCTTTTTTCTTCAGAAGAGAAACCCGGTCTCCACCCCGCCTTAGCACAGGAACATCATCAATAACTCTGTATCTTAACTGATTGTCTGAATGTCCTAATTCATGAAAGTGCCTTGGTACTGGAAACTCAATAAGTTTAGTTCTAATAGTGCTTTTATGTTTGCTAATCCTTGCTTTAACCTCCATCGTAGTCTCTCCTACATAGTAGAGGCCACATGGGCAGCTAAGGACATAGACCACAAAACTACTCTTACAAGTGTATCGTTTCCGTATCTCATATTTTTTGCCGGTGTGGGTATGGCAAAAGGATGCCCCCTTCACCATATTATTACAACACGCGCAGCCGAGACAAGGGAAATTACCCAAGCTTTTACGGCTCAGAGTAGTTTGTAGGTCCCTCCTTGAGCTGCCAACATCTGATACCACCAACTCATTCCTAAGATTTCTATTCCTCCTATAGGAGAACAAGGGGGGCAGTTGAAACTCATTCACGTTGGCATGACCTCTACTCAGTAGTGGTCAATGCTTCCATATAACTTCCGAGATCCGATTACTCAGACCATTGTATGCTGTTACAAACTAAATCCTTTTATTTGATTCAACAGCCACTCTAGGGGTGAGAAGCTCATTACGTACTTTAGATAAAGCTTTCACTTTAAACCCATCCAAATCAGCTTTGGGGTAACCTCTTGCAAGAAATTTCTGGCACATTTCATTAAAGGTACCTTCACACGAAACGACTTTGTAACGATATCGCTAGCGATCCGTGACGTTGCAGCGTCCTCGCTAGCGATATCGTTTAGTTTGACATGCAGCAGCGATCAGGATCCTGCTGTGATGTCGCTGGTCGCTGAATAAAGTCCAGAACTTTATTTGGTCGTCCGATCGCCGTGTATCGTTGTGTTTGAAAGCAAAAGCAACGATACCAGCGACGTTTTACACTGGTAACCAGGGTAAACATCGGGTTACCAAGCGCAGGGCCGCGCTTAGTAACCCGATGTTTACCCTGGTTACCAGCGTAAAAGTAAAAAAAACAAACAGTACATACTCACCTGCGCGTCCCCCAGCGTCTGCTTCCTGACACTTACTGAGCGCCGGCCCGAAAGTGAAAGCACAGCGGTGACGTCACCGCTGTGCTGTTAGGGCCGGAGCTCAGTCAGTGAATCAGTCATCTGCATTGCCATGCTCCCTGCCCGTTTTGTGTTCAATGGTGAAGTCAAACTGCTGAAGGGCAAGGCTCCAGCGAAGCAACCTGCCGGTTCCACACATGGCGTTTAGCCAGCTCAGAGGGTTGTGGTCGGTCAGCACAGTGAAGGTGCGACCGCACAAGTAGGGCTGCAAGCGTTGCAGGGCCCAGACTATGGCCAGGCACTCCTTCTCGATGGTGGAGTAGGCCACATCCCTTGGCAGAAGTTTCCAGCTCAGGTATAACACGGGGTGCTCTTGGTCCTCTGAGTGAACCTGGCTGAGCACAGCACCAAGGCCACACTCACTGGCGTCGGTCTGTACCAAGAACGGTCGACTGCTGTCGACTGCCTTCAACACGGGAGTTGCACAGTGCTGTTTTCAACGCCTGGAAGGCCCCCTCACAGCCATCGGTCTAGTTGATGGTGTGGGGTAGCTTCTTCCTGGTGAGGTCCGTCAAGGGTTTTGCCAGGCTATTATAGTGCTGTGCAAAGCGCCTATAGTACCCTGCAGTGCCCAGGAAGGACATCACCTGTTTCTTGGTCCTGGGAGTGGGCCAGTTCACGATCACTCCCACTTTCTCAGGCTCTGGCTTTAGGGTGCCTCCGCCTACCCAGTGCCCCAGGTAGTGGACATCACTCATGCCCATCTAGCACTTTCCCAGCTTGATAGTCAGTCCAGCTCGGTGAATTCGCCTGAGCACCTACTCGAGATGCTGCAGGTGTTCCTCCCAGGAGGGACTGAAGATGGCAATGTCATCCAAGTACGCCACTGCGTACTTCTCCAGTCCCTGAAGCAGGAGGTTGACCATCCGCTGGAAAGTGGCAGGGGCATTCTTCATGCCGAAGGGCATGACCGTGGACTCGTACAGTCCAAAGGGTGTGATAAAGGCGGACTTCTCCTGCACCTCGGGGCTCAGGGGAATCTGCCAGTATCCTCGACTCAGATCCATTATTGTCAGGTATTTTGCACCAGCTAACTTCTCAAGCAGCTCCTCGATGCGCGGCATTGGGGGCGCATCAGAGGCTGTAATGGCATTGAGCCCCCTGTAGTCCACGCAGAACCGGGTGGTCCGGTCCTTCTTTGGCATGAGAACTACGGGTGAGGCCCACGCACTCTTTGACCGTCGAACATCTCATTGATCTCCTGGCGCGTTAGCTGCTGCACCTGGTCGGAGATTCGATAGGGTGTTCGCCGTAGTGGGGCATGATTCCCGGTGTCCACCTCGTGGACTGCTAACTCAGTCCTTCCAGGTCGGTTGGAAAACACGACCCGGAAGGGTTCCAGTGTGGTTTGCAACTGCAACCGCTGTGGTTCTGTTAGTGAGGTGCTTACCTCCACGTCCTCAATGGACCCACCGGCCTTGGCTTGGGCCAGCATGTCCAGGAGGGTGTCTTCCTCCCCGTCTTCGGGTAAGCTGCAGACCGGTAGGACGAAAGGTTCACGTTCATGATGAGCCTTCATCATGTTGACATGAAAGGCCTTTCGCCTACCCCGAGCGTGGTCAAGCATGACCACGTAGGTGACCTGGTTGAGCTGTTGGTTGGTCGTACGTATGGGCCCTCCCAGGCTGCCTGAAGCTTATCCTTTGGTACGGGGACCAGCATGCACACCTTTTGACCCACGTGGCAGGTCCGCTTCCGGGCGTTCTGGTCGTACCAGTGCTTCTGGTCCGCCTGAGCCTGCGTCATGTTGTCATGTACCAACTGCGTCAAGGTCTGTATCTTGTCACGGAAGTGAATGACATACTCCACTGTGGACACTTCAGAAGGGATCGGCTCCTCTTCCCAGGATTCTCTTACCAACCCAAAGGGTCCCCGGACTCGCCTGCCATACAGGAGCTCGAAGGGGGAGAACCCCGTCAAGGCCTGCGGAACATCTCGGTAAGCGAACAGCAGGTGTAGGAGGTACCGCTCCCAGTCGCGCCATTGTGTCTCAACCAGCATGCGTAGCATCTGTTTGAGGGTACCATTGAAGCGTTCACACAAGCCATTGGTCTGTGGGTGATACGCACTCGATACCAGATGCTTCACCTGCATTCTCTTACAGAGAGCCTCCATTAGGCGAGACATGAATTGGGTCCCTTGATCAGTGAGCATCTCCCTGGGAAATCCTACACGTGAAAAGATAGCCAACAGGGCATCCGCCACCTTATCTGCCCTAGTTGACGACAGAGCTACTGCCTCTGGGTACCAGGTAGCGTAGTCTAACACAGTAAAGATGTATTGCTTTCCAGAGCTGCTGGGGACGGCCAGCGGGCCCACAATGTCCACCGCGATCCTCTGGAAAGGCTCCTCTATCACTGGCAAAGGGATCAGGGGAGCCTTAAGAGCAGGCCCCGCCTTCCCCACTCTGACAGGTGACACAGGAGCGGCTGTAGTTTGACACATCTGTCCCCATCTTAGGCCAATAGAAGTGTTGAGACAGCCGGGCCTTTGTTTTGCTGATCCTCAAGTGTCCAGCTAGCGGGATCTCATGGGCAATCCGTAACAACTCACCCCGGAATTGCTGCCCGACGACCAGCTGTCTTTCCCTCAACCACTCCTTTTGCGATTTTCCTGGTACTGTCTCCCGGTACAACCTTCCTCTTTCCCAGAACACCCTCTCCTTATCAGTCGCGGAGATGGGCGTCTCGGCGAGTTGTCTCAAACTCTCTAGGCTCGCATCTGTGTGCAAAGCGGCCTGAAACTCCTGGCTAGGGGAAGCCATAAGCGACGTCAGGGTCCCTTCCCCACGGGAACCCTCTGGGACCTGCTCTGGGTCCACCTCTGGTTCAGTCACAATGATGACTGAAAAGGGTCCGGAAGGCAGACAGTTATCTGCGTTCTGGGCACTCTGACTGCGGGTGACAGCAGCTACGTAGGCTGTGTCCCCGGGGATTTCTACAGACCCATCAGCCGACGCTGCTATCGGCTCTACCTCCCCATCCACCCCCATTACCTCAGGAGCATTGCTACTTATGGGCCAGTTACCTTCCTCGGTGGCACTGGTCAATTGCATGGCATCACCTTCCTCAAGGTTCCCATGTATCTCCCCATTTCTTGTAGGGGTTCCTCAGCCGTCTCACTCCACAGAGCGACGTGGCTGAGCACTCCTGTACCTATGGACACATCAACTTTCACAGGAAAATCATTATCAGGTTCAGTTGGCACAGGTACAACATTTTCACCATCAATCCTAGGGAAAAAATCGTTATCAGATGCATCATTATAAGATAAAGCATGGTCAGGTAACACATGCGATTTCCCATCATCATCATCAGAGTTAACGTTATCCTTATTAGCAGATTGGGGAGGGGTGTCAGGGACGTAGTATGCAACCATCCTCCCCAAATCAGTCCCCAACAAGACATCAGTGGGCAAATTATCAGACAGCCCCACTTCCTTCACCCCGCTCCCGACACCCCTATCAATATAAACCCGGGCCATTGGCAAGGGACAGCTGATGCCCCCTATCCCAGTGACAGGGTTTTCCCCGGAATGATTTCTTCAGGGGCCGCCAGTTCGGGTCGGATGAGGGTTCGTTCAGCCCCGGTGTCCTTGAGGCCTGTAGCAACATGGCCTCCCACCGTGACATGCTGTACGTTGTCACACACCCTCACAGGCACACCACCCACCAAAAGAACTGCTGCATTAGGCCCGGGGGCCTTGGATGGGGGTTTCTTCGGCTTGTCTGGGCAGTAGGGACTGATATGAGCAGTCCGGTTGCAGACGTAACACTGGCGAGGTTCGGTGGTAGGTCTGATGCTGTTGGCTATGGGGACAGGACTTCTGTGGTGTTGGCTGGCAGGGGGTACTGGTGTTGATTGCAGGCTTACCCCCTCTCCAGCTGCTGGTGACTGGCTTCCGCATTTCCAATCTAAGGTTGGCCTCAGGCATCGGCAATCTGCGCTGCTTTCGTCACGTCTTTGGGGTCTCTGTCCATCACGAACTGTCGCACCTCAGCTGGGCAAAGATGCAAGAACTGGTCTTTGATCATCAGGTCTTGCAGCTGTGCAAAGGTGGTCACTGGCAGTCCTTGGGTCCACTGGTCAAAGTGGGTCCCCAGTCCATGCGCCACATCGTTGTAACTGTCATGTGGGCCACGGTGGAGGTTCCGGAACTTTCTACGGTACACCTCGGGTGTAAGCTGGTACTTGGCTATCAGAGCCTGCTTGATGGCCTCATAGTCACCATCTTGTTCTTGAGGGAGGGCAGCAAACGCCTCCAGAGCTTTGCCTCTCAGCCCTGGTGTCAGGTATCGTGCCCATTCTTGTGTAGGCAGCTGGTACTGTCTGCAGGCTTTCTCAAATGCCCGCAGAAAAGTGTCCAAGTCCCCATCATTTTCCATAACAGGGAAGTGATCGGGCCTGGGCTTCGGTATCTGAGTGCTGCTGGGCCAACAGCTGGACTGGGACGACCCCTGCATTTGCAGTCGGGCTAACTGCAGCTGGTACTCCCACTTCGCTTGGGCCTCTCGCTCGGCTCGCTGGGCCTGGGCCTCTCGCTCGGCTCGCTCCTGGTATTGCTGGATCAGCTGCAGACATCTCTCTAGGTCATCTGCGGAGCATTGTTGCACATCCAGCTGCAGGCGGAGGTCTGCGCCCCCTGGTTGCCAGTAGGGCCCGTATTCAGTGGTTGGACCTCTGCTGCAGCACCATGTTCGCTTGTGCTGGCTTCTGCGGCCTCTGGGCTCTGTGGCCTGGCTTGGTCTGCTTCAAATTGCACCAGTTCAGCGACCATTTGAGCCTTGGTCTTGCCCTGGGAGTTCAGGCCATGGTACGTGCATATCCCAACAAGAGCGTCCTTCTGCTGGGCGTACCAGGCTTCTCCTTTCGCAGCCATGGTTGCCAAATAAAAGATAGGACAGAAAAACGAAGAGAAAGGGAAGGGATAACTACCAGTACACACAATTGTCTCAGGACTAATAAACACAGTTCATTCTCCAAACTTATTTGCGCAGAGTTCTCGCAAGAACTTTGCAAGTTTTTAGTGAGAGGAATGATCACTCAAACCAAATCACTAATGCTCTAAGATCCCACTTCCTTGCCACCAATTTGTCACGAATCCACACCGCTGCCACCAATATGTCACGAATCCACACCGCTGCCACCAATATGTCACGATTCACACCGTGACCGTCACCCCCTACGTCACGGATCGGGGTGACTTTAGGCCAACAGGCGGCTATCACATGTGCAGGGGGCTTATCTTAGCTATCCCTCCACTGCTACAATGTGATGAAAAAAAACACACACAAGGCTATTGACCTCTTAGTTTACAGCAGGGGCTTATTTTAGGTATCCCACTGCTCTTCAATATACCACGAACTGCAGGGATTTATGTATATCCCACTTACAGTTCCACTTGAAACTTGCAGCTCTCTGACGCCTCCCCCCCCTTACCCTCAGGTCAGATTAGGTACTGCACCTAGGATAATTAGTCGCCAGAAAGGCTGCCTGCTATGTACTGGCTATTGGGCATGCTGCAGCGAGGCGATATAAATACTTCCACTCAGGCAGGAACAATAATTATCAACGCCGCAGTCGCTACAACGACACCCAAAGGCCCAGTGGACGGTATTGCTGCCACCAGCGTCGATTAAACGGGTCCGAAGCTAACCCAAAACAGTAGCGTAATTTCCTTCAGAAGATTTAGGGTACGTTTTAGAGCATGAAGAACGAATCTAGTATTAAATATTATACCCCATTAAAGTTTAGGCAGTGTTTATAGAAAAATATTACAAGGATGTTACAAAAGAGACAATTGCAAATATGTACAAGGTAATTATAAAACAAACAGGGATTAAATGAGAGATAACACTTACATATGTTCAGATCATTTGAGGCAACCAGGCTAGTGGGCGGAGTTCCCAAATGTCCCAATTCATCAGGGTTCTGGAGTAAGATCAGGCTCACACAGACTCCAGCAGACAGACAGACTCCAGGCTGGGGTGAGGGTAGAAACTTATAAAGTGTAGCTCGGTGACATCACCAAAAGGGCTGGCTCCCCAAGACCCTCCTATCTTTTCAGTCTTAGTGAATTTAACACAAGTTTGTCTAATGCCTGTATCTCCGCTACAGAACATGTCAGAATCATAACACACCCAGCATTCATCTTGTATTAAGATTTGCTCTCTATAGATACTAAATTCAGGCTAGTAGGGACACTCAGTTCCAGAGAAATCCAAACTCTGTCCCTCTTGGACTTGGAAGCTCCTGCTTACAGTGATGGATGGAGGCGCCGATGGACTTTAGCAATATGTACCGATTATTTTCCTAGCCTAAATCATTTGCCCAATATCTTGCAATATTAGGACAAAGGACCGCATGTTTTAAAAGGGAGATCAGACCAGTTTCTGCTAGCACAACTGCAGCTATGTGTAACGCCGCTGGGTTTATACCTTGTTTTTTCGGCGTTACTTTTGCATGTCTCTGCTTTAACCCTTGCTCCTCTCCCCCTAATGTGCAGGGATACTGTTGTCTGTTACCTGTATGGATGCTGCTCAGTTCCCTGCCACCGCTGCGTAGCTGTACATGTGCTGTGATGACTTTGCTCTGCTGCATGGCCACTCGCATGTGCGGTCCCTGGCTGCTGCTTGGAAGCTAGCCACGGCTTGCGAGGTCCTCTGCAGCTGGTGCATGGCTTTCCGCGTGTGTCCAGGCTAGCAGCTGCTGCCAGGTGCCCTAAGCCACAGTTCCAGTGCTGTAATGGTTTCTGTTTGTGCTTAGGGTGCGCGCGGCCACACCTACCCTGCTTTTATCAGGGTTTTAGTGTGCACCTGTGTTGCTTCCTCAGCCTATTGCTGAGGAGCAGCTCCTATATAAACTTCCTCTTTGCTGCTGGGCGTTGCCAGAGCATTGCATTGTGTTTCTGTGTCTTGCCTTGTGAGGTATCCAGCTCCCTTTCTGTCTGCAGTATGTTCTGGGAGATCTGATACCTGTCTCTCGCCTGTTCTGGGGGCAGAGTACCCAGATCCGCCTATCCTGGAGGCTGTATATCCAGATCTGTTTGTGTCTTGTTTACCCGCCTGTTCTGGGGGCAGAGTACCCAGATCCGCCTATCCTGGAGGCTGCATATCCAGTACCTGATCCTGTCTGAACCTGCCTGTGTTATGTTTCTGAAGTCCTATTGTGTCTGACACCCCGCACCGAGTGACTGAACTTTCCGGACTCATCATTTAAAGATGGAGTTCGGTGTTCTTGCTGAGCTCTTACTATTCTGTGCTCAGCCTTCCATGCGGTGCTAACCCCGTCTGGCCCAGTTCCAGTCCAGCGGAGCTAGCACCATCACGCTTGAGTTCCTTCCTAGGTCTGATGCCCGGAGCCTGACGGCCATAGTTACGAACCTGATGACCTCCGCTACCTGGTCCTGTGCCATCCGTGTCCCAGCCGATGACCTGGGCTGCCATGCCAGTGTCCCAGATGTCTTTCCGGTATTCCTGATGTCCAGCCTGTGTCTGATGTCCTTCCGGTGTCCGATGTCCTGATTCCTGGGCTGCCACGCCAGTGTCCCAGCCGATGACCTGGGCTGCCACGCCAGTGTCCCAGATGTCTTTCTGGTATTCCCGATGTCCTTTCCTTGTCCGATGTCCTGATTCCCTGGGCTGCCACGCCAGTGTCCCAGCCGATGACCTGGGCTGCCACGCCAGTGTCCCAGATGTCCTGCCTGTGTCCCAGATGTCCTGCCTGTGTCCCAGATGTCCTGCCTGTGTCCCAGATGTCCTGCCTGTGTCCCAGATGTCCTGCCTGTGTCCAGATGTCCTGCCTGTGTCCAGATGTCCTGCCTGTGTCCTGAGGTCCACCCTGAGATGACGTCCTTCTGGGATCGGTGTCTGATGTTCTCCTGCTGAGCCTGTGCTACGCCCGAAGCCTGAGAGTGAGGCCAGCCTTGTATGCACGTGCCAGATGACGCTGGACTGCATCTACCCGTGATGACTCCTGCCATCGTCAGACGTCCATCTAAGCCTGTGGTCCTGATGTCCTGCCTGTGTTCCTGATGTCCTGCCTGTGTTCCTGATGTCCTGCCTGTGTTCCTGATGTCCTGCCCGTGTTCCTGATGTCCTGCCCGTGTTCCTGATGTCCTGCCCGTGATCCTGATGTCCTGCCTGTGATCCTGATGTCCTGCCTGTGATCCTGATGTCCTGCCTGTGATCCTGATGTCCCGCCTGTGATCCTGATGTCCTGAGGTTCACCCAGTGAAGACGTCCTTCTGGGATCGGTGTCTGATGTTCTCCTGCTGAGCCTGTGCTACGCCTGAGGCCTGAGAGAGAGGCCGTCCTAGTATGCCCGTGCCAGATGATCCTGGACTGCATCAACCCGTGATGACTCCTGCCATCGTCTGACGTCTGAGTCGTGTACCCTTCCTTGACATGTGGAATTGGGATCCTGACATCATTATGTTTTGTTATGTACTGTGCTGTCATTTAAGTAAACTGTGTTTCTTCATACCTGAAGTTGTGCGGTGTAGTCTAGTTCTGCATATCGACATCTTGTTCACATGCTCAGCTGCCACAGACCCTGCTCACTGCCCTTTCCTAGTCTGGGTAGGTCCAGGTTACTCTATGTGGTCCAGTGGGTCCACATTGCGTTCCTTTTTGGGACGCTCGCGCATGTCGTCATGGTCTGGCGACGTGGAGGTGTCGGCTCGGCCACGTTTGCGGTCGCAGCCGCAACACTATGCCAGTCGTAAATACCTTTCTTCAATAAAACTCCCCCACATACATTGACAAGGCAAGCTCTTGCCTGAGTGAAAGGGAAGGGGGGGGGGGTTTAGCCCACAGCCTGGGCTAACAAGAGAAACTAAACTTATATATTTTATACAATATCGTGCCAGTCTTTATCCGTGGGCATGGTGAAAACGCTGCTGCTTCTACTGGCAGGTTTCTTGACAACATCGGGAAGAACTATGGAGATTCTGCCATTGGTGGGAATGGTGACGCTTGTGGAGGAGATGGTGCTGTCCGAGCCCAAAGAAGTATTGGACCTAGCTAAAGAGCTTTTCCGTAGATGTCCCTTAAAGAACGCTGCAGCCTTGGACTTTGGCATCTTCTCATCCTCATCATCGCTGTCCAGTCGGCCGATGTTGCTCAGCACGATGACAGAGGACGACTCCATCTGTGAGAGCTTCATGACCTTCAGCTTGTCCTTTAGTTTCCCGATTGGAATTTTGGGTTTGTCTTTAATGGAGAGATCAAACATGCTGGCCTTTGGACTGTTCCTGGTGAACTGAGTGGACACTTGGATTCCCTGTGCTCCTTCTCTCCTATTCCTGGCTTTGAATGGAGCTTGTACCATCTTGTTTTTTGTTGAGCCTCCTTCTCATCTTTGGCACCAAACCAGGTCCCAACCTTGGGCCTCTCCTCAGAGCTCACTGGCACAGGTGGCTTTGGCTCAGCAAGGCTCGGGTTAGCAGGATTGTTTTTCTCAGTTCCTTGGTAGAGGCCAATCTTGGGTTTCTCATCTTTGGCCTTCACTTCTGCACTTTTATTCTTGGACACTGTGATGAGGGAATAGCCGCCATCTTTCATATGGGGCAAATGCTGGCCTCCTATCTGAGATTGGCCTGACGCCATTTTGTCTCCTATCAGAATTCACCTTGTCACATGCCTGCAGGGACAGGAGCACTCCTAGCCCCCACCTTTTTCCTACCTGAATGAAGACACTTTAGTACGGTAATGGACTAGGCCAGTGTAGTAGGCAGATGTCACTTCAAAGATTGAATGAGGAAGCCACGCCAGCAGGGTGCATGTAGGTCCCTGGGGGCTCAATTAAAGTATGCAAGTCAGGTGGCTACAGGATACACGTCTATTGTCTTCCCAGCCGGACCGTCTACAACATGAAATTATGAATTATGGATGCATCGTCCGAGGTACAGGCTCATAAAAAATATCCTCATAGCCCTTAAAAAATTGTGCACCTGACAGTGCAACTCTCGGGTCAGTGAGGGTTCTGGAACCTGAGATATAGAGATCAGCCTCCCACAGTGATTGAATGGGTCCAGGTTTGATCCCTGTATGACCGGCAGAACAAAGCACATGCACTGGTACCGCCCGTGTACTGATCCGATCATCCTGAGAGAAGTTATTCCATTTATTGGATATTGGAAATAGATCCTGCAGGGAAGCTAGAGGGTGGAGATTATTAGCCCACCCAGGTACAGGGGGGAGAGAGACAGTAGGATTAAGAGCTGAGGACACATGGAGAGTGCAGACACACATGAGAAGATGAGGATGAAATAAGGAACAGGGCATGTCAGCCAGAGGGGAGCAAGCACATGCTTTCTGGGGGCTGCCCGGCACTAGAAGTCTTGTACCTGTGGAATGCAGAGCTCCCCGGCCTCCACAAGCGACCTTCAATCTGGTAAATTGACCTACAGCTTTATACCTCTAAACCTTGTACTATTATTGTTATATTTTACTCTGACTATAACTCTTGATATATTTTTCTGTATATTTCTTGTAATTACCTAGTGCGCCCTTAAGGCAATTAAACCATAAATTAATTTTGGGCTGATCCTTTTATTCTGATTGCGAATCTTAAAATACCCAGAGTGGGTAACAGGGCAGTCTCCCCGGTGGCCATTTGCTCTAGGTGCAGTTCCCTTATTGACCTGAGAGACAAAGGGGGCGCCGGAGAGCTGTGCCTGGTAGTTACATCACGGATTGGTGACTTGGGAGGAACCAGTGTCCTTCACAGTGGTGGCAGCGGGGTGGGATCAGAGTAATAGTGTGCGTGGGACCCCTACTCCCAGACACTAAAGACTACCCGCGGTAACTTTCATTGCTGGGGTCTTAAGGTCAGCCCAGCACTAGACGGTCAGAGTGTAGATATAATAAGTTGTGTGCAAGGTCAGGGTTACAGCTGTGTCAGTAACCAGAGGTTACAAAGATGGCGGAGGGCACCAGGAGTGCGGTGAGGGCACAGGCCAGTGCTATGGTCTATGAGGAGGTGGTGGTGGATGGTACCGATCAAGGCGAGGGGGAGCTCAGCCAGGACTCCCCAAGGAGCCATCCACCCGTGCTTAGTCCCGCAAGCGACTACCCACCACCTACCCGCCCCAGCCTGTCCACATCAGCGGCCCTTGTTGCAGCGGCAGTGGCACATCTCAAGGCGGGTAACGAAGACACCTATGTGAAACTCATGGCCGCTGCAGAGAAAGCAGCGGAGGCAGAGCATGCAGAACGGCATGAAGCAGTGGAGCGGGCAGAGAAAGCTGCAGAGTGGGCGGCGGAGCAAGCAGTGGCAGAGAGAGCAGCGGAGCACCAGCACCGACTGGCGATGGCTCAACACGGGCTCCTGCTGGACGCCCCAACACCACCTGAGTCTAAGGCTTCCAAAGTCCGGGCCGAGGACTTCCCTCTGCTTGAGAAGGATGGAGACCTGGATTCCTTCCTGCTGGCCTTTGAAAGGACCTGCCTCCAACACCATCTGGCCCCGGATCAGTGGGCAAGATACCTGACCCCCCGTTTGAGAGGTACGTCCCTGGAAGTTTTGGGGGACTTATCTGCCAGGGCGGAGCAGGACTACAACAGCATCAAGCGGGCTCTGATCCAGCACTACAACCTCACCCTGGAGTCCTACCGCAAGAAGTTCTGGAGCGTGCGGCAGGGCCCAAAGGACACCTGGATTGACCACATGAGGGCGTTGCTGAGAGCTGCAGAGCACTGGACCTCGGGTCTAGCATTCACCACCCGCCAGGAGGTCCAGGAACTGTTCGTCATGGAGCAGTTCTTGTGGAACTGCCCAGAGGACCTCCAGCAGTTCCTCCGTGACTGGAAACCAAAGGGGGCTTCTGCTACAGCCGCCCTGGCAGACGGGTATGCCAATAACAGGGCGCCTGAGCCGAAGAAGCCTTCCAGCAGCACCTGGAGAGGGGGTAAGCCCAATCCTGTCCCTGTTGCCCTTCTCCAGGCCAGGCGCAGAACCCAGATGTTGTCATCACTGCAATCAGCTGGGACACTTCAAGGCTGCGTGTCCCCAGCGTCATAAGGCCCCATCCCTGTCCCAGCAACCATCCACTGTTTTATGTGTGGGAGGGGGTGGTGGGAGGTCCCTGGACAATTACCAACCTGTCACCATAGGCCGCTCAGCAGTCATGGGACTGCAGGACACAGGCACTGAACGAACCCTGGTACGTCCTGAAGCGGTGTCCCTTCAAGACTTGGTACTGGGGAAAACCCTTTCCGTCTCCGGAATTGGAGGCGTGGAACCGGCGCTGCCTGTCGCCAAGGTGTTTTTGAACTGGGGCGCCGGGAGGGGAATGTGGGAGGTGGGAGTATCGCCAAATATTCCTGCCAATGTGTTACTTGGGACCGATTTGGGGCCGCTAGTGTCTCAGTATGTTGCCAGTGAACCCCCAAGTTCGGCTCCCCAAGAATGTCATGACTCTACTGTGAATTTCGGTATTGATGTGTTGAATGTGCCTCCAACAGTGGAGGAGGGAGTGAAACCTGAGGGTAATCAATGCACTGACACCACACACACAGGGCTCATGGTGAGGACAGGTGAGGAGACTGTAGAGGAGAGCTCAGAGTTGGGAGGAGGGGCTGCTATGGGCAGTGTAGGGCCCCTAAGTGAATACAGCCTGCTGTGTCTAGGGCCTCTGCAGGAAGAGGAATAGGCCATGGGGGGAGGGGGCATCCCGGGAGAGGAGCCACCAGGTAAGACCCCAGGGCAGTTTCCCACATCTGGGATGTCAGGAGGCCAGGGAAGTCTGCCTGACCAGGCGACTTGGTCCGGAGCCGAGGGGAAGCAGGCGCTACCTGTGGGCACAGCAGTCGTGGCCGCTGTCACCAGGAGTGGGAGCGCCAGAGCCCAAGGAGCCTCGCAGAGGTCTGACGGCTTCCCCCTCTCTGACCATGTGGCTGCCGAGTCAGCGGCCAGGAGACAGATTCCGGGGAGCTGAGAGCAGATGTGGCAGTGTCGTCCATTCTTGCCACATCGATTCAGGGATTTCAGGCAGCGTTGGAAGCTGACGCTAGCCTGAAAGCTCTCAAGGAGCAGGCGGCACAGCCTCCCAGGGAGTCAGACCGCGAGTGGGTGGTCTGGGACCAAGGACGGCTGTACCAGGTAACGGTCCAGCAGGGTTCACCGGAGGTGTGGCCCAGGGACCGACAGTGGTACCCTATCCGTTCAGGGCGGAATTGTTGCGGATAGCATACGAGATTCCCATGGCCGGACACCTAGGGATTGCTAAAACCAGGGCCAGGCTAGCGCGGCATTTCTACTGGCCTGGAATGAGGACCAAGGTAATTGCCTACTGCCGTTCGTGTGACACCTCTCAGAGGGTGGGGAAGGCGGGGCGGTGCCCCAAAGCCCCACTGGTAACTCTGCACATCATTGAAGAGCCTTTCCCGAGGGTGGCTGTGGATCTCATCGGACCTCTGTCCACTCCCAGCCGCTCCAGAAAATGCTTCATATTAACGGTAGTGGACTATGCCACCCAGTACCCGGAGGCGGTAGCTTTGTCCATTCGGGCTTACAAAGAGGCCACTGCCTTACTGGAGATCTCCAGAGTGGGGTTTCCCCAGGAAATGCTCACCGACCGAGGGACCCAGTTCATTTCACAGCTGATGGAGTCTCTCTGTAAGCAGATACAGGTGAAACATCTGGTAGCCAGTCCGTATCACCCACAGACCAATGGCCTGTGTGAGCGGTTCAATGGCACCTTAAAGCAGATACTTAAGATGCTGGTCGACTCCCATGGGAGAGCCTGGGAGCGGTATCTCCCACACCTATTTGCCTACCGGGAGGTTCCACAGGCCTCAACGGGGTTCTCCCCCTTTGAGCTCTTGTATTGGTGACGTGTACGGGGGCCCCTTGCTCTGGTGAAGGAAGCATGGGAAGGAGATTTGGCCACCCCTGGAGTGTCGGTCATTGAGTATGTCGTGCGCTTCCAGGACAGAATGACAGACTTGACACGGCTGGTGCATGACAATATGGCCCAGGCCCAAGCTGACCAGAAGCGGTGGTACGACCAGAATGCTTGTGAGAGGACCTACCAGGTGGGTCAAAAGGTGTGGGTACTGGTCCCCGTCCCACAAAACAAACTTCAGGCGGCCTGGGAGAGTCCATACCTTGTGCACCAGCAGCTCAACGCCGTCACCTATCTGGTCACCCTGGACCATGCCCATGGAAGGAGGAATGCCTTCCATGTGAACATGATGAAGGCACATCATGAGCGGGAAGCTTGTGCCCACCCAGTGTGCAACCTTCCTGAGGAAGGTGAGGTAGAAATCCTCCTGGATCTGCTCACCCAAGGCGGGTGGATCCATCGAGGATGTGGGGGTTGGCCACCAGCTCTCGGGGGACCAAAGTTCCCAGCTGGGGGTCACCCTACACCCCTTTCGGGAGCTGTTCAGCAGCCTGTCCGGAAGGACTGAGGCAGCCGTCCATGATGTGGACACCAGCAATCACCCCCGATCCGGCGTTAAGCATATCGGGTCTCGAGGTGCAGTAGCACATGCGCAAAGAGATAGATGAGATGCTGAAGCTAGGGGTGATCCAAGGGTCCAACAGTGCATGGGCTTTGCCTGTAGTCCTCGTCCCTAAAAAGGACCGAACTACGCGGTTCTGCGTGGACTACCGGGGGCTCAACGCTGTGACGGTCACTGATGTGTACCCAATGCCGCGCATCAATGACCTGCTCGATCAGCTGGCCGGGGCCAAGTACCTGATCATGGATCTGAGCAGGGGATATTGGCAGATTCCCCTGACCCCTAAGGCACGGGAACGCTCTGTCTTTATCACCCCATTTGGACTGTACGAGTCCACAGTGATGCCCTTCGGCATGAAGAATGCCCTTGTCACCTTTCAGCGGATGGTCAACACACTGCTCGAGGGACTGGAAGGGTATGCGACTGCATACCTGGATGACATTGCCATCTTTAGTCCCACCTGGGAGGATCACCTACAGCACCTGGCACAGGTGCTAGGGCGGATTCAGCTAACAGGCTTGATCATTAAGCTGTAAAAATGCCAGCTGGGTATGAGTAAAGTCCACTACCTGGGACACCGGGTAGGTGGGGAGCTCTGAAGCCAGAGCCCGGGAAGGTGGATGCCATCACATCCTGGCCCACCCCCAGGAACAAGAAGCAGGTGATGTCCTTCTTGGGGACTGCCAGGTACTATAGGAGGTTTGTTCCACACTATAGTACCCTGGCCAAGCCCCTGACGGACCTCACCAAGAAGAAGCTGCCTGTCGCAGTCGACTGGACAGTCGCCTGCGAGACAGCTTTCCGGACACTCAAAACCGCCCTTTCTAGCTCTCCTGTACTACAAGCAGCTGACTTCACGTGGCCGTTCGTAGTACAGACTGACACCAGTGACTTTGACCTCGGTGCTGTGCTCAGCCAGGTCGACACTACGGGTCATGAACACCCCGTTTTGTACCTGAGCTGGAAGCTCCTGCCGAGGGAAGTGGCCTATTCCACGATGGAGAAGGAATGGCAATTATATGGGCCCTGCAGCGTCTGCAGCCATACTTATACAGACGCCAATTCACCGTGGAAACAGACCACAACCCCCTCAGCTGGTTACACACGGTCTCTGGGATGAATGGGAGGTTGCTACGCTGGAGCCTCGCTCTCCAGCAGTATCACTTCACCATTCGCCACCGAAGAGGCAGAGACCATGGTAATGCTGATGGGTTGTCCCGGCAAGGAAAAGGTGCGGACGGGCACATGGGGGAACACAGGAATGTGATACCCATTAGCACCCCCTAAAGCAGGGAGGTGTGATGCGGGAACAACCACCATCTTTCATATGGGGCATAATGCTGGCCTCCTATCTGAGATTGGCCTGACGCCATTTTGTCTCCTATCAGAATTCACCTTGTCATATGTCTGCAAGGACATGAGCACTCCTAGCCACCACCTTTTTCCTACCTGAATGAAGACCCTTTAGTATGGTAATGGACTAGGCCAGTGTAACAGGCAGATGGCACTTCAAAGATTGAATGAGGAAGCCACGCCAGCAGGGTGCAGGTAGGTCCCTGAGGGCTCAATTAAAGTATACATGTCAGGTGGCTACAGGATACACGTGTCTTCCCAGCCGGACCATCTACAACATGAAATTATGAATTATGGACGCATCGTCCGAGGTACAGGCTCATAAAAAATATCCTCATAGCCCTGAAGAAGTTGCGCACCTGACAGTGCAACTCTCAGGTCAGTGAGGGTTCTGGAACCTGAGATATAGAGATCAGCCTCCCACAGTGATCAAATGGGTCCAGGTTTGATCCCTGTATGACCGGCAGAACAAACCACATGCACTCGTACCGCCCGTGTACTGATCCGATCATCCTGAGAGAAGTTATTCTATTTATTATATATATGGAATAGATCCTGCAGGGAAGAAGGAGGGTGGAGATTATTAGCCCACCCAGGTACAGGGGGGAGGGAGACAGAAGGATTAAGAGCTGAGGACACATGGAGAGTGCAGACACACATGAGAAGATGATGATTAAATAAGGAACAGGGAGCCAGAGGGGAGCAAGCACATGCTTTCTGGGGGCTGCCCGGCACTAGAAGTCTTGTACCTGTGGAACGCAGAGCTCCCCGGCCTCTACAAGCGACCTTCAACCTGGTAAATTGACCTACAGCTTTATACCTCTAAGCCTGGTACTATTATTGTTATATTTTACTCTGACTGTAACTCTTGGTATATTTTTCTGTATATTTCTTGTAATTACCTAGTGCGCCCTTAAGGCAATTAAACCGTAAATTAATTTTGGGCTGATCCTTTTATTCTGATTGCGAATCTTAGAATACTCAACATGGATAACAGGGTAGTCTCCCCGGCGGCCATTTGCTCTATGTGTAGTTCCCTTATTGACCTGAGAGACAAAGGGGGCACCGGAGAGCTGTGCCTGGTAGTTACGTCACGGATTGGTGACGTGGGAGGAACCAGTGTCCTTCACAGACACATCCTCAGTAAACACCATGGGGGTGTTGTTCATGGTACGCTGAATAGAATTAAATCTAGATAGAGCTTATATCCAATTGTTTGGAAGTCTTACCCTGGTAGCTCGGAAGAATAATAGAGAAACCCAGTGGTTGGTTTCCTCTTTAGAGAACTCAGTCCATTATTTTGATGAATTCTTTGTCCTCCACTGACAGGGCTACTTTATCATCATCCTTAGTTGTTTGAAAGGCTGATCTTCCCAAGTTGTCGATACTTGGGAAGAAGCAATGCCAGGTGTCTGTGTGGGGTCTGGAGACTTCTCTTTCACCCCGTAATGATGAGGACATAGCTTGATGAAAGTTGTGCGTCCATCTCCACATACATAAGTCTTGAAGGAGTTAGTTCCTGAACGATCCCCACATACATTTCCTATGACTACCCATCCCAAGTCAAGTCTCTAGGCGCGTATGGTGCATAGTCAGGCCCATTACACTGTTGACCCACCTTGTGAACTCTTAGATTGTCTCTGCCGAGCAGTAGCAGAATCTCGGTGTTGGTTAGGTTAGGCGCCTTAGGTGTTGTTGGTGAAATGTGGCTTCAGGAGTAGGAATCTAATTTCTTTGATTGGTTATCTGATCACATTCAATAAGGATTGGTAGAGGTTATTTCGGTATCTCCATTGATGCGAGATGCAATGAATCCCAGAGCTCTTCTGCCGCTAGTCTTTAAGCAGCCTGAGCAGGTGTTTAAGGTGTAGGGTTCTGATGGACCTTTAATTCCAAAGACTTCAAAGAACTTGGGTCCTGCTAAGGACCTGTTGCTTTGGCCATCTATGATGGCATACATCTTCACTGCCCTTTCTGCAAGTCCTTCTGGATAGACTCTGATTAGGCATATCCGGGCACAATATTTCTCCCTTTGGCCATCACCACACACATCAAGGCATGAGCATGAGATGGCCGTGGTGGTGTTAGTCTGATTCTGGCACTCCCCACCATGACTTGGAGTGGAAGCAGCTGCGGCGGCGACTGCAGTTGAGTCTCTGGCGAGTGGGGTTGAATGCATAGCTGAGGCGTTTTTCACTATGACACTCCTTACACTTGACAGCTTTACAGCCATGTGGGTGATGGGAGATTATGAAAATAGCAATAAATAATAATGTATGATAAATCACATGATCCTACCAAAATTAGGGAATTATAGCTCAAGCAGGAATTAAAACATAACTTTTAATAAATAACGATAAGAAATATTTAGAAAAATTGCCACCAAAAACGTGTCAATAAAAAGTACCACTAAGTATGTTCAATCGAATAGCATACCATACATAAATTAGTACTAATAAGGTATTTTTGTGAGGACACGGGCAGTGGTCCAGTGTCCTATCACTTAGACCAAGGAACCTGGTTTAAAGACAAAAAAGCATCAACCAATGGCGCTTATCAGGTGCCCAAATAAATAAACCGGTGCCTTGGTTGCATTAATATTAGCAGTCAATCATATAATGAAAAAAAGGGGGGGGGGTACAATCAATTGGAAAAAGATAATAATGGAACAATCTCACCAATTGTCGAGGATAGGAAAGATGGAGCCCCCGTTGTGCTTCTATGGAGAAATCCGTTATAGCACGACCTCAGGAGACAATTCCCTGTCCATCCCTGCGGGGCTATCAATGAATCTCAATCCCCGAGCTCCTGCCCTAACAAGGACAGTCCACAGCTACCCCTACAATATAACAAGCCCTGCACTCTCCCTATTAGAAGGTCCCAACGCCTTTCTTTGCAAGCAGGATCATCAGGGGACTAGCTTGCATGGGAGATAAAGTGCTTCAGTGCTACAGATAGAGCTGCCACCCTCTATACTAGACTGCAGAGAGTGGGAGGAACTGTTGCTTTCCAATTATATAGTGTGCTGTAGGGCTATACTGACCAATCACCTGTCAGACAAAAGTCATGTGACCGATATGACCGGTCTAATGAGTCAAATGTTATGTGCAGCGCTAATGCCAGAAAAAGGAGCGCTAAAAATAGTTTCATCAACCGAGCAATTGAAAGGTATACCCCATCATAAGCTGATTTAGCCTGTCCGGTGCCCTTTTACTTACTTGGAGGCGCCATAAGGCTCCGTGATTGCACTCAGATAGTTATTTCCTGCAGCCACCGGAAGTCACCGTTACCATGACGGCGGTACGCTGACGAAAAAAATACTTAATACAGGGATCGTCATCCATAACATAATTTGGCAGTGAGCAATAATTGCTAGTGTGTCCCCTGACCGTTGATAGCTGAGTTTTGTGTTACACATTCTAGTGTACCTTTCCATAAATCCTTCCCTTTTGTCACCATTTTGGTTTTTTGCATTTTTGTTAACTGATATCCTTTTGGCCCCGAGCATACATCTTACATGCGGGGCTCCTTATTATTATTTTTCTTTTGTTATTTGTATCATAGAGTATAGATGTTTATGTGCTATTTATTCATTTAGAGCATTTCTATATAACACTGTGCAGCTGATGTGATGTGATTTAGCTCTTTATGCGTTGTTATTGGTCTAGCCAACACAAGTGCAACAAAGCGCTCCTTTTTCTGGCATTAGCGCTGCACATAACATTTGACTCATTAGACCGGTCATATCGGTCACATGACTTTTGTCTGACAGGTGATTGGTCAGTATAGCCCTACAGCACACTATATAATTGGAAAGCAACGGTTCCTCCCACTCTCTGCAGTCTAGTATAGAGGGTGGCAGCTCTATCTGTAGCACTGAAGCACTTTATCTCCCATGCAAGCTAGTCCCCTGATGATCCTGCTTGCAAAGAAACGCGTTGGGACCTTCTAATAGGGAGAGTGCAGGGCTTGTTATATTGTAGGGGTAGCTGTGGACTGTCCTTGTTAGGGCAGGAGCTCGGGGATTGAGATTCATTGATAGCCCCGCAGGGATGGACAGGGAATTGTCTCCTGAGGTCGTGCTATAATGGATTTCTCCATAGAAGCACAACGGGGGCTCCATCTTTCCTATCCTCGACAATTGGTGAGATTGTTCCATTATTATCTTTTTCCAATTGATTGTACCCCCCCCTTTTTTTTTTCATTATATGATTGACTGCTAATATTAATGCAACCAAGGCACCGGTTTATTTATTTGGGCACCTGATAAGCGCCATTGGTTGATGCTTTTTTGTCTTTAAACCAGGTTCCTTGGTCTAAGTGATAGGACACTGGACCACTGCCCGTGTCCTCACAAAAATACCTTATTAGTACTAATCTATGTCTGGTATGCTATTCGATTGAACATACTTAGTGGTACTTTTTATTGACACATTTTTGGTGGCAATTTTTCTAAATATTTCTTGATGGGAGATTAGTCTTTCTAACACTCACAGTGCTCTTAAAGTCTCTATGTTTGTGTATGACGCCTTCATGATGTAGTTGAAGTTGCTGTGTTGAGCTCTAGGAAGTCGAGGCTGAGGTCATTCCTCATCTGGGACTGCTTGTCAATTAATCTGCAGAAGTGAATAAATGGGGGGAAGGTGACATCATGCACTCTTTTATACCTTGTGACTGACGTTGCCCATTTCTCCTGCAGACTGTATGGTAGCTTCACCACAATTGGGTTCACTCCATGCGCCATATCCAGGTAACACAAGCCGGACAGACGAGGATCTCTAGTGGCGAGCTCCAGCTCCATGAGCAAATCACTTGAAGCTTGTGGACTTCTTTGAGGCTGATCTCTGGGACATTTGAAAGTCTCTTGAATAGGGCTATCTCTATTGCTTCTGCGCTGCCAAAGGTCCATTCCAGTCTTTACCAGGCGGCAGCGAGATCTACGTCTGCTTGTCCCACATAGACAGTCCTAAGGTTCTTAATAGGTTTGTAGAGTCTGGGCCCAACCATTTGATCATGAGGTCAAGCTCCTGCTCTGCGGTTAGGTTGAGATTGGCTATGGCTGCCTTGAAGGTTGCTTTCCATTGTAGCTCTCTGCGTGGTCATCGAATTTTGAGAAACTGGTGTTGATTAGCTCTCTGCTCACCATAAACCTGGCAAACTCTGACATATTGGATGTCTCACTGCTTGTTGTTGTGACAACTTGTGATCCCCCTTGGGCATATGGGTTGTCTTGCATGAAAGGGTGAGATGTTCCCGGGTAGAATGATGTCGCTGCAGGGTTCAGCTGTGATTTAGCCTCTGATTCTGATGACTGCAGCTTGAGCTGTGGAGGTGGGTCAGGAAACACTTGATGCCAGCTTGCTGTGGTGACTGGGTTTGAGAAGGAACCTCCTGGTGACTGTTATTAACTTGTTTGGGTGCTGTAGAAGGCACTGGCACTGCAGGTAGACCTGACTTGGAGGTCTCAGCTTTGTTGACTTGGAAGGTGTTGCAATCCGGGGTTGACTCAGGTAACTAGTTCAGCACATAGTCTCTGGTGTGATCGACCGTATCATCTGTATCTTGTGTTGGTGAGCAAACTGGATCAGGACCTTAACTCAATGCTTGATCGAGTATTTTTACTTCAGCTAGCGCAATTTCTTCCTCCATTTCTGTTTGAAGAATCTTTGCCCGAGCCTAAGCATCTGCTTTCTTTACTTCTGTGTCTGCCTCTGCTTTCTTGGCTTCTGCCTCTGCTTCTGCTTTCTTTCCTGTGAAGGAACATCTTAGTTTGGATTGTTCGGATTTTATGCGGGCCTCTAGTATTCTATTACTCAGGACTAAGCGTCTAGAGGATGATGCTCTGGATGACTGAGAGGAGCGTCTAGATGAAGTTGTTTTGTGAGATTTAGTTTCTTGCTGGTGAGAGATACGGTATTCCACTTTGTGTTTGACATCTTGCACCTTGGCGTCTCTTTCCCTGTTCACTGCTTCTACCTTGCTCAGGTCCGAAAGGGCTTCATCAATATTAGAGCCTTTTAGAAAGGTAGAGCACCTTACGAACAGCCTCCTTGTATTTTTTTTAGCTGCGTTCAGTCAATCACCGGCGGCTTGTAAGCTTGCAGTGCTACCTGAAGAGGATTGAAGTCTTGACATGTGGCAGGAAACTCGTTACCATAGCACTTCCAGGTTGTCACATGGCTCATCCTTCATATTGCGATAGTTTTCGAAAGCCTTTATTGTTGGTTTGACAGAGCATCTTTGGGGAACATCTTAGTCTGCTGGCGGCATGGGTTCTGCTTACTGGTCTTCATAATGGACAGTATCGGGTTGTATTTGCTTGGCCATTTTCATTTAAGGTGCGCTGACTCTTTAAGAAACTGAACTTTTGAATTGGGGGCTGGAAATTGCAGTGCAGCTTCGTTAAGACATCCTGATAAGATTCCCAAGGTGTTTTTAGAGAATCGTGGGGTTTTGCAGTCCAGCAATCTGCAGCGATGTGTTGTGGTATAATATACTGCAAGTCTACAGAAGGGATATGGATGAAGGGAAATGTCAGTTGCATAGACTGTTCCTTTACAATGCAGACAGAGGTGATTCAGGCCTGGCAGATGGGAGGGCCTACCCTTAGACTTATCCAGGCAAGCGCTGTTGCTAGGCAGATTTCAGAGTGAGGTACTGGGTTCTTAGGGATTCTGAAGCCAGGTATTGGGCTTAAGGCAGTCTTTTGACTGTTCTGTCCCGACTTAAGGAGATTGAAGGTGTGTTGCATGGCGATGGTGTGAGAAGTCCTACCTTCGTGTCCTTGCAGTGGGGCAGACAGGACCAAGAGTCGCTTCTAGGTGGATGGATTCAAACGTGGACGCAGAGAGATGAATCAGTACTGGTTTATTTGAACCATAACCCAAAGACATGAGGTGGTACGATGCAGATGGTACAAGTAGCCGTTCCTGTGGTTGTCTTAAGGGGTAGACAGGACTCAAAACACAGTCTGGATCATGACTCTTATACTACAAGACTATCAAAAGACTGTCCGTCACTTCCAAACAAATCAGGTGTGAACAGGAGCTTACTAAGGGTACTGTCACACAATGCAATTTTGATCGCTACGACGGCACGATTCGTGACGTCGCAGCGTCGTATGATTATCGCTCCAGCGTCGTAGACTGCGGTCACACTGTGCAATCACGGCGCTGGAGCGATGCCGAAGTCCCCGGGTAACCAGGGTAAACATCGGGTTACTAAGCGCAGGGCCGCGCTTAGTAACCCGATGTTTACCCTGGTTACCAGCGTAAACGTAAAAAAAACAAACAGTACATACTTACATTCCGGTGTCTGTCCCCCGGCGTTCTGCTTCTCTCCACTGTGTAAGCACCATAGCCGGAAAGCACAGCGGTGACGTCACCGCGTCACCGCTGTGCTCGCTTTCCGGCTGGCAGGCGCTCACAGTGCAGAGAAGCTGAGACGCCGGAGGACAGACACCGGAATGTAAGTATGTACTGTTTGTTTTTTTTTACGTTTACGCTGGTAACCAGGGTAAACATCGGGTTACTAAGCGCGGCCCTGCGCTTAGTTACCCGATGTTTACCCTGGTTACAAGCGAACACATCGCTGGATCGCTGTCACACACAACGATCCAGCGATGTCAGCGGGTGATCAAGCGACGAAAGAAAGTTCCATTCGATCTGCTACGACGTACGATTCTCAGCAGGGTCCCTGATCGCTGCTGCGTGTCAGACACTGCGATATCGTATGGATATCGCTAGAACGTCACGAATCGTACCGTCGTAGCGATCAAAATGGCACTGTGTGACAGTAACCTAAGAGTAGCCATCTCCATATACAGCCAACAAATAAAGTAGCCCTCTGTAGGGCTATGGCATACAGACTATGAAATATGAAAATTTAATTGCATTACTGCACTAGAAAATATGATAAATTGAGAATACTTAGCACATAAATTAGCCAATTCCGGCAGCCACGATAATTGCTGGGACGTGCCTAATGTGAATCCTTTTCTAGAATAAGGCTGAAGTCACACATAACGTATAAAAAAAAAAAAAAAAAATCAGTCCGTTTTTCACATCCGAGAATTGCACAAATGTTCCCTGAACAGTGATCCGTATGTCATCCGTGTGCAATGCGAGCATGCGATTTTCTCACATGTAAGCATCTGTGTGACATCCGTATGTTCTCACCGGCTTGAAAAATTGACATACAATGAATCCATGGGTTCAAATAATAGTGAAAACATATATACTCTCTCTCTCTCTATATATATATATATATACTGTATATGTACATACAGTTATATGAAAAAGCTTGGGCACCCCTATTAATCTTAAGCTTAATGTTTTATAAAAGTTGTTTTTTTTGCAACAGCTATTTCAGTTTCATATATCTAATAACTGTTGGACACAGTAATGTTTCTGCCTTGAAATGAGGTTTATTGTACTAACAGAAAATGTGCAATCTTTTGCAAAAATAACAGCCTCTAGTCGCTTCCTGTAGCTTTTAATGAGTTCCTGGATCCTGGATGAAGGTATCTTTGACCATTCCTCTTTACAAAACAATTCCAGTTCAGTTAAGTTTGATGGTCGCCGAGCATGGACAGCCCTCTTCAAATGATCCCACAGATGTTCAATGATATTCAGGTCTGGGGACTGGGATGGCCATTCCAGAACAGTGTAATTGTTCCTCTGCATGAATGCCTGAGTAGATTTGGAGCGGTGTTTTGGATCATTGTCTTGCTGAAAGATCCATCCCCTGCGTAACTTCAACTTTGTCACTGATTCATGAACATTATTGTCAAGAATCTGCTGATACTGAGAGGAATCCATGCGTCCCTCAACTTTAACAAGATTCCCAGTTCCCGGCATTGGCCACACAGCCCCAAAGCATGATGGAACCTCCACCAAATTTTACTGTGGGTAGCAAGTGTTTTTCTTGGAATGCTGTGTTTTTTTTGCCGCCATGCATAACGCCTTTTTGTATGACCAAACAGCTCAATCTTGGTTTCATCAGTCCACAGGACCTTCTTCCAAAAAGAAATTGGCTTCTCCAAATGTGCTTTTGCATACCTCAGCCGACTCTGTTTGTGGCGTGCTTGCAGAAACGGCTTCTTTCGCATCACTCTCCCAGACAGCTTCTCCTTGTGCAAAGTGCGTTGTATAGTTGACCGATGCACAGCGACACCATCTGCAGCAAGTTGATGCTGCAGCTCTCTGGAGGTGGTCTGAGGATTGTCCTTGACTGATCTCACCATTCTTCTTCACTGCCTTTCTGATGTTTTTCTTGGCCTGCCACTTCTGGCCTTAACAAGAACTGTACCTGTGTTCTTCCATTTCCTTACTATGTTCCTCACAGTGGAAATTGACAGGTTAAATCTCTGAGACAGCTTTTTGTATCCTTCCCCTGAACAACTATGTTGAATAATCTTTGTTTTCAGATCATTTGACAGTTGTTTTGAGGAGCCCATGATGCCACTCTTCAGAGGAAATTCAAACAGGAGAACAACTTGCAAGTGGCCACTTTAAGTAGCATTTCTCATGATTGCATACACCTGGCTATGAAGTTCAAAGCTCAATGAGGTTACAAAACCCAAAAAAGTGCTTTAGTAAGTCAGTAAAAAGTAGGTAGGAGTATTTAAAACAAGAAAATAATAAGGGTGCCCATACTTATGCACCTGTCAAATTTTGTTTGAATGCAGATTGCACATTTTCTGTTAGTACAATAAACCTCATTTCAAGGCAGAAACATTACTGTGTCCAACAGTTATTAGATATATGAAACTGAAATAGCTGTTGCAAAAAAAACAATTTTTATAAAACATTAAGCTTAAGATTAATAGGGGTGCCCAAACTTTTTCATATAACTGTATGTCAGTGAGACACACACACACCCACACATATATATACATTGTAAGGGTTTATACTCGCTCAGGTGCGACGGCTGACAGGAGGCACGTTCCATTAAAAGTTCACACGTTTATTGCTCCATAAACCACATAGTAAGAACAGAAAACAAATCCTTTAGCTCAGGAAAAGAAAATACAAATGTCCAGTCCATCAGGCTCAGTCCTGGAGCTTTAACACACTGTGGAGGCTTTCTCCTCCACACACACACCTCCTGTGTTAGGCTACTTTCACACTAGCGTCATGCACTGCACGTCGCTATGCGTCGTCTTGTAGAAAAAAACGCATCCTGCAAAAGTGCTTGCAGGATGCGTTTTTTCTCCATAGACTAGCATTAGCGATGCAGTGGAACGCATTGCCACATGTCGCAACCGTTGTGCGACGGTTGCGTCGTGTTGCGTCGGACTGTCCCCACCAAAAAACGTTGCATGTAACGTTTTTTGGTGCGTCATGTCCAGCATTTCTGACCGCGCATGCGCGGCCGGAACTCCGCCCCCTCCTCCCCGCACCTCACAATGGGGCAGCGGATGCGTTGAAAAACAGTATCCGCTGCCCCCGTTGTGCGGCGCATTCACTGCTAGCTTCGGTACGTCGCAACGACGCAATTCGTCGTGCGTCGTACGACGCTAGTGTGAAAGTAGCCTTAAGCATTAGCCTGTCTTTTATGGATCTAACCACACCTAGGAACCCATCACATGATTAGACATGTGGTTATGACATCACCACAGGTCCTGAAACACACATAGATAGGTCTGATTATGCCCCTTACCCAGGGGTGAGGTATATGGGTAGCCAGACCATCCTGTTGTGAACTCTATTTTTAGGCTCCCTCTAGTGGTCACAAGCGGTACTGTGTAGTGTTGTCTTCTGCAGGTTGGCTGCATCAGCTGGTTCGTTATCCTTGGTTCGTTTCCTATTTAACTCACCTGGATACTCAGTTCCTTGCCTGCTATCAATGTATTCAGTGCTCTTCAGATTCCTTGTGATTACCTTGCTCCCAGCCTCTCCAAGACAAGCTAAGTTTTTGTCCGTTCATTTTTTGATTATCAGCATTCATCATGTTTCTTGTCCAGCTTGCTAAGATGTGATCTCCTCGCTTGCTGGTTGCTCTAGGGGACTGAGTTTCTCCCCCCACACCGTTAGTTGGTGCGGGGGTTCTTGAAATCTCAGTGTGGATATTTTGTTAGGGTTTTTTACTGACCGCACAGACCCCTTACTATTTTCTGCTATCTAGTATTAGTGGGCCTCATTTGCTGAATCTGTTTTCACCCCTGTGTATGTGCCTTCCTCTTACCTCACCGTTATTATTTGTTGGGGGCTTCTATATCTTTGGGGATTATATCTCTGGAGGCAAGAGAGGTCTTTCTTTCTCTCTAGGGGTAGTTAGTTCCTCAGGCTGGCTCGAGACGTCTAGGATTTTTTAGGCACGTTCACCAGCTACTTCTAGTGTGTTTGGATAGGTTCAGATTTGCGGTTAGTTCAGTTTGCCACCTCCCTAGAGCTTGTCCTATCTTTGTTACTTAGCTGGAGTAATTCGTGATCCTCAACCACTAAGGATCATAACACCCTCCTATCTCTCATAGCCACCCGTAACCCGGACCCAAGTATACTAAACAATTCCTTATTGCTTTATGGACATTAAAGAAAACACTCCGGGTTACATCACAGCGACAAGCCTTCTCTGTGACACATACCTCCCATCGACTATACAACCTTTAGCCACGCTACATACCTCCCCCTCTGCCTAAAGCCGTGGGGCTTGGCACTTGTCCTAAACCGACCAGAGACCCTTCTCAGTCGTCCCTGACAGTCAAACCGTCTGTCTAAGTCAGGGCCTGTTATTGAACCCTTTCATTGGCATTCGTCATCCATTTCCGTCACATCCTTTGATAAAGATGACCCCTTGTCATCTCGTCTGCTACAGTATCTCCCGCTTAGGTCACTGAGCCCTGACCTAACTGAGGAGTCACTATTTCTAGCTCTTCCCTCTGGCCACCTTCAGTTCTCCCTCTGTTGGTGATCTCTCCCATTGTCTTTCTTCGGAGAGCAGTTCTTCCCTGTATCTCTATATCCTCTGTTAGCTTGAGGACTTCGAGTCTTTAGAGAACCTCTTCATCTCTCTATACCGCAAGTTGAAGGTGGTGGCAATCTGTTTGCCAATTCCCGCAGCTCTATATTGACCTGCTCCCTCTTACGTCTTAGCTGCTCAACTTCTATTAGGTAACCCATGCGATACCCCAGGAGCATCTGGATATTTTCAAGACTCTCCATGGATCCAACAACAAGGAATGGAACCATCCCATCTTCACCCACGACCTGGACTTCATCATCAGCCAGAATGCTCACTCTCATAACACTGGACCTATTCACCATCTCCTGCATCACCTTCCCAAATCTTCCGATGACTTTCCTCACCAGACCTCTGGGCACTTGCACGACGTCTTCTACAATACCCAACCAACTTTGAGCTTCTCTCGCTAGCTCCAGACGTCGAGCGGCTTCCTCATTCTTCAACTTTTGTTTTGTGCGGAGGCATTGTAGATGCATCTCTCTCAGGACAGCCACCCGCTTCACTGTGACTTCCCTAGTCGACAGTATGACCAGTTGATGAGTCTCAGGTGTCCAGTGCACCCTACACACTTCGACCGCCTTTTTAAAAGCATAATGCACCTCCTCACTGGCACGCGCTTCTTGCATGTCTTCGGGTACGTCTATTACGCACTTGAAAATCGAAGTCTCACCTTCTTGGTCATATCGTTGGACCTCCTCATCCTTAGCGTCAGCGCAGTTTTCCAAGACCTCAACGTCCTTTGTTCGGCCATCTACATGGCTCTTCCCTTGCTGGATTTCTTCCTCCGTAGAGGCCCATTCTTTGATCAGCCTCTCCAGCTCACTCTCTTTCATTGCGTTAAGATCGGGAGAGCGCAACAGTTCAGTGTCACGGTCATCCGTGAATTTCTGGAGTTGGGGATTAGTCACCTTTATCTTGAGCTCTTGGAGAACTTTATCTTGCTCCTCTGCCAGGCAGCGACGCTCATCCTCTCTCTGAAGAAGCTCCTGCTGATGCTCCTCTTGGGCCTCTCTGAGCACCTCCACATCTTTCCATATGGCCTTATTCATAGTTTGACAAGCTGATAGGTGACCTCTGAGCTCAGAGACTTCCTTCTCCAGCTCATCCACTCTGTGCTCAATCACCAGTCTCAGGACCCTTTCTTGCTCGACTGTCTCTGTAAGCAGCTGTATCTCATGGTCCTGCTCTCTTTTGGCCAGCACATGTTGCACCACCAATTCTCTAATTAGATTTTCAGATGGGCTCTCTTGCCCACCCATAATTTGCCTCTTCAGAGTTCCACCTGTTCCTGCATCCGCCTCTATCGTCTCTGTGGGGCTCTCTGTCTGTTCGCTCTTAGGTACCTCTTGACTTTTAGTAACTTCAGAGATCTCCATCTCTTCAGCATCAGGTACTCTGGAGCCTTCATACTGAGCCACTTCACCCTTTCTGGGCATTGCAGATATGGGACTACCACAGGTCTGTTTTAATTCCAGCCCTACCTCTGTGCTGGGATTTGTCAGAGGTAAAGTGACCTCCTTATCAAGGACAGTAACCTGATCTGTACCTGACCCTGTCTCTTCCTCATCATCTTTCTTCTCAGAGGGTGTAACCTGTCCCGCCTTTCTGCGGCCCCCGCGACGAGATGAAGATCTGTGATTTTTACTTGGCTCCTCCTTACTGCACTCTTTTCCCTTTGCGCTCGAATCACAGTCTGAATAGGAGTCACCCCCTCTCACCCTGTCATCCTGGAACAGCAAGTCCCCACTTAAACAGATGTCAGACCCACACTTTCTTCCAGTCACCCGGAACTCTGGACTATCGACCTTAGGTGTCGCTATCTCCTTTTCATACATCACACCACTCGGAATCACTACAGCCGCCTGTTGTGGTGGGGCTCCCTTAGGGTCATTCCAACACCGTTCTGAGCAATCAGACACTCCCCTTTCCTCCCAAAAGTCCCAAAGCCTTTCAAAGTCCTGGCCTATTACAACAGGGAATGGCAAGTCTGGGACTACAGGTACAGCATGGCTGGCAATAATAATGGGCGTCTCAATGATTACCCTGGAAACGGATAATCCCTAGCAACCCCATGAACGCAGTGGACTTCCATCTTCCTTCTGGGAATCAGATAGATAGGGAGTGTAGTGCTCACCAGCATCACCAGGCTCCCTGAGTCCAGAAGTCCAGTCACACACACTCCATTGACTTCTACAGAACAGCTCTGTGACATCTTGTCAGATGGAAAGTCAGTACAATATTCTGGACATGCGCTGTTCGAACACTGAACCCGGCAACAGTTCATCAGCAAATTCGCCGCCGCCCCTTTTTGGGCCATCACCCCTATTTGGGTTGCTGCCCCCTTTTTGGACTCCACCCCCTTTTGGGTTACTACCCCCTTTTGAGACGCAGCCCCTTTTTGGCCAACCATTATTATAATTATTTGGGGTCACCGCTCCGTTTTGGGACTCCACCCACGGCACTCACAGGCCCCAACAGTACCACAGTACACTTTGGTCTTTTCTAGGCCGTTGCTCTTTAAGAGTTTGTGTGACCTGGTTCACACTGTCCTTTTACAATACCTAACCAGCTCCTGCTGGTACTGCCACAGCTCTTATTGTAGTCACAAACCACCAGCACCTCCGGCTGCCGACCACAAGCCGCTGCCACTGCAACTCCGGCTGCTGCAGAACCTCTTGCTGACACTGCACTGCACGTAACCACCACAGACTTCGTGGACCCGCCGATCCACAGCAAACTTCGTAACTCCGCCGAGTTACCGCCAGATGCCTTCAGTCTTCGTGGCCCCGCCGAGCCACAGCAAACACCTGCACACGTGCTTTATAGAAAAAAACAGTCTCTCACTGACCCCGGTCAGCACAGCACAGACTCCTGTCTGTTACACACCCGGCTTTACAGCCCAAACAGAGTTTCTCACTGACCCCGGTCAATAGCACACGGACTCCTGTCCGTTACCTGTTGGTGTCGGCCACACAGGTTCCTTGAACCCTCTTCTCCTCGAAGGTATCCCTCAATCAGCAGTTCTCACTGACCCCGGTCAGTATCACACGGTTGTCAGACCGTTCACTCCTTCTGGCTCAGACCAGCCAGCGCTGCAAGATGTTCTCTTTGGATCATTGCCCGCATTCTCCACCAATTGTAAGGGTTTATACTCGCTCAGGTGCGACGGCTGACACTCAGGAGGCACGTTCCATTAAAAGTTCACAGGTTTATTGCTCCATAAACCACATAGTAAGAACAGAAAACAAATAGCCTTTAGCTCAGGAAAAGAAAATACAAATGTCCAGTCCTTCAGGCTCAGTCCTGGAGCCTTAACACACTGTGGAGGCTTTCTCCTCCACACACACAGCTTCTGTGTTAAGCATTAGCCTGTCTTTTATGGATCTAACCACACCCAGGAACCCATCACATGATTAGACATGTGGTTATGACATCACCACAGGTCCTGAAACACACATAGATAGGTCTGATTACGCCCCTTACCCAGGAGTGAGGTATATTGGTAGCCAGACCCTCCCATCTCTCATAGCTACCCGTAACCCGGACCCAAGTATACTAAACAATTCCTTATTGCTTTATGTGCATTAAAGAAAACACTCCGGGTTACATCACAGCGACAAGCCTTCTCTGTGACACATACCTCCCGTCGACTATACAACCTTTAGCCACGCTACAATATATATATATATATCTTTATATTTCATAGAGAGCTAGATAGCAGAATAGCCAGAAGTTCATTTGTCGGTTTTTGCTAAATCAATACAGAACCCGACAGTATATGAGAAATGGTTTACATACAGTAAACCATTGCATACTATTAGATTGATAATGGATGTCAGTGTCCGTGTGTAATACTTGCAGCACACGTGTGGCATGTCTGTACCGCATCAACACCACAAGGACAGGCGCCAGGGAAGAACCATTACAGCAAGCGATGTTCCCTGGCGCCGGGTGCTGAACACAGCTTTCATCATTCTCCCCTGCTCTGCAAGCTGGGGAGAATGATGAGAGCTGCATTCAGCACCCGCTGCCGGGGAACAGCGCTTACTGTAATGCTTCCCGGCGCCAATGCGTGTCACATGGATGACATCCGTGTGTTATGCGTATGCACCAGGGCCTGACTGGGACAAAAAAAGCAGTCCTTCCACACAAACCCCACCAGCCCACAAACTATAAAACTCCTCACCCCGATAAGTGAATTTTGCTATACTTTGTCATGCCCCTCACTCTCCTAAAAGGAGATATTTGAAGAGCCACATGTGAATGCCGCCACAGTGCGTATGATCGACCACAGCTGCATTTACATGGTGCTCTACAGAGCTCAGATTTTCAGGATCATGGGGGTCCCAGCAGTCGAATCTCCAGCAATTGGAAAGTTATCCCCTATCCAGGAAAGAGTGGGTTACTTGGGATAATCCATTTAAACAGCTTTTCCAACATTTTATTTGGCCATAGTAATGTTGAAAAAACTAAACCAATATTGACCCCTCCAAAGTCCAGTGTCGCCTCTTTGACAACAGGACAGAAGAAGTGGTACTGTGCAGTGTATACAGGGCCAGCTCCAGGTTTTTGTGGGCCGCAGGTGAAAGAGTCTCAGTAGGCCCCTTTAACACATACCACAATTCATAATGCACAGATACAGCAGAGAAATATAGGTATAGTACAATGCCAAAGATTTTACTTCTTACATTACATGAATGATAACTATTGTACAATAGGTCAGAAACCAGACAGTATATTGCTCCATACAGAATAATGAGCCCCCTAAAATGCTCCATACAGAATAATAAACCCCATATATTGCTCCATACAGAATAATGTGCCCCATATAATGCTCTATACAGAATAATGAGCCCCATATATTTGTTCCTTAAAGAATAATGAGCCCCATATAATGTTCCATGCAGAATAATGAGCCCCATATATTGCTCCATACAGAATAATGAGCCCCGTATAATTCTCCATACAGAATAATGAGCCCCATATATTGCTCCATACAGAATAATGAGCCCCATATAATGTTCCATGCAGAATGAGCCCCATATATTGCTACATACAGAATAAATAGCCCCATATAATGCTCCATACAGAATAATGAGCCCCATTTATTGCTCCACACAGAATAATGAGCCCCATTTATTGCTCCATACAGAATAATGAGCCCCATATATTGCTCCACAGTGTATTATGGGCACCACATAGTCCTCCATACAGTATTGTGGCCACCACATATCGCTCCATATAGAATAACATACCCCATATATTACATAGTAACATAGTAACATAGTTAGTAAGGCCGAAAAAAGACATTTGTCCATCCAGTTCAGCCTATATTCCTATATTCCATCATAATAAATCCCCAGATCTACATCCTTCTACAGAACCTAATAATTGTATGATACAATATTGTTCTGCTCCAGGAAGACATCCAGGCCTCTCTTGAACCCCTCGACTATTGCTCAATACATTATTATGGGTACCACATAGTGCTCCATACAGTATAACGAGACCCATATATTGCTTCATACAGAATAATGAGTCCCATATATTGCTCCATATAGAATAATAAGCCCATATAATACTCCATACAGTATTATGGGTACCACATAGTGCTCCATACAGTATAGTGAGACCTATGTATTGCTCCATACTGAATAAAGAGCCCCATATATTGCTCCATACAGAATAATAAGCCCATACAATACTGCATACAGTATTATGGGTACCACATAGTGCTCCATACAGTATAATGAGACCTATGTATTGCTCCATACGGAATAAAGAGCCCCATATTTTGCTCCATACAGAATAATGAATCCCATATATTGCTCCATGCAGTATAATGAGCACCATATAAATCTCCAAACAGTATAATGCACCCCATGTAACACTCCATACAGTATAATGAGCCCCATACCTTGCTCCTTACAGAAAGGGCCTGTCAGGAATAGGATGTATTTGATTGTCTATGATCACGCACACTGAGCTCTGCTACATCCATTAAAGCTGACCACAGACACACGCTGTGGGCTTTCCAACCCCCCTTCCTCCCAGCTCTTGCTCCCTGCTGACAATACAACTGTAACTCCAGTGTGGGACTCTGTCCCCCCCTCTCGAATGCAGGAATGTGCAGAAAACCAGTCCTTTGTCTGAAACCATGTGCTCTTTTGTTCATGTACAAACTTAATAGTAAGGCATAACTTGACCCCAATTAGTAATAACAAACTTGGCACTCAGTATATGAAAAAATAAAGCTTCCTTTTATTGTGCATCCAGAAAAAAATATGAACATTTTCGGTCCGTCATAGGACCTTCATCAGAACATTCTTTAACATGAGCTATAATGTACATAAAACAAAGATAATTCGAAAAAAGGTAATGTCACATAATGCATAATCAAAGAGTTATAAACTGGCATATAGCATTGGTGATGATAGGTCCATAAAATTGAAGGTAGAGGTGGATCAGTGACAACAGATGACACTGGAACTTATTAGCCAAATGTTATCCTGATATCCCGGAATTCAAACTACCCTTTCTTCCATGCTTCCGAAGGGCTAGAAATTTAAGGGACAGACTGGTCAAATCAGATGTGGGTTCCAAAACTATTGTACCCAAGCAGACTTTCCTACACACACAAAGACAGGGTACTTTCCCCTGCCGTAACTGCTTGCAATGCAATAACGTGCAGAAGAGCCCAAAAGTTTTTCACTCCCACACAGGACAAGGGATCCAAATAAAGGGATATTACACATGTGAAGTCTCATATGCAGTTTACCTAATAAAGTGTCCGTGCGGTTTAGCTTATGTGGGTGAAACCACTCAGCCAGTCAGGCAGGTATGGACTGGGACTGAAATTAGGCCCTGGCATTTGCAATTACACAGGCCCATGTTGTCCCTGTTTCCAAGCACCAGCTGGGGACATATTACTAATATTACCCTAGATGGAGGAAAGCAAGATGTACTACAGGACCAATACTTCTAAAGATACCGGTGGCCTGCTGCGGTAAGTGAAGAACTCAGCAACTTTCTGCTCCGTCACAACTCTTTACAGTATGGATCTCTTGAGATCATCAATTCTGTTAGCAATGTAGCAGTCAAGGCAGCCCACGACCAGACAGGCCTTTCTATCATTTTCCAGAATTGCCAGATGGCCAGTCCGGCCCTGCAGTCAGGGATAGGATATCACAGCACAAATCCACCATCCATTGCAAGAAAGTTCATCTCCCCCTACTACACCACTTTCAAGAAAAAAATAACAATATTTCTCAGCTCAGGTTCCAGGTTCTGGAACAAATAGATCCCAATAGTAGAGGCCAAAACAGGATAAAAACCCTTAAGAAAAGGGAAGCATATTGGATATTCACCCTGCAGACCCTTGAGCTGAAAAGGGCTCAATAGAAAATATGATATATCAGCCTTCTTGTAATTATGTCTGTTAATATTGTGGTACAGCAGACTATTTGTAAATTTTAATTAGACAGTATTTGGTTTGTATACATAACCTCTCTTTTTCTTTATTTAATTACTGAATCGTTAACATTTGCACCTTTCAAATCACTGGGCACTGCTGACACTACATATGGTATAGTATACATGTTTTCTCCTTTATGCCATGTATGCGCTCTAATGCTGACATTAAGGTGACCTTTCCTTTAAATCCGTTTACAACTTGCCCTTTGCCATAACCCAGGCAATTTGGCCCGCTGTACATAGCCTTTCCCTTCCTCCAAGCAAGGCTTGACTGTCCTATGCAGTATACAGATAGGCTCACATAGGTCACGGTACAGCCATAGACACTATCTATTCTATGCTCCCCACTCTAAGACGAGATTTGTCTTGGCGCATGCACATCCGGGACATACGTGATCACATGACCGCTATGACGCGGCCTACCCATGTGACACATCTCCAGCGTTCCTCCTGCTTTACAGCATCCCTGCACCACGGACCTGGACATACAGGGAGACGAGGCCACGGCCGGACTCCCTTCTACCCACTATACCTAACTGCTCAACCTTTTTACTACAGCACTGTTCGTTTGCAACTGAGTTGCCCCTGTCTGAAGCACTTTCCTCGCTTTGTGGTATCCCCCAGTCCCCCAGGAATAATGCACAACCGTTTAGGACCACTAGATCATATACCCATATCTGTAGCCGATATATGACGCCTATGCTTTATCTTTGTCCTCTCTCTAGCACATACCCACTATAGCAGGCTCCTACAATCCGGACGCTCTCTGGCTTTTACAGAGCACTCCATATCCAGGTACAAAACATACTTAGTGACCTCATATATATATTACTTCTCTGCCATGTCACCTTTTATGGGTCCCTGTCATGCATTAGGTTACCGCTCTACATGGTGCTACATGAGCCAGCATTGTCACCATATGTTCAGCTATTAGTCTAACACTAACGTCCTTTTTCTTACAGCACAATAAACACTGTTCTGTATGTATAATGGTTTATATTTGGACATATTTTCTAGGTACTCACCTCATAGTCACCCTAATCCGTTCTATAGAACTACACCAGCGCTTCTATCAAGTGCCCCTAAAATTTTCTCAAAGTTGAGATACGATGTATCCTTCACTATATTTCAGTGCATCACCATTAGTACTCTAATACATGTACACCTCATGTCTGTATCCCTGCAGCTGTTTCCCTTAACGATCGACACAGCATGGATTGAACTTCCACTGAAACTATAAAGGTATGTGCATACGTTGCGGTTTTTCCCGCAGATCCGCGGTGTTTTTGACGCTGCGGATCTGCAGCTGTTTTCCATGCGTTTACAGTAGCATGTAAACCTATGGAAAACCAAATCCGCTGTGCACTTGCTGCAGAAAAAAACGCGCGGGAACGCAGCGTTGTTTTTTCCGCAGCATGTCAATTCTTTGTGCGGATCTGCAGCGTTTCTGCACCCTTTGACTTGCATTGAGTCGGGCACATCTGCAACGAAACCACAGATGTAAAAAACATCTGCGGTGTAGCTGCGGGGGAAACGCTGCAGATCGGGAGGAGGGAGTGTGTGGGCGGACTGTGGGCGGTGACGGTGTGCATGTGTGTGTGTGCGGGCGGGATCTACGGGCTGTCAGTGGGTCTGCCTGTGCGTCTGCGGGGCTGTCGGGGGTCTGTGTGGGGCTGCCGGGGGTCTGTGTGGGGCTGCCGGGGGTCTGTGCGGGGCTACCGGGGGTCTGTGTGTTAGAAAAAATTTATCTTAGTGAGGATTGGGAAGAAAAGCAAAAATAGAATTGTGTGGATAAAACAGAACTCATTTAATGTCCATTCAAAAAGAGTGATTACAAAAATGAAGAAAAAGTAAATTATAAGTTCATTGCACACAAATTCAAGTATTAGATTTAAAAGAAAATGAAAGCAAGCATTGATCTTACATATGGTCTTGTGTGATGATGTGTTCGTCCATGTAGAGAGGCTCAAGGTATGAGGACTCTAACATATGCTGAGAAGAGACGGTTTATATACAAATCCGTCCCATAGACTTTCATGGGTTTCTATTTTCTCCTACATAATATCCATATAAGGTAACCCAGTTCCATGCCAATGGTCTATACCATAAAAGTAGATGATCCTATGCATTACCTCATGTTAGGTTGCTTAGTTACACTTGTTTACCGGCTAGAAATAACGCTAGACATCCAAATATAGGTTGGGCTTCACAAACACCCTCTAGCTTTTGACATGCAGAGGACAGATGGTCAATGACAAGACCTTCAGAAACTGTATCATACACTTTCCCTATACCCTTGGTTCTTTATTTGATTTTATGTAATTATCCATATGTAAGTGATTATATATATTATTATTGGATTTTACATTCCCCCCTGATTATGATTTGAGAATATCATAATTAACCCTAAAATCTTTCTCTCACCATTCGTATCACATTCATTCTTTATTCTGAAAACCTTGTATTAACATCTGTCTCGAATGTCACCTCAGTTTTGAAAACTAAAATTAGATTAGAGAATTATATTTTTCTTTTCAGCATTTCTCTTAAAATGTCATCTTCCTTTTTCATTTCTGTCTTTATCTTTTTATAAATGTTCTTAATTTTACACATAATAACTATTTGATATATTATACACAGCAAAACTATAATAAATATAATAACAATCGGATTAGATAATACATTTCCTACTGCCATCGTTGACGATTGTGACCAACTAGTTACTGATTTTCCTAAATTTTTCCACCAAGATGAGCCTGACATACTCGTCCATTCATGTTCAATATCATTTAAATTACCTTGCTCATGTCTGAATACAATTTCAGCTTCTTTTAATTGTTTTGTTAACAAATTTAACAAACCCTTGTCTTTCTTTATCTCATTTGTCCACATATTCCAAGGAAAATTATTTATTTGGGACAAATTGAACTGTATTGGAAGGATTTTTAGGTTTCTTGAACCTATTAACGTAATATTAATACTTCCTTCCTTCTTTGAGAGAGTTTTCACATTTCCCTCATTACAATATAAACCTATTGTCAGATTTTCAGCATGTATACAAGATGAAAAGTATGCAGAAACAACTTCTTTCTCTGTCATAACTTGGAAACAAATCTTATTAGCGCTTACTGGTGTCACCAAGTCATGGATCGTGTGTACATTCTCAACTCTGGCATGACATGAGGTATGATTATTGAAACATGAATGATAAATGACTTTATCCTGTCCAGGTAAACACATTACCTTAGAAACAAAATTTAAACATGAAGAAATGTCTAATTGTTCAGTGTTTGTTCCGTCAAATGCAAAATCTGTGTACTGTAATTGATAATATAGCAATTGTGTGTGACTAACAGGGATTCCCAGAACAGTTATAGGAACCAGGGTTTCTTCTCTTCCTGACACTGGAATCAGTGATGTTCCTACACAAATATCCTGGTCACATCCTAACCACTTATTCACCCACAAATCTGTATGATTTAATGCAAAACTATATTCTGTAGGCAAATTTCTCATTAGTCCTAAAGGAGTAATTCCACTTTGTAAGGCTTGTGCAATCATTTTCAGATTGGTGGAATATTCAATCTGGATTAAGTCCTATAGTAGCATGTAATATTATGTCAGTGTCGTGTATGAAGTGTAGCTCAATACAGCATTTCACCCCATAACCCATGCAGATGTTTCCAATAATATCTACTGAATTGTCCGGTATGTCTTCATCTTTAAGGTTTTGTAAACTTGATCCTCTTGGCTTCCTCGAATGTAGAGTTCTTCTGAAAGGTTCATTCACTTCACTAGTGTCTGTTTCACGATGTAAGATGTCTTCTGCATAGATCACAGTTGAAATAGTACATAGCAGCAGAAATGCGATTCCCATCAGATAGTAACTTTTCCTGGGAACTGTCGTCTTTTCTCGAAGGATTGGTGTTGAATCCCTTCCATCAAGGTCATGGTGTTCCGTATTCCAGTTCTTATTGGAATACATTTCTCCCTAAAAGAAATGCAGTATCATTATTTTGCAATATACAATTTGCATTGATCAACATGTACCCACACTCTTTGTTGCCTGCGGGTATTTTTAACCACGTTTGATGCTCGTTGCACAAGAATCATAACTTGTCCCATGGTTTCAATGATATCAAAGGGACCTTCCCAGTTACTTTCCCAAGGTCCATTCTTCCTGAAAGTTTTGATCATCACCTGAGCCCCTTTTTTTGAATTTGGACTCATATGGTGGCTCCATTCTCTGCATTCTTGATGCAGCATGAGGAAGAATTGTTTTCAAATTTTCCTGCAACAATTGCAACCATTTGGACCTTGCAACAGCATCTTTTTGAGATGTAGACAAAAATGGTTCATGTGGAAAAATCAATGGCATTTTTTTTCCTGTCATTAGTTCAAAAGGAGTGAACTGAGTTGTGGAAGAAGTTGTTCCTCTCACACTCAACAATACAAAAGGTACGGCATCAACCCAAGTATTGCCTTTGTCCAATAGCATCTTGGCAATTCTGGATTTTATTGTCCTATTCATCCTTTCCACAATACCAGCAGACTGTGGATGGTAAGGTACATGGAACTGTTGTTGTACCCCTAGAATAGTACAAACGGCTTGCATGATTTTTCCTGTAAAGTGACTTCCTCGATCAGAGGAGATCATTCTTGGGATCCCCCAAGTACAAAAGACATGATTAACTAATGCTCTAGCTGTAGACAAAGCATCATCTTTTCTGACAGGTAAAATTTCAACCCATCTGGAAAAAACATCTACCACAACCAATGCATACCTGAGACCATTGTTACCTGATGGTAACGGACCAATGTAGTCGATTTGTAGTGTAGACCATGGACCATCTGCAGGTGCGGTTCGGAGTAGTGGCGGTTTCTGTCCTTTTGGTCTTGGATTAATTTGGGCACAAATGAGACATGATTGGACAATACTTTGTACTGTCTCTTCCATCTTTTCCCAGTAAAATTTCTCTCTGAGAATGTCTAACAATTTCTGTTGGCCCAAATGACCCAAACTTTCATGATTATATTTTGTGAACTCAGCCTGTAGATGTTTTGGTACAACAGGACGCAACTCCCCGTTTAAGTCATGACACAAAACCCCGTTTTCACAAACAAAGGGAGGTTTTGGATCAACCCGGGAAGCAACAAGAGATGTGTCTTTCTCCTGTTCTTCCGCAAAAGAAGGGATATGCGTGTCCGTTCTTTGAACTGCTAAAAGCTCAATAGTCTCTGGTTGAAACACTTCTTCTCCTGTCAGGGCTGCCTCTTTGGCTAACATATCTGCAGTAGCATTTCCTACAGATAATTCATCATCAGTTTTTTTATGGGCTGGTACTTTGACAATAGCAAAACCATTAGGGGTTTTTGATGCTATTTTGAAAATTGTTTTCAGTGTGTCACTATGTACAAGAGTCTTATTTGAAGAATCTACATAGCCTCTTTTTTCCCAAACTGGCAAATAATCTGTCAGTGATCTAACAACATAGGAGCTATCACTGTAGATTACAATGGGACACTGATCATCAGCTTCGTTCAGCTGTAGCACCATTTTCACTGCTTCTAGCTCTGCCCTTTGAGCTGAAAAATGACTTGGTAATTTGTGTTTTACTACCTGTTCTCTTTTAGGATAAAAAATGGAATATCCTGCATAGTAATGTCCATCTGCATAAAATCTGGAACCATCAACAAAAATTGGTTCATCTGTTGCCTTTGCCTTCCGTCTGAAAAGCGATGGACATGGATCCTGAAAAGACTGCAAACAATCATGAGTTTGTCCTTCATATTGCATCAACTGAGGAAGAACATATTTGGCTTTGTAATCTACCTCAATTTGTTTGGGAGACAATGACAGTAACCAATGAGCAAATCTCTGATGTGACACACCTGGGATATTATTCTCAAAGAGAAGTTTTAGTGTAGAATGAGGAGTTTGCAAAGTGATTTTGTTGAACCCAACAATGTGTTCAGTTGCTTTGACTGCAAAGTACACACCTACCAGGTGTCTTGCACATGTCTCAAACCCTCTTTCAACAGGTGAGAGAAGCTTAGAAAAATAGCCCAAAATTCTCCACTCTTCTCCTTGCAACTGTAGCAGCACAGCAGACACAGAAGTCTCTGATGTGTGCACTTGCAAAGCAAATGGAGCCGTAGGATCTACTGTGGATAAAGCAGGTGCAGTTTGTAAATTCATTTTCAATTGTTCAAATGAGGTTTGTTGTTCATCACCCCAAGGACCAAAATACTCACTATTTTCAAATTTTAAAAGATCATACAAAGGCCTGGCTTTGTCTGCAAAATTCTCAATGAATTCCCTTGAAAAATTTATAAGACCCAAGAAATGTCGTACTGCCTTGTGTGATGTTGGAACTGGCAAAGAAGCAATTGCATCGATCCGTTCCTGCAATGGTTGTCTTTTACCTGGGCTCAACAATACCCCTAAGAATCTGACCTCAGTCTGCAGCAATTTGACCTTTTTTGTGTTCAATTTCAACCCTGCATCATGCAGCAGCTCAAACAACTCTTTCAGAAGTGAAACATGTGACTCCTTATCTTCTGTGGATAGCAAAATATCATCCACATACTGTAAAATACAGTCCGGCCTTGAAAATTTAGACAATACCTTTGCCAATGCCTGATGAAAGATGCTCGGTGACAAATGAGCTCCCTGAGGTAACCTGCAAAACAGGTATTGCTCATCCAAGAAAGTAAAAGCAAACTTGTATTGACAACTCTTTTCAAGAGGTATACTGAAAAAACCATTACTGATGTCTAGTACAGAAAAGTATTTTGCCTTTGCATTCAACCTTGCCATCATGTCATGAGTATCTGCAACAATGGGTGCTACATTGGGAGTATATTTATTAAACATCCGCAGATCCAATATCATCCGATAAGAACCATCAGATTTCAAAACACACCACAAAGGATTGTTACTTACAGAATTAGCCTTTCGGATGACACCTTGTTTTAACAATTCCTGTATGATCTTTGACATAGACTCAATTGATTCTGGAGGCAATTTATACTGACGCTGAGGTGGGGGATCACGCCCCTCGACATTTACAATTACATCTTTCATGGTCCCTACTTCATTCCTGAACTGAGCCCAAAGAGAAGGAAAAAACTGTACAATTTCTGTCAATACCTCATCACCACCAGTTTCAGGCCACAGATGATCTGTTGACACAACATCATTTAAGCAAATACTTCCAACATGGCTATAATCACTAGGATCAATGACTACAGGTTTACAACCATTAGAATCCTTCCAGATCACCTGATTTCCTAGATCAACAACCCATCCAAATTTCTGCATAAAATCCGTGCCAAGTATATTTTCAGAGTCACGACAATACCAAATGTCAATTCCTGTTTTGAAAGAACTAGGTATTTCCAATATCACATCAGTAACTAAGGTTGCTCTAGTTCCACCTTTTCCACTAAAACCAACAATTGTACAAACTGGTGAATCTGGTTGTAGCTTCAGATCAAGATTTGTGACGCTTAACTGAGCTCCTGTATCAATGAGAAATACAACATTCTGTCCTGCTAGATTTACCTTGACAAATGGTCTTCCACATTCATCTAATGTAACTCGAGTCACAAATTCCAGTGGATGAGGTGTTGGAATTGTCTGTGATTGTCAGAAGGATGAAGGAGATGGGAGAAGTCCAGTGTCCTTCTTGAAAACACTCGGCATTCTATTTCTGGACTCAGTCTCCTTAACTGTCATCTCTCGGATCTGTCTGATTAATGGTGCATATGGAGACTGCGTTTGTCTGTTGTCAGTGTGAGTGGGGGCATTAGACTGTAATGGAGGTGCAGAAGGTCTGGTGGATAATTTTGGCATGAGACCATTTTCCCTTCCAAGATTACCTGTCCCTTGTGTACCTGTCTCTGATTCTGCTCTCAAGAATTTTCTGCATTGCCACTTTAAGTGTCCAGGTATACCACAGAAATAACAATGGATATTGTTTCTTTGTGTAGTATTTTTACCTCTTTGTTCTACGTAATCTCTGCTCTTGAATGTTACTCTGGGTCTAGGTTTCAGCTGACTATCCTCTTTTTCATGAATTACAGCTATTTTAGCCTTCACCTGATTTTGCTTCATGGATCTCCTTACTCTGTCGATAAAAACTGTTGCTTCTTGCAATGATGGCTGAGTACTAGCCATCTGTTCTGAGGCAGGATCCAAATATTTGAACTTTTTCACAAAAAATCTGATCATGGATGTTGGTTCCTGATTAGGCCCAATTTCCATCACCATTCTATAGGCCTGCTCAAATTTTACCAAAAATACAAATGGATCCTCATTAATATTAGTTTTTAATTGTTCCAAAATTTCAGCATTCGGAGTGGCCTCTCCTGTGATGTAAGAATTTAATTGCCTAAGTCTGTCTTCTCTTGTACTATGTGTCAATTCATGGTTCTCATTTAATCTGGGTGTGGTCTGTAACCTTCTTCCCATATGTGAGGGTAACCATACTTTGAAAATCTTGTTTTTCTGTTCATCATTAAGATTGTATTTGTCTGTGTTTGATTCAAAAATGTCTGCATTGTAAAAGGCATCCATCTTGTCATTGAATTTTGGAATGTCTTTTGCAATTTTCATTAACTGATCGTGTATTTTTAGATTAATGCGTGCAGCTCTGTCATGGAATTTTTTCCGTTGCAATTCTTCTGCATGTAAATCTACTGATTCATCTAATTCTTGTGTGTCAGGTATAAATGATGCAGAAGCAGCATTGTCTTCTTGGTCTTTTGATCGTGTAACAACAGAAGCTTTTTTAATATCTTGTCTCAATTTGGACAATAATTCTGTTCTGGTATCAATTTGATCTTCCAATTGTTCAATATGTTCAGACAATATCAAACAATTTGGACAGTCAAAGTAATCTCCATCAGCTTCTTGTGTGACACCTTGTATGTCAGTATGATCAATGTCTTGTGTAATAGTACATATTTGTGTCTGTGTTTCAGTTTTATCAAAAACTAAATTATTGTACACTCGGACCATGTGCATTACATTCTGAAGCTTCCTTTGCAACTTTTTTATAGAAAAAAACTTCTTATCAATTTTAAGATTCTCTGCTTCACATTGACTATACAAACTAGACCATAATTGTGCATTTGTATGGCTATGAACAAACTGAAACTGTATATTACTCTTCTTAGAGTATTCATGGATAAACTCCATTTCTCTTACCTATGGAAATTCTTTTCCTCCTGGATTGGTCCAATAGTCAATGGAAGATCCTCTGTCTTGATGGATCCTTCTGAGCTCCGTATATGGGACTTGCATCTTGTATCCTCACTTCTGTGTGTAGGTTCAGTCTGACTTTTGTAACACGATATAGTAGAATTTCTGTGCCTTTTAACAACTCAAAACAGGTGTTTTAGCAACCTCCCCCCTGAAAAGGCTGAAATTCCTCACAGAAAAGACAAAAATCAGATCTGGCTAAGGCTCGCCAAAATGTTAGAAAAAATGTATCTTAGTGAGGATTGGGAAGAAAAGCAAAAATAGAATTGTGTGGATAAAACAGAACTCATTTAATGTCCATTCAAAAAGAGTGATTACAAAAATGAAGAAAAAGTAAATTATAAGTTCATTGCACACAAATTCAAGTATTAGATTTAAAAGAAAATGAAAGCAAGCATTGGATCTTACATATGGTCTTGTGTGATGATGTGTTCGTCCATGTAGAGAGGCTCAAGGTATGAGGACTCTAACATATGCTGAGAAGAGATGGTTTATATACAAATCCGTCCCATAGACTTTCATGGGTTTCTATTTTCTCCTACATAATATCCATATAAGGTAACCCAGTTCCATGCCAATGGTCTATACCATAAAAGTAGATGATCCTATGCATTACCTCATGTTAGGTTGCTTAGTTACACTTGTTTACCGGCTAGAAATAACGCTAGACATCCAAATATAGGTTGGGCTTCACAAACACCCTCTAGCTTTTGACATGCAGAGGACAGATGGTCAATGACAAGACCTTCAGAAACTGTATCATACACTTTCCCTATACCCTTGGTTCTTTATTTGATTTTATGTAATTATCCATATGTAAGTGATTATATATATTATTATTGGATTTTACACTGTGTGGGGCTGTTTGGAGTCTGCCGTGGCTGTCGGGGGTCTGTGCGGGCTGTCGGGGGTCTGTGCGGGCTGTCGGGGGGTCTTTGGGGGTGTGTGTGTGTGCAGGCATCGTCTTGTCCTCCCATTGGGCTATGCCTGCTACAGTGACTGTGATTGACACATTAGCCAATGATCAACCGGCTAATGTGTTGAATGTAAAAAAAAAACCACATACACACATACAGTACATGCAACATATAACATACAACAGTACATACAGCATACATACAACAGTACATACAACATACGACATACAACTGTACATACAACATATAACATACATACAAGATACAACAGTACATACAACATACGACAAATATAAAAATGAATATGAAAATATGTCTTATATTCTAGGTTCTTCAAAGTAGCCACCTTTTGCTTTGATGACTGCTTTGCACACTCTTGGCATTCTCTTGATGAGCTTCAAGAGGTAGTCACTGGAAATGGTCTTCCAACAATCTTGAAGGAGTTCCCAGAGATGCTTAGCATTTGTTGGCCCTTTTGCCTTCACTCTGCGGTCCAGCTCACCCCAAACCATCTCCATTGGGTTCAGGTCTGGTGACTGTGGAGGCCAGGTCATCTGGTGTAGCACCCCATCACTCTCCTTGGTCAAATAGCCCTTACACAGCCTGGAGGTGTGTTTGGGGTCATTGTCCTGTTGAAAAATAAAGATGGTCCAACTAAATGCAAACTGGATGGAAAAGCATGCCGCTGCAAGTTTCAGTGGTAGCCATGCTGGTTCAGTATGCTTTCAATTTTGAATAAATCCCCAGCAGTGTCACCGGCAAAGCACCCCCACACCATCACACCTCCTCCTCCATGCTTCACGGTGGGAACCAGGCATGTAGAGTCCATCCATTCACCTTTTCTGCGTCGCACAAAGACATGGTGGTTGGAACCAAAGATCTCAAATTTGGACTCATCAGACCAAAGCACAGATTTCCACTGGTCTAATGTCCATTCCTGGTCTCTAATCTGAGCTGCTGTTAACCTGCGATTTCTGAGGCTGGTTACTCGGATAAACTTATCCTCAGAAGCACAGGTGACTCTTGGTCTTCCTTTCCTGGGGCGGTCCTCATGTGAGCCAGTTTCTTTGTAGCGCTTGATGGTTTTTGCCACTGTACTTGGGGACACTTTCAAAGTTTTCCCAATTTTTCAGACTGACTGACCTTCATTTCTTAAAGTAATGATGGCCACTCGTTTTTTACTTAGCTGCTTTTTTCTTGCCATAATACAAATTCTAACAGTCTATTCAGTAGGACTATCAGCTGTGTATCCACCAGACTTCTGCTCAACACAACTGATGGTCCCAACCCCATTTATAAGGCAAGAAATCCCACTTATTAAACCTGACAGGGCACACTTGTGAAGTGAAAACCATTTCCAGTGACTACCTCATCAAGAGAATGCCAAGAGTGTGCAAAGCAGTCATCAAAGCAAAAGGTGGCTACTTTGAAGAACCTAGAATATAAAACATATTTTCAGTTGTTTCACACTTTTTTGTTCAGTATATAATTTCACATGTGTTAATTCATAGTTTTGATGCCTTCAGTGTGAATGTACAATTTTCATAGTCATGAAAATACAGAAAAATCTTTAAATGAGAAGGTGTGTCCAAACTGTTGATCTGTACTATACATACAACATGCAACAGCACATACAAAATACGACATGCATACAACATACAACAGTACATACAACATATAACCAGCACATACAAAATACGACATGCATACAACATACAACAGTACATACAACATATAACAGTACATACACCAGTACATACAACATACAAAAGTACATACAAAATACAACATATAACATAACATACAGTACATACAACACATACATATAGACATACAGTACATACAACAGAGTACATACTCACCATCACCTTGATCCCCGAAGCCATTGCTCACCTGTAAAAAATATTAAAATAATAAACAAACAATATACTCCCTGATCCACAGATATCCAATTAATATGAGTGTCCCATGACAATCTCCCGTGGAGAGCAGCCACATCAGCTGATGTGACCGCTCCCCAGGGGCTCCGACGATACAATGACGGAAGGTATCCTTCCGCAATGTATTCCTCCGCCACTGTGAAAAATAGTCCCTATTCTCACTTGTGGCACTGCTGTGTGGGAAAATTCCCACGCAGCTTTGCCATAAAGTGAGACCCTGAACTCAGGTAGCCTCTTCTGTGATGCACTGCAGGAGCCATTGTCTCCTGTCAGTGTGTCACTGGAGGCCTGTAGAGCAGTGACATCACCCGATGTCACTGTTCTATAGGGGAGATCGTCGTGGGACACTCGTTATTAATTGGACTACGGCGGAAAGTGAGTATACGGTTGGTTTATTATTTTTAATTTTTTATAGGCGATTGAGTATGGTAAGAAATTAAGAATATGAAAATACTTTTTTTTGGGCTGTGTCTTTTTTTTAACTCTTTCACTACTACAGGATTAATAATAGATAGGCGTCTTATTGACGTCTCTCCATTATTAACTGGGCTTAATGTCACCTTACATTAGCAAGGTGACATTAACCCCTTATTACCTCATATCCCACCGCTACAGGGGAGTGGGAAGAGAGGGGCTAAGTGCCGGAATTGGCGCATCTTACAGATGCGCGCCATTTCTGGGGCGGCTGGGGGCTGGTATTTGTAGCCGGGGGGGCAAATATCCATGGCCCCTCTCTAGGCTATGAATATCAGCCCATCTGCGTAGCCTTTCTGGCTATAAAATATAGGGGGATCCAATGTCATCTTTTTGGGGGGTCCCCCTATTTTAATAGCCAGTAAAGGCTACGCAGACAGCTGTGGGCTGATATTCATAGCCTGGGAAGGGGCCATGGGTATTACCCCCTTCCCAGGCTACAAATATTGGCCACCGGTGGTCGGCTTTCCCCCTTTGGCGCAGAAAATTGTTCGGGAGCCCACGCCATTTTTTTTTTCATTTTTTTTAAATTAAATGTTCATTAATCCACATCGGCCTTGCTATTATATATCTATGGATATATCTATCTATGTACTATTTTTTCTGACTTGAACGCCCCGCCCTTCATCATGCTGTGATTTTAATTACATCCAAATACAGTTGGTTCTGACCTAGCCATTAAGCTATTCACATTTCATGTATCGCACATTTCCTTGCTTTAGTACAGTTGAGTGCAGCCATTGATCTATTTGCTATATCTATCTATAGATATATTTATAGATAGATATATCTATAGATACACAGATATATCTATCTACATCGATCCATAGATATATCTATCCATATATCTATCTGGCTACTTTCACACATCAAGTTTTGGCCATCAGGCATAATCCGTCGTGTTTTGAAAAACGGATCTGTTTTTTTTTTTTTTTCGCCAGATTTTTTTTTTTCCTCATAGAGTTGTATTAGCTCCGGATTGCACCTGATGGACAAATGTTTCATCTGTTTTTTGCCAGATCCGTCAAAAAAAGCCGATTCCGGCGGACGGAGAAAGCATACAGAGGAACATTTTTTCTGTCCGGTGAAAAAACGCACAGCGACGGATCCTGCGAAAAACGTATGAAACTGAGATGTGAAATGATGAATCCGGCCTCCAAATCTGGTTTTTCATGTATTTTTTTCCATTGAAATCATGCACATTTTCCGTTCTCTCTCTTTCTAAAAAAAAAATGGATCAGTTGCATCAGTTTTTTACTATTTGCAACGGATCCGTTTTTTCAAAAATTTGCCAGGTCCTGCCTAACGGAAAAAAACTGATCTGTGAAAGTTGCCTAACTATCCATATATCTATCTACATCTATCCATAGATGTAACAACTCTGCTGGCATCACGGCATGGCCTCACATCTCTCACACTATCTTACCCACTGCTCCAGGCCATGATGTGGTTTCTGTTTCATGCCAGCTCCATGTTCTGTGTCTCTGCTCGCTGCATGCTTCATGGCTTTGTGTATAGAGGGGCGGCGCCTGAACTCTCTGGTTCTTATAGCAATCAGGTGCATCTGTCTAATCTGTTCCTGGCCAATTACCAAGAGGCCTCCAGTATATAGTGCAGCTCCACCCAGTGTTCTGGGCCTGTGCAATGTGTTTGCTCAGTTATTGTCTAGCTGCTGAGTTTGCCAGGCCTTGCTCTATGTTACTCCCTCGCTGGAGGCTCTACTCTGTATTTTTGCCTTGGTCTTGTTGTCCGCCCTCCAGGAGGCAGAATATCCTGGTCCCTGTGTCTTTGTCCTTGTGTCTTGTTCCATTGCCTTGTCTGTACTTAGTCTTATCTCTGTCTCCTTGTCTGTGGCTTCCTTCCCTGCTGTGTCTTTCCTTGTGTTCAGTCTGCTTACACTCTGCACTCTTGCAGCTTTGCCTGCTCTGTACCTTTGTGGCTTTTACCTCTGATACGCACTCCTGCGGTTCTGCTCCGTTCATCTCTGCTCCGCTCCTGTTGCTGTAAGACTCTTTCTGCAGCTCCTCTCCGCATTCCTTGCGGTTCTGCTCCATTCATCTTTGCTCCGCTCCCGTTGCTGTAAGAATCTTTCTGCAGCTCCTCTCCGCATTCCTTGCGGTTCTGCTCCATTCATCTCTGCTCTGCTCCCGTTGCTGTAAGAATCTCTTTCTGCAGCTCCTCTCCGCATTCCTTGCGGTTCTGCTCCATTCATCTCTGCTCCGCTCCCGTTGCTGTAAGAATCTTTCTGCAGCTCCTCTCCGCATTCCTTGCGGTTCTGCTCCGTTCATCTCTGCTCCGCTCCCGTGGCTGTAAGAATCTCTTGCTGCAGCTCTTCTCCACGTTCCTTGTGGTTCTGCTCTGCTTTGCTTTCATTGCTGTGCTATCTCTTGCTGCTCTACCTTTCCTATCCGCAGCCTTGCGGTTCTCTTCCTGTGTGAACAGGTCTCAACCTGTTCCTTCATTCTCCCTTCCTTCTGGTTTATTTCCATACCTACATCTCCTGTGTGAACAGGTCCCACCTGTTCCTTCATATTTCATATCCGTTCCCGCACCACCTGTGTGAACAGGTCCCTACCTGTTCTTTCATACACCACATCAACCAGCCCTGTGTTCCCTGCCAGCCCTGTGTTCCCTGCCAGCCCTGTGTTCCCTGCCAGCCCTGTGTTCCCTGCCAGCCCTGTGTTCCCTGCCAGCCTACTCGTCTGAGTTCAGCCGTGCTCTTCTGCCAGTCCTGCCTGATGCCCGCACCAATCCTGGTATTCCTGTCTCCCAAGTGGGATCAGCAGCCACAGCCAGACACCGCCCTGGAGTAGCACCTGGCAGCTGCCTGCTGCACAAGCCTGACCTCACCATCAGGAGCTCCAGTGAAAACCCAGGCAGCTGTCATAGTCACGCCCCTTCCAGGGTAGTCTGGTTTGTGGCACAGTGGGGCCACATAAACCCCCGAGCTCACGCCCACCAGTCAGGGCGGGAGCGTGACAATAGATATATCTATCCATACATATATCTATAGATAGATACATAGATCTGTCTATTTATAGATCTATAGATTTATCTATCTATCTATCTCATTCCTTCTATCTATAGATGGAAGGAATGAGATAAATATATCTATGGATAGATGTAGATAGATATATGGATAGATATATCTATCTTATTCCTTCTATCTATCCCATTCCTTCCATCTGTCTATCTATCCCATTCCATCTATCTATCATCTATCTATCTCATTCCTTCTATCTATGTATCTATCTGTCTATCTATCCCATTCCATCTCATTCCTTCTATCTATCTATCTATCTATCTATGTGTGTAATGGAGTGTGGGTTGGACAAATATAAAAGAGGAGGTTGGACAAGAAATGACATCACAAATCTTTTTTTTTTTGTTCATTAATACGTCTTTAAGCTATGTGCACACGTTGCGGATTAGCCTTAGGAATTTCTGGTGCGGGTTCTGCCTCTCCTGGCAGAAAACGCAGCTGCGGATTTGTCGCGATTTTTGTGCGGATCCGCAGAGTTTTTTGTGCGGTTTTGCTGCGTTTTTTTTCTTTTTTTGCGGATTTACTGTGTTTTTTACCCCTGCGAATTTCTATAATGAAATGGGTACAAAAACGCTGTAGATCCGCAAAAAAAGTGACATGCTACTACTTTTAATCCGCAGCGTTTCCACACCGGATTTTCCGCAACGTGTGCACAGCTTTTTTTTTTTTCTCATTGATTTACATAGTACTGTAAATCAATTGCGGATCTGCAGCGTTTCTGCACCGGAAAAAAGCTGCGGATCTTCAGAGAATCCGCAACGTGTGCACATACCCTTATTTAGCTTTCAAAAACGCATACAAAAACGCATCAAAAACACGCAAAAAAGCATAAAAAATGCACCTGCGTTTTCTGCCAAGAGCTGCGGATTTAGTGCAGAAAAATCCGCACGCAAATCTGCAAGGTGTGCACATACCCTTAACCCCTTCACCCCCAAGGGTGGTTTGCACGTTAATGACCGGGCCAATTTTTACAATTCTGACCACTGTCCCTTTATGAGGTTATAACTCTGGAACGCTTCAACGGATCTTGGCGATTCTGACATTGTTTTCTCGTGACATATTGTACTTCATGATAGTGGTAAAATTTCTTCGATATAACTTGCGTTTATTTGTGAAAAAAACGAATATTTGGCGAAAATTTTGAAAATTTCGCAATTTTCCAACTTTTAATTTTTATGCCCTTAAATCACAGACATATGTCACGCAAAATACTTAATAAGTAACATTTCCCACATGTCTACTTTACATCAGCACAATTTTGGAACCAAAATTTTTTTGTGACGGAGTTATAAGGGTTAAAAGTTGACCAGCAATTTCTCATTTTTACAACACCATTTTTTTTTAGGGACCACATCTCATTTGAAGTCATTTTGAGGGGTCTATATGATAGAAAATACCCAAGTGTGACACCATTCTAAAAACTGCACCCCTCAAGGTACTCAAAACCACTTTCAAGAAGTTTATTAACCCTTCAGGTGTTTCACAGGAATTTTTGGAATGTTTAAATAAAAATGAACATTTAACTTTGTTTCACACAAAATTTATTTCAGATCCAATTTGTTTTATTTTACCAAGGGTAACAGGAGAAAATAGACCCCAAAATTTGTTGTACAATTTGTCCTGAGTATGCTGATACCCCATATGTGGGGGTAATCCACTGTTTGGGCGCATGGCAGAGCTCGGAAGGAAAGGAGCGCCATTTGACTTTTCAATGCAAAATTGACTGGAATTGAGATGGGACGCCATGTTGCATTTGGAGAGCCCCTGATGTGCCTAAACATTGAAACCCCCCACAAGTGACACCATTTTGGAAAGTAGACCCCCTAAGGAACTTATCTAGATGTGTGGTGAGCACTTTGACCCAACAAGTGCTTCACAGAAGTTTATAATGCAGAGCCGTAAAAATAAAAAATCATATTTTTTCACAAAAATGATCTTTTCGCCCCCATTTTTTTATTTCCCCAAGGGTAAGAGAAGAAATTAGAGCACAAAAGTTGTTGTGCAATTTGTCCTGAGTACGACGATACCCCATATGTGGGGGTAAACCACTGTTTGGGCGCATAGCAGAGCTCGGAAGGGAAGGAGCGCTATTTTACTTTTCAATGCAAAATTGACTGGAATTAAGATGGGATGCCATGTTGCGTTTGCAGAGCCCCTGATGTGCCTAAACATTAAAACCCCCCACAAGTGACACCATTTTGGAAAGTAGACCCCCTAAGGAACTTATCTAGATGTGTTTTGAGAGCTTTGAACCCCCAAGTGTTTCACTACAGTTTATAACGCAGAGCCGTGAAAATAAATTCTTTTTTTTTTTTCACAAAAATGATTTTTTAGCCCCGAGTTTTGTATTTTCACAAGGGTAACAGGATAAATTGGACCCCAAAATTTGTTGTCCAATTTGTCCTGAGTATGCTGATACCCGATATGTGGGGGGGAACCACTGTTTGGGCGCATGACAGAGCTCGGAAGGGAAGGAGCGCCATTTGGAATGCAGACTTAAATGGATTGGTCTGCAGGCGTCACGTTGCATTTGCAGAGCCCCTGATGTACCCAAACAGTACAAACCCCCCACAAGTGACCCCATATTGGAAACTAGACCCCCCAAGGAACTTATCTAGATGTGTTGTGAGAACTTTGAACCCCCAAGTGTTTCACTACAGTTTATAGCGCAGAGCCGTGAAAATAAAAATTCTTTTTTTTTTCACAAAAATGATTTTTTTAGCCCCCAGTTTTGTATTTTCACAAGGGTATCAGGATAAATTGGACCCAAAAAGTTGTTGTCTAATTTGTCCTGAGTATGCTGATACCCCATATGTGGGGGGGAACCACTGTTTGGGCGCATGACAGAGCTCGGAAGGGAAGGAGCGCCATTTGGAATGCAGACTTAAATGGATTGGTCTGCAGGCGTCACGTTGCATTTGCAGAGCCCCTGATGTACGCAAACAGTACAAACCCCCCACATGTGACCCCATATCGGAAATTAGACCCCCCAAGGAACTTATCTAGATGTGTTGTGAGAACTTTGAACCCCCAAGTGTTTCACTACAGTTTACAACGCAGAGCCGTGAAAATAAAAAATCTTTTTTTTCCCACAAAACTTATTTTTTGGCCCCCAGTTTTGTATTTTCCCAAGGGTAGCAGGAGAAATTGGACCCCAAAAGATGATGTCCAATTTGTCCTGAGTACGCCGATACCCCATATGTTGGGGTAAACCCCTGTTTGGGCACACGGGAGAGCTCTGAAGGGAAGGAGCACGGTTTTCCTTTTTCAACGCAGAATTGGCTGGAATTCAGATCGGATGCCATATCCCATTTGGAAAGCCCCTGATGTGCCCGAACAGTGGAAACCCCCCAATTATAACTGAAACCCTAATCCAAACACACCCCTTACCCTAATCCCAACAGTAACCCTAACCACTCCTCTAACCCAGACACACCCAACCCTATTCCCAACCGTAAATGTAATCCAAACCCTAACCCTATCTTTAGCCCCAACCCTAACTGTAGCCCCAACCCTAGCCCTAACCCTAGCAATAACCCTAGCCCTAACTCTAGTCCTAACTCTAGCCCTAACCCTAACCCTAATGGGAAAATGGAAATAAATACATTTTTTAATTTTTTTATTTTTCCCTAACTAAGGGGGTGATGAAGGGGGGTTTGATTTACTTTTATAGCGGGTTTTTTAGCGGATTTTTATGATTGGCAGCCGTCACACACTGAAAGACGCTTTTCATTGCAAAAAATATTTTTTGCGTTACCACATTTTGAGAGCTGTAATTTTTCCATATTTGAGTCCACAGAGTCATGTGAGATCTTGTTTTTTGCGGGATGCGTTGACGTTTTTATTGGTAACATTTTCGGACACGTGACATTTTTTGATCGCTTTTTATTCCGATTTTTGTGAGGCAGAGTGATCAAAAACCAGCTATTCATGAATTTCTTTTTGGGGAGGCGTTTATACCGTTCCGCGTTTGGTAAAATTGATGAAGCAGTTTTATTCGTCGGGTCAGTACGATTACAGCGATATCTCATTTATATCATTTTTTTTATGTTTTGGCGCTTTTATACGATAAAAACTATTTTATAGAAAAAATAATTATTTTGGTATCGCTTTATTCTCAGGACTATAACTTTTTTATTTTTTTGCTGATGATGCTGTATGGCGGCTCGTTTTTTGCGGGACAAGATGACGTTTTCAGCGGTACCATGGTTATTTATATCAGTCTTTTTGATCGCGTGTTATTCCACTTTTTTATGGCCAATAACTCCCAGTTACCAACGTCATAGTTCCTCTCTGCAGAAGAAAACTTCCGGGAGAAAAAGGCACATGGTCTTAAATTGGTCAAAGTAACGGGTCCCTGAGACAAGACCGCCCCTACTCCCACTTCTGATGTGTCCACCTCTACAATGAACAGTTCAGATGGATCGGGCCGAACCAATACAGGAGCAGACATAAAACACTTCTTTAATGTAACAAATGCTTCAACTGCCAAGGGTAACCAAACTTTGAGATCAGCCCCCTTGCAAATGAAATCGGTGAGTGGCTTGACCACCTGAGAAAACCCCTTGATGAATTTTCAATAATTGGTGAAACCCAGAAAACACTGCAAACCCCTTGAGGTATCTGGGTTGCACCCAATCAACAATGGCCTGTACCTTTCCGGGGTTCATCTGAAACCCATTGGCAGAAAGGATGATCCCCAGAAAGGAAAGCTCCTGGACACAAACATTTCTCGGGTTTAGCGAACAGAGAATTTCCCCGTAACCTGTGAAGAACAGCACGTAAATGACCAATGTGGGATTCCTTGTCAGGCGAGAAAAGAAGGATATAATCCAGGTATACAACCATGAAGTGCCTGATTAAATCAGAAAAAAGATCATTCATGAAGTTCTGAAACACCGTGGGGGCGTTCGTGAGATCGAAGGGCATGACCAAATTTTCAAACAGACCCTCGGAGGTGAGAAATGCCATTTTCCACTCATCCCCTTCCTGAATGCGGATAAGGTTATATGCTCCCTTGAGATCAAGTTTGGAAAACCACTTAGTTCCAGACAATTGGTTATAGAGATCAGGAATGAGTGGGAGAGGGTAGGTATTACTCACCGTAATTTTATTTAGTTACCGGAAATCGAGGCACGGGCATAAACCACCATTTTTTTTCTTGACAAAAAAAGAATCCTGCGGCCACAGGTGTGAGAGAGGGACAGATGTGACCTTTGCGTAGACTATCAGACATTTAGTTTTTCATAGCAGTATGTTCTGGGCAGAAAGATTGTACAGACGGGCTTTGGGCAATTTAGAACCCGGAATAAGATTAATGGTACAATCATAAGGACGATGGGGTGGTAAGACCTCAGCCTCTTTTTCGGAGAACACAACCCCAAAGTTCTTTAGGTACTCCGGAATACCCTCCGGACTAATGTCACACAAAAACAACAGAAAGACAACCATTGGAACAATTAGGACCCCATTTAACAATATCATGAGATCCCCAGTCTATAACAGGATTATGCCTCTGCAGCCATGGGAACCCCAACATCAGTCCCGCAGGAAGATTATTCATAACATAACATGAAATTTGTTCCTGGTGCAAGACCACTTCCATAACACCATTCCACCTCTAGCAAAGTTTTTTGAAATTATGAAAATGGTACCTGAGAGTCTGGATGAACTCCTAGACCAGTGTTCCCCAACTCCAGTCCTCAAGAGCCACCAACAGGTCGTGTTTTCATTATTTGCTTAGTATGGCCCAGGTGTTATTGCAGCGCCCCAGAGTCCTGGTCGTTGCAGTACTGTGGCTCCGCCACTATGGGGAGCTATGGTGCGTCCGATGGCACTGAAGGAGCTCATCTGATCAGGTATCACAGTCACCAATACATTTCACAGCAGGGCCCCCGGGGGGAGCTAAGGGTGCTATTCATTAGGCCACTCCCCACCATAGTGGGTAAACTGGGGGTCAGGCAGGAAGTTAGATCAGAAAGCTGACTGGGTTGGAACCAGGCAACACCTTGTGGCAGAGGGTGTTGTGAGGGGAAGATACAGTAGGGTCTCTGTCAGGGGTGGGATCCTGGCAGAGGCTTGGCATTGGAAAGAACGTAACGGGTCCGCGCCAGCTCCGGGAAGCGGCGGGGCCCAAGAAAGGACTAGAAGCGAGATAGATTGTGCTGAGTGAGAAACGAGATCAAGCGATAGGAGAATACCAGTAGGAGTCGTGCTGTAAGACCGAAGCAACATCCTACTGAGGCGCAATACCGGTGGCCGGAACGCCGAGGGAGTAGAATAATATTCAGCTTCAAGCAATACTCCAAACCGCGGCAGGACAGTCAGTTTAAGGTGGGCTGTCTAACACATATCACCTATGCAGTCTTGGCAGGCAATTGCGGGAGAGGGGCGTCTCTAGGGTCCCGGAAGAACTCCAGGCCTACCCGACAAACGGGTGCCGTCCCAACCAGAACATCGGGGAAGGACGGAGGATTAGCAGAACATCATCTAATTCGAGTTGTGAGGGAACATCAGAAACAGACACAACAGTTGTGGGGTACTTTCCGTAAGCACAGCAGGGAAGGACTACAACACATAGCGCTAAGAAGGAAGGCACCGATTTCCACCTGTGAAGTGTACTCTGGAGGTGCCATTGGACCGGCCGGACTCGCGCAGCCTGGTGAACCGTATTCTGGACTGAGGACTCAGAGATCTCCAGTAAAGAGGTAAAGAGACTGCAATCTGGTGTCCTCGTTATTTACCGCGATCTGCACCCACAACTGCACCGTTACAACACCACTTATTGCACCGGACGTCCCCCACTGACGGACAGGGCCACGGACCGGGTCTAGCCACCGTGACAACCCCAGAACTGAGACCTAGAGGCCCGGCTCCGGGTGCCCCTCGGCCCTGCGGCGGTGTGGGGGCGCTTCATTATGATCTGGTGACCCTGGAGCCGCATGAGACTATCTCTGGAGTAGGTGGTACCTGTACTGACCGCAATCCTAATACTGACACCGCAACTAGAAGTAGCCGTGGAATGTACCTAACCAGGCCTAGACACCTCGACACAGCCGGAGGACTAAATACCCCTAAAGGTGGAAATGGGGAATCCTATCTTGCCTCAGAGCACAGCCCCAAAGGATAGGCAGCCCCCCACAAATATTGACTGTGAGTTTAAGAGGAAATACGTACACAGGCAGAAAAAAACAGAGTTTAGCAAAAGAGGCACTTCTAGCTAAATAGAAAAGGATAGGACAGAGTTCTAAGCGGTCAGTATTAAAACACTAGAAAAATCCACAGCAGAATATACTATATACTACATCTAACTAAAGACATAGGATGTATATCTGCATCTCCAGAGAAACCAGCATGACAGAAAAATCCAAACAAAATCTAAGCTGGACAAAAACACAATAGATTGCACTGCACATAAAAGCACACTGCATGCGTGCTACAGAGAACCAAAACTAGACACTTATCTTGGCTGAAATGACAGCAGGGCAAGTGGAGCCAGACAGAGATGCAATCCCTCCAAGATACAATGGACAACTGGCAGGGATTGATGGATCCTACAAACCTAAATACCTAATAGCGCTGCAATAAGCAGAAACACCTGCCCTGGCTATAATCCAGAGACCACTGCACTACCACTAACAACCACCAGAGGGAGCCCAAGAGCAGAATTCACAACACCCAGGTGATGGAATTGTTGCCTGTTACGGAACCCCCAAGCACCCAGAATATGTTGTGCAGTCATATGTATGTATAATAGGTACCATGTGAAATGCATCAGTCCACAGGCTGCGCCCCTGGGCAGAGGGGACAAGATATTCTCCTTCTGACCTCCCCCCACCTTTGTAATTCCCACAGTAAATATCGGCAGGCTTCGGCCACCTGCGGCTATTGTAATGTATGTCTGGCCTGCCGCTTTTCAATTGGCCTGCCCTCTGTATCTGTGTGATATATATTCTGTGTCCTGTGAGTAAAGTGGTGTCATAGTGGAAATGCATGGAGAAGCAGTGATCTTTTATATGCGTCCATGTAACCAAAGAATTCCAGCCAGCGTCCTTCATACAGATAATAAACACATGCCAGAACTGATAACATACAAAGACCATATTAATAGGAAAAACTCTCTAAAGAGCAATATGGTAACCATGAGAAAGAAAAAAGAGCTTACAATTCCCAAATATAACTATTAATATTAAATAAGTAACAAATGCCATAGAAATATTTTTTAGAAAAATTTAATCAAAGCTTTATTAACACAAAAATACAAACAACAGGCAAATAAGTACACACAGTAAAACCCAAAACTACTGAACAGGTGAATTATATGATGATGCAAACCAGCAGTGACAGGCTATCCATAACACAAGGGTACTCAATAAATAACACCATGCATTAATAGAAAAGTACACATATGAGTATCCCCAGCAAACAAATATATAAATGGGTGAGCTCCATATAGTCACAACTAGCCTATTCCTTATTTTGTCCGTACAGTGTGGTATAGTGACCACAACACCGACCCATAGTATGTACACAAGTATGGGAAAAAGGAAAATATGCTGAATAAAGTAATATCTCACCCATAGGACAGCACTAGACACTGCTCAGATACCCCAACATGTGTTTCGCTGCCGCTTCTTTATATATTCTGTGTCCTGTGAGTAAAGTATTGTCATACTGGAAATACGTGGAGAAGCAGTGATCTTTTATATGCGTCCATGTAACCAAAGAATTCCAGCCAGCGTCCTTCATACAGACTCCAGCCAAAGCAGATTGGAACTCCTGAACCAGGGGGTGGTACTGAAAGAGGTTCACCAGCACGGTAGACCCCATTACATTGCCTGTCTAGATGATGGAATTCTCACCTGGGCAATACTAAGGAAATCCTGAAAACTTTACCCGTTGGTGGCTCTTGAGGACCGAACTTGGGGAACACTGTCCTAGACCATCACCCAGACTTGGCTGCTTGTTACTTGAGGGACAAGAGGGGCAGTCCTTCTTCCAATGTCCTGGATCTCCACAATAAAAACATAATTTCCCATCACGTCGTCGTTTCCGCTTTTTCTCCTTGAAGTTGGTGGCACCAACTTCCATAGTCTCTTTGAATGACATCAGCTCAGACTTGGCAGGCAATACAGGAATCTCATGCTGGATAATTCCTCTCTCCCGTAACCTCCGGTCCATACGAATGGCCTGGGTGATGGCCTCCTCTGTTGTGAATTTGGATTCTGGGCTCCCCCGGTGGCTACTGGTGGAATTGAACTGGTGTCTTCATCTTCTCTGTTCACCTGTTCCCATCAAGATGTGGGAGTCGCTATATAACCTTGCTGCTCTGTTAGTTGCTTGCCGGTCAACAATGTTATCAGAAGCCTCTCTGTGCTTGTTCCTGCTCCTAGACAACTACTAGATAAGTTGGACTCTTGTCCATGTTTGTTTTTGCATTTTTGTTCCAGTTCACAGCTGTAGTTTCGTTACTGTGTCTGGAAAGCTCTTGTGAACAGGAATTGCCACTCTGGTGTTATGAGTTAATGCCAGAGTTTTAAAGTAATTTCTGGATGGTGTTTTGATAGGGTTTTTAGCTGACCATGAAAGTGTCCTTTCTGTCTTCTGCTATGTAGTAAGTGGACCTCAAATTTGCTAAACCTATTTTCATACTACGTTTGTTATTTCATCTTGATTCACCGCCAATACATGTGGGGGGCCTCTGTCTCCTTTCGGGGTATTTCTCTAGAGGTGAGCTAGGACTAATATTTTCCTCTGCTAGCTTTATTTAGTCCTCCGGCTGGTGCTGGGCATCTAGAATCAACGTAGGCATGCTACCCGGCCACTGCTAGTTGTGCGTTAGGTTTAGTTCATGGTCAGCTCAGTTTCCATCTTCCAAGAGCTAGTTCCTATATATGCTTATGCTATGTTCTCTTGCCATTGAGATCATGACAGTTTGACCGGCCCACTAAAGGGTTAAAATCCTTGGCTGAGAAAGGAGAGAAATAAGTAGTCTGCTGAAATTTATTTTTTTTTTTTCTCTCCTTTGAATGGCTCTGTGTTCACCTGTTTGCAATGGATCTTCAGAGTGTAACTGCAGGTTTGAATAATCTCGCCACGAAGGTACAAAATTTGCAAGATTTTGTTTGTCATGCACCTGTATCTGAGCCGAGAATTCCTTTGCCGGAATTTTTCTCGGGGAATAGATCTGGGTTTCAGAATTTTCGAAATAATTGCAAATTATTTTTGTCCCTGAAATCTCGCTCTGCCGGAGATCCTGCACAGCAGGTCAGGATTGTGATTTCCTTGCTCCGGGGCGACCCTCAAGACTGGGCTTTTTCATTGACACCAGGGGATCCTGCGTTGCTCAATGTGGATGCGTTTTTTCTGGCCTTGGGGTTGCTTTATGACGAACCTCATTTGGAGCTTCAGGCAGAAAAAACTTTGATGTCCCTATCTCAGGGGCAAGATGAAGCGGAAATTTACTGCCAAAGATTCCGTAAGTGGTCTGTGCTTACTCAGTGGAATGAGTGCGCCCTGGCGGCGACTTTCAGAGAGGGTCTCTCTGATGCCATTAGGGATGTTATGGTGGGGTTCCCTGTGCCTGCGGGTCTGAATGAGTCCATGACAATGGCTATTCAGATCGATAGGCGTTTGCGGGAGCGCAAACCAGTGCACCATCTGGCGGTGTCCACTGAGAAATCGCCAGAGAGTATGCAGTGTGATAGAATTCTGTCCCGAAGCGAGCGGCAGAATTTTAGACGGAAAAATGGGTTGTGTTTCTATTGTGGTGATTCTACTCATGTTATATCAGCATGCTCTAAGCGCACTAAAAAGCTTGGTAAATCTGTTTCCATTTGCACCTTACCGTCTAAGTTTATTCTATCTGTGACCCTGATTTGCTCTTTGTCATCTATTACCACGGACGCCTATGTCGACTCTGGCGCCGCTTTGAGTCTTATGGATTGGTCCTTTGCCAAACGCTGTGGGTATGATTTAGAGCCTTTGGAGACTCCTATTCCTCTGAAGGGGATTGACTCCACCCCATTGGCTAATAATAAACCACAATACTGGACACAAGTAACTATGCGTATTAATCCGGATCACCAGGAGATTATTCGCTTTCTGGTGCTGTATAATCTACATGATGATTTGGTGCTAGGATTGCCTTGGCTGCAATCTCACAACCCAGTCCTCGACTGGAAAGCTATGTCTGTGTTGAGCTGGGGATGTAAGGGGGCTCATGGGGATGTACCTGTGGTTTCCATTTCATCATCTATTCCCTCTGAAATTCCTGAGTTCCTGTCTGACTATCGTGACGTCTTTGAAGAATCCAAGCTTGATTCGTTACCTCCGCACCGAGAGTGCGATTGTGCCATAGATTTAATCCCGGGTAGTAAATACCCAAAGGGTCGTTTATTTAATCTGTCTGTGCCTGAACATGCTGCTATGCGTGAATATATAAAGGAGTCCTTGGAAAAGGGACATATTCGTCCATCGTCATCTCCCTTAGGAGCCGGTTTTTTCTTTGTGTCAAAAAAAGACGGCTCTTTGAGACCATGTATTGATTATCGGCTTTTGAATAAAATCACTGTTAAATATCAATACCCATTGCCGTTGCTGACTGATTTGTTTGCTCGCATAAAGGGGGCCAAGTGGTTCTCTAAGATTGACCTTCGTGGGGCGTATAATTTGGTGCGAATCAGGCAGGGGGATGAGTGGAAAACCGCATTTAATACGCCCGAGGGCCACTTTGAGTATTTAGTGATGCCTTTTGGTCTTTCAAATGCTCCGTCAGTTTTCCAGTCCTTTATGCATGATATTTTTCGCGATTATTTGGATAAATTTATGATTGTGTATCTGGATGATATTCTGATTTTTTCGGATGACTGGGACTCTCATGTCCAGCAAGTCAGGAGGGTTTTTCAGGTTTTGCGGTCTAATTCTTTGTGTGTGAAGGGTTCTAAGTGTGTTTTTGGGGTACAGAGGATTTCCTTTTTGGGATATATTTTTTCCCCCTCTTCCATTGAAATGGATCCTGTCAAGGTTCAAGCTATTTGTGATTGGACGCAGCCCTCTTCTCTTAAGAGTCTTCAGAAATTTTTGGGCTTTGCTAACTTTTATCGTCGATTTATTGCTGGTTTTTCGGATATTGCTAAGCCATTGACCGATTTGACTAAGAAGGGTGCTGATGTTGCTGATTGGTCCCCTGATGCTGTGGAGGCCTTTCGGGAGCTTAAGCGCCGTTTTTCCTCTGCCCCTGTGTTGCGTCAGCCTGATGTTGCTCTACCTTTTCAGGTTGAGGTCGACGCTTCTGAGATCGGAGCTGGGGCAGTGTTGTCGCAGAAAAGTTCTGACTGCTCCGTGATGAGGCCTTGTGCCTTCTTTTCCCGTAAATTTTCGCCCGCTGAGCGGAATTATGATGTTGGGAATCGGGAGCTTTTGGCCATGAAGTGGGCTTTTGAGGAGTGGCGCCATTGGCTTGAGGGGGCCAGACATCAGGTGGTGGTATTGACTGACCACAAAAATTTGGTTTATCTTGAGACTGCCAGGCGCCTGAATCCTAGACAGGCGCGCTGGTCATTATTTTTCTCTCGGTTTAATTTTGTGGTGTCATACCTACCGGGTTCTAAGAATGTTAAGGCGGATGCCCTTTCTAGGAGTTTTGAGCCTGACTCGCCTGGTAACTCTGAGCCCACAGGTATCCTTAAGGATGGAGTGGTATTGTCAGCCGTTTCTCCAGACCTGCGGCGGGCCTTGCAGGAGTTTCAGGCGGATAGACCTGATCGTTGCCCACCTGATAAACTGTTTGTTCCTGATGATTGGACCAGTAGAGTCATCTCTGAGGTTCATTCTTCTGCGTTGGCAGGTCATCCTGGCATTTTTGGTACCAGGGATTTGGTGGCAAGGTCCTTCTGGTGGCCTTCCCTGTCACGAGATGTGCGAGGCTTTGTGCAGTCTTGTGACGTTTGTGCTCGGGCCAAGCCTTGTTGTTCTCGGGCTAGTGGATTGTTGTTGCCCTTGCCTATTCCTAAGAGGCCTTGGACGCACATCTCGATGGATTTTATTTCAGATCTGCCTGTTTCTCAGAAGATGTCTGTCATCTGGGTGGTGTGTGACCGTTTCTCTAAGATGGTCCATTTGGTTCCTCTGCCCAAGTTGCCTTCTTCTTCCGAGTTGGTTCCTCTGTTTTTTCAAAATGTTGTTCGTTTGCATGGTATTCCTGAGAATATCGTTTCTGACAGAGGGACCCAATTCGTGTCTAGATTTTGGCGGGCATTCTGTGCTAGGATGGGCATAGATTTATCTTTTTCGTCCGCTTTCCATCCTCAGACGAATGGCCAGACTGAGCGGATTAATCAGACCCTGGAGACATATCTGAGGTGTTTTGTGTCTGCTGACCAGGATGATTGGGTTGCTTTTTTGCCATTGGCGGAGTTCGCTCTCAATAATCGGGCCAGCTCTGCCACTTTGGTGTCCCCGTTTTTCTGTAATTCGGGTTTTCATCCTCGATTTTCCTCTGGTCATGTGGAATCTTCGGATTGTCCTGGAGTGGATGCTGTGGTGGAGAGATTGCATCAGATCTGGGGGCAGGTGGTGGACAATTTGAGGTTGTCCCAGGAGAAGACTCAGCTTTTTGCTAACCGCCGTCGTCGTGTTGGTCCTCGTCTTCATGTTGGGGACTTGGTGTGGTTGTCTTCTCGTTTTGTCCCTATGAGGGTCTCTTCTCCTAAGTTTAAGCCTCGGTTCATCGGCCCGTATAAGATATTGGAGATTCTTAACCCTGTTTCCTTCCGTTTGGACCTCCCTGCATCCTTTTCTATTCATAACGTTTTTCATCGGTCATTATTGCGCAGGTATGAGGTACCGGTTGTGCCTTCCGTTGAGCCTCCTGCTCCGGTGTTGGTTGAGGGTGAGTTGGAGTACGTTGTGGAGAAAATCTTAGACTCTCGTGTTTCCAGACGGAGACTCCAGTATCTGGTCAAGTGGAAGGGATACGGCCAGGAGGATAATTCTTGGGTGAATGCATCTGATGTTCATGCCTCTGATCTGGTTCGTGCCTTTCATAGGGCCCATCCTGATCGCCCTGGTGGTTCGGGTGAGGGTTCGGTGCCCCCTCCTTGAGGGGGGGGTACTGTTGTGAATTTGGATTCTGGGCTCCCCCGGTGGCTACTGGTGGAATTGAACTGGTGTCTTCATCTTCTCTGTTCACCTGTTCCCATCAAGATGTGGGAGTCGCTATATAACCTTGCTGCTCTGTTAGTTGCTTGCCGGTCAACAATGTTATCAGAAGCCTCTCTGTGCTTGTTCCTGCTCCTAGACAACTACTAGATAAGTTGGACTCTTGTCCATGTTTGTTTTTGCATTTTTGTTCCAGTTCACAGCTGTAGTTTCGTTACTGTGTCTGGAAAGCTCTTGTGAACAGGAATTGCCACTCTGGTGTTATGAGTTAATGCCAGAGTTTTAAAGTAATTTCTGGATGGTGTTTTGATAGGGTTTTTAGCTGACCATGAAAGTGTCCTTTCTGTCTTCTGCTATGTAGTAAGTGGACCTCAAATTTGCTAAACCTATTTTCATACTACGTTTAGTGTTGAGCATTCCGATACCGCAAGTATCGGGTATCGGCCGATACTTGCGGTATCGGAATTCCGATACCGGGATTCCGATACTTGCCGCGTATCGGATACCGGAATCGGAAGTTCTAAGATTCAAAAAGCAGAAATTCAGCCAATGAGATTGATTCCAAGTGTGGGCACATCCTGTTTAGCATGGAGGGCATGAAACTACTGGCAAGGCTGTGATTGGCTGGTGTAATGATGTCATGATGCGGTTTAAAAGTCGCTGGCGCCATTTTGCGATCACTCTGCTGTGAATTCAGTTAGTGACAGGACGCTGTTTGCTGACTGAGGGACAGTTTAGAGATAGCGATTTGCTTCTTTGTGCTTTCCAAAGGCTAATTTAGCAACCGCTGTGTTCACCTACTATTCACCTTGCTTTTGCCTTGTAGCGCTGTTTTCACAGCGATCTGCAGGGTCTGTGTGTGTGTGTGTGTGAGTGCAGCCCAGTCTCCAGTCTGAGTGCAGCCACATAGGCCATCCATAGTTGGTTGTATTCAGTTCAGGGAGGGTGGTTCATTGCCTCATACTGTTCCTTTTTTTTTTTTTTTCCCAAGTAGTGTAGTCTGCTGCTAATTTATTCAAAAAAATCCTATTAGTGTCTTTCCACCCGTCTCCAGCTAATTTGTGGAAAAACACTACATAGGATAAAGTAGAGGAGGGTTTTTGGGCCTTGCAGCGCCGTTTACGGCTGTCTGCACGGTCTCCGTGTGACTGCAGCTCGCCCTGTAATCTGTGAGCAGCTGTAGCCTGGTTGTCTCCAGCTCAGGGTTTTTCACTGCGTCATACCGCCAAATCAATTTTCTTTTTTTTCAAAGTAGTGTAGTCTGCTGCTAATTAATTCAAAAAAATCCTATTAGTGTCTTTCCACCCGTCTCCAGCTAATTTGTGGAAAAACACTACATAGGATAAAGTAGAGGAGGGTTTTTGGGCCTTGCAGCGCCGTTTACGGCTGTCTGCACGGTCTCCGTGTGACTGCAGCTCGCCCTGTAATCTGTGAGCAGCTGTAGCCTGGTTGTCTCCAGCTCAGGGTTTTTCACTGCGTCATACCGCCAAATCAATTTTATTTTTTTTCAAAGTAGTGTAGTCTGCTGCTAATTAATTTAAAAAAATCCTATTAGTGTCTTTCCACCCGTCTCCAGCTAATTTGTGGAAAAACACTACATAGGATAAAGTAGAGGAGGGTTTTTGGGCCTTGCAGCGCCGTTTACGGCTGTCTGCACGGTCTCCGTGTGACTGCAGCTCGCCCTGTAATCTGTGAGCAGCTGTAGCCTGGTTGTCTCCAGCTCAGGGTTTTTCACTGCGTCATACCGCCAAATCAATTTTATTTTTTTTCAAAGTAGTGTAGTCTGCTGCTAATTAATTTAAAAAAATCCTATTAGTGTCTTTCCACCCGTCTCCAGCTAATTTGTGGAAAAACACTACATAGGATAAAGTAGAGGAGGGTTTTTGGGCCTTGCAGCGCCGTTTACGGCTGTCTGCACGGTCTCCGTGTGACTGCAGCTCGCCCTGTAATCTGTGAGCAGCTATAGCCTGGTTGTCTCCAGCTCAGGGTTTTTCACTGCGTCATACTGCCAAATCAATTTTCTTTTTTTTCAAAGTAGTGTAGTCTGCTGCTAATTAATTTAAAAAAATCCTATTAGTGTCTTTCCACCCGTCTCCAGCTAATTTGTGGAAAAACACTACATAGGATAAAGTAGAGGAGGGTTTTTGGGCCTTGCAGCGCCGTTTACGGCTGTCTGCACGGTCTCCGTGTGACTGCAGCTCGCCCTGTAATCTGTGAGCAGCTATAGCCTGGTTGTCTCCAGCTCAGGGTTTTTCACTGCGTCATACCGCCAAATCAATTTTCTTTTTTTTCCAAATAGTGTAGTCTGCTGCTAATTTATTCAAAAAAATCCTATTAGTGTCTTTCCACCCGTCTCCAGCTAATTTGTGGAAAAACACTACATAGGATAAAGTAGAGGAGGGTTTTTGGGCCTTGTAGCGCCGTTTACGTCTGTCTGCACGGTCTCCGTGTGACTGCAGCTCTATCTGTTGTCAGTTCAGCCCCCAAAAAATAAATAAATAATAAAGTTCACCAAACACACCAGTTACACCACTTTACATTTCTGTAGGCCACATTAGCTCATATTAAAGTCTAGTCCACACTTTAGATAATTAGTGCTTCTTATACCTGTTAGGAGGAGTTGCTCAGGAATAAGCACACAAATCCGTTAGTACTTTTCTGCTTATCTTTATCAGTCAACCAAGATGAAGAAGGCAGTGAGTAAGGCACGGGGGCGTGGGAGCCGTCGCGGAGCAGGGAGGGGACGTGGGGATTCTGTGCCTGCTGCGGGCACCGGTGACTCATCAGCACCCACTTTCACCAGGCAACAGTCGTTCATGCGAAGCTTTGTGTCCGAGCGCCGTACACCGCTGCTGCGTGAAGAACAAATTGAAGCTGTTGTCGGATGGATGGCAGCTAATGCATCAACTTCCATTAGTGCCACATCCTCTCAGACACAGAGCACTGGAGAGCAGCCATCTGTCTCTTCACCACCTGCCAAATTGCCCAGGCAGACAGAGAGCCCAGGACAGGAGCCGTCTCTACTTCTGTTCTCTGAATCTCTTGGCTTGGAAACAGGGGGCCAGCCAAGCAGCATTGGAGAAATGGAAGAAGAGGCAGGGTGCAGTGATGCCCAACAGCTTTTTCTGTCTTCCTCTGAAGAGGCGGGTGGGCCAGTGGCTCCGGTCACCACATCGCAGGCCGCATCAGCTGATGATGACACTCAGGTGCCACTTACTGGTGCGTGCTCTGCTGCTGAGACTACCCAGGAGGAGCAGTTGGGGGCAGAGGGTAGTGTAGATGATGAGGTCCTCGACCCATCTTGGCGTGAGGGACAGGAAGGTGGTGGGAGCAGCTCTGAGGAAGAGATTCCCCGTACGGCCCAAAGAGGGAGAGGGAGGGGGAAGACTGCGGATCCTGCAGCCTCCGCTTTGGCACCCGTTAGGAGCATGTCTCTTCCAAAAGCCAAAAAGGGCGCTCCCAAGACTTGCAGTGCCTGGTCCTTTTTTGACACAGTTGCAGATGACATTTGCTATGTCAGATGCAACGTGTGTCATCAAAAAGTCAAAAGAGGGAAAAATGTCAGCAACCTCAATACCACCAACATGTGGAAACATGTGCGCAACAGGCACCCGGCGGAGTTAGAAAAACACACTGAAGAGGTAGGCCAACCAACAGCGGCAGCTACCACCTCTTCAGCTCGTGTTGCCTCTTCCTCTACCTCACACGCAGCTGGTTCGGCGTCCTCCCAGGATCGCCGTGGAAGAACCTCTGCCCCTGTTGTCCAGAGACCCGCTGTAATTCCACCCGCAGCGCCACTTTCCCAGTCATCCACACACTCCCAGCCCAGTCTACAGCCATCGGTAGTACAGGCATGGGAGAAAAGGCGGCCTTTCTCGTCAAACCACCCACGAGCACAGGCTCTGACTGCAGGCATTGCCAAACTTCTGTCACTGGAAATGCTGTCATTCAGGCTGGTGGAGACTGACAGCTTCCGTGACTTGATGTCATTGGCAGTCCCACAGTACAATGTGCCCAGCCGCTTTTACTTCAGCAGGCAAGCCGTCCCTGCCCTGCAGAAGCATGTGGAGGGACACATAAAACACGCGCTACTGAACGCCGTCAGTAGCAAGGTCCACCTCACCACCGATGCGTGGACCAGTCAACATGGACAGGGGCGATACCTTTCCCTCACTGCCCATTGGGTTAATGTCGTTGAGCCGGGTACAGACCGTGCGAGTGGCGCAGGACGTGTCCTGCCCACTCCAAGGATTGCAGGAATCCATTCTGTACGCATTGACTCCTCCTCTTACACCAGTTCCTCAGAATCATCGCTGCAGGAGCCGTCACAGTCCACCTCCACATGGACCCGTGATGAACGTGTACCTGTTACGACCGACATGAGCACAGCCGTGGCCAAACGTCAACAGGCCGTCTTGAAATTAATTTTCTTGGGGAATCGTAGCCACACAGCGCAGGAGCTCTGGAATGCCATCAAGCAGGAGAGCGATGTGTGGTTTGTGCCAGCGAATCTCCAGCCAGGCATGGTAGTGTGTGATAATGGCCGAAATCTGGTGGCAGCTCTGGGCCTCGGCAACCTCACTCACATCCCATGTCTGGCACATGTGCTCAATTTGGTCGTGCAGAGCTTTTTGAGGGACTATCCGGATCTTGATGCACTGCTGCACAAGGTCCGTCTAGAGTGTGCTCACTTGCGGCGTTCCAGCACGGCAAAAGCGCGCATTGCGGCTCTGCAGCGCCGACACCGCCTGCCGGAACATCGCATCATATGTGACCTACCTACCAGGTGGAATTCCACGTTACATATGTTGGAGCGGTTGTGTGAGCAGCAGCAAGCTGTAATGGAGTACCAGCTGCTTCAGGCGCAAAAAAGTCGCAGTCAGCGCCGTACAGACTTCACAACCACAGAGTGGGCCACTATGAATGACGTCTGCCAGGTTTTGCGTCCCTTTGATTATTCCACGCGGATGGCGAGTGCAGATGATGCACTAGTCAGCATGACTGTCCCCCTTATCTGCCTGCTTGAAAAATCACTGCAAGCGCTAAGGGATGATGTTGTGGAAGAGGTGGAGGATGAGGATTCACCATTTCCATCATCTTCTGGACAGTCAGCGCCACGTGGTTCCTCACAAACGCGTAGGCAGGGGACCGTTTGTGAGGAGGATGAGGAGGAGTCAATGGAGGAGGAAGACATCCGTCCAGAGGAGGGAGTTACACAATTGTCCAGTACTCAGTGTGTACAGCGAGGGTGGGGTGATGACGAGCGGGCAGAGATCACGCCTCCAGCAGGGGACAGCGTTTCTTGGGCAGTTGGCAGTCTGCAGCACATGGTGGATTACATGCTGCAGTGCCTGAGAAACGACCGCCGCATCGCCCACATTCTCAACATGTCTGATTATTGGGTGTTCACCCTCCTCGATCCTCGCTACCGGGACAACGTAGAAAGCCTCATCACACCGTTGAACCGGGAGCGAAAAATGCGGGAGTACCAAGACACACTGGTCAATTCCATCATCTTCTCCATTCCAACTGAGAGAAGTGCTGCTAGTGCATTCCAAAGCAGCTCAGTGCGTCCAGGCCGTGGTGGAGGCTCTGCACAAAGAGGGAGCAGAAGCAGTGCCTCTGCCCAAGGCAAGACCAGTATGGCCGAACTGTGGCACAGTTTTCTGTGCCCGCCACAAAAGTCTACACCATCACAGACGGCTCCAGTCAGCAGGAGGCAACGGTTCCGTCAGATGGTGACAGACTACATGTCTTGCCCTCTTGCTGTACTCCCAGACGGCTCTTCCCCTTTCAAGTTTTGGGTCTCAAAGCTGGATACATGGCCAGAGCTAAGCCAGTATGCATTGGAGGTGCTGTCTTGCCCTGCGGCCAGTGTATTATCGGAACGTGTCTTTAGTGCTGCAGGTGGTGTACTAACTGACCGTCGCATGCGACTATCCTCCGATAACGTTGACCGGCTTACTTTCCTGAAAATGAACAAGGCCTGGATCTCGCCGGAATTTGCCACTCCTCCTCCTGATTGAATAATTAGGTCACTGTATACGTTATCCAGGTCTCCTGTTGTGTTCATCTTTCTACCACCTGAACTTAAATTCCTGGGCTCCAACACCGCCAGTTGAGGCTCAGACGTGCCGTCTGCACAGTCAAAACATACGACCCAGTGTTATTGGGTTTCAGTAACGTCAGCTGATCCCCAGCTGTGTAGCCGGCAATGTGTCATGCGACCGCCACGCTGACACAACAACTGAAATGTAAGGGAATCTGTCCCCCCCCCCCCAAGGCGTTTGTTACTGAAAGAGCCACCTTGTGCAGCAGTAATGCTGCCCAAGGAAAAGGTAGCTATTTTTGTTTAGCTCCTTGCACACGCAGAACTTAACACTTATAAAATGTGTCCACTGATACCGTAAAACCGTCCCGGAGGTGGGACTTTCCTTCGTAATGTGACGCAGCCCAGCCGTCATTCCTACCCCCCCGGCGCCGCGCACCGGCTCCTCAGCGTTGTTTTATTCCGTCCAGGAGCCTGCGCTGTTATGTTATCCCGTGGCCAGGCACACTTAGCGCTGCCCGTCTTCTGGCATCATTTGGTGTCTGGATGGCTGCGCCTGTGCGGCCGCGCTGGCAGAGAGCCCGCCTCGCAGTGTCTTCTGATTTAATCCCACTGGGGGCCTGGGATCCATGGACATGCGCAGTGCATATCTGAACCTCCACCTCTCACTCATTTCCCTATGGCTTCTTCAGACTGTTCGGTGTCAGCTGGTCCCTAACAGCATGCCACGGCCGTGACACCGCACAGTCTGAAGAAGCCATAGGGAGATGAGTGAGAGGTGGAGGTTCAGATATGCACTGCGCATGTCCATGGATCCCAGGCCCCCAGTGGGATTAAATCAGAAGACACTGCGAGGCGGGCTCTCTGCCAGCGCGGCCGCACAGGCGCAGCCATCCAGACACCAAATGATGCCAGAAGACGGGCAGCGCTAAGTGTGCCTGGCCACGGGATAACATAACAGCGCAGGCTCCTGGACGGAATAAAACAACGCTGAGGAGCCGGTGCGCGGCGCCGGGGGGGTAGGAATGACGGCTGGGCTGCGTCACATTACGAAGGAAAGTCCCACCTCCGGGACGGTTTTACGGTTGCAGGGGACACATTTTATAAGTGTTTAGTTCTGTGTTTGCAAGGAGCATGATGAAAAGAGCCACCTTTTCCTTTTGCATCTTTTGTGCTGCACAAGCTGGCTCTTTCAGCTACAAACGCCTTGGGGGGGGGTTAAAGGTTCCCTTTCGACTTTCTCAGGCTTCGGCCTACATTGTGTTCCTCTGCTTTTCCACCTGTCCCTGGGCTCCAACACCGCTAGTTGTTGCCTGGTAGTGCTGTACGCACAGTCCCAACAGTCGCTCCTCTGTTATTGGGGTTCAGTAACGTCAGCTGTTCCCCTGCTGTGTGTGTGGCAATCCCTCCTACCTCCTCCAACCTCCTCCTCCTCCACCTGTCCCTGGGCTCCAACACCGCCAGTTGCCGTCCAGAAGTGCTGTACGCACAGTCCCAACAGTCGCTCCTCTGTTATTGGGGTTCAGTAACGTCAGCTGTTCCCCTGCTGTGTGTGTGGCAATCCCTCCTACCTCCTCCTACCTCCTCCTCCTCCACCTGTCCCTGGGCTCCAACACCGCCAGTTGCCGTCCAGAAGTGCTGTACGCACAGTCAACAGTCGATCCTCTGTTATTGGGGTTCAGTAACGTCAGCTGTTCCCCTGCTGTGTGTGTGGCAATCCCTCCTACCTCCTCCAACCTCCTCCTCCTCCACCTGTCCCTGGGCTCCAACACCGCCAGTTGCCGTCCAGAAGTGCTGTACGCACAGTCAACAGTCCCTCCTCTGTTATTGGGGTTCAGTAACGTCAGCTGTTCCCCTGCTGTGTGTGTGGCAATCCCTCCTACCTCCTCCAACCTCCTCCAACCTCCTCCTCCTCCACCTGTCCCTGGGCTCCAACACCGCCAGTTGCCGTCCAGAAGTGCTGTACGCACAGTCAACAGTCGCTCCTCTGTTATTGGGGTTCAGTAACGTCAGCTGTTCCCCTGCTGTGTGTGTGGCAATCCCTCCTACCTCCTCCAACCTCCTCCTCCTCCACCTGTCCCTGGGCTCCAACACCGCCAGTTGCCGTCCAGAAGTGCTGTACGCACAGTCAACAGTCCCTCCTCTGTTATTGGGGTTCAGTAACGTCAGCTGTTCCCCTGCTGTGTGTGTGGCAATCCCTCCTACCTCCTCCAACCTCCTCCTCCTCCACCTGTCCCTGGGCTCCAACACCGCCAGTTGCCGTCCAGAAGTGCTGTACGCACAGTCAACAGTCGCTCCTCTGTTATTGGGGTTCAGTAACGTCAGCTGTTCCCCTGCTGTGTGTGTGGCAATCCCTCCTACCTCCTCCTACCTCCTCCTCCTCCACCTGTCCCTGGGCTCCAACACCGCCAGTTGCCGTCCAGAAGTGCTGTACGCACAGTCAACAGTCCCTCCTCTGTTATTGGGGTTCAGTAACGTCAGCTGTTCCCCTGCTCTGTGTGTGGCAATCCCTCCTACCTCCTCCAACCTCCTCCTCCTCCACCTGTCCCTGGGCTCCAACACCGCTAGTTGCCGTCCAGAAGTGCTGTACGCACAGAGCCAAACACCTCGCCAATGTGTTAGTGGGGTTCAGCACCGCCAGCTGTTCCCCTGCTGTGTATACGGCAACGTGTACTGCGACCGCCACGCAGACACAACAAGTTAAATGTAAGGGAACCTGACCCCCCCCCCCCCCAGGCGTTTGTAGATGAAAGAGCCATTGTGTACAGCACTAATGCTGGAAAAGGTAAACTTAGCTCTTTTAATTATGGTCCTTGTACATGCGGAACCAAACATTTATGAAATGTGTCTCCTCACAGCGTTAAACCGTCCGGTAGGTGGAACTTTCCTTTGTCGTGTGACGCAGCACAGCCATCATTTTTACCCCCTTGGCGCCGTGCGCCCCCTCCTCAGCGTTGTTTGAATCTGTCCCGGAGCCTGCGCTGTTAGGTTAGCCCTTGGCCATGCACACATGTTGCGCTGCCCGTCTTCTGACCTCATTTGGTGTCAGGCTGGCTGCGCCTGTGCGGGTGCGCTGGCCGAGATCCCGCCTCGCAGTGTCGTCTAATGTAATCCCACCGCGGGCCTGTGATCCGTGCCCGTGCGCAGTGCATATCCTCTCCTCTCACTCCCCTCCCTACGGCTTCTTCAGACTGTGCGATGTCAGCTGGTCCCTAATAGCATGCCACGGCCGTGACACCGCACAGTCTGAAAAAGCCGTAGGGAGGGGAGTGAGAGGAGAGGATATGCACTGCGCACGGGCACGGATCACAGGCCCGCGGTGGGATTACATTAGACGACACTGCGAGGCGGGATCTCGGCCAGCGCACCCGCACAGGCGCAGCCAGCCTGACACCAAATGAGGTCAGAAGATGGGCAGCGCAACATGTGTGCATGGCCAAGGGCTAACCTAACAGCGCAGGCTCCGGGACAGATTCAAACAACGCTGAGGAGGGGGCGCACGGCGCCAAGGGGGTAAAAATGATGGCTGTGCTGCGTCACACGACAAAGGAAAGTTCCACCTACCGGACGGTTTAACGCTGTGAGGAGACACATTTCATAAATGTTTGGTTCCGCATGTACAAGGACCATAATTAAAAGAGCTAAGTTTACCTTTTCCAGCATTAGTGCTGTACACAATGGCTCTTTCATCTACAAACGCCTGGGGGGGGGGGGGTTAAAGGTTTCCTTTCAACTTGCTCGAGTGCAGGCTTCGGCCTACACTCCGCTCCCCCTGCTCCTCCTGCTGACCCTGGGCTCTAACACCGCCAGTTTTTGCCCAGATGTGCTAGCTGCACAGAGAAAAACACCAGCCAATGTGTCAGTGGGGTTCAGCACCGCCAGCTGTTCCCCTGCTGTGTAGCCGGCAACGTGTCCTGCGACCGCCACGCAGACACAAGAACTGAAATTGAAGGGAACCTGTCCCCCCTCCCCCAGGTGTTTCTATGTTTTACAGCTACCTTGAACAGCAGTAATGCTGCATGTGTTCAAGGTGGCTCAGAAACTTATTCTCCTTGCCCATGTTGAAGTGAACACGTCAAAAATGTGTCCTCTGTGACCATTAAAACGTCCCTCAGGTGTGATTTGACTTTGTATTGACACACGCAACAAGCTCCTTGGTAACGCTGCCCGTCTTCTGGCATCATTGTTTGGCTGGCTGCGCCTCTGCGGCCGCCCTGACCCACACAACGCCCCTCGTTGTCTTATTTATTGGGACTGCGAGGGTGTGATTGATGGGCAGGATCAGTGCATCAGTTCGCCTGTCCCTCCTCTCCTTCCGCCTTCTTCGGACTGTGCGGCTTCATGGCCGTGGCATGCGATAAGGGATCAGATGACGCCGCACAGTCTGAAGCGGGTGTAAGGACCCGAGTGTGAGAGGCCAACATATGTGCTGCGCCAGGCCCTGAATCCCAGCCCCGCAGTGTTTTAACAATGTTAAGACACTGCGGGGCTGGGATTCATGGTCATCGCGAACCGCACCGGCCGACATTACATGATGCCAGAAGATGGGCAGCGCTAACGGCGCTAGGCCAGGGGATAACACGACAGCGCAGACTCCTGTACAGCAAATAACAACGCTCGGGAGGCTGCACCCAGCACCAAGGTGGGATTCTTGACACCTGTGCTGCGTCTCATTACAAAGGGAACTCTCGCCTCCATTACACAGTTTGACTGTATAAAGGGCTAAATGTTATACGTGTTTCATTCAGCGTGTGCAAGGAGAAAAATTAAAAGAGCAACCTTTGACTTGTGCAGCACTACTGCTGCATAAGCTGTGGCTCTTCTACTTTCTAACCCCTGAGGGGGGGTTAAAGGTGACCTTTGAAATCGGTTCAAGTAGGCTTCGGCCTACACTCTGCTCCACCTGCAGAGCCCGGGCTCCAACAACGCTAGTTGCTGTCCGGAAGTGCTGGCTGCACAGAGCCAAACACCTCGCCAATGTGTCAGTGGGGTCCAGCACCGCCAGCTGTTCCCCTGCTGTGTAGCCGGCAACGTGTCCTGCAAAAGCCACGCAGACACAACACACCCAAAGCTGCCGCCAGTGCAGGCTTCGGCCTACACTCCCCTCCCCCTGCTCCTCCTCCTCCTGCTCCTCCTCCTGCTGTCCCTGGGCTCTAACACACCGCCAGTTGGGGCCCAGATGTGCTAGCTGCACAGAGAAAAACACCAGCCAATGTGTCAGTGGGGTCCAGCACCGCCAGCTGTTCCCCTGCTGTGCAGCCGGCAACGTGTCCTGCAAAAGCCACGCAGACACAAGAACTGAAATTGAAGGGAACCTGTCCCCCCTCCCCCAGGCGTTTTTACGTTATCCAGCCACCTTGTACAGCGGTAATGCTGCATGTGTGCAAGGTGGCTCAGAAACGTATTCTCCTCGCACATGTGGAACTGAAAACACGTCTGCAATGTGTCCTCTGTGTGACCATTTAACCGTCCCGGTGGTGTGACTTTCCTTTGTAATGACACGCTGCAACCCCCTTGGTAGCGCTGCCCGTCTTCTGGCATCATTGTTTGGCTGCCTGCGCCTCTGCGGCCGCCCTGACCCACACAACGCCCCTCGGTGTCTTATTTATTGGGACTGCGAGGGTGTGATTGATGGGCAGGATCAGTGCATCAGTTCGCCTGTCCCTCCTCTCCTTCCGCCTTCTTCGGACTGTGCGGCTTCATGGCCGTGGCATGCGATAAGGGATCAGATGACGCCGCACAGTCTGAAGCGGGTGTAAGGACCCGAGTGTGAGAGGCCAACATATGTGCTGCGCCAGGCCCTGAATCCCAGCCCCGCAGTGTTTTAACAATGTTAAGACACTGCGGGGCTGGGATTCATGGTCATCGCGAACCGCACCGGCCGACATTACATGATGCCAGAAGATGGGCAGCGCTAACGGCGCTAGGCCAGGGGATAACACGACAGCGCAGACTCCTGTACAGCAAATAACAACGCTCGGGAGGCTGCACCCAGCACCAAGGTGGGATTCTTGACACCTGTGCTGCGTCTCATTACAAAGGGAACTCTCGCCTCCATTACACAGTTTGACTGTATAAAGGGCTAAATGTTATACGTGTTCCATTCAGCGTGTGCAAGGAGAAAAATTACAAGAGCAACCTTTGACTTGCGCAGCACTGCTGCTGCATAAGCTGTGGCTCTTCTACTTTGTAACCCCTGAGGGGGGGTTAAAGGTGACTTTTGAAATCGGTTCAATTAGGCTTCGGCCTACACTCTGCTCCACCTGCAGAGCCCGGGCTCCAACAACGCTAGTTGCTGTCCGGAAGTGCTGGCTGCACAGAGCCAAACACCTCGCCAATGTGTCAGTGGGGTCCAGCACCGCCAGCTGTTCCCCTGCTGTGTAGCCGGCAACGTGTCCTGCAAAAGCCACGCAGACACAACACACCCAAAGCTGCCGCCTGTGCAGGCTTCGGCCTACACTCCCCTCCCCCTGCTCCTCCTCCTCCTGCTCCTCCTCCTGCTGTCCCTGGGCTCTAACACACCGCCAGTTTTTGCCCAGATGTGCTAGCTGCACAGAGAAAAACACCAGCCAATGTGTCAGTGGGGTCCAGCACCGCCAGCTGTTCCCCTGCTGTGCAGCCGGCAACGTGTCCTGCAAAAGCCACGCAGACACAAGAACTGAAATTGAAGGGAACCTGTCCCCCCTCCCCCAGGCGTTTTTACGTTATCCAGCCACCTTGTACAGCGGTAATGCTGCATGTGTGCAAGGTGGCTCAGAAACGTATTCTCCTCGCACATGTGGAACTGAAAACACGTCTGAAATGTGTCCTCTGTGTGACTGACCATTTAACCGTCCCGGTGGTGTGACTTTCCTTTGTAATGACACGCTGCAACCCCCTTGGTAGCGCTGCCCGTCTTCTGGCATCATTGTTTGGCTGGCTGCGCCTCTGCGGCCGCCCTGACCCACACAACGCCCCTCGTTGTCTTATTTATTGGGACTGCGAGGGTGTGATTGATGGGCAGGATCAGTGCATCAGTTCGCCTGTCCCTCCTCTCCTTCCGCCTTCTTCGGACTGTGCGGCTTCATGGCCGTGGCATGCGATAAGGGATCAGATGACGCCGCACAGTCTGAAGCGGGTGTAAGGACCCGAGTGTGAGAGGCCAACATATGTGCTGCGCCAGGCCCTGAATCCCAGCCCCGCAGTGTTTTAACAATGTTAAGACACTGCGGGGCTGGGATTCATGGTCATCGCGAACCGCACCGGCCGACATTACATGATGCCAGAAGATGGGCAGCGCTAACGGCGCTAGGCCAGGGGATAACACGACAGCGCAGACTCCTGTACAGCAAATAACAACGCTCGGGAGGCTGCACCCAGCACCAAGGTGGGATTCTTGACACCTGTGCTGCGTCTCATTACAAAGGGAACTCTCGCCTCCATTACACAGTTTGACTGTATAAAGGGCTAAATGTTATACGTGTTTCATTCAGCGTGTGCAAGGAGAAAAATTAAAAGAGCAACCTTTGACTTGTGCAGCACTACTGCTGCATAAGCTGTGGCTCTTCTACTTTCTAACCCCTGAGGGGGGGTTAAAGGTGACCTTTGAAATCGGTTCAAGTAGGCTTCGGCCTACACTCTGCTCCACCTGCAGAGCCCGGGCTCCAACAACGCTAGTTGCTGTCCGGAAGTGCTGGCTGCACAGAGCCAAACACCTCGCCAATGTGTCAGTGGGGTCCAGCACCGCCAGCTGTTCCCCTGCTGTGTAGCCGGCAACGTGTCCTGCAAAAGCCACGCAGACACAACACACCCAAAGCTGCCGCCAGTGCAGGCTTCGGCCTACACTCCCCTCCCCCTGCTCCTCCTCCTCCTGCTCCTCCTCCTGCTGTCCCTGGGCTCTAACACACCGCCAGTTGGGGCCCAGATGTGCTAGCTGCACAGAGAAAAACACCAGCCAATGTGTCAGTGGGGTCCAGCACCGCCAGCTGTTCCCCTGCTGTGCAGCCGGCAACGTGTCCTGCAAAAGCCACGCAGACACAAGAACTGAAATTGAAGGGAACCTGTCCCCCCTCCCCCAGGCGTTTTTACGTTATCCAGCCACCTTGTACAGCGGTAATGCTGCATGTGTGCAAGGTGGCTCAGAAACGTATTCTCCTCGCACATGTGGAACTGAAAACACGTCTGCAATGTGTCCTCTGTGTGACCATTTAACCGTCCCGGTGGTGTGACTTTCCTTTGTAATGACACGCTGCAACCCCCTTGGTAGCGCTGCCCGTCTTCTGGCATCATTGTTTGGCTGCCTGCGCCTCTGCGGCCGCCCTGACCCACACAACGCCCCTCGGTGTCTTATTTATTGGGACTGCGAGGGTGTGATTGATGGGCAGGATCAGTGCATCAGTTCGCCTGTCCCTCCTCTCCTTCCGCCTTCTTCGGACTGTGCGGCTTCATGGCCGTGGCATGCGATAAGGGATCAGATGACGCCGCACAGTCTGAAGCGGGTGTAAGGACCCGAGTGTGAGAGGCCAACATATGTGCTGCGCCAGGCCCTGAATCCCAGCCCCGCAGTGTTTTAACAATGTTAAGACACTGCGGGGCTGGGATTCATGGTCATCGCGAACCGCACCGGCCGACATTACATGATGCCAGAAGATGGGCAGCGCTAACGGCGCTAGGCCAGGGGATAACACGACAGCGCAGACTCCTGTACAGCAAATAACAACGCTCGGGAGGCTGCACCCAGCACCAAGGTGGGATTCTTGACACCTGTGCTGCGTCTCATTACAAAGGGAACTCTCGCCTCCATTACACAGTTTGACTGTATAAAGGGCTAAATGTTATACGTGTTTCATTCAGCGTGTGCAAGGAGAAAAATTAAAAGAGCAACCTTTGACTTGTGCAGCACTACTGCTGCATAAGCTGTGGCTCTTCTACTTTCTAACCCCTGAGGGGGGGTTAAAGGTGACCTTTGAAATCGGTTCAAGTAGGCTTCGGCCTACACTCTGCTCCACCTGCAGAGCCCGGGCTCCAACAACGCTAGTTGCTGTCCGGAAGTGCTGGCTGCACAGAGCCAAACACCTCGCCAATGTGTCAGTGGGGTCCAGCACCGCCAGCTGTTCCCCTGCTGTGTAGCCGGCAACGTGTCCTGCAAAAGCCACGCAGACACAACACACCCAAAGCTGCCGCCAGTGCAGGCTTCGGCCTACACTCCCCTCCCCCTGCTCCTCCTCCTCCTGCTCCTCCTCCTGCTGACCCTGGGCTCTAACAAACCGCCAGTTGGGGCCCAGATGTGCTAGCTGCACAGAGAAAAACACCTCGCCAATGTGTCAGTGGGGTCCAGCACCGCCAGCTGTTCCCCTGCTGTGCAGCCGGCATCGTGTCCTGCAAAAGCCACGCAGACACTTGCTCTTGTACCTTCTGCTCCCCATCCTGGTTCCAGTACCGTCAGCTGGTTCCGGGCAGAGCCTTTGGCTTAGGTGCCTCCCTCTGGGTAACCGAGTTCCACCAACGTCAGGTGGTCCTTGGTAGTGCTTTCAGGCACGGGTACCTCCTGCTTAGTAACCGGGTTCCAGTAACGTCAGCTGGTCCTCGGTAGTTCCATTGGCTCTTGGACCTTCGGCTACCCATCCGGGTTCCAGCACCGTCAGCTGGTTCTCGGCAGTGTCTTTTGCTCTTGTACCTTCTGCTCCCCATCCTGGTTCCAGTACCGTCAGCTGGTTCCGGGCAGAGCCTTTGGCTTAGGTGCCTCCCTCTGGGTATCCGAGTTCCACCAACGTCAGGTGGTCCTTGGTAGTGCTTTCAGGCACGGGTACCTCCTGCTTAGTAACCGGGTTCCAGTAACGTCAGCTGGTCCTCGGTAGTTCCATTGGCTCTTGGACCTTCGGGTAGCCATCCGAGTTCCAGTTCCATCAGCTGGTTCTCGGCATTTTCTCAGCCTTCTTGTACCTTCTGCTACATTTCCAAGTTCAAGAGACTAAACACGATGACCCGGAAGAACACCCCTAAGATGACGACGACACCAGAGACGACAACCACCGTGATGACGACGACCCTGGAGACGATGACCCTGAAGACCACCCCGATGACGACGACCCCGGAGACCACCCCGATGACGACGACCCCGGAGACGACGACCCTGGAGACGACGACGACCTGGAAGACCGAGAAGCAGAAGAACAAGAGGCTGCAGAACAAAGAGCAGAAGGACATTAAGCATAACACAAAATATCAGAGCAAAAAAATATTATGTAAATTATAAGCAGAAGAAGACTAAGCAGTGTATGGGGGTGAGTCCGTTCCTCCTCGTGGTGCCCCTGGATAAAGCCTGATGCTGCAGGCCAAACTGAACGCGGACAAATGTAACTGGTTTGTGACAGGCAGAACGGAAGGTGTAATCTTCAAACTTTTATAGATAACAACTACGGGAATGCCTGTCACAAATAAGAATATGATGAAGAAGTTGAATATGATGAAGATAATAGTAAAATAAAAAGAATATGAACAATGTAACCCAAAAAATAATAGGTAGAAGATGAAGAAGAAGATGAATAAGGTGAAGAAGTTGATGTCAAAGAAGCTGATGATGAGGATAATTAAGAAGAAAGCGTGGGAGAAGTAAAAAAGAAGGTGAAGGGCGTGGAAGTAGTGAAACATCAATATCTGACATAAAAAAAAAAAAAAATAACATAGTCAAATTCTTTCTAACGCCGAACTTCATAAAAAAAAATTAAAAATCCTGCTATTCTATTACATTGGGCTAAACCTCTGTCCCTTTAATATCTCCGCCACGTCCCCCAATACATCCTACATTATTCTTAGTTGTTTTCCTTCATGTAGAATGAACCTACAAGTTTATAAAGGGTTTATTTTAATTCCGATATTTTCGTCCCATTGACTTGCATTGGGATCGGGTATCGGTATCGGATTGGATCCGATATTTTGACGGTATCGGCCGATACTTTCCGATACCGATACTTTCCGATATCGGAAAGTATCGCTCAACACTAACTACGTTTGTTATTTCATCTTGATTCACCGCCAATACATGTGGGGGGCCTCTGTCTCCTTTCGGGGTATTTCTCTAGAGGTGAGCTAGGACTAATATTTTCCTCTGCTAGCTTTATTTAGTCCTCCGGCTGGTGCTGGGCATCTAGAATCAACGTAGGCATGCTACCCGGCCACTGCTAGTTGTGCGTTAGGTTTAGTTCATGGTCAGCTCAGTTTCCATCTTCCAAGAGCTAGTTCCTATATATGCTTATGCTATGTTCTCTTGCCATTGAGATCATGACACTCCTCCAGGGAACTAGGTGGCGTATGAAGGGCCAGTGTCAGAGCAGAGTCACCCCAAGGCACCTCAACAGACCACCTCCTAAACTCAGAACAATACTGTTCAGCAGTGAGTTCATTCTGGGATAGACCCATGATCAGGTCCTCTGCTACCCTGACCTGGTCTGGTTCATCATAAATCAGTCCCAAAGCCTCAAAGAATACACACGTTCAAGGGAAGAAGCAGGTAAAGAGAAAGCCCACGACTGAGGTCCTTCCCGCAGTAAGGAAATGATTATCCCCACCCGCTGACTCTCCTCTCCAGAAGATCTTGGTCTAAAGGCCCCGTCACACACAGCGACGCTGCAGCGATACAGACAACGATGCTGATCGCTGCAGCGTCGCTGTGTGGTCGCTGGGGAGCTGTCACACAGACCGCTCTCCAGCGACCAACGATGCCGAGGTCCCCGGGTAACCAGGGTAAACATCGGGTTGCTAAGCGCAGGGCCGCGCTTAGTAACCCGATGTTTACCCTGGTTACCAGCGTAAAAGTAAAAAAAACAAACAGTACATACTCACCTTCGCGTCCCCCGGCGTCCGCTTCCTGTACTGACTGAGCGCCGGCCCTAACAGCAGAGCGGTGACGTCACCGCTGTGCTGTACTTTCATTTTACGGCCGGATCTCAGTCAGTGCGGGAAGCGGACGGCAAGGGACCTGACGGACACCGGAATGTGAGTATGTAGTGTTTGGTGTTTTTTTACATTTACGATGGTAACCAGGGTAAACATCGGGTTACTAAGCGCGGCCCTGCACTTAGTAACCCGATGTTTACCCTGGTTACCAGTGAAGACATCGCTGAATCCGTGTCACACACACCGATTCAGCGATGTCAGCGGGACCTCAACGACCAAAAAAAGGTCCAGGCCATTCCGACACGACCAGCGATCTCACAGCAGGGGCCTGGTCGCTGGTACGTGTCAAACATAGCGAGATCGCTACTGAGGTCGCTGTTGCGTCACAAAACTTGTGACTCAGCAGCGATCTCGCTAGCGATCTCGCTATGTGAGACGGGGCCTTAAGAGAAAAAAATAGCTTGCAACTGTCCTTAAAAGTATGCAATCTCTCCCTCTCCCTGGAGAAGGTATCTGGGAGCTTGACTGTAGGTTCAGGAGAGTGCAATGAGACATCAACAGTGTTAGAGTGCTTACAGTCCGTCAGCAACGATTTTACTGTGTCAGAAAGCTCTCTTTGCAGATGGTTATGAGACGAGGCCAAGGCCCTCTGTGTTAGGACTGGCGGAACGCACCAAGTAAAAGGTGAGATAATATAGGTGCCTTCGCAGTCTGGGGTCCACCGTGCAGGTGAGAACCTGCTGCTAGTAAATGGCAGCGCTATATGGCGGTGGACGCGAACCCTGTTACGTCACAGGGCCGCTGTACCACACAAAAAGCGTAAGCAAGGAGTCACCGAACTCAGTTCCAAGACACGGGATTAGAGTCCATACAGACTACTTACGCTTGACACCGCTACTGGGTGTAAGAGGTAACAAATAATAATAGCTTGAAGCACAAGAGTGCGAGCTGTGCCGTATTGGCAGACACCACTAAACACCCAGACGTGGGTTAGGAAGCGCTCTACTGGTGTGTGGCACCGCACTGGCGGTCACAGCAATGGACGCTGTTTCGTGTGTAACACGTGAGTCTAGTCGGGCACTAGATAGCAGCCATACACCTTACGCGAGCAGTCATACAATAGGGATGGGATATTTAAAGGACGACTTGCACTCATCAACAAACACGTATACAATTGTACACTAGCGCATGGCCGTGCGGTCATGCGAACCTTATATAGCTGCAGCATGTACAGGACCTTCCTAAAAGGACCAATAGGAAGCTGCCACAGAAGTTCAGCACCTTCAGGACCTTCCTGGAGAACCAATGGGGTCCGCTGCAGTATCTGAGCATGTGACCCTCGATCTCCAATGGGAGATCTCACCCTGGGCATGCTCAGAAGGGTAAAAGCAGGACTTAGTCCCAAAAGCGTCAGCTCGTCGCTGCCCAGCACTGGCTTTAATGGCGGAAGCTGGGAAAGCCGCAGCAACCCTCAGCACAGAGTGAGACCGAGCAAGACGCTGGGACCGACGTCTCCGCTGAGCAGGCTCCACTGCGGCAGAAGAAGAATGGGAGACCGCAGCAGAAACGGCCCGAGATTCCCCCTGTGCAGAAGCGGGAACTCGACCCATAACACTCTGTTCCACAAACAGGTCTTGTATCATCACTGTCAAACTGTCCATTTGATCCGCCAAAGAATGGATTGGATCCATAGCAAACAGAGCAGAGTAAAAAAAATGCAGAAATCCCTTTAAATGTATAGGTCAGCTATAATGTCATGCTGCTGCTGTGCAGTATAGCGCAACCAGAGGGAACTTGAGAGGGAAGGGAGATTGCGTACACAGAGAAGCACCACAGAGCAGCAGCACAGGCACCTCCAAATGGCGAGAGAGTGGTCAGACAAGCCGAGTCAAAAAGCAGAGGCAGAAGTACTAAAGGGATCAGCAGTACACGTGGTCAGGAACAAGCCAGGAGGTTCAGCAATGGTCAGGAGCGGATAAGACAAAGGCAGAAGCGAGTCCGAATACAAGCCAAGTCAGACACCAGAGAATCAAACCAACAAACAGGGAAATGCTGGGAAAAGGGCAGACAGAGGGAGTCAACAAACACAGGGCAAGTCAGGAATCATAGCAGGAAAAATCAAGGGCTACCAGAGTCAGGTTCAGAACTATAGCTGACACCGCCAGCAGGATGCATAGGAGCTAAATAGCAAATCTGAACCCAGAATGAGGCAGAGCAAAGTTAACCCTTGACATGATCTGCCCGGAAAAAGGGCAGACAGGATTAAACCCTTGAACGGATCATGACAGCAGGCTTTCTGGCAACTAATTATCATAGATGCAGTACCCAGTCTGACCTGAGGGTAAGGGGGGCACCAGAGAGATGAAAGTTCCAAACCAAACTGGGAAGTGTGATATAGATAAATCTCCTGCAGAAAAGAACTGGGCAATCAAACAACCCCGGTTCTTGACATATTAGTGTGAGCGGTGGGGATGTGTTATGATCCCAATGGCAAGGATCTCAGAGATTACAGCAAAGTCTGCAAACATAAATACCAGCTCATAGGGACGTGGTAACTAGGCTGACCATATACCTGATCCTAGCACAAACACTAACAGTAGCCGGGGAACGTGCCTACGTTGATCCTAGACGTCTCGCACCAGCCGGAGAACTAACTAACCCTATCAGGGAAAATAAGACCTCTCTTGCCTCCAGAGAAAAGACCCCAAAGTAATACAAGCCCCCAACAAATAATAACGGTGAGGTAAGAAGAAAAGACAAACGTAAGAATGAACTAGATTTTAGCAAAGAGAGGCCCACTGACTAATAGCAGAAAATAGTAAGATGACTTATATGGTCAGCAAAAAACCCTGCAAAATATCCACGCTGAATATCCAAGAACCCCCAAACCGACTAACGGTGAGGGGGGAGAATATCAGCCCCCTAGAGCTTCCAGCAATATCAGGAATCACATTTTGTACAAGCTGGACAAAAATATGAACAAGCAAAATAACAAAAAATAAGAAAGCAGGACTTAGCTTATCTTGCAAAGAACCAGGACCTGAAGACAGGAGCAAACAGAAATGAACTGATTACAACGATGCCAGGCACTGGACTGAGAATCCAGGAAGTTTAAATAGCAACACCCCAGGCCTAACGAAGCAGGTGAGTACCAACCTGGTAAAAGACAATCCAAGTGCCAAATCACTAGTGACCACAAGAGGGAGCCAAGAAGTATAGTTCACAACAGGGATGATAAAGATATCCTCCCTGTGAGTCATGGCAGAAAGCTGGAATCATAGAGCATTAGTGATCTGGTTTCAGCAATCATTCCTTTCACTAAAAACTTGCACAGTTCTTGCGGGGACTCTGCGCAAAAAGTTTTGGAGTACGAACTCAGTGTTTACTAGTTCTGAGACAATAGTGTGTACTTTCGATTACCCTCTCCCTTTCTCTTTCTTTTTGTATCCTATCTTTTATTTGGCCGCAAAAGGAGAAGGCCGGTATAAGCACCATACCAAGGACACTCTTATTGCCCTTTGCGGGTAGAGGCAGATTGACGCCACAGGCAAAAGCAAAAGCCAACTGGTCGCAGCTCTGGTGCAACTGGAAATCGCTCAGAGGCCAGCGGACGCAGAAGCTGGACCAAGTGAAAATGGTACTGCAGCAGAGGACCAACCACTGAATGCTGGCCCTACTTGCAACCAGGGTGGACTGGACCCCCACCTACTGGCGGCCTTGGAACAACTCCCCGCAGATGACCGTGATGGACATCTGCAGCTGATCCAGCCATACCAAGAGAAAGCAGAAAAGCAGAGGTGGAGAGAACCCAGCAGGAGGAGGAGAGAGCCCAGCAGGACGAGCGGGAGTCCCAAGCTCAGAGGGACCATGAACTGCAGATGGCCCAACTCAGAGTCATACCATCTACCATGCGGAGCAGTGAGTCCAGCCATGCTATGTTCCCTAAACCCCAGCCAGAGCACTTTCCTGTGATGTAAAAACATGGGGACTTGGACAATTTTTTGAGAGCCTTCAACCAATGCCAGTACCCCATAAGGGCGGCACCTCTCCCACGCATCAGTTGGTTTACAGAGCACAAGAGGACCACCAAGGTTAATAGCATACATAATAAACAATGATACAATAACTAACTATTCACTACCCGTGAATTATATAAATAAAGGAAGAGGTGTACACCCAGAACATAAGAAGACGGGAGGGTATGTACAGGTGCTGTCATGGACTCCGAAAAACACCGTTAACCGGTGAGTAACTAAGACTTTATTGGTCGTCCATGACAGCACTACGGAGAGAATTACAGAGAGTAACTAACTAGGGAGGGACTACAGCTTGCAGCACCCTTACACCAAAAGAGAGGTCAGAAGAGGCACCCAAGTTCAATCTATATTGGTTATAGAATGTGTTTGGGGAAGACCAAGTAGCAGCCTTACAAATTTGGTCGATCGACACCTCCAATCTTTCCGCCCACGAAGCCGCCATAGCTCTAGTGGAATGCGCTTTCAGACCTTCAGGCGCCGGCTTGCCCTTTGAGATGTATGCCAGCGAGATAGCCTCCCTGATCCATCTAGCTAAAGTAGATTTTGATGCTCTATGACCCTTCCTACTACCCTGATAGGACACGAATAGGGCATTATCTATCTTCCAGGGATCAGTTACTGCTAGATACTCCAGGATACATCTTTTTACATCTAAAGTGTGTAGCTTCCTTTCCTTATCGTTAGTAGGATTGGGGAGGAAAGATGGAAGAACTATTTCCTGTGTTCTGTGGAACCTGGACACTACTTTAGGAAGATATGCTGGATCAGGGGATAGTATCACTCTATCATCCCTAAGCTGCATGTAAGGGGGGACCCTGGATAATGCTTGGATGTCGCCTATCCTACGCGCCGATGTTAGGGCCACCAGGAAGGCTACTTTAAGAGATACATTTTTAATAGAGGCTGAAGAAATTGGCTCAAATGGGGCCTCTGTCATGGCTGAGAGGACTAGGTTCAGGTCCCATGGCATGACCCTATTCTTCACCATTGGCCTAGCCCATTTTGTTGCCCTGATGAATCTGCTGACCCAGTGATTCTCAGCAATATTGCAGCCAAAGAGGGCCCCCAAGGCTGATACCTGCACTTTAAGAGTATTTGGGGATAATCCCATATCTAACCCCTTCTGTAAAAATTCTAAGATTTGGTAAATCGGTATTGACTGCCCAGCCACTACCCCCGAGTTCTGAAGAAATCTCTTCCAGATTCTGACATAGATCTTTGTGGTGATTATTTTTCTGCTCTTCAGCAGAGTGTTAATGAGGGCCGGAGAGAACCCCCTATCTTTTAACAGCGCCCGCTCAAAATCCACGCCGTCAGATGAAGGCCAACTGCCCGAGGATAGTAGACTGGGCCCTGGGATAGGAGATCCGGGATGTCTGGCAAGACCCATGGGTCGGATATCGACATAGCCCTCAGGCATGGAAACCACGTCCTTCTGGGCCAGAAGGGGGCAATTACTATCACTGTGGCTTTGTCCTTCCTGATTTTCCTCACCACCAGAGGAAGTAGAGACAGGGGAGGAAAGGCATTATTAATTAGAACAGAGCCACATATACGTCCTCTCACGGACAGAACAAACTCCCAACCACTATATCAACATACGAAAAAGGAGTCAAACAGCTGTCACTTGAAGTATAAAAAGGTAAATATTTATTAAATGACATCAAGTATTAAACTAATGATTCAAACTGTATAATCATTAAAAGATAACTAGGTACAACACGGATACAGGTAACAAAAGACCACACACTACACCTATATTATACGACTTGAGGTGACAGATTCGCAACAACAGTAATGAAACTATTAGTAATATAACACTAAGTACCACACTGGGAAACCCATTCAAAGTGAAAGTTTATAGCAAAGTCTATGACTGCACCTTACCCATATTAGCCGTGGTGTGTGTGTGGAAACGCCAGCCCCTACGCGCGTTTCGCGTAGGCTTCTTCCGGGGGGAGGAAAGGCGTAGGCTAGCCTGAAGTTCCAGTCTATGAGGAGGGCGTCTACTGACAGAGGATTTTCTCTGGGGTTCAGAGAGCAGAATTGTGCCACTTTCCTGTTTTCTTTTGTGGCAAACAGGTCTACCTCTGGTTGACCCCATCTTTCCACGATGAGGTTGAAGATGGAACCGTTCAGGGACCACTCTCCCTGCCTCAATGTGTTGCGGCTTAAAAAATCCGCCGTAGTGTTTTCTGCCCCTCTTATGTGAAGAGCCGTCAATGAGAGAAGATGTTGCTCTGCTAAATGGAATAGACGATCTGCTACGTACATTAGGGATTTGGAACGAGTCCCGCCTTGGTGATTTATGTATGCCACGGTGACCCGATTGTCCGAGAATACCCGCACGTGGTGGCCCTGTAGATAGACAAGGAGTGTTTTAACTGCCTGTTCCACAGCCGTTAATTCCTTCAGGTTGGAAGACATATCCATCTGACCCCGATCCCAAAGCCCCTGGACCAATGCATCCCCCATGTGAGCCCCCCACCCAGAAGGGCTAGCGTCCGAGGTGACTATACGAGTTACATTATATTCCCAGGGGACCCCTGTGGACAGGTTCTCTTGGTCTAGCCACCATCTGAGGGATACAATAGCGTCTTGGGATAGGGTCAGTAGGTCAGTAGGACAGCCAGCTGTCAATGTCTTAGGTTGGATTTGGTGCTCTCCTTGGATTTCTCATATGGCCTGTACTTGTCAGCAAAAGATAAGTTCTGCTAGTTCTTGTTTGTCCATTTGCTTTGGACATTATTGCTTTGCAAATATGTCTCTTTTTGTCCAGCTTGTCACTATGTCATATTCAGGCTAGCTGGAAGCTCTGGGAAGCAGATTTGCCCCTCCACACCGTGAGTCGGTGTGGAGTTCATTTTTGTAAACTCTGCGTGGATTTTTGTAGTTTTTAATACTGACCGCACAGTATCCTTTTCTCTCTGTCTATCAAGTTTAGTATTGGCCTCCTTTGCTGAAAACTGATTTCATTTCTGTGTATGTCATTTCCCTCTCCACTCACAGTCAATATTCGTGGGGGGCTATCTTTCCTTTTGGGGTTTTCTCTGAGGCAAGATAGCTTTCTATTTCCTTCTTTAGGGGTAGTTAATTCTTAGGCTGTGAAGAGGTGTCTAGGGAGAGTCAGGAACATCCCACGGCTATTACTAGTGTTGTTGTTAGGATTAGGGACTGCGGTCAGTAGAGATACCACCTCCTCAGAGCTCGTCCCATGTTGCGTTTTAGCCACCAGGTCATATCGGTGTGGCCTCTTAACCACCAGGTCATAACAGCTGGCCCAAGCAAAGGCTGGTGGGTCCACCGAGGACGTGGAGGTAAGCGCCTTGTTAAACGAACCCCAGCGGGAACTAGGCTGGAACACTTCTGGGCCGTGTTCTCCAAATGACCTGGAAGGACTGAGTTAGCAGTCCACAAGGTGGACACCGGGAATCATGCCCCACTGCAGCGAACACCCTATTGGATCTCCGACGAGGTGCAGCAGGTTATGCACCAGGAGATCGATGAGATGTTACAGCTGGGGGTGATTCAAAAGTGCATGGGCCTCACCTGTAGTTCTCGTGCTCAACGGCATCACAGCCTCTGACGCACACCCAATGCCGCGCATCGAGGAGCTGCTTGAGCGGTTAGCTTGCGCCAAATATCTGTCCATAATGGATCTGAGTCGGGAATACTGGCAGATTTCCCTGAGCCCTGAGGCACAAGAGAAGTCTGCCTTCATCACACCCTTTGGACTGTATGAGTCCACGTTCATGCCCTTCAGCATGAAAAATGCCCCTTCCACTTTCCAGCGGATGTCAACCACCTACTTCAGAGACTGGAGAAGTACTTGGTGGCATACTTGGATGACATTGCCTTCATCAGTTCCTCCTGGGATGAACACCTGCAGTATCTACAGGAGGTGCTCAGGCGAATTCACCAAGCAGGTCTGACCATCAAGCCGGGAAAGTGCCAAATGGATATGAGAGAGGTCCATTACCTGGGGCACAGGGTAGGCGGGAACTCCATGATGCCAGAGCCTGGGAAAGTTTACGTGATCGTGTCCTGGCCTACCCCCAGGAGTAAGAAGCAGGTGATGTCCTTCCTGGGCACTGCAGGGTAATGAAGGCGCTTTGTACAAAACTATAGTAGTCTGGCAAAACTCTTGACGGACCTCAGCAGGAAGAAGCTACCCCAAACAGTTGCCTGGACAGACGGCTATGAGGGGGCATTCTGGGCTTTGAAAACAGCCCTGTGCAACTATCCCATGTTAAAAGCAGTCAACAGCAGTCGACTGTTTCTGGTGCAGACCGATGCCAGCGAGTTTGGCCTCAGTGCTGTGCGCAGCCAGGTTGACTCGGCGAACCAAGAGCACCCTGTGTTGTACTTGAGACAGAAGCTTCTACCGGGGGAAGTGGCCTATTCCGCCATCTAGAAGGAGTGCCTTGCCATGGTCTGGGCCCTGCAACGTTTTCAGCCCTACCTGTACAGTCGCACCTTCACTGTGGTGACCAGCTACAACTCTCTACGCTGGCTACAATCCACGTGTGGAACCAATGGACGGTTGCTACGCTGGAGCCTTGCCCTCCAACAGTATGACTTTACCATAAAACACAAAAAGGGCAGCGAAGCATTGCCATGCAGATGGGTTGTCCCACCAGTGCGAAACTGCCAAACTGCGCATAGAGGATTATCGAGAGGTTCTGCCTCCGTAGCCCAATCCAAAAGGAGTAGGTGTCAGCTCTGCAAGCTGCTACGGTGCATTCTGATGTTCGCCCCTCCCCCAACAACATGATTTGCCATGATCTGAAAAGATATGAGAGAACTGTAAGCGTTTTTTTCAACTTTAATCCTTTTTTATTTGTAATTGTCTGTATATACATAATCGTCTCATTTTATAATATCTTTTCACCCTTTTGTAAACACTGCCTACCTTTTTGGAGTAAAATATATAAAATTATTAGCTTTGTTTCTCCTTGCTCTACAATGTACTGTCAAGTCCTCTGAAGTGAATTACGCTACTAATTTGGGTTGGCTCTGGACTCGTTATTAATTAAGAAATCAGAGCTGGTGGCAACTGATTTGTCCTTTGGGAAACCTGGCAGTGACGGATGGCATTGATAATTATTGTTCCCTCCTGAGTGGGAGTAGTTATATCACTCTCGCAGCAGTGTGCCCTGTTGTGAACTCTGTTTTTGGGCTCCCTCTTGTGGTCACAACTGGTACTGTGTGAGTGCTGTCTTTGGGCTCCCTCTGGTGGTTCTTTGTGTCATTCTGCAGGTCTGAGGCAGGATCAGCTGTCTCGTTATCTCTTAGCTGGTTTCCTATTTAGTTCACCTGGACTCTCAGTTGTTGCCTGCTGTCAATGTCTTCAGTGCTATTTTGGAGCTCTCCTGCAGTCCTTTGTTATCAGTCTCTTCAAGAGAAGCTAAGTTTTGCTTGGTTCATTTTTTGACCATCAGTGGTCATATGTTTCTTGGTTTATTTTTGTTTTCTTGTCCAGCTTGCTAATATGTGATTTCCTCGCTTGCTGGTAGCTCTAGGGGGCTGAGTTTCTCCCCTCACACCATTAGTTGGTGTGGGGGTTCTTGTATTCTCAGCGTGGATATTTTGCATAGGGTTCTTTACTGACCGCACAGTTCCCTATCTGTCTTCTGCTATCTAGTATTAGCGGGCCTCATTTGCTTAATCTGTTTTCATTTCTACTTTTGTGTTTTCCCCTTACCTCGCCGTTATTATTTGTTGGGGGCTTCCTATATCTTTGGGGTGATTTCTCTTGAGGCAAGTGAGGTCTTACTTTCCTTCCAGGAGTAGATAGTTTCTCAGGCTGCGTCGAGACGTCCAGGATTTTAGGCACGTTCACCGGCTTCCTTTAGTGTGTTGGTTAGGATCAGATTTGCGGTCAGTCCAGTTACCACCTCCCTAGAGCTCGTGTTTATGTTCATAAACTTAGCTAGTCCGTTTTGTGATCCTCAGCCACTAGGATCATAACAGTACAGCAGGCCCACAAAGTGTTTAATGCATCGCAGAAGTGGGATAAGAGAAGCCCTGAGTACAATTTTTTTTTTCTCTCTATCTGTGCTGCAGTCTGTCCAGCTTCTCTCATCCCCTTAATCTCTGGGTGGTTTTGTGTTCAGCTGCAGACATGGATATTCAGAGTCTGACTTCTAGTGTGGATCATCTTGCTGCAAGGGTGCAAAGCATTCAGGATTTTGTTGTTCATAGCCCTATGTCAGAGCCAAAAATACCTATTCCTGAGTTGTTTTCTGGAGATAGATCTAGGTTTCTGAATTTTAAGAATAATTGTAAATTATTTCTATCTTTGAGACCTCGTTCCTCTGGTGATTCCACTCAGCAAGTTAAAATTGTTATCTCCTTGTTACGTGGTGACCCTCAAGATTGGGCCTTCTCACTGGTGCCAGGAGATCCTGCATTGCTGAATGTGGATGCGTTTTTTCTGGTGCTTGGACTGCTTTATGAGGAACCTAATCTTGAGAACCAGGCAGAAAAGGCCTTGCTGGCTCTTTCTCAGGGCCAGGATGAAGCTGAGGTGTATTGTCAAAAATTTCGGAAATGGTCGGTGCTTACTCAATGGAATGAGTGTGCCCTGGCTGCAAATTTCAGAGAAGGTCTTTCTGAAGCCATTAAGAATGTTATGGTGGGGTTCCCCATGCCTGCAAGTCTGAATGACTCAATGGCTTTGGCCATTCAGATTGATCGGCGTTTGCGGGAGCGCAAATCTGCGCACCATCTGGCGGTGTTTTCTGAACAGAGACCTGAGTCTATGCAATGTGATCGAGTTCTGACCAGAATTGAGCGGCAAAATCATAGACGTCAAAACGGGTTGTGCTTTTACTGTGGTGATTCAACTCATGTTATCTCAGCATGCTCTAAGCGCGTTAAAAAAATCGCTAAACCTGTCACCATTGGTACTATACAGCCTAAATTCATTTTGTCTGTTACTTTAATTTGTTCTTTGTCATCCTACTCGGTTATGGCTTTTGTGGATTCAGGTGCTGCCCTGAATCTGATGGATTTGTCGTTTGCTAGGTGCTGTGGTTTTGTCCTGGAGCCTTTGGAATTCCCTATTCCACTGAGGGGAATTGATGCTACACCATTGGCTGAGAATAAGCCTCAATATTGGACTCAAGTAACTATGTGCATGACTCCTGTACATCAGGAGGTGATTCGCTTTCTTGTGCTGCATAATTTGCATGATGTTGTCGTGTTGGGTCTGCCATGGCTGCAGGCCCATAATCCAGTTCTGGATTGGAAAGCTGTCTGTGTCAAGTTGGGGTTGCCAGGGGATTCATGGCGATGCTCCTTTGGTATCAATTGCTGCTTCCACTCCTTCTGAGGTCCCTGAGTTTTTGTCGGACTACCAGGATGTATTTGATGAGCCCAGATCCGGTGCCCTGCCTCCTCACAGGGATTGTGATTGTGCTATAAATTTGATTCCTGGTAGTAAGTTCCCTAAGGGACGACTTTTTAATTTGTCTGTACCAGAACATGCCGCAATGCGGAGCTATATAAAGGAGTCTTTAGAGAAGGGACATATTCGCCCGTCCTCCTCCCCTCTTGGTGCAGGATTCTTTTTTGTGGCCAAGAAGGATGGTTCTCTGAGACCTTGTATAGATTATCGTCTTTTAAATAAATTCACGGTCAAATTTCAGTATCCTTTGCCATTGTTGTCTGATCTGTTTGCTCGGATTAAGGGGTCCAGTTGGTTCACCAAGATAGATCTTCGTGGTGCGTATAACCTTGTGCGCATTAAGCAGGGGGATGAATGGAAAACAGCATTCAATACGCCCGAAGGCCATTTTGAGTACTTGGTGATGCCTTTTGGACTCTCTAATGCTCCTTCTGTGTTCCAGTCCTTCATGCATGACATCTTCTGAGAATATCTGGATAAATTTATGATTGTGTATCTGGATGACATTTTGGTCTTTTCTGAGGACTGGGAGTCCCATGTGAAGCAGGTCAGGATGGTATTTCAGGTCCTGCGTGCTAATGCCTTATTTGTGAAGGGCTCAAAATGTCTCTTCGGAGTACAGAAGGTTTCCTTTTTGGGTTTTATTTTTTCTCCTTCTACTATTGAGATGGACCCAGTCAAGGTCCAGGCTATTCATGACTGGACTCAGCCTACATCTGTTAAGAGTCTTCAGAAGTTCTTGGGTTTTGCTAATTTTTACCGTCGCTTCATTGCTAATTTTTCTGGCATGGTTAAACCCTTGACGGATTTGACCAAGAAGGGTTCTGATGTGACTAAGTGGTCTCCTGCGGCCGTGGAAGCCTTTCGGGAGCTGAAGCGCCGGTTTTCTTCGGCTCCAGTTTTGTGTCAGCCTGATGTCTTTCTTCCTTTTCAGGTCGAGGTTGATGCTTCTGAGATTGGAGCAGGGGCTGTTTTGTCGCAGAGAAGCTCTGATTGCTCTGTGATGAAGCCTTGTGCTTTCTTTTCAAGAAAGTTTTCGCCTGCCGAGCGAAATTATGATGTTGGTAATCGGGAGTTGTTGGCTATGAAGTGGGCATTTGAGGAGTGGCGACATTGGCTTGAGGGAGCTAAGCATCGTGTAGTGGTCTTAACTGATCACAAAAATCTGATTTATCTCGAGTCTGCCAAGCGGCTGAATCCTAGACAGGCTCGTTGGTCGTTGTTTTTCTCCCGTTTCGATTTCGTGGTCTCGTACCTGCCTGGTTCGAAGAACGTGAAAGCTGATGCTCTTTCTAGGAGTTTTGTGCCTGACTCTCCGGGAGTTTCAGAGCCGGCTGGTATCCTCAGAGAGAGAGTGATTTTGTCTGCCATTTCCCCAGATTTGCGACGAGTGCTGCAGAAATTTCAGGCGGATAGACCGGACCGTTGCCCACCAGAGAGACTGTTTGTCCCAGATAGATGGACCAGCAGAGTTATTTCTGAGGTTCATTCTTCGGTGTTGGCAGGACATCCTGGGATTTTTGGTACCAGAGATTTGGTGGCTAGGTCCTTCTGGTGGCCTTCCTTGTCGCGGGATGTGCGTTCCTTTGTGCAGTCCTGTGGGATTTGTGCTCGGGCTAAGCCTTGCTGTTCTCGTGCCAGCGGTTTGCTTTTGCCTTTGCCTGTCCCGAAGAGGCCTTGGACGCACATTTCCATGGATTTTATTTCGGATCTTCCAGTCTCTCAGAGAATGTCTGTCATCTGGGTGGTGTGTGATCGTTTTTCCAAAATGGTCCATTTGGTGCCCTTGCCTTGTCAAGGTGAAAATATATTTTCTTATATACCTTTTGTACTTTTATATATCTTATACTGTGAAACAATAAGTTTTTCCTATCTGCTAGCTAATGCAAATGTAATTGTATTTAAAGATGGCTGCCAGTGTTCATTCTTCATTTTAGTTTAGAATCCGAAGGGTTAAGTTTCATTTCTTCAGAAATCGAAACTCAGGAATGTGAAGGAAGGAGAAATCACCGGGAGACGTCCGAACAAATCAGAAGGACTGAGCACTAGACGTATACTGCTTAAACCCCGCCTATTGCATTCCTTTTTAGTACCGTGTATTTGGAAAATAAAGTTCAGTTGCTATGACCGTGGCTGACACATATAGTCACATGAGCATGCACTGAGATTGAACCAGCTACCTGTCTGACTCATTCTTACCTGGTACCACATACTTATAGTTTAATTTGGAATGACTGGTGAATGAGGGTATATTGTCGTTACGACCCCGACAATTTGGAGCCCAGCGGGGGGCGTGGACAGCGATCCAAGACCCTCTGGACCCATGCCTGGATGTCTGTGGATGATACCCGTAGTGGCTGACCTCGAGGACTGATCACCCTCCGAACACGGTAAGTGGCGATCATATACACTGTATGTGTCACACTTGCTAGTGTCTCAGCCGTTATTGGTTTGTCTGTGGTCTCCTTGGGTCCGGGAGGTGACCAGTCGAGTGGTGAGATCGAACGTGATCCTGTGCCACGCTCTGAACCAGCAACTGAGAGACGTCGCATCCGGCGCGTCCTCATGTACACCACACCTCCTCCACCGGTCATTGTACTCCGTTCAACCACCCTACCCGTGACTATTGTCTAGTAGTGAAGTGGAGTGAAAGATTGAGCTAGTTGTAGATTGTGGGGCGGCTTAGAGGAAGGGATAGGAGACGCAGCCTCTGTGATATTGTACCAGCTAGGTAATTAAGACGTCTCGAGAAGGGACCACCTGTATTTCTGTGGAGGGCTCACACTAGGAGACCGCCTCCCGACTGTTTAGAATATCGTGGCAGGATAGTCTGTTAATCACTGGTGTTCAGGTTAGGGACAGAAAATATTGAGCGAGAGGCTCTTTTTCTAATACGTTGAGCGAGATTCCGTATTGTAGAACACCAGTGTTGATATCGCTGTCAGCGATCCTGAGCTGCAGCAGGGCGCAGTATTCTGTGAGTCATGTTGCGTCTCTTAAAGCAGAAGAAGTCCGTGCCCCACAAGTTAGATGAGGATGCTGTGGAAGTCAAGGCAATAGTAGAGTCACGGGAGGGAAAGAAGGCAGTCAGGAATGTTGAGAGATTGTATAAGCATGTAGGATTGCCCTCGTCAGGGAGATTGCAGCGGGCTATGTGGCATAACCTCATAGAGAACAAACGAGGCATGTTGAAAGATAAAGGATTGTTAGAACAAGCGCAAGCTCATCTGCGAGTTGCGCGAGGCTTGAAGAACAAAGGATGAAAATAGGTTGATGGAGAGCGAGGATCAGAGAATGCGGAGCCCGTGTTTGGTTATAAAATGCCTTTGAACTGTGATCCTACAGATTGTAAAATGGCCGCCGTGCCACTGGTGATGAAAATGCAGTCCCAGCCACTGTCCTGTAATGGCGGCGGGACGAGCTCTCCAGAAGCGTAGGTGTGTCCTGTTTGTGTTGTGCAGAATCCAACCTGGGTGGAAACCTGCCGTGTGTGTGCGTACGGACCGTCCTTGGGGCTCCGCCCAGACCACGGAGGATCATAGGAAAGTTTTGTAGAAATTAAGTCTGAAAACTGCTGCAATTTGTTACTTTGTAGAAGATACGGAGCTTTTTATCAGTGCTGTGTAGGAGAGGGGAGGGGCGAGTGAGCCCCTGCATGACCTGCTTGAAATTTCTCCCCTCGGTGCTGTGGGCTAGAGGGAAGGGGGGCCATGTATTGCATTCTAAGTTTTCTCTGTCCTTGGTTTAGTACACGCTGAGAGATTTATGTTTAAAGCAATAAGTACTGTATGAAATTGGAAGTGAAATAGACCTGTGCCTAGTCTTAGAGAAAAACTTGTAAGTAATTGAAAGATTGGTAAAAGATTTACCTGCTTATATATAGCAAATTGAAGATCAACAGGGGGGCTCCCTGTTGGATAATATGGTCCCTCCCCAGCTTCGTTATGTCAATTTTCAGACCAAGAGCTTGTTTTAATCGGTGTAAATGGCAGACCTCCCAGCCCGGAAAGGCCCCTACATCTCCTCTTCCCGTGAAACCTTCACACTTACAAGGCCAGATTTTCCAGGAATCTGAAGTTTGGTTTCCCTGTCATTCACGCTACTACATCACACCTCAGGAATCCCAGATTCTTTTCTCAGTAGGGTATGGGGACATAATTACCCACCAGATAGGAGCTATAGTGAACCCAGCTAACTCTACCCTGTCACATAGAGGTGGTTTGGCCCAACAAATAGCAAAAAAGGGGAGCCAGTCATAGCCCAAGAGTGTCAGGCCTACCTTGCCACTTATGGCCCCTTGCATCCAGGAGACGCTAGGTCCACCCAAAGAGGGAATTTGCCCTGTGATATAGTGTTACACACTGCAGGCCCCGTATATGATTCCAAGACACCCGAGCACTGCCGTACAGTATTGCAGACTGCCTTGCAGACAGAGCTCACCTATGCAGGGCATGCTACAGGTGTGCTGATTCAGTTTTATGGAGACAAACAGAGACCTGTTGCTTATTACAGTGGCCGCCTGGATACAGTGGCAAGAGGAAATCCCTTATGTGTTTGGGCTGTGTTGTCTGTCCAGCTGTTGCTACACAAATCTTCAGAGATTGATTTGAATTACCCACTGATGGTCCATACCCCACACGATGTATATAGTATCCTTAACCAAGTACAACCTGGCCACATGTCCATGGCTGGACAGCTGCGACTTCAGTGTGCTATTCTCATGCCTACTAATGTGATTTTGAAAAGGTGCACTGTCCTAAATCCCGCTACTTTTCTCCTAGTTCCTATGGATCCAAAGGGGGGAGGAGTAGGTGACATGGAAAAAGGACACTCTTTTTCTTTCTAGAATGGATCCAGAGGAACAAGATCATCATATGATTGTCTGGAATTGATGTCTCAGGAAACGGCTGGTCTCTAGTGTGCCTATTCTAATGCTGATTTTGAGCTTTTTGTAGATGGATCCCGTCACCAAGATGACCAAGGACGCTTCTGTACCAGATATGCTGTGGTCTCAGAACATGAGGTAATCAAGGCAGAGTCAATGCCAGCTCATATGTCTGCACAAGAAGGAGAGCTCAAGGCACTCACAGAAGCGTGCAAACTAGCAGAAGGTAAGACTGTAAATATCTACACTGATTCCAGGTATGCTTTTGGCATTACACACGGTTATGGGCCTATCTGGAGAGCCAGGGCTTTCCTGACAGCAAATGGCCACCCCTTTAAACATGCTGAGGCAGTCCAGCAACTTATGAATGCACTACAGCTTCCCACCCAAGCAGGCATCATAAAGGTAAAGGCACATACCAAAGGCACTGATAGACGGACAAAGGGTAACGCACTGGCAGACCAGGCTGCCAAGAAAGCAGCAAGCACTCCTGTAGCCTCTCAAGTACATCACCTAGACACCCCACCATCTCCACTTGTGTTGAAAGACATCTTAGCCCGGTTACAAGAACAGGCAAGTAAGGAGGAGAAAAATAGGTGGCAAAAGATAGGGGCTTGCTCTGATACCGTCACTGGACTATGGGGAAGGGGTGAAAAGGTCTGCCTACCACAGGTACTGTACCCAATGATGGCACAGGTTCTGCACGGGAATGTGCACCACTCGAAGACGGCCATGTGTGACACCCTACAGAAACAATGGATTGCCCCCGGGGTTTTCCACCTGCGCAGAAAGGCAGGTACAGAGCTGCATGATATGTGCCACACATAATCAGGGTAGGACAGTGAAAACCCCATCCAAACACACTCCCCGGCCCCTTTAACCAATTCCAGAGACTGCAGATTGATTATGTTCAGTTGCCCAGGGTAGGGACGTATGAGTATGTGTTGGTCTGCATTGATTTATTTTCAGGTTGGCCAGAAGCCTACCCAGTTGCCAAAGCTACGGCTAAGACAACGGCGAAGAAACTGATGGCTGAGATCATATGCAGGTATGGAGTTCCTGAAGTCATTGAAAGCGATCGGAGTTTCTATTTTACTGGAGAGATCATGTCAGAGGTAATGGCAGCACTGGGGGTAAGTCAAGCACTGCATACTCCATCCACAGAGTAGTGGAAAAGTGGAGAGACTAAATGGAACTCTTAAGCTTAAAAATTCAGAAGGCAATGACAGAGACTGGTAAACCATGGACAGAATGCCTTCCTCTAGCTTTGTTTTCAGTAAGATATACCCCAAACAGGAAGATAGGACTGTCACCGTATGAGATTCTGTTTGGCAGGAGCCCCAGTGTTGAATGTTTCTTTCCACAACAGTTGCAGCTCAAGTACCAGGACTTGACTAGCTATGTGCAGGCCTTACATGGACACCTTGCCAAAGTGCATTTAACTGTCTTCAGTTCTCTTCCAGACTCAGACAAGGTTCCTGGACACCATCCCTTTGTGCCAGGAGACCTGGTGTATGTGAAAAAGTTTGTGCGCAGAGATTGTCTCCAGCCGAGATTTGAAGGACTTCACACGGTGATCCTGGTCACCCCCACTGCAGTAAAACTTGAAGGAAAGAGCACCTGGATTCACGCTTCACACTGTAAAAGAGACCGAACCAGTGTTTAGTCACAGAAGTGACTGAAGGGAAATGTTGCTGTTGTTTTTGATCCTGGGACTGGGGGCCATCCTTGCCCCTACCTTTTCGGCCCCTATTGTAAATAAGAATCCTGGTCCCACTATTCTCTGGGTAAACCTGACAGCCCCGGTGAATATCTGGCGATTTGATTTCTGTGATGTAGTCAAGTGCCTTGAGACTGAACGGGTGGTAGAGGGGATCATCCAGTTTTATATGTGTGTTACCAGACAATACAACAATAATTGTCATTATTGGACAGATGCTGCCTGGAGTACGGGGGATGATTGGGGATATAAACCTAGCGAAGCCACGTTCCCTAAGGATGGGACGGGTAGGAGTCTTCGTGAAAGAATGCATCTAACAGCCCTTCTGCAACCACTTAGGGGCTGTAAATGGGGTAGAAGCTGTCACCCCCTCCTCCTAAATCTTGAAAACCCCCAATCTGCTGATCTGCAGACGTTTGTACTGGGAAGACATTATAATTATGTATTTAGTAGTGGATATTATGGGAATCTAGGCCATATACAGCTCCAGGATATTAGCTTCAGACCAACCAAGGCCCCTGTTACCAGTACAGCTAAAACAGGCCCAGGTGAGCGTTTGCAAAATGTAGTTAATGAAGTAATCCCCATTCCAGGTCTCAGTTGGCAAGAAGTTTTCTCCATAGAAACCCAAACAGCCCCAAGAAAAAACCTATGGTTAGAATGGGTGAGATACATCCTACAGAGATATTCTGGACTCTTACATTGTATTGCTTGTGCTGCTGCGAATACACACCTATATACACATGCATTGCTTTTTCCTGATGACAACACCACTGCCTGTGTCATGAATCTGTTGAAAGGTTTGAAGCCCACTGATTGCCCAGATTACGTCCCACTAATTCATAAGGAACCCAGACTAAAGGTCCCAGGAGAAGTAACCGTATTAGCTGACAATTACACCTGCTATAATTCCCACGACACCACAGGTACACCAGTAGGGATCTTCGAGACAGGTTTCTGCAAGGAGAACAGTTCCTTAGATACTGACTTGCTAATCAAACATACACATTATATGTATGACATTTATTGGTTATGTGGAGATGGTAAGCTCCGTCCCAGGTTGCCTAATGCCTGGATAGGCCAATGCACCCTTGTTAAACTAGCTATGCAGTTCAAGATTTTACCTTGGGATCCAAAGACACATGACGAATCTACCAGAAAGAGGAGAAGCCTTGATCAGCTCCACACGAGTTATGAAGAAGATCCACTAGTATATATTGATGCCATTGGAGTGCCAAGGGGGGTGCCTGACCAGTTTAAAGCCCAGAACCAGATTTATGCCGGCTTTGCTTCTATAGTACCACAGATACAGATTAATAAAAATGTTGAATGGATCAATTATATATATATTACAGAGAACAAAGATTTGTCAATTATAGCTGTGATGCCTTTCAGGATATAGTTGAGGACTTGGGCCCTAACACTTGTATGACCCGTGCTGCAACCCGACCTAAGAGAATTACACTGACTCCTGTCCAGACAAGATCACATGTAGTGATATAAGAAGCTGACACAGGATTGTGGTTGGTGGATAGTGGGGACATTAACTTTTAGGAGTAGGCTGACAGTAATCCTTTTGGGAAGGAGCTGTAGACCAGCATGTCATGTCACTCCCCACCACCAGAGAACCAACCACATCAGGTTGGGTAAGACAGATACAGGAGTATTATCCCTGGAGGCCCTCTGACTAGCTAGTTACGCAAAAGCAATTGGCTGACCCTGAGAACCAACCTTTCTCATTTTACAGACAAATAATGATCATATGATGGACGTATAAGTGCACCTAGGCAGGCCTAGGTAGTTAGTGAGCACAAAAACAGGTGACGTGCTAGGACGCAAATTAAGATTTTCTACAGATGTGACAAAAGGAGAGAGTGTAGAGCTATACTTTGGACGGTTAAGACATGGGGTACAGTCCCATAAACCCACATGATGTTAGAGTATTGGTGAATACATTCATTGACGGTATGACCAAAGACTTACGAGACGAAATATAGACAGCCAGACCTGAATGGCGAAATGTAGATCCAAAAGACCTGAAGGTTTCTAAAGAAGTTGAACAAATTAGGACAATAAGACGACGTGTCATGTATGCTGGAGCAGACACATCTTTCTTCTCCAGTTGGTTAGGTGGGATCAAGGGATTCCTTCAATAAGTTTGTTTGATACTGATTGCCCTCCTTATAATTGAATTGATAATCCTCTGTTGTGTTATTCCCTTGTATAAAAAGGTTATTGCCAAAGCAACTCCGACTGGCACCTTCCTCAATCAAGAAGTAGACTTACCAGAGTACGATGGTACTGATCCAGGGGAGATCCCGAAGTATATTCCTCTCAAGAGAGTAGACAAAACCCCCCATTCTCAGATGATGCTAAGAGATTTAGTTTAGGGACAGTGGGAGAACTCCATGTGAGGTTAGTGAAGGGTTCAGCTGCCTGGAGGCCTCTCGTTAGGGGAGAGTTTCTGAGGTGTCTGGATGAAGAAATCCACCTCCCCTTTCCCCATCACATGGACAGTCTCGAAGGATCTTTCTTTAAGGGAAAAACTTAGTGTTTAGGGGGGATTGTCAAGGTGAAAATATATTTTCTTATATACCTTTTGTACTTTTATATATCTTATACTGTGAAACAATAAGTTTTTCCTATCTGCTAGCTAATGCAAATGTAATTGTATTTAAAGATGGCTGCCAGTGTTCATTCTTCATTTTAGTTTAGAATCCGAAGGGTTAAGTTTCATTTCTTCAGAAATCGAAACTCAGGGATGTGAAGGAAGGAGAAATCACCGGGAGACGTCCGAACAAATCAGAAGGACTGAGCACTAGACGTATACTGCTTAAACCCCGCCTATTGCATTCCTTTTTAGTACCGTGTATTTGGAAAATAAAGTTCAGTTGCTATGACCGTGGCTGACACATATAGTCACATGAGCATGCACTGAGATTGAACCAGCTACCTGTCTGACTCATTCTTACCCGGTACCACATGCTTATAGTTTAATTTGGAATGACTGGTGAATGAGGGTATATTGTCGTTACGACCCCGACAGCCTAAGTTGCCTTCCTCCTCCGATTTGGTTCCTCTATTTTTTCAGAATGTGGTTCGCTTGCACGGCATCCCTGAAAATATTGTCTGACAGAGGATCCCAGTTTGTGTCCAGATTTTGGCGGATCTTTTGTGCTAAGATGGGCATTGATTTGTCTTTTTCGTCGGCCTTCCATCCTCAGACGAATGGTCAAACCGAGCGAACTAATCAGACCTTGGAAACTTATTTAAGATGTTTTGTTTCTGCTGATCAGGATGATTGACTTTTTTGCCATTGGCCGAGTTTGCCCTTAATAATCGGGCTAGTGCTGCTACTTTGGTTTCGCCTTTTTTCTGCAATTCTGGTTTTCATCCTCGTTTTTCCTTGGGTCAGGTTGAGCCTTCTGACTGTCCTGGGGTGGATTCTGTGGTGGATAGGTTGCAGCAGATTTGGAACCATGTGGTGGACAATTTGAAGTTGTCACAGGAGAAGGCTCAGCGCTTTGCCAACCGCCGTCGCGGTGTGGGTCCCCGACTTCTTGTTGGGGATTTGGTATGGCTGTCTTCTCGGTATGTTCCTATGAAGGTTTCCTCTCCTAAATTCAAGCCTCGCTTCATCGGTCCTTATAAGATTTTGGAAATCCTTAACCCGGTGTCATTTCGTTTGGACCTCCCAGCGTCGTTTGCCATTCATAACGTGTTCCATAGGTCTTTGTTGCGGAGGTATGTGGTGCCTGTGGTTCCTTCTGTTGAACCCCCTGCTCCGGTGCTGGTTGAGGGCGAATTGGAGTACGTGGTGGAGAAGATCTTGGATTCTCGTATTTCTAGACGGAGGCTTCAGTATTTGGTTAAGTGGAAGGGCTATGGTCAGGAGGATAATTCCTGGGTTGTCGCCTCTGATGTTCATGCGGCCGATTTGGTTCATGCCTTCCATGTGGCTCATCCTGATCGCCCTGGGGGTTTTGATGAGGGTTCGGTGACCCCTCCTCAAGGAGGGGGGTACTTGTCATGAATCCCCAATGGCGAGGGATAACACAGGACAAGCAAAGTATAATAAATATCGGACGAGCTCTAGGGTGATGGAACCTGGGCTGACCGCTGCCCTACGCCTGACAAACGCAACTAGAGATAGCCAGGGAGCGTGCCTACGTTGGTTCTAGACGCCACGCACCAGCCTAAGAGCTAACTAGTACTGCAGAGAAAACAAGACCTCACTTGCCTCCAGAGGAATTAACCCCAAAAGGTATAGTTGCCCCCCACATGTATTGACGGTGAAATGAGAGGAAGGCACACACATAGAGATGATGTATATAGGTTTAGCAAATAGAGGCCCGCTGAAAACTAGAAAGCAGAATGATACAAAAGGGGACTGAGCGGTCAGCAAAAAACCCTAATCAAAAAAAACATCCTGAGATTACAAGAACCCATGTGCCAACTCATGGCACATGGGGAGAACCTCAGTCCACTAGAGCAACCAGCTAGCATAGAGACATTCTAAGCAAGCTGGACCAAAAACCAAACAACTGAAAATCAGCACTTAGCTTATCCTGAAAGATCTGGGAGCAGGAAGGCAGGAACCAAACAGAGCACATCTGAACACATTGATAGCCGGCGAGGGAAATGACAGAAAGGCCAGGTAAAATAGGAAACACCCAGCCTCTGATGGACAGGTGGAAACCAAAGGCCGCAACCCACCAAAGTCACCCAGTACCAGCAGTAACCACCAGAGGGAGCCCACAAACAGAATCCACAACAGGTACTGTTGTGAACTCTGTTTTTGGGCTCCTTCTTGTGGTCACAACTGGTACTGTGTGAGTGCTGTCTTTGGGCTCCCTCTGGTGGTTCTTTGTGTCATTCTGCAGGTCTGAGGCAGGATCAGCTGTCTCGTTATCTCTTAGCTGGTTTCCTATTTAGTTCACCTGGACTCTCAGTTGTTGCCTGCTGTCAATGTCTTCAGTGCTGTTTTGGAGCTCTCCTGCAGTCCTTCGTTATCAGTCTCTTCAAGAGAAGCTACGTTTTGCTTGGTTCATTTTTTGACCATCAGTGGTCATATGTTTCTTGGTTTATTTTTGTTTTCTTGTCCAGCTTGCTAATATGTGATTTCCTCACTTGCTGGTAGCTCTAGGGGGCTGAGTTTCTCCCCTCACACCGTTAGTTGGTGTGGGGGTTCTTGTATTCTCAGCGTGGATATTTTGCATAGGGTTTTTTACTGACCGCACAGTTCCCTATCTGTCTTCTGCTATCTAGTATTAGCGGGCCTCAATTGCTTAATCTGTTTTCATTTCTACGTTTGTGTTTTCCCCTTACCTCACCGTTATTATTTGTTGGGGGCTTCCTATATCTTTGGGGTGATTTCTCTTGAGGCAAGTGAGGTCTTACTTTCCTTCCAGGAGTAGATAGTTTCTCAGGCTGCGTCGAGACGTCCAGGATTTTAGGCACGTTCACCGGCTTCCTTTAGTGTGTTGGTTAGGATCAGGTTTGCGGTCAGTCCAGTTACCACCTCCCTAGAGCTCGTGTTTATGTTCATAAACTTAGCTAGTCCGTTTTGTGATCCTCAGCCACTAGGATCATAACAGTGCCCATTAGCCAGTACAAAGTAAGGCAGACTTTCTGGCAACTAATTATCCTAGGTGCAGTACCCTGTCTGACCTGAGGGTAAGGGGGGTGCAATAGAGCTGCAAGTTCCAAACGGAAACTGGTATATATATAAATCCCCTTCCGAAAAGAACTGGGGCAACCAAACAACCCCGGTCCATGACATATTGGTGTGAGCGGTGGGAATGAAAAAGATATCCCCATGTGATTCGTGACAACCGGGTAGCATAGTCTACCACAGTGAGGACATATTGCTTTCCAGAGCTGCTGGGAATGGCCAGGGGGCCCACAATGTCCACCGCGATCCTCTGGAAAGGCTATATCACTGGCAAAGGGACCAGGGGAGCCTTAAGACTGGGCCCTGACTTCCCCACTCTTTGGCAGGTGATACAGGAGCGGCAGTAGTTTGTCACGTTCTGTCCCCATTTTGGGCCAATAGAAGTGTTGAGACAGCCGGGCCTTAGTTTTGCTGATCCCCAAGCGTCCAGTGAGTGGGATCTCATGGGCAATCTGCTACCACTCCTTTTGGGATTTTCCACATACTGTCACCCGATACAACCTCCCTCGTTCCCAGAACACCCTATCCTTTTCAGTCACGGAGGTGGGCGTCTCGTCGAGATGTCTCGCATCTGAATGCAGGGCAGCCTGGAACTCCTGGCTGGAGGCAGCCAGAAGTGACGTCAGGGTCCCTTCCCCACGGGAACCCTCTGGGACCTGCTTTGGGCCCATCTCTGATTCAGTCACCCCTGTGACTGAGGAGGGTCCAGAGGGCAGAACGTTTTCTGCTTTCTGGGCACTATGCGGGTGACAGCAGCCACGTAGGCTGTCTCCTCGTTGACTTCCACAGACCCATCAACCGGCGCTGCTATAGGTACTACCTCCCCATCCACCCCCAACATCTCAGGAGCAGTGCTACTTATGGGGCAGTTACCTTTTTGGCACTGGTCAGTTGCACAGCATCACCTTCCTCACGGTTCCCATGCATCTCCCCATTTCCCTTAGCACAGTCGCTTGCTCCTGTTAGGGGTTCCTCAGCCATCCCACCCCGCAGAGTGAAGTGACTGAGCACTCCTGCACTGTGAACATATCATCCTTAGGAAATAAATGGTTAGCAGGTAAAACATGCACATTTTCATCCTAATCATTATCGGGTATATAACACTCTCAGGGGACGCATGCAATTCCCTGTCATTATTATCTGTATTAGCATCACCCTTAGCATCAGATTGGGTAGAGGAATCAGGGGCATAATATGCAAACATTCTCCCCAAATCAGTACCCAATAAAACATTGGTGGTCAAGTTATCGGACAACCCCACTTCCTTCACCCCGCTCCTGATACTTGTCTCATTTTATAATATCTTGTTCCACTTTTGCAAACACTGTCTACCTTTTGGAGTAAAATATATAAAATTACTAGCTTCGTTTCTTCTTGCTCTATAACGTACTGTCACGTCCTCTGAAGTAAGTTGCGCTACTAATTGGGTTGGCCCCTGACCCATTATTGATTTAGGAATAATGGCTGTTGGCAGCGGACCATACTGAGCTTGTTGGGTAAAGCTGGCAGCGACGGAATGAGGTTTATAAGTGTATTGCTCGGCTGCGAGTGGGAATAGTTATGTCGCCCTCGCTGCAGTGTGACCATTAGACAGTACATAGCGAGGCAGCCTTTCTGGCGACTAATTGTCCTAGGTGCTGTTCCCTGACTGACCTGAGGGTAAGGGGGGTGCCAGAGAGCTGCAAATTCCAAACCGTAACTGGGAAGTGGGATATAGATAAATATCCTTCAGAAAAGAACCGGGGACAGCCAAGCAACCCCGGTTCATGACATATTGGTGTCAGCTGTGGGGATGATAAAAATGGCCCCCCTGTGATTCATGACACTCTCCAGCACTGATCTCTGTTATACTACACTGGTGACTGATCTTTCCAGTACTGACCCCTGTTATGCTACACAGGTAATTTTAACCTCTCCAGTACTGATCCATGTAATACTACACTGGTGACTGTGACCTCTCCAGTACAGACCAGTGTGATAACTCACTGGTGACTGTGACCTCTCCGTACTAGTACCTGCTATACTCCACTGGGAACTGTGACCTCCCCAGTACTGACCCCTGTGATACCTCACTGGTGAATGTGACCATTCCAGTACTGACCCCTCTGATACCTCACTGGTGACTGTGACCTCTCCATTACTGACCCCTGTGATACATCACTGATGACTGTGACCTCTCCATTACTGAACCCTGAGATACCTCACTGGTGACTGTGATCTCTCCAGTACTGACCCCTGTGATACTCCACTTGTGACTGTGACCTCTCCAGTACTCACCCCTCTCCAGTACTGATCCCTGTTATACTACACTGGTGACTGTGACCTCTCCAGTACTGACCCCTCTGATACTCCACTGGTGACTGTGACCTCTCCAGTACTGACCCTGTAATGCCTCACTGGTGATGGTGACTCCTACAGTACTAACAGTACTAACCCCTGTGACACTTCACTGATGACTGTAACCTCTCCAGTACTTATCCCTGTAATACTACAATGGTGACTGACCTCTCCAGGACTGACCCCTGAGATACATCACTGATGACTGTGACCTCTCTAGTACTGGTCCCTCAAGAAAAGCACATCCAGCCCATGAATGGCAGCGCTTCCCAGGACTCACATTCAAAGATGATATTTCATATTTTTTTATTTCATAACTTGAAATAGAAGAGATACAACGCGTTTCGGATACAGTATATATCCTTCTTCAGGCATCATAAAAACACAGTACAAATCCTACTAGTATAAAATTCAATTCCACATATATAGTATAAACCTTTTATCCCAGCCTCAGAAACTTGATTTGGGGTGTGGACCAAGTTCAGGAAAACACCCACTGATTGATACAGCCTTGTTAACATTGATGCAAGAAAGAGAGGAAAAAAAAAACAACCTTTACACTCTCTCTATGATATCATTCAATCCATTTGGAAATAATGTTCCCAAACGATATATCCAAAACGTTTCTTTCCTGTTTAAAAGAGCATTCCTGTTTACAACTCCAGAGGGTATCTGCTCCACTGGAGTTACTTTTATGTTAAACATTTTATGATGTTTAAGTAGCAGATGTCTTGAGAGACTATGTTTTAAAAAGCCGTTTTTCGCTCTATTTCTGTGGCCATTAATGCGGGAGCGCAGTGTCTGTACAGTGCGTCCCACATATTGCAAACCACAACTGCATGTGGTGACATATACAACATGATCACTACTACAGGTGAGTCTTTGTGAGATTTCAAAGACATCACCAGTATTATTGCATTTGATAGTTTTAGCCCCATGATCTAGGATCCCACAGGTACAACATTTTTTGGAGTTACATTTAAAAACTCCGGTGCCTTGAAGAACTCCACATAAAGTTTGATCCTTATTTTTATAAATGTTTTTTCTTTTTGAATCCAACTGTTTTTTTAATTTACTGGGGGCCACCACATTTTTCAAAGTTTTCCCCCTTCTATATGTAATCCCTGGTTTATCAGGGAGATGTTTTCCCAAGACAGGGTCACGCTTCAAGATATACCAATATTTAGAAAGCACAGTTCTTATGACTTTATTTCCCCTATTGAATGTTGTCACAAAATTCAATTTCCAGCGATCATCACTTTTTTCCTTACCAGTAGTCAAAGTATCCCCCTTCCCGGTTTTTCCTTTTAAACATTCCTCCTGTGTTTTTATTTTGTTGTCCCTATATGCACCATTTATCAAATTTTTCGGGTATCTTTTTTCCTTAAATTTTCTTTTTAAAATTTTAGACTGAGCTACATAATCAGATTCTCTCATACAATTCTTTCTGATGCGATAAAATTGGCTGTGGGGTATATTAACCTTCCACTGCCATTTGAATCCACTTTTTTGAAGTGGGATTTCGTGATGATTTTTTTCCCACTATGGCTAATCTCTAAATCAAGAAATACCATTTTTTCTTTATTAATTTGTGATGTAAACGTAATCCCCCAGGTGTTATTATTGAGCTCCTTTATTAATTGTGCCGCTTCCTCCTCTGTCCCCTTCCATATGATAATCAGATCGTCTATGAAGCGCTTATAAAGCTTTATTTTGTCATAGAGAACAGGCTTAAAAAGTGATGATGAGGACTCGAATCGCCCCATGAATAAGTTTGCGAAACTTGGCGCGACCCGAGTTCCCATCGCGGTGCCGAGCAACTGTAAGTACAGTACGCCTTCAAAAATGAACACATTGTGTTCAAGAATGAATTTCAGACTCTTTAGCCGAAAATCTCTTTGTTCGGGGAGCATCTCTGTCTTTGCTAAATAAAAACTCACTGCATTTACCCCCACATTTCGTGATCTATGTTGGAATATAATGAATTTACATCCAATGAGATAAAGGAATAGTTATCTTCCCATTCAATATCTTTCAGTTCCTCGATTAATTGTGTGGAATCTCTCAAATATGAAGGAAGAGACTTTACAAGATCTTGTAGAAAAAAGTCAATATAATGAGAAAGATGACAAGTTAAAGACCCTATTCCTGATATAATTGGTCTACCAGGTGGTTTTTCACAGTTCTTATGCAATTTTGGTAAATGATAAAATAACGCCATGGTTGGCGCAGGATTTGATAAAAACCTTTTTTCTGTTTTATTGAGAATGTTCCTCTCATAGGCTTCCTTAATCATATGGTGATAGTCCCGAACAAAGGATTGTGTAGGATCTTCTTTTAGAATTTTGTAATATCTCATATCAGACAATATGTTCAAAGCTTCCTCAATATAGTCAGATCTGTTTTGCACAACCACTCCCCCCCCTTTAAGCTTGCCTTATTACTATATCTGTATTTTGTCTCAAATCCTCCAATGCCATTTTTTCTCTTTTAGGGATATCGTTCTCCTTTTTTATCTTATTTTTTCCAATTCCATGCTTTTGGGTTTTATGTTTATTATTATTATTTTCCCATTTCCTAAATTCTTCAGATACTAATGAAAAAAAGTGTCTATATTTGGTCCTCTGTGTTGATGAGGATTAAATTGAGATTTTGGGTGTACCTCCTTGTGGATATATTCCCTTTCTTTGTCTCTATTGGGATCAGTATTTTTTTTGGATCCCCAATGTCCCCATTTTTTTCGTTCAACAAGAAATGCCTTTTAAGGTCTGTCCCACACGTCCAGATAATTCCGGTACTGGAAAAAATCGGTACCGGAGTTATCCGTGTCCGTGTGCCCGTGAGCTCACGTAGGCCATACGTGCGGCACACATGTGCCGCCCGTGTGCCGAGTGGGTACCACACGGAGCGTGTGGTACCCACGCGTGTGGTACACTGCATCGTGCTGAAGCCGCGATTCATATCTTCTGTGCAGCAGCGTTTGCTGCATAGAAGATATGAATAATAGTGTTTAAAAGAAAGATCTATCTGTCCGCCGCCCTCCCACCCTCTGTGCGCCCCCCCACTGTTCTGAAAATACTCACCCGCTTCCCTCGTTGGCTGTCGCGGCTTCCTGTCCTGCCTTACTGCCTTCTACTGTATGCGGTCACGTGGGGCCGCTCATTTACAGTCATGAATAGGCGGCTCCACCCCTATGGGAGGTGGAGCCACATATTCATGACTCTAATCGGCGGCCCCACGTGACCGCATACAGTAGAAGGCAGGAAGGCAGGACAGGAAGCCGCGACAGCCAACGAGGGAAGCGGGTGAGTATTTTCAGAACAGTGGGGGGGCGCACAGGGGGTGGGAGGGCGGCAGACAGATAGGTCTTTCTTTTAAACACTATTATTCATATCTTCTATGCAGCAAACGCTGCTGCACAGAAGATATGAATCGCGGCTTCAGCACGATGCAGGGGACAGCGCTAAACTTTAGCGCTGTCTCCTGCACGCTCCGTGTGGTACCCACTCGGCACACGGGCGGCACACGTGTGCCGCACGTATGGCCTACGTGAGCTCACGGGCACACGGACACGGATAACTCCGGTACTGATTTTTTCCGGTACCGGAATTATCTGGACGTGTGGGACAGCCCTTAAAAAGAGATGTTGGATATTACTGAGGATGGTGATGGAGTGGGCGCTTGTAATACTGTGGTAAAGGTAGATGAGGATTCCGTGTGATGATGGATAGTTAGTTCATTTATATCAAATTCAACATTGGAAATTTACAACCTGTGGGAAGCAGTAGGAATTTCCAATGGGGGAAGTCCAGGATTAGGGAGAGGTAATGTTGGAGCATTTTTCATTATAATGATCCTGGGCTCTAACGGAATGTTTTTTTCAATGGGTGGAGGTTTTTTCTTTTTTGCATTTTTGTTAACCCCTTCAAGTCGCGGCCCTTTTTCGTTTTTGCGTTTTCGTTTTTCACTCCCCTCCTTCCCAGAGCCATAACTTTTTTATTTTTCCGTCAATATGGCCATGTGAGGGTTTATTTTTTGCGGGACGAGTTGTACTTTTGAACAACACCATTGGTTTTACCATGTCTTTTACTAGAAAACGGGAAAAAAATCCAAGTGCGGTGAAATTGCAAAAAAAGTGCAATCCCACACTGGTTTTTTGCTTGGCTTTTTTGTTAGGTTCACTAAATGCTAAAACTGACCTGCCATTGTGATTCTCTAGGTCATTACGATTTCATAGACACCTAATATGTCTAGGTTATTTTTTATCCAAGTGGTGAAAAAAAATTCCAAACTTTGCTTAAAAAAAAAAAAAAAAGTGCCATTTTCCGATACCCGAAGCGTCTCTATTTTTCGTGATCTGGGGTCGGGTGAGGGCTTATTTTTTGCGTGCCGAGCTGACGTTTTTAATAATATCACTTTTGTGCAGATACGTTCTTTTGATCGCCCGTTATTGCATTTTAATGCAATGTCGCGGCGACCAAAAAAACGTAATTCTGGCGTTTTGAATTTTTTTCTCGCTACGCTGTTTAGCGATCAGGTTAATGCTTTTTTTTTATTGATAGATCGGGCGATTCTGAACGCGGCGATACCAAATACGTGTAGGTTTGATTTTTTTTTATTGTTTTATTTAGGATGGGGCAAAAGGGGGGTGATTTAAACTTTTATGTTTTTTACGTTTTTTTCATATTTTTAAAAACATTTTTTTTTTTTACCTGTGCCATGCTTCAATAGCCTCCATGGAAGGCTAGAAGCTGACACAACCCGATCGGCTCTGCTACATAACAGCGATCATCAGATCGCTGGTATGTAGCTGAAATGCAGGTGTGCTGTGAGCGCCTACCACAGAGGGACGCTCACAGCAGGCCGGCATCAGTAACCATAGAGGTCTCAAGGACCTCTATGGTTACTGTCCTGACACATCGCCGACCCCCGATTATGTGACAGGGGTCGGCGATGACGTCATTTCCGGCCGCCCGGCCGGATGCTTTAGTTAAATGCCGCTGTCTGCGTTTGACAGCGGCATTTAACAGGTTAATAGTGGCCGCTATTGCGTGCACATGTCAGCTGTACAAAACAGCTGACATGTCGCGACTTTGATGTGGGCTCAGCGCCGGAGCCCACATCAAAGGGGGATTCACGGCATGCGCAGTACATGTACGGCGCATGTCGTGAAAGGGTTAAATATGGTGTGAATATTCTCAGGGGTAGACGTATTTAGAGGTAATTTAATTTGAGATATAGTTGTTTCAATATCATGTATATTTTTTATATTTGAATTGATTATAGTCCTTGTTTGTTTTAGGGTATGTGTCCACGTTCAGGATTGCATCAGGATTTGGTCAGGAATTTTCATCAGTATTTGTAAGCCAAAACCAGGAGTGGAACAAATAGAGGAAAAGTATAATAGAAACCTATGCACCACTTCTGCATTTATCACCCACTCCTGGTTTTGGCTTACAAATATGGATGTAAAATCCTGACCAAATCCTGATGCAATCCTGAACGTGGACACATACCCTTAAACCTACCGTATATACTCGAGTATAAGCCGAGATTTTTAGCCCAAATTTTTGGGCTGAAAGTGCCCCTCTCGGCTTATACTCGAGTCACGGTCTGTGGCAGGGTCGGCGGGTGAGGGGGAGAGAGCGCTGAGGCATACTTACCTAGTCCCGGCGATCCTGACGCTCCCCCTGCCCGTCACACTGTCTCCGGGTGCCGCAGCTCTTCCCCTGTACAGCGGTCACGTGGGACCGCTCATTAGAGAAATGAATATTCATTTCTCTAATCAGCGGTGCCGGTGACCGCTGATAGAGGAAGAGGCTGCGGCACCCGGAGACCAGCTGTCCGGGGGAAGGAGCGGGACACGGGGAGCAGGTAAGTATCGCATATTTACCTGTCCTCGTTCCACACGCCAGGCGCCGCTCTGTCTTCCCGGCGTCTCTCCGCTCTGACTGTTCAGGTCAGAGTGCACGATGACGCATATAGTGTGCGCGGCGCCCTCTGCCTGATCAGCCAGTGCGGAGAGACGCCGGGACGGGACGCTGGGGAGCTGCAAGCAAGAGAGGTGAGTATGTGTTTTTTTTTTTATTGCAGCAGCAGCAGCAGTGTTATATATGGCACAGATTTATGTGGAGCATCTATGGGGCCATAATGAACGGTGCAGAGCATTCTATATGGCACAGCTTTATAAGGAGCATCTATGGGGCCATACTGAACGGTGCAGAGCATATAGGGCACAGCTATATATGGAGCATCTATGGGGCCAAACTGAACGGTGCAGAGCATATAGGTCACAGCTTTATATGGAGCATCTATAGGGCCATAATGAACGGTGCAGAGCATTGTATATGGGGCACAGCTTTATAAGGAGCATCTGTAATAACGTGCAGGTACTGAGTATGTCACCACGGAACAGACAGACCAACAGTTGAGGGGTTTAATAACAGGAATTAGGTTCTCCTCGCAGGGAGGAAGCAATGGAAAATAACTAGCAATAAAACAATGCAAAAATACGGGAGTTAAACAATAAAACAGAATTAAGCAGGATTTCTTGAGAAAAGAACACTTATCAGTCTCATGAGGACTTGCTTGGAGGGTCGTCTTCTCCAACGTAGGCGCCGAGAATCAGCGGCACTTGTCGTCCCTCTGTTGTCCGTGAGCAGAGTAGTCTCTGAGAGCCTGCTGCCTGGGGTTTCGGGAGTTAATGTGGTATGCACAGGCTCTGAGTCTTTAACTTTTATAGCACAGCCAGAAAATCAGGGCTCCGCACGGTTGTCTCTGTACCAGGAAAACAAGGGGCTCTGCACTGTTAACTCTCTGTACCAGGAAAATAGGGGCTCTGCACTGTTAAGTCTCTGTACCAGGAGTCAGGGGCCAGGGTGTAGTAGTCTCTCAACGGGTCTCAAAGCGCCCCCCTAAAGTCACAGCAGAGTCCGCTTTAAGTACTCACTGGATGCAGTCTTTCTGGGCAGTCTCTACAAGATGCAATCTTTCTGGGCAGTCTGTTGTGGATTCTGTTTGTGGGCTCCCTCTGGTGGTTACTGCTGGTACTGGGTGACTTTGGTGGGTTGCGGCCTTTGGTTTCCACCTGTCCATCAGAGGCTGGGTGTTTCCTATTTTACCTGGCCTTTCTGTCATTTCCCTTGCCGGCTATCAATGTGTTCAGATGTGCTCTGTTTGGTTCCTGCCTACCTGCTCCCAGATCTTTCAGGATAAGCTAAGTGCTGATTTTCAGTTGTTTGGTTTTTGGTCCAGCTTGCTTAGAATGTCTCTATGCTAGCTGGTTGCTCTAGTGGACTGAGGTTCTCCCCATGTGCCATGAGTTGGCACATGGGTTCTTGTAATCTCAGGATGGTTTTTTTGATTAGGGTTTTTTGCTGACCGCTCAGTCCCCTTTTGTATCATTCTGCTTTCTAGTTTTCAGCGGGCCTCTATTTGCTAAAGCTATATACATCATCTCTATGTGTGTGCCTTCCTCTCATTTCACCGTCAATACATGTGGGGGGCAACTATACCTTTGGGGTTAATTCCTCTGGAGGCAAGTGAGGTCTTTGTTATCTCTGCAGTACTAGTTAGCTCTTAGGCTGGTGCGTGGCGTCTAGAACCAATGTAGGCACGCTCCCTGGCTATCTCTAGTTGCGTTTGGTCAGGCGTAGGGCAGCGGTCAGCCCAGGTTCCATCACCCTAGAGCTCGTCCGATATTTGTTATACTTTGCTTGTCCTGTGCTATCCCTCGCCATTGGGGATTCATGACAGTATAGCCGGCCCACAAAGTGTTAATTGTTTGGGCTGAAGCAGGAGAAAAAGAAGTGTTCTAGGGAAATTTTTTTTTTTTTTTTCCTTCAGAGTTTTGCTGCCTAGCCCTTAATTGCTGTCTAGCTGCTTCTTACCTCGTCTTAACCCTTGAATGGCTCTGATCTTAGCTGTTTATCATGGATGTCCAGAGTTTGGCTTCCAGCCTGAGTAATCTCGCGGCAAAGGTTCAAAACATACAGGATTTCGTTGTTCACACTCCCATGCCTGAACCTAGAATTCCTATTCCAGAGTTTTTTTCTGGAGATAGATCTACCTTCCTGAATTTCAGGAACAATTGTAAATTGTTTCTCTCTTTGAAATCTCGCTCCTCTGGAGACCCTGCTCAACAGGTCAAGATTGTTATATCGTTCCTACGGGGCGACCCTCAGAATTGGGCATTTGCATTGGCACCAGGGGATCCTGCATTGCTCAGTGTGGATGCGTTTTTTCTGGCATTGGGATTGCTCTATGAGGAACCTAACCTAGAGATTCAGGCTGAAAAGGCTTTATTAGCCCTCTCTCAGGGGCATGATGAAGCGGAAATATATTGTCAGAAATTTCGGAAATGGTCGGTGCTTACTCAGTGGAATGAGTGCGCCCTGGCTGCAAACTTCAGAAATGGTCTTTCTGAGGCCATTAAGGATATTATGGTGGGGTTCCCTGCGCCTACAGGTCTGAATGAGTCTATGGCTATGGCCATTCAGATTGATCGGCGTTTACGGGAGCGCAAACCCGTGCACCAGTTGGCGGTGTCTTCTGAACAGGCACCTGAGACTATGCAATGTGATAGAATTCAGTCCAGAAGTGAACGGCAAAATTATAGGCGGAAAAATGGTTTGTGTTTTTATTGTGGTGATTCAGCTCATGTTATATCAGCATGCTCTAAACGCACAAAAAGGGTTGATAAATCTTTTGCCATTGATACTCTGCAGTCTAAGTTCATTTTGTCTGTGACTCTGATTTTTTCACTGTCTTCCATTTCCGTCGATGCCTATGTGGATTCAGGCGCTGCCCTGAGTCTTATGGATTGGTCATTTGCTAAACGCTGCGGTTTTAGTCTAGAGCCTCTGGAAGTTCCTATTCCTCTGAAGGGAATTGATTCTACACCATTGGCTATGAATAAACCGCAGTATTGGACACAAGTGACCATGCGCATGACTCCCGTTCATCAGGAGGTGATTCGCTTCCTTGTACTGTATAATTTACATGATGTACTAGTGCTTGGTCTGCCATGGTTACAAACTCATAATCCTGTCCTGGACTGGAAAACAATGTCTGTGCTAAGCTGGGGATGTCAGGGGGTTCATGATGATGCACCTCCGATTTCTATCGCTTCATCTACTCCTTCGGAAATCCCTGCGTTTTTGTCGGATTATAGGGATGTTTTTGAGGAGCCTAAGCTCAATTCGCTCCCTCCTCATAGAGAGTGTGACTGTGCTATAGAATTGATTCCTGGCTGTAAGTTCCCTAAGGGTCGTTTATTTAATCTGTCACTGCCAGAGCATACTGCTATGCGGAATTATATTAAGGAGTCCTTGGAAAAGGGACATATTCGTCCATCTTCGTCCCCTCTGGGAGCGGGTTTTTTTTTCGTGGCTAAAAAAGATGGTTCCCTGAGGCCTTGTATAGATTATCGCCTTCTGAATAAGATTACAGTCAAATACCAGTATCCATTGCCATTATTTACTGATTTGTTTGCTCGCATTAAGGGGGCTAGGTGGTTCACTAAGATAGATCTTCGTGGTGCGTATAATCTGGTGCGGATAAAACAGGGTGATGAGTGGAAAACCGCATTTAATACGCCTGAGGGCCATTTTGAGTATTTGGTAATGCCTTTTGGACTCTCCAATGCTCCGTCAGCCTTTCAGTCCTTTATGCACAATATTTTCCGTGAATATCTGGATAAGTTTATGATTGTGTATTTGGATGATATTTTGGTGTTTTCTGATGACTGGGAGTCTCATGTTCTACAGGTCAGGAAGGTGTTTCAGGTTTTGCGGGCCAATTCTCTGTTTGTGAAGGGCTCAAAGTGTCTCTTCGGAGTCCAGAAGATTTCTTTTTTGGGGTACATTTTTTCTTCTTCTACTATTGAGATGGATCCCGTTAAGGTTCAGGCTATTTGTGACTGGACACAGCCTACATCTGTTAAGAGCCTTCAGAAGTTCTTGGGGTTTGCTAATTTTTATCGTCGGTTCATTGCTAATTTTTCCAGTATTGTTAAACCTTTGACTGATTTGACTAAAAAGGGTGCTGATGTTGCTGATTGGTCTCCTGCGGCCGTGGAGGCCTTTCGGGAACTTAAGCGCCGGTTTTCTTCTGCTCCTGTGTTGTGTCAACCAGATGTTTCACTTCCTTTTCAGGTGGAGGTTGATGCTTCCGAGATTGGAGCGGGGGCGGTTTTGTCACAGAGAAGTTCTAATGGCTCGGTGATGAAGCCATGTGCTTTTTTCTCTAGAAAATTCTCGCCCGCCGAGCGCAATTATGATGTGGGTAATCGGGAGCTTTTGGCCATGAAGTGGGCATTTGAGGAGTGGCGTCATTGGCTTGAGGGTGCTATACATCGCGTGGTGGTCTTGACTGATCACAACAATCTCATTTACCTTGAGTCTGCCAGGCGTTTGAATCCTAGACAGGCTCGTTGGTCGTTATTTTTTTCTCGTTTCAATTTCGTGGTTTCATACCTACCAGGTTCAAAGAATGTGAAGGCAGATGCTCTTTCTAGGAGTTTTGTGCCTGACTCTCCTGGAGACACTGGGCCTGCTGGTATCCTTAGGGATGGGGTAATATTGTCCGCCGTATCCCCAGACTTGCGACGCGCATTGCAGGAGTTTCAGGTGGATAAACCGGATCGATGTCCACCAGAAAGACTGTTTGTTCCGGATGATTGGACCAGTAGAGTCATCTCCGAGGTCCATTCTTCTGTGTTGGCTGGTCATCCTGGAATATTTGGTACAAGAGACTTGGTGGCCAGGTCTTTTTGGTGGCCTTCCTTGTCTAGGGATGTGCGTACCTTTGTGCAGTCTTGTGAAGTGTGTGCTCGAGCTAAGCCTTGCTGTTCACGGGCTAGTGGGTTGTTGTTATCATTGCCCATCCCGAAGAGGCCTTGGACGCACATTTCCATGGATTTTATTTCTGATCTCCCGGTTTCACAGAAAATGTCCGTTATCTGGGTTGTGTGTGACCGCTTTTCTAAGATGGTTCATTTGGTGCCCTTGCCTAAGTTGCCCTCCTCCTCTGAGTTGGTTCCTTTGTTTTTTCAGAACGTGGTTCGTTTGCATGGGATTCCGGAGAATATCGTTTCTGACAGGGGATCCCAGTTTGTGTCTAGATTTTGGCGGACGTTTTGTGCCAAGATGGGCATTGATTTGTCTTTCTCGTCTGCATTCCATCCTCAGACGAATGGCCAGACGGAGCGAACTAATCAGACCTTGGAAACTTATTTGAGGTGTTTTGTTTCTGCTGATCAGGATGACTGGGTTGCTTTTTTGCCACTGGCCGAATTTGCTCTTAATAATCGGGCTAGTTCTGCCACGTTGGTCTCTCCTTTTTTTTGTAATTCAGGGTTTCATCCTCGTTTTTTCTCTGGTCAGGGGGAATCTTCGGATTGTCCTGGAGTGGACGTGGTGGTGGACAGGCTACATCAGATTTGGAGTCAGGTGGTGGACAATTTGAAGTTATCTCAGGAGAAGACTCAGCAGTTTGCTAATCGCCGTCGCCGCGTGGGTCCCCGACTTCTTGTTGGGGACTTGGTGTGGTTGTCTTCTCGTTTTGTCCCTATGAAGGTCTCTTCTCCTAAGTTCAAGCCTCGGTTCATCGGTCCTTATAGGATTTCGGAGATTCTTAACCCTGTATCTTTTCGTTTGGATCTCCCAGCATCGTTTGCTATTCATAATGTGTTCCATCGGTCGTTGTTGCGGAGGTATGAGGTGCCCGTTGTTCCTTCGGTCGAGCCTCCTGCTCCGGTGCTGGTGGAGGGAGAATTGGAGTATGTTGTTGAAAAGATCTTGGATTCTCGTGTTTCCAGACGCAAACTCCAGTATTTGGTTAAGTGGAAGGGTTATGGTCAGGAGGATAATTCCTGGGTGGTCGCCTCCGATGTCCATGCGACTGATTTGGTCCGCGCCTTCCATAGAGCTCACCCTGATCGCCCTGGGGGTTCTCGTGAGGGTTCGGTGACCCCTCCTCAAGGGGGAAGTACTGTTGTGGATTCCGTTTGTGGGCTCCCTCTGGTGGTTACTGCTGGTACTGGGTGACTTTGGTGGGTTGCGGCCTTTGGTTTCCACCTGTCCATCAGAGGCTGGGTGTTTCCTATTTTACCTGGCCTTTCTGTCATTTCCCTTGCCGGCTATCAATGTGTTCAGATGTGCTCTGTTTGGTTCCTGCCTACCTGCTCCCAGATCTTTCAGGATAAGCTAAGTGCTGATTTTCAGTTGTTTGGTTTTTGGTCCAGCTTGCTTAGAATGTCTCTATGCTAGCTGGTTGCTCTAGTGGACTGAGGTTCTCCCCATGTGCCATGAGTTGGCACATGGGTTCTTGTAATCTCAGGATGGTTTTTTTGATTAGGGTTTTTTGCTGACCGCTCAGTCCCCTTTTGTATCATTCTGCTTTCTAGTTTTCAGCGGGCCTCTATTTGCTAAAGCTATATACATCATCTCTATGTGTGTGCCTTCCTCTCATTTCACCGTCAATACATGTGGGGGGCAACTATACCTTTGGGGTTAATTCCTCTGGAGGCAAGTGAGGTCTTTGTTTTCTCTGCAGTACTAGTTAGCTCTTAGGCTGGTGCGTGGCGTCTAGAACCAACGTAGGCACGCTCCCTGGCTATCTCTAGTTGCGTTTGGTCAGGCGTAGGGCAGCGGTCAGCCCAGGTTCCATCACCCTAGAGCTCGTCCGATATTTGTTATACTTTGCTTGTCCTGTGCTATCCCTCGCCATTGGGGATTCATGACAGCAGTCTCTACAAGATGCAGTCTTTCTGGGCAGTCTCTACAAGATGCAGTCTTTCTGGGCAGTCTCTACAAGATGCAGTCTTTCTGGGCAGTCTCTTTCTCTCTCTCTTCTGGAGCGCAGCTGCACCCGGCTCTGCACGCTGCTCTGCAAGCTGCTCTCTCTCCTGCATGCGTCCCTTTCCTGCTCTCTGGCTGCTTCCCTGCTGTCCCAGTCTACAAGTCTCTCCCCTCGGGAACCTGCGGCACAGCTCAAAGGTTCCGGGCACAGAGCCGAGAAGGTAACCGCCCCCAGACTCTTCTTGTACTTTTAACTCCTTACACATCTATGGGGCCATACTGAACGGTGCAGAGCATATAGGGCACAGCTATATAAGGAGCATCTATGGGGCCAAACTGAACGGTGCAGAGCATATAGGGCACAGCTTTATAATGAGCATCTATGGGACCATAATGAACGGTGCAGAGCATATAGGGCACAGCTATATAAGGAGCATCTATGGGGCCATAATGAACGGTGCAGAGCATATAGGGCACAGCTATATAAGGAGCATCTATGGGGCCATAATGAACGGTGCAGAGCATATAGGGCACAGCTTTATATGGAGCATCTATGGGGCCATAATGAACGGTGCAGAGCATTGTATATGGGGCACAGCTTTAAATGGAGCATCTATGGGGCCATAATGAACGGTGCAGAGCATTCTATATGGCACAGCTATATATGGATAATATATGGGGCAATAATCAATGGTATGGAGCATTATATATGGCACAGCTTTATATGGAGCATCTATGGGGCAATAAAGAATGGTATGGAGCATCTATTTTTATTTTTGAAATTCACCGGTAGCTGCTGCATTTTCCACCCTAGGCTTATACTCGAGTCAATAAGTTTTCCTAGTTTTTTGTGGCAAAATTAGGGGGGTTGGCTTATACTCGGGTCGGCCTATACTCGAGTATATACGGTAATTCCTGTGGGACCCGGACTTCTGTTCTTAAATTACCAGGATTTTTCTTTGTTGGTTCATTGATACCTATCAGGTTTTTATTCCTGATTGGTTCCTTTAACATTGGTTTAGTTTTAACAGTATCCCTTAGAAATTGTTTTATTTTTACATCTACCAGATCATTTTCAAATACTTTGAGTTTCCTAGTAATGTCATCGTTCACCAAATTAAAAAAATGTAAACTTTTAAAATTTTCAAGTTCAAGTAATTTCTTTTCACAAATCATTGCAGCTTTTCTGGCTAGCTCAGAACGCTTTTCCACTAACAAACTCATAAGACTATAAGAACAATCATTTAAAATATTATTCCAATTATTGGTAAAATTTCTGTCATCTGAAAAAGTACTATTAAAAAGTATCTTCAAACCATTTGGAACAATTTTTTGATGAATACAAATACCTAGAAATTCTGCATCAATCTGATGTCTTATTTCCATCTTCATATGTTTTTCAAAGTCCAAAAAAAGACCAGTGATGGTCCTTTTTGTCTCAATATCAATCACAGGTTCAGTACAAGAATTATCCAACCTTGTATTAGTCATGTTCTTAACCCCTTCACCCCCAAGGGTGGTTTGCACGTTAATGACCGGGCCAATTTTTACAATTCTGACCACTGTCCCTTTATGAGGTTATAACTCTGGAACGCTTCAACGGATCTTGGTGATTCTGACATTGTTTTCTCGTGACATATTGTACTTCATGATAGTGGTAAAATTTCTTCGATATAACTTGCGTTTATTTGTGAAAAAAACGAATATTTGGCGAAAATTTTGAAAATTTCGCAATTTTCCAACTTTGAATTTTTATGCCCTTAAATCACAGACATATGTCACACAAAATACTTAATAAGTAACATTTCCCACATGTCTACTTTACATCAGCACAATTTTGGAACCAAAATTTTTTTTTGTGACGGAGTTATAACGGTTAAAAGTTGACCAGCAATTTCTCATTTTTACAACACCATTTTTTTTTAGGGACCACATCTCATTTGAAGTCATTTTGAGGGGTCTATATGATAGAAAATACCCAAGTGTGACACCATTCTAAAAACTGCACCCCTCAAGGTACTCAAAACCACTTTCAAGAAGTTTATTAACCCTTCAGGTGTTTCACAGGAATTTTTGGAATGTTTAAATAAAAATAAACATTTAACTTTTTTTCACACAAAATTTATTTCAGCTCCAATTTGTTTTATTTTACCAAGGGTAACAGAAGAAAATAGACCCCAAAAGTTGTTGTACAATTTGTCCTGAGTACGCTGATACCCCATATGTGGGGGTAAACCACTGTTTGGGCGCATGGCAGAGCTCGGAAGGAAAGGAGCGCACTTTTCAATTGAAATGGGACGCCATGTTGCATTTGGAGAGCCCCTGATGTGCCTAAACATTGAAACCCCCCACAAGTGACACCATTTTGGAAAGTAGACCCCCTAAGGATCTTATCTAGATGTGTGGTGAGCACTTTGACCCAACAAGTGCTTCACAGAAGTTTATAATGCAGAGCCGTAAAAATAAAAAATCATATTTTTTCACAAAAATGATCTTTTCGCCCCCATTTTTTTATTTCCCCAAGGGTAAGAGAAGAAATTAGACCACAAAAGTTGTTGTGCAATTTGTCCTGAGTACGACGATACCCCATATGTGGGGGTAAACCACTGTTTGGGCGCATAGCAGAGCTCGGAAGGGAAGGAGCGCTATTTTACTTTTCAATGCAAAATTTACTGGAATTAAGATGGGATGCCATGTTGCGTTTGGAGAGCCCCTGATGTGCCTAAACATTAAACCCCCCCACAAGTGACACTATTTTGGAAAGTAGACCCCCTAAGGAACTTATCTAGATGTGTTTTGAGAGCTTTGAACCCCCAAGTGTTTCACTACAGTTTATAACGCAGAGCCGTGAAAATAAAAATTCTTTTTTTTTTCACAAAAATGATTTTTAGCCCCCAGTTTTGTATTTTCACAAGGGTATCAGGATAAATTGGACCCCAAACGTTGTTGTCCAATTTGTCCTGAGTACGCTGATACCCCATATGTGGGGGGGAACCACTGTTTGGGCGCATGACAGAGCTCGGAAGGAAAGGAGCGCCATTTGGAATGCAGACTTAAATGGATTGGTCTGCAGGCGTCACATTGCATTTGCAGAGCCCCTGATGTACCCAAACAGTACAAACCCCCCACAAGTGACCCCATATCGGAAACTAGACCCCCCAAGGAACTTATCTAGATGTGTTGTGAGAACTTTGAACCCCCAAGTGTTTCACTACAGTTTACAACGCAGAGCCGTGAAAATAAAAAAATCTTTTTTTTCCCACAAAACTTATTTTTTGGCCCCCAGTTTTGTATTTTCCCAAGGGTAGCAGGAGAAATTGGACCCCAAAAGATGATGTCCAATTTGTCCTGAGTACGCTGATACCCCATATGTTGGGGTAAACCCCTGTTTGGGCACACGGGAGAGCTCTGAAGGGAAGGAGCACGGTTTTCCTTTTTCAACGCAGAATTGGCTGGAATTCAGATCGGATGCCATGTCCCGTTTGGAGAGCCCCTGATGTGCCTAAACAGTGGAAACCCCCCAATTATAACTGAAACCCTAATCCAAACACACCCCTTACCCTAATCCCAACAGTAACCCTAACCACTCCTCTAACCCAGACACACCCAACCCTATTCCCAACCGTAAATGTAATCCAAACCCTAACCCTATCTTTAGCCCCAACCCTAACTGTAGCCCCAACCCTAGCCCCAACCCTAGCCCTAACCCTAGCCCTATCACTAGCCATAACACTAGCCGTAACACTAGCCCTAACCCTAGCCCCAACCCTAGCCCTAACCCTAGCCCTAACCCTAACCCCAACCCTAGCCCTTACCCTAACAATAGCCCTAACCCTAGCCCCAACCCTAGCCCTAACCCTAACCCTAGCCCCAACCCTAGCCCTAACCCTAACCCTAACCCTAGCCCTAACTCTAGTCCTAACTCTAGCCCTAACCCTAACCCTAATGGGAAAATGGAAATAAATACATTTTTTATTTTTCCCTAACTAAGGGGGTGATGAAGGGGGGTTTGATTTACTTTTATAGCGGGTTTTTTAGCGGATTTTTATGATTGGCAGCCGTCACACACTGAAAGACGCTTTTCATTGCAAAAAATATTTTTTGCGTTACCACATTTTGAGAGCTATAATTTTTCCATATTTGAGTCAACAGAGTCATGTGAGATCTTGTTTTTTGCGGGACGAGTTGACGTTTTTATGGGTAACATTTTCGGACACGTGACATTTTTTGATCGCTTTTTATTCCGATTTTTGTTAGGCAGAGTGATCAAAAACCAGCTATTCATGAATTTCTTTTGGGGGAGGCGTTTATACCGTTCCGCGTTTGGTAAAATTGATAAAGCAGTTTTATTCGTCGGGTCAGTACGATTACAGCGATACCTCATTTATATCATTTTTTTATGTTTTGGAGCTTTTATACGATAAAAACTATTTTATAGAAAAAATAATTATTTTGGTATCGCTTTATTCTCAGGACTATAACTTTTTTATTTTTTTGCTGATGATGCTGTATGGCGGCTCGTTTTTTGCGGGACAAGATGACGTTTTCAGCGGTACCATGGTTATTTATATCAGTCTTTTTGATCGCGTGTTATTCCACTTTTTGTCCGGCGGTATGATAATAAAGCGTTGTTTTTTGCCTCGTTTTTTTTTTTTTTTTCTTACGGTGTTTACTGAAGGGGTTAACTAGTGGGGCAGTTTTATAGGTTGGGTCGTTACAGACGCGGCGATACTAAATAAGTGTACTTTTATTGTTTTTTTATTTTATTTAGCTAAAGAAATGTATTTATGGGAATAATATATACCGTATATTTTTTTCTTTATTTAGGATATTTTTTTTTTACACACATGTGGGGAATTTTTTTTTTACTTTTTTACTTTGTCCCAGGGGGGGACATTACAGATCATTGATCTGACAGAGTGCACAGCACTCTGTCAGATCGACGATCTGCTGTGCAGGGCTGCAGGCTTACCAAGTGTCTGCTCTGAGCAGACACTCGGTAAGCCACCTCCCTCCCTGCAGGACCCGGATGCCGCGGCCATCTTGGATCCGGGACCTGCGGTGAGGAGGGAGGTAGGAGACCCTCGGAGCAATGCGATCACATCGCGTTGCTCCGGGGGTCTCAGGGAAGCCCGCAGGGAGCCCCCTCCCTGCGCGATGCTTCCCTATACCGCCGGTACACCGCGATCATGTTTGATCGCGGTGTGCCGGGGGTTAATGTGCCGGGGGCGGTCTGTGACTGCTCCTGGCAAATAGTGCCGGATGTCAGCTGCAATATTCAGTTGACACCCGGCCGTGAGCGCGGCCGTGAGCGTATGACGTACTATCCCGTCGGTGGTCATACGGGCCCACCCCACCTCGACTGTGGCCTCTCCAGTACTGAACCTTGTGGTACCTCACTAATGACTGTAACCTCTCCAGTACTTATCCCTGTAATACTACACTGGTGACTGTGTCCTCTCCAGTACTAACCACTGTGATACATCACTGATGAATGTGACCATTCCAGTACCGACCCCTGTTATACCTCACTGGTGACTGTGACCTCTCCAGTACTAACCCCTGTGATACCTGTCACGATAATATAAACATGCCTATCATGAATAACCGGAGGACATTTTTATCATCCCACCGCTGCCACCAATATGTCACAAATTGGGTTGTTTGGCTGCCTCCGGTTCTTTTCTGAAGGTGATTTATTAATTTCCCACTTCCCAGTTCCGATTTGGAACTTGCAGCACTCTGGCGCCCCCCTTACCCTTAAGTCAGTCAGGATACTGCACCTAGGATAATTAGTCGCCAGATGGGCTGCCTTACTATATACTGGCTAATGGGCACACTGCAGCGAGGGTGATATAACTACTCCCACTCAGGAGGGAACAATAATTATCAACGCTGTCCATTACTATCAGTTTTCCCAATGGCTCAGGACAATTCCTCTGACACCAGCTCCTATTTCTTAATTAATAATGGGTCAGGAGCCAACCCAATTAGTAGAGTAATTTACTTCGGAAGACGTGACAGTACGTTATAGAGCAAGGAGAAGCGAAGCTAGTAATTTTATATATTTTACTCCAAAAGAAAAGCAGTATTTAGAAAAGTATAGCAAGATATTATAAAAGGAGACAATTATGTATATACAGAACGATTACAAGTGAAAAGGGATTAAAGTTGAAAAAAAACACTTACAGTTCGATATATCAAGATTAGTGATGAGCGAACGTGCTCGCCACTACTCGTTACTCGCCCAAGTATCACTATGCTCGGTGTACTCGGCTTGCAGCTAGCATTTCCGGGATTATTCGGCAGTATCTGGTGTCTCCACCCAGCATTTTTGGTGGACTTTAGAGACCAAATCACGGTGCAGGGATTGTCTGCCAGGCCATGAAATGCCGCAGCCATCTTTGTGGTGGTCGTGCAGTGATTGGCTTGGCCGCACAGCATCATCCCGAGTATAAGAGACCTGGTGCCACCCTGCTCGCCGCAATCTGTTCCTGATTCAGCGAGAGTAGGGAGAGCTGGTGCCGAGATAGGGTCAGAATCGTGGTTTTTAGAGTTAGGCCGGAGACACACTGCTGCGAGATACGGCCGAGTCTCGCTGGTTAAAAGCAAGCTGTGGCACCGTCACTCCGGAGCGGAGCGTGCAGCTCCATGTATTGCTATGCAGCTGCACGCTCCGCTCCGGAATGCAGGTGCCACAGCTTGCTTTTAACCAGCGAGACTCGGCCGTATCTCGCAGCAGTGTGTCTCCGGCCTGAGTGTAGGTCTGCAACTCCTAAATCCACAACTCCTCAGAAACCAAAAGTCCTTTTTAGGGCTAATTCGTGGGTCCCGATATTGCAGCGCTAGGTAGGCAGGGCACAGCATATCCACATCAGTGCAAGGCCTGCAGGCACTGTATGTGCATCCATTGCTTCCACTGCATCCTTCCCAAAGCTCCATAACTGTCTGCTACTGCTGCTGCTGCAGCAGCTTCCTTACTATATACCTAGTTGATAAATTCAAAAAAAGGAAAGCAGCGCAAAAAGGTTTGAAAAAATTAAGTGGACTTTAATGCCTGAATGGTGTGGCAACGTTTCGGATGTAATATCCTTTCTCAAGGCTTGAGAAAGGATATTACATCCGAAACGTTGCCACGCTATTCAGGCATTAAAGTCCACTTAATTTTTTCAAACCTTTTTGTGCTGCTTTCCTTTTTTTGAATTTATCATTGGTGACCATTGGATTGCTGGTTGGGAGAGCTTTGCAAGTTTTGTAAGGTAGTATTTGATGCTGTTCCAATTTTTCTCCTATATACCTAGTTGGATTTTTTTTTTTTTTTCAGTGTACCACTTTTTTTGCTGTCTGTTACTCTAATTCTATACAGTACTATTTTGCATTTAAAAAAAAAACAGGCCACATTTTTGCCAGTGTGGTATTTCCGTGACAGCGCTCATATCTGCATGCTCCAAGTTTGGTCATTGTAGGCTGGTGTACCTCTTTTTATGCCGTCTGTTACTCTAATTCTATACAGCACTATTTTGCATATATAAAAAAAGGCCACATTTTTGCAAGTGTGGTATTTCAGTGACAGCCCTCATATCTGCATGCTCCAAGTTTGGGTATTGTAGGCCAGTGGACCTCTTTTTTGGCTGTCTGATACTCTAATTCTATACAGCACTATTTAGCATAAATTTACTTCACAAAAAAGCCCCCAAAAATTGAATACAGTCTATTATATCAGGCTGAGGCCTGCCTGATGTTTGGGTTTGAAAAATCGTAGATTTGCAGGCATACTGATCAGATATAATTTTGCTACTAATGAATATATTTGTGTTGAGCATTTGAAATAGTGCAGTAGTCCATTTAAAATGGGCAAGGCAAGGGGCAAGGGACGGGGAAGTGGACGTGATGATGATGATGATGCATGCAGAGGATGAGGCCGTGGCCAAGGTGAAAGTGGGCAACAAAAAAGACCCACATCTTCTCGCTCGACTGTGAAGGAACAAATTATGAAAGGTTCTCCATTTTGTGCTTTTCGACTCCATTTTCTTGTTGCTTAAAGATAAATTCTGTTATTTAATTAGGTAAAAGGTTACAGCTGCCATGAAGTAACTTTATCTTGTTGTTCACAAGCCTGTTATTCAACTAGGCTATGGTTCATAATTGGTATAAAGACCTTGAGTCTTCTGACTCGAGCCAGATAATAGATTCGGGGGTGTATTGCTATACAAGACTGAGACACCTGTTAGAAAAACACATACTATGCCAAGAAGATATGACCATATATGTAGTTTCCGGTTTTTCTGTATTCTTATGGGTTAAGTTTTTCCTGCATTCTTATAGGTTAAGAACTGTGAGTGTGTTCTTATGCTGATTGGTTGAAGTATAATTTCTATGACTATGAAAAGCGATACACAATAAAACGGGGGCCAGAGATCTGCTCGATCCCCCATACAGAGGCACACGTCTCCGTCTGGTCATTTTCAGTTGCCGGCAACACCCTGTAGATTAATTTGGAAATCACTGAGTCAACCGTGAAGGATCAATTTAGATCCTCCCTCAACAGTTGGCGCCCGAAAACGTGGGGCCCCAAGCAGGAACGCCTCTGCCCCCCGGAGGACAACAAGACAAAGGATCCTCGGACCGGACACAGGCACTGGAAAATTGGGACTGATCATCCCCCACAACGACCACGGTAAGTTGGCAGTTATACTGTCCAGACTGACCGTTTGGTATGGTTTTCCAGTGTTTGTTGCGGTTTTCCAGTATTTGTTACTGCAGAGGATCTGAGGTTTGTCCCCGATGGTGGGGTGATTTTTGGGTGGAATCATATAGAGGTGTAGTTCCGTTGGAAGCCCAGTGCTCGAACCGTACCTCATAAGGGACGGACACCCCGGATTGACCAGTGATGTAATTCTCTTTATAGTCAAAATATCCTGAATTCCTGCTCACTGTTAGAATCAGGCGCGGTGAGGTGATCGAAGATTGGGTAGGATGCGTAACTCAGGAATTATATATTTATATATGTCCAGAGGTGTCCGGAGGGAAAGTCTAAGACGCCCTCCTCCTTTCACTGAGTACTGCGTTTTTGGGTTGTCCCAGCGGGGGACAGAGAGACCCAGTGGAACAAAACCGTAAGGCCGTCGGTATTGTGCACAACAAAGTAAGGATATTTAGCTCTAAAGGAGAATCAGTTTCCGTGGAAGGAAAAGAAGACTTTGAATTTGTGTGATGAATCTGATATTGTTAGCCCAAACACGGGGAAATAAATCTGTCAGGAACGCAGATAAAATATTCTCTCTCAATCATGGGTTTTTCTAAGGTGTTCTGGTATGTGAATTGTGTGATGAAGGTTTTGTAGAAATTAATTAAGTCTGAGAACTGCTGTATTCCGTTTCTGTGTTTATCTCTAAGATACCCGATGGGAGGGGGGAGTCAAACAGCTGCATTATTGCTTTCTCTGTGTTGAGGAATGCTGTGATTTTCTTATCTCTGCTGTGCCTCTCGTATGGAGGGGGCACGTAGTTGCGTTCTAAGTTTCTCTATATTTTCTGTTGCGCTGGGAGATTTGTGTTTAAACAATATTTGAAATATGGTACCTAGTTTTAGAAGGAAACTTGTAAGAGATTGTTTGATTATCAGTGTAATTGAAAGATTGGTAAAAGATTCACCTGCTTCAAGTTGAGTGGTTGATATATAGCAAATTGAGGATCAACAGAGGAAGGGAATTACGCTGAAAAAGGAAAGTTGTCTATTACTATGACAAAAAAACTGGATGTTTTGTAGTGCAAGAAGGAACTGAGAGTGACTGAGATAAATGTGTCGGGAAAGCAAACAATCAAAAAATTTGGGACAGGGGGTCTCCCTGCTAGATAATATGGTCCCTCCCCAGGAAATTAAGCCTCTTCCCTTTGACTGTAAGCCCTATGCCCCTTAACCCCAAGGCACCAATATATCCTGGACTGCCGGGAAGTTCTATGGGCGTCTTATGGTAGTATTTAAAGATCTGGGATTTTCATTGTAAAATAAAGCCCATTCACACATTTTTGTGGCAGCTTTAATGTTCGACCTGAAATCTGAATTGAAAGAGGCAATAATGTCAGTTAGACCTGATATCGAGACTTCCACTCCGGATGATGCATTAAAAGTAGTAAAAAAGGTTTTAAGAACTTAGCCCATTCTGCATCACCAGGGAAATTAAAGGTTAAATCAGTGGCCGAAGTGATTCCTACTCCAATCTCAGCCCCCCCACACACACACACCTGCAAGGACGCAGCTCCGTTCCTTATCAGTGGCCCACAACAGACTTCAGCTCCTGCCCTCCCCACCTTACACAAATCCAATATCCCTTTTAACCCTATGTATGGGAATCTCATTCCCCAGCCCCGCCATGTCAATTCTCAGATCAAGAGCTTGTTTTAATTGGAGTAGATGGCAGACCCAATAAATATACTCTTACAAAACCCATCCCATTGGGACCCTTCCCTGAAGTCACAGCTCAGTTCGTAATCTCTCCCACATGTCCGGTAAATTTACTGGGGGCAAATTTATTATCACAGTTCCGCTCCAGAATACAATTCCAAGATGATGGTCAGATGGTCCTTACGTTATATAACCCCTATGCAGATGAACACAATGAGATCTGTATCCTACAACTCCCTTCCCACGGTTATGATGGCCCTGATAGGCCCAGATTCTCCCCCAATAATGCCTGTAGAACCAGTAAAAGTGTTTTTCAAACCTGGTACCCCTTTTCCCAAAGTCCATCAATATCCTTTGAAACATGGTCAGGAGCGGTGCCTCAAGGGGCAAATACAAAAGTTACTCAATAATGGTGCCCTGGTATCCTGTGTTTCCCCATGTAACACGCCCTTGTTTCCCGTTAAGAAAAAGACTCCACCCGGCCAACCCCCTGTGTACCGGCTGGTACATGATCTATGGGTAGTTAATGCAGTTACTGTTCTAGAAACTCCGGTGGTGCCTAATCCACATACTCTTTTGTCCCAGATATCTCAGGATGCTGCTTGGTTCACAGTCATCGACCTTGTCAATGCCTTTTTCAGCATTCCATTGCACCCAGATTGCCAGTTCTGTGTGCATTCATTTATCAGGGACGACAATTGACGTGGACAGTTATGCCACAAGGGGCCCAAAAAGTCCCAATCAGTTTGCAAAAAATATGGGCGAGTGTCTTTTACCCTGGCAGTTAGAACACCCCTATGTCACGCTGCTTCAGTATGTGGATGATGTTTTGTTGTGTGCACGAACAGAGCAGGAAGCCATTGCTGCCACTGTTAGCCTCCTCAAGTATCTGGCAGATCTGAACTGTCGGGTTTCGGCCTCGAAACTTCAGTTCTGCCTTGGTCAAGTGATATTTTTGGGTCACTGTCTCCTTCAGGGTGTCAGACACCTCACAAAAAAAAGAAAAATAGCCGTCAGCTCCCTTACTTTTCCAAAAGATGAGACTGAACTCTAGCGTTTTCTTGGACTATGTACTTATTGTAGTCAGTGGATATCAGACGCATCCCGCATAATGCAACCTCTCTACAATGCCCTGAAAGACAGTTCAAGATATGCTGATGATTTGGCAGATTCCACACCGGATACGCTGTTACTACGGAAGATACTGTAGTGCACGGAGCTGCACTCCCTCCCTCACTGTCAGCACAAGAAGTAGAACTTCAGGCTCTGTCTACTGCATGTACTTTGGCCAAAGACAGGCGGGCTAATATATACACAGACTCACAGTATGCATTTGGTATTGCTCATGATTTCAGAGCCCTATGGGCCAATCGAGGGTTTATTACCACCGCCGGGACTCCAGTGAAGAGTGCTGAAGCTGTTAAAACCCTCATGGACTCAATCAAATTACCTACAAAGGTGGCCATTATCAAGGTCACGGCGCACGGTCCTAGGAAAAGTCCACACACTGTTGGTAACGTCTTTGTGGATATGCAAGCAAAAGCTGCTGCTCTCCTACCCGTTGAACCGACCATACCAACTATGGTGACCACACGCTCTCAGCGTAAACAGTTACAAGAAACACTGACTCTACAGGAACCTGATGATCGGCGACAGACTGAGGTTTTCTGTCGGACCCCGCGAGACCGCTTAATGACGATGCAGAGAATGTCCTCAAAGGAAGAAGTGAAGCAGTGGAAGGCTGATGGAGCACGTATGGACATGGTCTCTGGAAAAAGGACCAACTTGTGTGTCTCCCTAAGCGGATGTACCCTGCTATTGCCACGTGGGCACATGGGCCCACACATCGAGGAAAAAAATGTACAAAAATTCTACTGGGCTCCAGGTATTTCTACAGTCCTGACAGCACTCAACCATGCATGTAATATCTGTCAGACCTGCAATCCCGGTCAACTTCAATGTGTACCCTCGAAGCACCATGCTAAGCCTGACTATCCTTTCCAAAGGCTCCAAGTGGACCATATCACGTTGCCTAAGTCTGGAAGGTATGAATATTGTGTGGTGGTTCTCGATATGTTCTCCAGTTGGCCGGAAGCATTCCCCGTTACCAACATGACTGCAAAAACCACAGCGAAGAAACTGGTGATGGTAGTTATATGCCGATATGGTGTTCCAGAAGTCGTCGAAAGTGACCAAGGCCCGGCCTTTTCTTCTCATGTGTATCAGGAAGTTCTGACAATGCTTGGATCTACTGTAGCTCTCCATACTCCGTACCATCCACAATCCAGTGGGAAAGTTGAGAGGCTGAACGGCACACTGAAGGGACAATTGACCAAAATGATGCAGGAGACTATGGCTCCATGGCCAGAGCTCCTACCCATTGTACTGTACCACATTCGTACTACCCCTAAGGCAAAACATGGCCTGTCCCCATATGAGATATTATTTGGTGCTAGGCCCTCAGTTGCAAATTTCCAGCTTCAGTAGTTATCAGAGGAAACTGACCGTGCTGTTCAATATGTTATTCAGCTTAGTAAAAATCTTGCTAACATCCACGTTTTAGTTTTTTTCTTCCCTTCCAGATTCAGCAGAAACCGACACTTGTCACAACTTAAAGTCTGGTGGTTTCGTGGTCGTAAAAAGCCATGTCAGAAAACACGGACTAGAACCCTTGTATGACGGTCCCTACCAAGTCCTCCTTATCATTCCTATGTCAGTAAAGCTGGAAGGAAGGTCGACGTGGATCCACGTATCGCACTGCAAGCTGGTCAAACAGACTAGTAGCAAATAAGGGGACATAATGTTTTGGTTTTTCGTATTGCCATATAATAATATTGGTAACCGCATGGGACAGCCTAAATTCCCCAATATCCTTGAATAATAAGTTTGTACAATATCATGAAAGAATAGTAGTACAGATGTGTATAGCCAATAAAATTGTCAGTTCTATTTTCATTTACACTATGATTACACAAATGTGGGATAAATTGGTTAGGGCCACAGATTTTCTAGATGATCATATTTGGGATATATTGGATATACTTAATACTACTGTTGTTGTCCAAAACCAACTTATCATAGTCACTAATCAATATACTGTATTACTTAACAGCAGCACAGGGTGGTATGTGTCAGGTTATTGGACCCGCATGCTGTCATTATATAGATCCCAAGAGCACAATGAAGTTAAAGTTAGAGGATATTCAAAGACTCAGAGACTAATATGATAAAGACAATGACCATAATAAGGACAGTTGGTGGGCAGACACCTTCTCCTTTCTTAATCTAGCCAATTGATTTGAGGGACTTGGGGGCTGGATAGCTGGAATCTTGCAAAGTTTGTTACACATTGCTGCCTTGCCTTTATCCTTGTCATGTATGTAATACTAAAACTTGTTCTTTGGTGTATTTCTGTATGTATTAGGAAACTCTGCACTAAGACAACTACTGATGATACCATGAGCGTTGCCACCCCTGCTCTTCTCTACACCAATTTCACAAAGTTACCTGATGAAGATGTTGAAACCAAGCGCATGGCTATCTTCAAAAGATCCCCACTACTGTTATCAATAATTGTTATTCGTAAATTCTAGTATACAGGGGGGACGGGTGTTATGACCCCAATGGCAGAGGGTCTCAGAAATAATTACTAAGTCTGCAAACACAAAAAACCAGCTCATAGGGCAGTGGTAACTGAGCTGACCATATATCTAATCCTAGCACCACAAATAGCAGCAGCCGGGGAACGTGCCTATGTTGGTTCTAGACGTCTCGCGCCAGCCGGAGAACTAACTAACCCTAGAAGGGAAAAGAAAGACCTTTCTTGCCTCCAGAGAAAAGACCCCAAAAGTTGGATACAAGCCCCCAACAAATAATAACGGTGAGGTAAGAGGAAAAGACAAACGTAAGAATGAGCTAGGTATTTAGCAAAGAGAGGCCCACTAGCTAATAGCAGAATATAGTAAGATGACTTATATGGTCAGCAAAAACCCTATCAAAATATCCACGCTGGATATTCAAAAACCCCCGAACCGTCTAATGGCCCGGGGGGAGAACACCAGCCCCCTAGAGCTTCCAGCAAGGTCAGGAATCACATTTAGTACAAGCTGGACAAAAATGAGAGCAAGCAAATAACCAAAAAACAAAGAAGCAAGACTTAGCTTAATTTTGCACGAACCAGGACCAGCAGACAGCAGCAAACAGAAAGGATCTGATTACAACGATGCCAGGCACTGGACTAAGGATCCAGGAAGTTTATATAGCAACACCCCTGGACTAACGACCCAGGTGGGTGCCAAACTGAGGAAAGACAATCCCAGAGTCATATCACTAGTAACCACAAGAGGGAGCCAAAAAGTCTAATTCACAACAGACGGGTACGCCGCAACAGCCATGGCTGGTAACATGGCACCAGTCATGTGAAGACCAGTACCCCTCGAGCTTAGAGCTTGGGATAGTACCTCTGATGCTGGACATTAATTAACAAAATTTATCTAGGGGGGAATGTGAAGGAACAAATTATGAAAGGTTCTCCATTTTGTGCTTTTCGACTCCATTTTCTTGTTGCTTAAAGATAAATTCTGTTATTTAATTAGGTAAAAGGTTACAGCTGCCATGAAGTAACTTTATCTTGTTGTTCACAAGCCTGTTATTCAACTAGGCTATGGTTCATAATTGCTATAAAGACCTTGAGCCTTCTGACTCGAGCCAGATAATAGATTCGGGGGTGTATTGCTATACAAGACTGAGACACCTGTTAGAAAAACACATACTATGCCAAGAAGATATGACCATATATGTAGTTTCCGGTTTTTCTGTATTCTTATGGGTTAAGTTTTTCCTGCATTCTTATAGGTTAAGAACTGTGAGTGTGTTCTTATGCTGATTGGTTGAAGTATAATTTCTATGACTATGAAAAGCGATACACAATAAAACGGGGGCCAGAGATCTGCTCGATCCCCCATACAGAGGCACACGTCTCCGTCTGGTCATTTTCAGTTGCCGGCAACACCCTGTAGGTTAATTTGGAAATCACTGAGTCAACCGTGAAGGATCAATTTAGATCCTCCCTCAACACGACCTTCCTGTCCCTGTTTCTTGGGGACCGCAGCACACCACTATTGAAGCCAGAGCAGTGTGAAACGGTTGTTGGTTGAATAGTGGATAATGCTTTCAGTCACTTAGCCAACACCACCATGTCCTCCACACGGTCAAGTCTGAGTAGCCGTGAGTGTGGCCTGGATATTCCTCACACTGATCCTCCTTCCTCCCACCATGCCGAGTGCCCTGAGACAACTGATCCCACACTTTGACACTCTGAAGAGCTGTTCTGTTTTCCATTTCAAGATTCAGAACTCTCGGCCGGTCAACTTGAAGTGGGGACAGATGAGATCGCATGTACAAATGCCCAAAGCTTTGACCAGCCACGGTCACGCAAAGGCGATGGTGGGAAAGTGTCAGAAGAGGTGGACGATGATGAGACACAATTGCCAGAAAGTCAGGAGGAGGCGCAGAGTGCGGATGTGGAAGACGAGGTGGTGGATGACATAGTGAATAACCCAACCTGGCAGGAGGACATGCATAGCAAGGGTGGCAGCACACATGGGGAAGGAGGCATATCACTACAACAGCCAGGAGAAGCAGTGTGGTTGCCACAGACAGAAGGCGTGCATCCGTTCCCATAACACCAGCATGAGGAAAGTTGCCATTCCAACTGTTAGATCTTCCCAAGTCTGGTTATTTTTTTTAAAGACTCTGCCGATAACCCCAAACAGCCATTTGCAGCCCCTGCTATGCCTGCATCAGCAGGGGTAGCAAAACAACCACCCTGACCACCAGCAGCATGATCAGACACATGGCAGCAAAGCACCCGACTTTGTGGGCCCAACCCCAGGCTCCAGGACCACTGCCTGCAGGTCATACCACTGCTTGTTCCACTGTTTTGCGTAGAAGACAATCCCCAGTACACCATGCATGTGAAGATACCCCTAGCCCTGCCCCTGTTGTGGCCCACAGTCAAGCAGCACCATCATCAAGCCCGTCCACGTCCTTGTCCCAGCACAGCCTTCTGTTGTCAGTAACCCAGTCTTTGGAACGCAAGCAGAAATAACCCACCAAGGCCACACAGTCCACAGTCCTAAATTCTAATATTTCTCTTCTGCTTGCACTAGAAATGCTGCCTTTTAGGCTCATTGAGACGGAAGCTTTCCGCAACCTGATGGTGGCGGCCGGCCCAAGGTACTCGGTCCCCTATTTCTCCCGGTGTGCCGTACCGTCATTACACCAGCATGTGTCCCACAACACTACCCGTGCCTTCAACAATGCTGTTACAGAGAAAGTCCACCTAACCACGAACTCATGGACAAGTGCTTGTGGGTAGGGATGGTACATCTCACTGACGGAAGCGGGGACCCAGTCGAACCTTGTGATGGAACAAATCCTCCCCACGCTGAGGATTGCTGGCCCTACGTCAATCATGGTTGCCCCACAGTCTACAGCTCCTGCACCTCCTCCTCCTCTTCATCCTCCATCTTTGAAATCAACACATCAGTCAGAAGTTGGAAGCACTGCAGCAGTGCCTCAGCCAAGCTGCAATAGGCTGTGCTGAAGCTAATCTGTATAGGTGACAAACCGCACAATGCAGAAGAGTTGTGGACAGTGCTGAAAGAGCAGTCAGATGTTTGGATGACACCACTGAACCTACAGCCAGGCATGGTCGTGTGTGACAATGGCCGTAACCTGGTGGCGGCTCTGAGGCAAGGTGAGCTCACACACGTACCTTGCTTGGCCCATGTGCTTAACCTCGTAGTTTTCTGAAAAGCTACCCGGAGCTGCCGGATCTGCTAGTGAAAGTACGCCATCTGTCTGCTCATTATAGCAAGTCAGCTACTGCTTCAGCCGCCCTTGCCGTGCTTCAGCAGCGTTTGCAGCTTCCAGCTCACCGGCTGGTGTGTGATGGCCCCACGCGCTGGGACTCTACGCTGCTTATGTTGGAAAGGCTTTGTGAGCACAAGAGGGCAGTTGTTGACTACTAACATCAACAAGGCCATCGATATTTAGTTCAGACTCCACACATAAGACCTCAGGAGTGGACATGGATGTCCGACATATGTACCATCCTCCAAAACTTTGAGGACTGAACCAAGATGGAGAGTGGCGATGACACCATAATTAGATTCACCATCCTGCTTCTCAGCATTCTGAAAACCTCTCTGCTCACAATTAAAGAGGATGCATTGCAGGCAGAGCACGAGGACATGGAGCAAGGAACCATACAGGGGGATTTCACTCAGCCCAGCCTCATGTCTTCTCATCGTGGATTGGTAGTCAATGAGGAGGAGGAAGAACAGGAGCTACTTTAATGCGCTATAGACGATACTACAAATACAGCTGTCATACCGTCTGTTCATCGGGGATGGCCTGAGGACCGGGAGGATGATGAGGAGGAGGACAGCATGGTCAGTCGTCCTGTTGGTGAGGACATGGAAGTCTTCCCTGTTAGCAGTCTGGCACGCATGGCTGATTTTATGTTGCACTGCGTTTCATGTGACCCTCACATTATAAAAATTTTGGGTGACACTCATTACTGGTTGATGACACTTATAGACCCACGCTACAAGGAGAACTTTCAATCTCTTCTACCAGAGGCAGAGAGGTGTACTAAAATGTTGCAGTACCAGAGGGCCCTTGTAGGAGAATTACTTAGAAAATTCCCATGTGAGAACGCTGGCATCAGATGTCAGAGTTTGTTGTACAACCAAGGAGTCCAAGCGAGAGAGAGAGAGAGAAGTGCAATTCAGCTCAGGCAGGGGAACAATGGCAAAGTTCTGGGACAGCACGGGAGCTGTGAAGGCACTATTTTATTTAGTAAAAACAGGACCCCACATTGGGGAATTGGGCAATACATTACATTGAGCCTACTTCTTAAGTCTGTAGAAAAGCCGCGGCGACACCATCACGTGTTTCTCAACGCAAGCAATGAATAGCCAGGTCTTTCACCGGGAAGGAACAACCACAGGAAGGGCAGCATCCAATAAAGGAAAACCACCTATGCCAAAACATGGTATCCATCCACAGACAGCTTTTTCGGGGTATTTGCCCCTCATCAGTGTGGAGTAGGAAACTGGCTATTAGGAGCAGTGCCTAGTGAATGGGATGGGGGAAGTGTTCTGGATCACTGCGTTGAGAAACACGTGATGGTGTCTCCGTGGTGTTGGATGTTTTGATCTCCCCGAGGTCATTCATCCTTATGTTTACTTCTTAAGTCTGTCTCCTGCAATGTGTCCTTTTACTGCCACTAGATTACCAGGGTGAACATGCTCAGTACTCTTATAGGCCGGTGAATTTTGGGCAAGGGGCCTGCGATGGCACTAGTCTGTTTTTAGAAAAGGTACCCCCATTGAGGAATTGTTTGGCAGCTCATGCACTCCATTTTAAGTCTCAGTGACCCACACCACTAAATTGGGCTTACTTCTTAACTCTGTCTCCTGCAATGTCTCTTGTTTAACTGCCACTAGGTCACCAGGGTGAACATGCTTTGCACTGTTATAGGCCGGTGACGTTTGGGCAAGGGGCCTGCGATGGCACTAGTCTGTTTTTAACCCCTTTACCCCCAAGGGTGGTTTGCACGTTAATGACCGGGCCAATTTTTACATTTCTGACCACTGTCCCTTTATGAGGATATAACTCTGGAACACTTCAACGGATCCCAGTGATTCTGACATTGTTTTCTCGTGACATATTGGACTTCATGTTGGAGGTAAAATTTCTTTGATATTACTGGCTTTTATTTGTGAAAAAATGGAAATTTGGTGAAAATTTTGAAAATTTTGCAATTTTCCAAATTTGAATTTTTATGCCCATAAATCACGGAATTATGTCACACAAAAAACTTAATAAGTAACATTTCCCACATGTCTACTTTACATCAGCACAATTTTGGAACTAGACATTTTTTTGTTAGGGAGTTATAAGGGTTAAAAGTTAACCAGTGATTTCTTATTTTTCCAACAAAATTTACAAAACCATTTTTTTAGGGACCACCTCACATTCGAAGTCAGTTTGAGGGGTCTATATGGTAGAAAAAAACCAAAAGTGACACCATTCTAAAAACTGCACCCCTGAAGGTACTCAAACCCACATTCAAGAAGTTTATTAACCCTTCAAGTGTTTCACAGGAGCAGAAGCATCGTGGAAGGAAAAAATGAACATTTTACTTTTTAGTCACAAAAATTATATTTCAGCAATAATTTTTTTATTTTCCCAAGGGTAAAACGAGAAAATTGACCTCAAAAGTTGTTGTCCAATTTGTCCTGTCCACTGATACCCCGAATGTGGGGGGAACCACTATTTGGGCTCACGGAAGGGCTCGGAAGGAAAGGTGCGCCATTTGAATTTTTCAAGTTAAATTTGGCTGGAATTGAGATCGGATGCCATGTCGCATTGGTGAGCTCCTGATGTGCCTAAACAGTGGAAACCCCCCACAAGTGACCTCATTTTGGAAACTAGACCCCCTACGGAGCTTATCTAGATGTGTGGTGAGCACTTTGAACCACCAAGTGCTTCACAGAAGTTTATAACGCTCGGGTGTGAAAAAAAAAATCCTATTTTTTCCACAAACATGATGATTTAGTCCCCAACTTTTTATTTTCCCAAGGGTAACAGGAGAAATTGGACCCCAAAAGTTGTTGTCCAATTTTTCCTGAGTACGCTGATACCCCATACGTGGGAGGGAACTACTGTTTGGGTGAACGACAGGGCTCAGAAGGAAAGGAGCGCCGTTTGACTTTTTCAAACTAAATTTGGCTGGAATTGAGATCGGACGCCATGTCGCGTTTGCAGAGCCCTTGATGTGCCTAAACAGTGGAAACCCACCACAAGTGACCCCATTTTGGAAACTGGAACCCCTAAGGAACTTATCTAGGTGTGTGGTGAGAATTTTGAACTCCCACGTACTTCACTAAAGTTTATAATGCCCAGGCGTGAAAATAAAAAATCCTATTTTTTCCCACAAAAATGATTTTAGTCCCCAATTTTTAATTTTCCCAAGGGTAACAGGAGAAATTGGACCCCAAAAGCTGTTGTCCAGTTTGTCCTGAGTATGCTGGCACCCCACATGTGGAAGAAAACTAATGTTTGGGCACACGTTGGGGCTCGAAAGGGAAGTAGTGACGTTTTGGAATGCAGACTTTGATGGAATGTTCTGCGGGCATCATGTTCCGCTTGCAGAGCCCCTGATGTGCCTAAACAGTAGAAACCCCCAACAAGTGACCACATTTTGGAAACTGGACCCCCTAAGGAACTTACCTAGGTGTGTGGTGAGAATTTGGAACCCCCTAGTGCTTCACTAAAGTTTATAATGCCCAGGCATGAAAATAAAAAATCCTATTTTTTCCCACAAAAATGATCTTTTAGTCCCCAATTTTTAATTTTCCCAATGGTAACAGGAGAAATTGGACATCAAAAGTTGTTGTCCAAATTGTTCTGTTTACGCTGGTATGCCATATGTGGGAAAAAACTGTTTAGGCACACGTTGGGGCTCGAAAGGGAAGTAGTGACGTTTTGGAATGCAGACTTTGATTAAATGGTCTGCGGTCCTCATGTTCCGTTTGCAGAGCCCCTGATGTGCCTAAACAGTAAAAAAAAAAAACACAAGTGACATCATTTTGTAACCTAGACCCCCAAGGAACTTATCTAGATGTACCCCCTTTTTGGAACTAATGTACGGTTTCCTGTAAAGTAAATTAGTAGTGCATGGAGGTGTGGTACAATTTGAAGCAATCCTTTATACATAGGCCAGGTTTTTCAGGGCAGGTGTTGCATTGATAAATGGTGTCCTTGCGTATTCCCCTTTTGTAACACTCGGCACCTTTTTTGCAGCTTACCTTTTCTTCGAGTTGGCGGGACCACCCCCGGAAAATGCTGGCCTGGTACGATACGAGCACCTTCAGTTCCGGAAGTACTGGGTCCGGAGTGCCAAATATCAGGGCCTTAACCACTACCTCCTGGAACTGAAGGTACGACGTATCGGTGTGGCGTGCACATCGTGACAGCAGGAAAGCGTTGAGCATTGCCATTTGTACAATGTGCACGGCCAGCTTTTTGTACCACACCTTGGCCTTTCTCAAAGCACTGTACGGTTGGAGGAGTTGATCAGAGAAATCAACGCCCCCCATGCTTTTGTTGTACCCCAGTACACAGTCCAGTTTGCAGACCTGTGTAGAGGTATCCCGTACAGTGCTGAGGGTGCTGCCATCACCGTGTATGGTGGTCAAGAGAAGGGCATCCCTCTTGTCCTTGTACTTGACCACCAACAGGTGGTCGCTACATTGGACTTTGCTCTCACCTTTTCTGAGCATCTGCCCAAATAGCATCTTTGGGAGGCTGTTATGACCCCAATGGCGAGGGTCTCAGAGATATCAGCAAGTCTGCGAAGTACAAAAATCCAGCTCATAGGGCAGTGGTAACTGGGTTGACCATATATCTACTCCTAACGCCAACACTAGAAGTAGCCGGGGAACATGCCTACGTTGGTCGCTAGATGTCTCGCGCCAGCCGGAGGACTAACTACCCCTAGAAGAGGAAAACAAAGACCTCTCTTGCCTCCAGAGAATAGACCCCAAAAGTAGGATACAAGCCCCCCACAAATAATAACGGTGAGGTAAGAGGAAATGACAAACACAGAGATGAACTAGGTTTAGCAAAGAGAGGCCCGCTTACTAATAGCAGAATGTAGTAAGATAACTTATATGGTCAACAAAAACCCTAACAAAATTCCACACTGGAGATTCAAGAACCCCCGAACCGTCTAACGGCCCGGGGGGAGAACTCCAGCCTCCCTAGAGCTTCCAGCAAGGAAAGGATACAGATAATGAACAAGCTGGACAAAAATGCAAACAAAAACATATAGCAAAAAGCAAGAAAGCGGACTTAGCTTAATCACGCAGGAACCAGGATCAGTAGACAAGAGCACTACAGATTAGCTCTGATATCAACGTTGCCAGGCATTGAACTGAAGGTCCAGGGAGCTTATATAGCAACACCCCTGACCTAACGACCCAGGTGAGCATACAAGGGATGATAGACATACCCAGAGTAAAATCACTAGTAGCCACTAGAGGGAGCCAAAAGGTAAATTCACAACAGTACCCCCCCCTTAGTGAGGGGTCACCGAACCCTCACCAAGACCACCAGGGCGATCAGGATGAGCGGCGTGAAAGGCACGAACTAAATCGGCCGCATGCACATCAGAGGCGACCACCCAGGAATTATCCTCCTGACCATAGCCCTTCCACTTGACCAGGTACTGAAGCCTCCGCCTGGAGAGACGAGAATCTAAGATCTTCTCCACCACGTACTCCAACTCGCCCTCAACCAACACCGGAGCAGGAGGCTCAGCAGAAGGAACCACAGGCACAACGTACCGCCGCAACAAAGACCTATGAAATACGTTGTGAATGGCAAACGACACCGGAAGATCCAGGCGAAAGGACACAGGATTAAGGATCTCCAATATCCTGTAAGGACCAATGAATCGAGGCTTAAATTTGGGAGAGGAGACCTTCATAGGAACAAATCGAGAAGACAGCCATACCAAATCCCCAACACGAAGTCGGGGACCCACACCGCGGCGGCGGTTGGCAAAACGCTGAGCCTTCTCCTGTGACAACTTCAAGTTGTCCACCACATGATTCCAGATCCGCTGCAACCTATCCACCACAGAATCCACTCCAGGACAGTCAGAAGGCTCCACATGTCCCGAGGAAAAACGAGGATGGAAACCGGAGTTGCAGAAAAATGGCGAAACCAAGGTGGCAGAACTAGCCCGATTATTAAGGGCAAATTCAGCCAACGGCAAGAAGGTCACCCAATCATCCTGATCAGAAGAGACAAAACACCTCAAATACGCCTCCAGAGTCTGATTAGTTCGTTCCGTTTGTCCGTTAGTCTGTGGATGAAAAGCGGAGGAAAACGACAAATCAATGCCCATCCTACCACAAAAGGATCGCCAGAACCTGGAAACAAACTGGGATCCTCTGTCCGACACAATATTCTCAGGAATGCCGTGCAAACGAACCACGTTCTGGAAGAACACAGGAACCAGATCAGAAGAGGAAGGCAGCTTAGGCAAAGGAACCAGATGGACCATCTTGGAGAAACGATCACATATCACCCAGATGACAGACATGCCCTTAGACACCGGAAGATCCGAAATGAAATCCATAGAGATGTGTGTCCAAGGTCTCTTCGGGACAGGCAAGGGCAAGAGCAACCCGCTGGCACGAGAACAGCAAGGCTTAGCTCGAGCACAAGTACCACAGGACTGAACAAATGACCGCACATCCCTTGACAAGGAAGGCCACCAAAAGGACCTGGCCACCAGATCTCTGGTGCCAAAAATTCCCGGGTGCCCTGCCAACACTGAGGAATGAACCTCGGAAATGACTCTGCTGGTCCATTTAGCAGGCACAAACAATCTGTCAGGTGGACAAGAGTCAGGCCTACCAGCCTGAAATCTCTGCAACACACGTCGCAGATCTGGAGAAATAGCTGACAAGATAACTCCTTCCTTAAGAATACCCTCAGGTTCAGCGACTCCAGGAGCATCAGGCACAAAGCTCCTAGACAGAGCATCGGCCTTCACATTCTTAGAACCTGGTAAATACGAGACCACAAAGTCAAAACGGGAGAAAAACAATGACCAGCGGGCCTGTCTAGGATTCAGGCGTTTAGCAGACTCGAGATACATCAAATTTTTGTGATCAGTCAAGACCACCACACGATGCTTAGCACCCTCGAGCCAATGACGCCACTCCTCAAATGCCCACTTCATGGCCAACAACTCCCGATTGCCCACATCATAATTTCGCTCTGCCGGCGAAAATTTCCTAGAGAAAAAGGCACAAGGTCTCATAGTAGAGCAACCAGGGCCTCTCTGCGACAAAACGGCCCCTGCCCCAATCTCCGAAGCATCCACCTCAACCTGAAAGGGAAGTGAGACGTCAGGCTGGCACAAAACAGGCGCCGAAGTAAACCGGCGTTTCAACTCCTGGAAAGCCTCCATGGCAGCAGGAGCCCAGTTAGCTACATCAGAGCCTTTCTTGGTCATATCCGTCAGCGGTTTAACAACGCTAGAGAAATTTGTGATAAAACGACGGTAGAAGTTAGCAAAACCCAAGAACTTCTGAAGACTCTTAACTGACGAGGGTTGAGTCCAATCATGAATAGCTCGAACCTTGACTGGATCCATCTCCACAGCAGAAGGGGAAAAAATGAACCCCAAAAAGGGAACCTTCTGTACACCAAAGAGACACTTTGAGCCTTTTACAAACAAAGAATTTTCACGCAGAATCTCAAAAACCATCCTGACCTGCTCCACATGCGAGTCCCAATCATCAGAAAAAAACTGAATATCATCCAGATAAACAATCAAAAATTTATCCAGATACTTCCGGAAAATGTCATGCATGAAGGACTGAAAAACTGAAGGTGCATTAGAGAGCCCAAATGGCATCACCAAGTACTCAAAATGACCTTCGGGCGTATTGAATGCGGTTTTCCATTCATCGCCCTGCCTAATGCGCACAAGGTTGTACGCACCACGAAGGTCTATCTTGGTGAACCACTTGGCACCTTTAATCCAGGCAAACAAATCTGACAACAGCGGCAAAGGATACTGAAATTTGACAGTGATCTTATTTAAAAGCCGATAGTCAATACAAGGCCTCAAAGATCCGTCCTTTTTGGCCACAAAAAAGAATCCCGCACCAAGAGGGGAAGAAAAAGGACGGATATGCCCCTTCTCAAGAGACTCCTTGATATATGAACGCATCGCGGTATGTTCAGGTACCGACAGATTAAACAGTCTCCCCTTAGGAAACTTACTGCCAGGAATCAAATCTATTGCACAGTCACATTCCCTATGAGGAGGCAGTGCACTGGACTTAGACTCGCTGAAGACATCCTGATAATCAGACAAATACGCCGGAACTTCCGAAGGCGTAGAAGATGCAATAGACAAGGGCAGGGAATCTCCGTGAATTCCATGGCAGCCCCAGCTTGACACTGACATAGCCTTCCAGTCCAAGACTGGATTATGGGTCTGTAACCATGGCAAACCCAAAACAACCAAATCATGCATTTTATGTAGAACAAGAAAACGTATTACCTCCCGATGTTCGGGAGTCATGCACATGGTAACCTGTGTCCAAAACTGCGGTTTATTTTTTGACAATGGCGTAGAGTCAATGCCCCTAAGAGGGATAGGATTTTCCAATGGCTCAAGCACAAATCCGCAGCGCTTGGCAAATGACAGATCCATAAGGCTCAGGGCAGCACCTGAGTCCACAAACGCCATGACAGGATACGATGACAGTGAGCAAATCAAAGTTACAGATAGAATAAATTTAGGTTGCAAATTACCAATGGCGACCGGACTAACAACCTTAGTAAGACGTTTAGAGCATGCTGAGATAACATGTGTAGAATCACCACAGTAGTAACACAAGCCATTCTGGCGTCTATGAATTTTCCGCTCATTTCTAGTCAGGATTCTATCACATTGCATTAAATCAGGTGCCTGCTCAGACAACACCATGAGAGGATTTGCGGTTTTGCGCTCCCGCAACCGCCGGTCGATTTGAATAGCCAGGGCCATAGAATCATTCAGACCTGTGGGAATGGGAAAACCCACCATCACATTCTTAATGGCTTCAGAAAGGCCATTTCTAAAATTTGCAGCCAATGCACACTCGTTCCACTGGGTCAGCACGGACCATTTCCGAAATTTTTGGCAATACACTTCGGCCTCGTCCTGGCCCTGAGACATCGCCAGCAAGGCTTTTTCTGCCTGAATCTCAAGATTGGGTTCCTCATAAAGCAAACCGAGCGCCAGAAAAAACGCATCAATGTCAGCCAATGCCGGATCTCCTGGCGCCAGCGAGAAGGCCCAATCCTGAGGGTCGCCCCGTAAAAAAGAAATAACAATTTTTACTTGCTGAGCGGAGTCTCCAGATGAACAGGGTCTCAGGGACAAAAACAATTTACAATTATTCCTGAAATTTCTAAATTTAAATCGGTCTCCGGAAAATGGTTCAGGAATCGGTATCTTAGGTTCTGACATAGGATTTCTGATAACATAATCTTGTATGCCCTGCACACGAGCAGCAAGCTGGTCCACACTTGTAATCAAGGTCTGGACATTCATGTCTGCAGCAAACACAAGCCACTCAGAGTTAAAGGGGAAAAGAAAAAAAAATGAGAGAGAGAAAAAAAAAACTCAGAACTTTCTTTCTTATAATCCCGCTTCTGCAATGCATTTAACATTTAATACTGGCCTGGCAAACTGTTATGACCCCAATGGCGAGGGTCTCAGAGATATCAGCAAGTCTGCGAAGTACAAAAATCCAGCTCATAGGGCAGTGGTAACTGGGTTGACCATATATCTACTCCTAACGCCAACACTAGAAGTAGCCGGGGAACATGCCTACGTTGGTCGCTAGATGTCTCGCGCCAGCCGGAGGACTAACTACCCCTAGAAGAGGAAAACAAAGACCTCTCTTGCCTCCAGAGAATAGACCCCAAAAGTAGGATACAAGCCCCCCACAAATAATAACGGTGAGGTAAGAGGAAATGACAAACACAGAGATGAACTAGGTTTAGCAAAGAGAGGCCCGCTTCCTAATAGCAGAATGTAGTAAGATAACTTATATGGTCAACAAAAACCCTAACAAAATTCCACACTGGAGATTCAAGAACCCCCGAACCGTCTAACGGCCCGGGGGGAGAACTCCAGCCTCCCTAGAGCTTCCAGCAAGGAAAGGATACAGATAATGAACAAGCTGGACAAAAATGCAAACAAAAACAAATAGCAAAAAGCAAGAAAGCGGACTTAGCTTAATCACGCAGGAACCAGGATCAGTAGACAAGAGCACTACAGATTAGCTCTGATATCAACGTTGCCAGGCATTGAACTGAAGGTCCAGGGAGCTTATATAGCAACACCCCTGACCTAACGACCCAGGTGAGCATACAAGGGATGATAGACATACCCAGAGTAAAATCACTAGTAGCCACTAGAGGGAGCCAAAAGGTAAATTCACAACAGGAGGCCTCTCTGATTTTTGCGTACAGTACCGCAGGCTGCGGTACCTCGCGCAGAGAGGGATTTGTAGAGTGGGATGCTGGTATAAAAGTTATCGGTATAGAGGTGATAACCTTTATCCAGCAGTGGGTGCACCAAATCCCACACAATCTTCCCACTCACTCCCAGGACAGGAGGACACTCAGGGGGTTCAATCCTGGTGTCCTTCCCTTCGTACACTCTAAACCTGTGGATGTACCCTGAGGTACTCTCACACAGCTTGTAGAGTTTGATTCCGTACCTGGCCCTCTTGTTGGGCAGGTATTGACGGAATCCGAGCTGTCCCTTAAGATGGACCAAGGACTCATCCACGCAGATGTCCCTTTTGGGCACGTACACTTCAGAAAACGTTTTGTTGAAGTGTTCGATGACTGGCCGAACTTTTCACAGACGGTCAAAGTTGGGGTCATCTCGTGCGGGACACTGTGCATTATCGGAATAATGCAGGAACTTATGGATGGCCTCAAAACGCTTCCGAACCATGACCATTCGGAACACTGGACTGTTATATAAAATATCTACACTCCAATATTGGAGAATTTCTGGCTTCTTCACGTTCCCCATGTGGAGGACCAGGCCCCAAATCTGCATCATTTCAACTGCGTCTACAGGAGACCAGTTGGAAAATGATGAACCGGGGTTTTGCTCCAAAAATTGATGAGAATACAAATTAGTTTGCTCCACCATGAGGTTAAAAAAATCCTCAGAGAAAAAGACTTTGAAAAAGTCTGCTTCTGTGAGGCCGGCGGAGTCAAACTTGATTCATGATTCTGCCACAAAATCAGGAATCAGTGGCTCGTAATTTTCGGGGGGCGAGGTCCATATGGGGTTCGCAGTGGGGAGCGCTGGTTCAGGAATGGTGGGCGCTGCCTCATCTTCTGTCCTGGGGCGTCTGCGTGGCGGTTCCGCAAGACCCGAGGAGGAAGATGAGGAGGAGGAGGAAGACGAGGATGAGGATGAAGAATCAGAAAAGTAAAGAAAAGTGGGATCCTCTCCCTCGCTATCAGTGTTGGAGGGCAAGGAAAGAATATGCCTCCTCCAATGAAAAGCGCTGTTGGGACGAATGGGACGAGCGGGACATTTTTGTGTGAATATGGTGCTTGGGTGTACTTTATTGATAACTGTATGTGTAAGTGTGGGGAGGATAGTGATTTGTGCAAACTATTATCTGAAAAGAAAACGCTAAAAGGAGAAAAAAAAACTGTGAAAAGTCTAAAACAGCAGGCCCTAGCTCTGATAATCAAAATTCGGCGGCTGCTGGATGTGCACACGGAGATGGAAAAAAATTAAAAGTGTCTAAAACAGCAGGCCCAGCTCTGGTAAGTGAACTGTTTCACTTATCAAAGTTTGGCCGCTGCTTGATGTGTGCACGGGGTCGGGCAAAAATGAAAATGGAAGGCACAAACTCTGATAGGTAAACTGCGTCACTTATCAAAGTTTGGAGGCTGCGGGATGTGTGTATGGAGTTGGCACAAAGGGGCTGAAGAAAAAAAAGCGAGCACGAGCGCTGATCGGTGAACTGCATCACCGATCAACGCTCGGCGGCTACTCGCACGGAGGTGGCGCAAATGGGGGTGGAGGGGGGTAAAAATAGGGGGATTGGGGTGGATGTGGGGATTGGGGTGGATGAAGGGGGATTGGGCAGGGACAGGGATAAAACTTACGTTTAGTTGTCTTCTTTCTTTAGCAGGGATTGTGGTGCTACAGGCTGCTGTGGCACCACAATACCCAGCACAGCAGGGAGATCCAGCAGTATGACTGCTCTGTAGGAATCCTCAGCTAGTGTGAGGACCCCTGCAGAGCGGTCATACACAGGTCAGGCAGGTGACAGACAGGTCACAGAGCGGTCATACTGCTGCTGTGACCTGTCATTGGTGGGATCGACCATAACATCGATCCCACCAAGCAGAGCTTTCCTGGTCACCCTGGCAACTGCTGGTGACCTGGCTGTGACCTGCCTAGGATCGGAGCTGTTAGCTCCGAACCCAGGCAGGTCACAGCCAGCTCCTGCAGGGCACAGAGCGGTCACAGCGTGACTGCCACTGTGCCCTGTGATTGGCATGATCGACGATGACATCGATAGCGCCAATCAGCTCCTGCAGGCCCTGCTGGGCCTGTGCTAGGTTCTAACCTAGGATCGGTGCTATTAGAGCACCGATCCACGCAGGTTCCGGCAGGGCACAGCGCGGTAATACCACGCTGTGCCCTGCGATTGGCGCGACCGGCCAATCCGGGTTGTTTTTGCCGGTGCCTAGCGTTGCCAGGCACCAGACCTAGGATCGAGTACATTGGTACTCGATCCTAGCCTGTGACCTCATTGTTTCAGCCGCTCCGATTGGCTGAAACAATGAGAATGTCTGTGATTGGCTGTTCAGAATTGAACAGCCAATCACAGCGATCGGGAGGCCGGGTGGGCTGTGACACTGCCCTGGATGCAGACACCATCTTCCCTAAGGTAAGGTGGTGTCGGAATTTGAATGCGATCATCGCATTAAAGGGCATGACGCACTATCCCGTCGAGGGTTACCTCGACGGGATAGTACGTCTAAGGTCAGAGAGGAGTTAAAAAGGTTCCCCCTTTGGGGAATTGTTTGGCAGCTCATGCACTCCATTTTAAGTCTCAGTGACCCACACCACTACATTGGGCCTACTTCTTAACTCTGTCTCTTGCATTGTGTCCTTTACCTGCCACTAGATCACCAGGGTGAAAGTGCTCTGTACAATGCATTTTGGGCAAGGGGGCTGTGATGGCACTAGTTTAGTTTGTAAAAAAAGGACCCAACATTGGGGAATTGGGCATTACATTACATTGGGCCTACTTCTTAACTCTGTCTCCTGCAATGTGTCCTTTACCTGCCACTAGATCACCAGGGTGGACGTCCTCTGTACAGTGTATTTTGGGCAAGGGGGCAGTGATGGCACTAGTCTATTTTTAAAAAAGGTACCCCCATTGGGGAATTGTTTGGCAGCTCATGCACTGTATTACAAGTTTCAGAAACACACACCAATACATTGGGCCTAATTCTTAACTCTGTCTCCTGTAATTTCTCTTGTTTAACTACCACTAGATCACCAGGGTGAACGTGTTTTGTACTGTTATAGGCTGGTGAATTTTGGGCAAGGGGCCTGCGATGGCACTAGTATATTTTTAAAAAAGGTACCCCACATTTGTGAAACCACATACTTGTTGGCAAAGACTTCATAACATTTGTGCACCTTAAAGAGCTCCCTTAAAAAGCTCCATTTTGTGTTGTCTGGTTGCTCGCATTGGACACAATACACTTCATATAAATTTGATAAAGCAATGCAGTTAGTTTGGCTCAGTAGTTCATTAAAAATATAGCTTTGTCCACTATATTAGTTTCTCTCCTTGAGAGCCATAACTTTGGCTGCCTCAAATGTACAAATGGCGAATATACAAATGGCGATTTGTAAAACAAGATTAAAATACTGTATACCGAATGCATTCAGACAATCACATAGCTGCATTTCTTGTAAAACATTTACAGATGTGACAGACAATGCTCATAGTGACACAATCTTGAGAAATGTTTGTTTATTCACTTCACAAACAGTTCTAAGCCTCTATATGTTTGCTTTTTGTCATTGTAAAACATTAAGGTTTACTGAAACTATGCCTGTGGTGGTTTGATCTAAATCCTTATGGCTATTATTTTCCAGGGGTTTATGGCCCCTCGTCTGATGACTCCATGATATCTCAGTTTCATTCAACCTTGAAAAGTGGCCACTTGAAGGTCTGGGTGAAACTAGAGTTATTACATAGTGTAAATCACTATATAAGACCAGAGAAACATGACTAAGACAGATGCCCAAACTGGGGTAACTGTACATGTACAGTGTGCTGATACCTGCATAATTGAGGACGCCCATGCAGTGTAGGCAATCTCCCAGGGGTTCTCTGTCTTGGTGTTGCTTCTTAGATATTCCAGACGGATGATGTTTAAAAGCCTCTTGGTGATGATCTAAGTATACTATATGTAGTTAATCTTCATATATACGTAATCACTATATATATTTAATCCTTATATGTACTTATTAACCTGTGTATGTTAACATATACAAAAGTGTACGCACTCACACTATTCAATCATACTATTCCTTGAATTTTGTAGTTTGCAATAAAATTGCGTTGTATTGCAAGTATTAGCCTTTTTTAAAGCCATATCTGAACCTTAGTGTTAAAAACATGGCAAATAAAATTGCTAAATTCTCCTGTAAATAATTGTGCAAAGAGGGAACCATCATACCATTAAAAAATACGAGTGGATTTTCATGGACCCATCCAGTATGTGGGTTCCAAGGCCTAGTGGGGTGCATATGACTGACTATGCAGCAGGGCTGGCCTTGCTGCCAATGTGTAAAACAAAGGAGGACGGGAGTACAAAATGCATATTGTGAAGTGGATTTTCATGGGCCCATCCAGTATGTGGGTCCAAAGCCTAATGGGGTGCATATGACTGACTATGCAGCAGGGTTGGCCTTGCTGCCAATGTGTAAAACAAAGGAGTACGGGAGTACAAATTGCATATTGTGAAGTGGATTTTCATGGGCCCATCCAGTATGTGGGTTCAAAGGCTTATGAATATGAATTGGTAGCAGGGCTGGCCTTGAATTCAATGCAACACTTTTTCAGGAGTCCCCCCTGGACATCTTATGACAGGGGTATTGTGGTGCGTCGTAATTCTTGGCAGACCATCCACTCACAGCATAGGCTACAACAGCTTAGGAGACCCACTGTTTCAAAATGGCCCTTTAAGAAGATTAATGCCGCCTGATGCACCAGTAAAAATAGGCTCTGTGACTTTAAGAGTCCCTCCTTCATAAATGAAACAAGGTGGGTCTGCTAATGTGTCAAACACCACATGGCCAGCTAGGGGTGTTAAATGTTACAATGACATTTCCCAGTGAATGCATTTGTAGTGGTTGAAAGCAATGTTAAAGTTGAAAAAGGCTTCAAAAACACTGCGTCCGAACTAAGCCTAAGTGGGGGAGGAAGTTTTCGGTCTGGGGTTAAATATTTGGCCTTACAGGCTAGTCATTAACCTGCAAATGATGTACCTTGACATATTTCCAAACAAAAACCTGATTCGGTTTCGTTTCAATGTGTTTTTTGTGGCATCGGGAAAAATGGCATGACTCTGAAAAATTGATTAAAGCTGTAAACTATGAGTCAGGAATGCCTCCAGGGGCGATCCCCATGATGGCCCTGTGTCATTTGAGCAGTGATTCCATCATTTTCAGACGTTTTTAGACCTTAAAAGGACCCCTGGGGGGGGGGAGGGGGTCGCAGTAAAAACACTTGGGTCCCCCATAGACTTACATTGTGCTCGTTGTTCTGGCCGAATACCCGAGTATTCCAATCTGCTCAACCTGAGCAACGAGCACCTGAGCATTTTAGTGCTCGCTCATCACTAATCAAGATGCATTACAGAGGCTCTCTCAGCTAGCTTCCTGGGCAAAGTCTCACTCATAACTCAGCAGATTTAAGATATACTCTCTGGTCGTGACATCACTGAGTGGGCTGAGTTAAGAAATGCACGCCTCTTTTCTCAGAGGGACTGAAGCGTCCTGAAAACTCCTAGCCGTCCTAGCTCAGGGATCGCACCCTGTATAATGACCACGGAATGACCATTCTTCCGGGTAGGAGCGGAGTGTTAATTTGAGCCCAAACATGAAGTGGATATGAGAACCTTGTTAAGGCCTCTTTCACACTTCAGTCTTTTGGCGTCAGTTTGAATCCGCCGTTTTCGTCAAATAGCGGATCCGCCATTTTTTTTTGTGGATCCGCTATTTTCCCATAGACTTGCATTAGCGACGGATTGTAGTGGATGATCGTCCATTCCATCCGCCATGTGACAGATCCGTCGAGATTTGGCGGACGTCATCTAGACATTGACGGACATTATAACGTTTTTGTCTGCGCCAAAATGGCGGTTCGCGACGGATGGAAAGGTTCCGTCGCCCCAATCCGCTTTTTCAATTGAGCATGCTCCAAAAAGTAGATATATTTCCCAGACAACCCCCAAGTAAAGGATCCGTCAAAAAAACGGATCCGTTAGAACCGTTTTCTCAATTTTGACGGATCCGTCGATCCGTCACTATGTCGGAGCAGACTGATGCCAAACAACTGAAGTGTGAAAGAAGCCTTTGCAGTAACTTGTTTCTGTTTCTCCTAGGCGCTGTGCTTAGGAAACGCACGGGTGTGTAGCCCTATTGTTGCACATACCAAATATATAACTTTTATATCTCTGTCACTAATTGGGGTCAAGCTATGCCATACTATTAAGTCTTTACATGAACAAAAGAGCACATGGTACTACAGCTGCCTTTAGCCAGCTTAAAGCCATAAACTACTCAGTGGGGGGCTGCTGCACATTGGATTCAAGTTGCACAGAGTTTGTGGTGGGAAGAAGAGTTTCTTATGAAGCTGAAGAGGGGGGGTCAGAGAGCCCACAGTGTGTGTGTGCCATGGATCCTTCTAGAACTATACTCTGAATATGGCATATTTATATTATTGTGACATTGGGCCACTGATCTCACACTATGAATACACAGATAGCGATGGCCCGCATCAATCCCAGGTTCCTCTGACCTGGCCCAAATGGGTTCTGGGCATCAGAATTGGCATCAAAGTGGGCAAACAGTCCATTTTCATAGATTTGAATAAGTAACTGATGTTTCTAAGGGGTTAAATGGGCCACTGATATCACTGTGCAGACATATAGAACAGGGAGTAAGACATAAAAATGAGGTCTCTTTAGCCTGGCCCAAGCGGGTTCTCGGCATCAGAGCTGGCATCAAAATGGGCAGTCGATTTTGGCTGTTTGAATAAGTAACTGATGTTTTTAAGGGGTTAAATGACTTTGTGACACTGATCTCACACTAACAATACACAGATAGTGATGGCCCGCATCAAAACCAGGTCCCTCCAGCCTGGCTTAAATGGGTTCTGGGCATCAGAACTGGCTTCAAAGTGGTCAAACAGCCCATTTTCACAGATTTGAATATGTATCTGAGTCGCCCCGCCAGGGCCGTGGGGTACTCGGTACCGGATCCGGTGTTTCACAGGGGGATGTCATGGTGGCGGTGACCCGGTCCATGGCCCTGGGCACCCATGTAAAAGGGAAAGGTCTTTAAAGGGAATAAAGTTTATGTTCGTGACGCCACCTGTGGTATTCGGTCAGTGGGGACCGATGCTGCTTTAAGGGGTCCTCTGGGGTGATGTTATGGCAGCTAGATGGTATAACTTCCCACAGGTGAAGTATATCCCCAGGGCTCCTGATGTGTAGATGGAAGATGGTAAATGGCGCAGTAAGGAACGAGGACACAGGTTTGTAGTCTCTTTACCTTGTTTACTGAAGATTTCCAGGTGGAAATCAAAGCCTTCTTCTAGCGCCGTGGTGTTGTAGTCCCTTACTGCCTATGGCTTCAGATAAGGTCCTCACAGATGTTCTCTCTCTGTCCCCCGTATAGGATAGGACATAACCGTATGACTGGTGACTTGAGCCTGTTTATAGGGACGCTAGCATGCCCCAGGCTCTATGGGTGTCACCGTGCCTCCTGGGTATTAAGGTGACAGGTAACTTGGAGTTCAGCTTTCCTGCCGTTCTCTGATGTAAGTCGTAGAGGCCCTTACAACCTCGGAGGCAGAAGGAGGCAGCCTGCTCGTGTCTTGTTTCCCACTGGTGTTACTCTCCTGTGCTTCTCTCTCCTGCACGCTCACTGCAATATATTCAGCTTTCGTATAATCTCTTTCCAGGAACTACTGCACTGCGGCTACACAGCTCCGTACACCCTCTTCTGCCTCAGACTGCTCCAGTCTGTTTCCTGGCAAGAACTGTCTGAACGATGTTCTTTCCTTCTCAGTTTCCTCTTTCTGTCAGGAGCTGCAGACCCCCACGTCTGCTCAGCTATTCTATCGTACCAGCTCCGCCTCAACTGATGTTCCACGACAAGCTCCCTTCTGGCAATCTCTCTCTCTCTAGCACATCTTTCTGCTTCCTTCCCCTCTGTCTCTCTGACAGGAACTGACTAACTTTCCCTCCCAAACTACCATATATATATGGGGAGTCACCTAGTAAATAGGATCAAAAGCTCCCCCTGGTGGCCTGGAGTGTGAATGTGTTGCATGCTTGTGTTTACCTGGTGACAGTTATCTCTTCTTGCCTCCAAATGTAACATCACTCTCCCTGTGAGGAAAGCAATGCTACTGTGACGACCAGGACCCTAGGGCGCCACATATCTGATGTTTTTAAGGGGTTAAATGACTTTGGGCCACTGATCTCACACTAAGAATACATAGATAGTGATGCCTCGCATCAAAACCAGGTCCCTCCAGCCTGGCCCAAATGTGTTCTGGGCATTGGAATTGGCATCAAAGTGAGCAAACAGCCCATTTTCACAGATTTTAATAAGTATCTGATGTTTTTAACTGGTTAAATTACTTTGGGACACTGATCTCGCACTAAGAATACACAAATAGTGATACCCTGCATCAAATCGAGTTCCATCCAGCCTGGCCCAAATGTGTTCTGGGCATCAGAATTGGCATCAAAGTGGGCAGTCTATTTTCATAGATTTTAATAGGGGTGGTTTCACATTTGCGTCTCTGTACGCAGCATATCATCCGCACAGATCTGCATGTGTCATGGCTACCTATCTTTAACATGGCGTACGCAGGGAAATACGTTTGTATGCGTTCGCATGCGTCTGTGTACCCATGCGTCGTTTCTTGGTGTGCGGCGGTTTCCGGCGAACGCAACATGTTGCATTTTTGGAGGCGTCAAAAATCTGTCAAATATGCGCAGGCATGTGCATGCATGAGTGCATTAAAAAAGCATTACTGTCTATGGGAACACAAGCCTACGTAAGGACACGCTTTCACCTGTGTTCGATACGCATGCGCACTTCATAATCAATCAAAAGGTCCAGGAAATTATGTCACCACCTGCAAAATCCCTGATATATAAAAGGGGGTCTGGAGACATGTAGTGCATTACTCTCAAGACTCTGGATAAAAGCAGAAGACTCATCACTGAAGCCCAAGAGTCAGCACTGAAGCCCAAGAGTCAGCACTGAAGCATAAGACTCATCACTGAAGCATAAGACTCAGCACTGAACCACAAGTCTCAGCACTGAAGCCCAAGACTCAGCACGACTCTCTGCACGGAAGCACAAGACTGGTTATCTCCTGGTTCTGCCATCTCTCTTGGTGCTGGCATCTCTCCTGATGCTGCTGGCCTGGAGAGGACAACACTGGCTATGTAAGTATAGAACCTTTGAAAATGTCTGTCTCTCTTCATTTTTCTTTCTGTTCCTTTAGACTGGTTGTCTCCTGGTACTGCCACCTGTCCCTTGTGCTGTCGTATCTACTGGTGCTGCCATCTCTCTTGATGCTGGCGTCTCTCCTGGTGGTGCTGGCCTGGAGAGGACAACACTGGCTATGTAAGTATAGGACCTTTGAAAATATCTCTCTCACTGGTTTTTCTGTTCATTGTAGACTGCTCGACTCTGCTGATGCGTCGGTTGTCTCCTGGTGCTGTAGTTGTCTCCTGGTGCTGCTGTCTGTCCCTGGCCTGTGCTGACTGCTGTGCTGCTGGACTACTGACTGTAATGTTGTAAGTATTGGTGTCCATATATTTTTTTTTTTTTTGCCAACATATTGTTTAGCTCTTAACAACTTTTAATTTTTCTTCTCTGTTCTTTTCTCTAGTGTTTCACTTGACTGCTGCCAGCTATTACAAGATGTCCTCCACTGAAGTTTCCGAAGGTGGACATGACACTGACTATGTAATCACATTTGATTACTGATTGGTATGTATTGACTGGCAATGCTATACATGTGGTAAATCATGTATTTTCTTTACAGGTACCTTCCAGTGGGGACGAGCAGGAGGAGTCAAGTTAAAATGAAGCTTCCTGGGGTCGTCGGGCTCATGTGTCTCAGGAGGAAAGACGGGATGTAAGTATTCTTTTCAGGAGAGTTGTAATAGAATTTGTTTTCAGTTTTACTTAAATATCTTTTTGTTTTTTGTGATCTATAGGTTCCACAACGGGAAGAAGCCAATCAAGATATTGACAATGAGAAACTCATCAACTTTGTCCAAGAGCGAGTATCGTTGTGGGACACCCGTGACCATCAGCACTCTGACAATGTGGTGATTTGACGACTCTGGGGAGAAGTGGCCATATCGCTGCTGGCTGATTGGGACCGTGCCACACTACGTGCCAGAAATGATTTTGGTAAGTATTGCAAGGTGGTTTGATGCGGCAGTGAAAATGTTAATGTATATTTTTTCCAATTAATTTTTTACTTTTTTTCCCCTTCACATTGAAGAAAATCAAAATCTGCTGGCGTTCGATGAAGGACCGCTTCAACAAGGACATGAGAGAGGAGAATCGGGCTAAAAGTGGTTCTGCACCAAGGTTAAGAAAATACAAATACCACAAGAACCTTGTTTTCCTGAGGCCTGCGCTTGCTACGCGAACCTAAGTAAGTATATATATATATATATATATATATATATATATATATACATACATATACATACACACACACACACACATACATACACACACACCGTATATACTCGAGTATAAGCTGACCAGAGTATAACCTGACCCCCCTAATTTTGCCACAAAAAACTGGGAAAACTTAATGACTCGATTATAAGCCTAGGGTGGGACATGCAGCAGCTACCGGTAAATGTCAAAAGTAAAAATAGATACCAATAAAAGTAAAATTAATTCAGACATCAGTAGGTTAAGTGTTTTTGAATATCCATATTGAATCAGGAGCCCCATATAATGCTCCATAAAGTTTATGATGGCCCCATAAGATGCTCCATATTAAAATATATATATATATATGCCCCATATAATCCTGCATAAAGGTAAATAATGGCCCCATAAGATGCTCCATACACACATTTGCCCAATATAATGCTGCACAAATGCTGATTATGGCCCCATAAGATGCTCCATAAAGATATTTGCCCCATATAGTGCTGCACAAACCTTGATTATGGCCCCATAAGATGCCCCATACAGACACTTGCCCCATATACCGTAATGGCCCCACACAGACACTTGCCCGATATAGTGTTGCACAAACTTTATGGCCCCATACAGACACTTGCCCCATATAGTGCTGCACAAACGTTATGGCCCCATACAGACACTTGCCCCATATAGTGCTCCACAAATGTTAATTATGGCCCCATAAAGATACTTGTCCCATATAGTGCTCCACGAACGTTAATTATGGCCCCATACAGACACTTGCCCCATATAGTGCTGCACAAACGTTGATTATGGCCCCATACAGACACTTGCCCCATAAAGTGCTGCACAAACGTTATGGCCTCACAAGATGCTCCATACAAACACTTGCCCCATTTGCTGTTGCTGCGATAAAAAAAAATCAATCACATACTCACCTCTCGTCGCTCAGGCCCCCGGCACTTTCAATATTCACCTGCTCCTCGTTCCGGCGCCGATCCATCTTCAGCGTCTTCTGCACTGACATTCAGGCAGAGGGCGCGCACTAACCTGAGCGTCACAGCAGAAGACGCTGAAGACTGAGCGGTGCCGGAACGGGGAGCAGGTGAATATCGCGCAGCGCTGCGCTCCCCGTTATACTCACCTGCTTTTGGCGCTGTGCAGTCCCTGCTTCCCCGACGCCACAGCTTCATCCTGTACTGAGCGGTCACCGTTACCGCTCATTACAGTAATGAATATGCGGCTGCACCCCTATGGGAGGTGGAGCCGCATATTTATTACTGCAATGAGCGGTACCATGTGACCGCTCAGTACAGGAAGCCGCAGCGCCCGGGAAGCCAGGGACCGCGCCAGGAGTAGGTGAGTATAATTAGACACCCCCGCTCCCCCTCCCCTGCCGACCCCTGGGTATGACTCGAGTATAAGCTGAGAGGGGGACTTTCAGCCCAAAAAAATGGGCCTTACCCAGGGGTAAGGTATATGGGTAGCCAGACCCTCCCATCTCTCATAGCTACCCGTAACCTGGACCCAAATATACCAAACAATGCCTTATTACTTTATGTGCATTAAAGAAAACACTCCGGGTTACATCACAGCGACAAGCCTTCTCTGTGATACATACCTCCCGTCGACTATACAACCTTTAGCCATGCTACAATATGTGTGTATATATATATATATATATATATTTTATGTTGTTTTCAAAATGTTTGATTTTCTTTTCCACACAGAGCCTGGAGCAGCACAACATGTTTTTTTTTTTTTTTTACTAATGTGTTTATTTTCTTTTCCACACAGAACCTGGTGCAGGACAACACAACCTGGATCATCCTCTGTTGCTTCCCCAATGTGTCGACTCCCATCCCTGATCCAATCCTTCAATTTGTTTCCTCTTCCCCATCTACCACCCAATCCTCACAGCTCCACACCTCCAAAGTCCACCCCATTTCACCCTCTGATACACCCCGACCCTAAACCCAATCACCCCCCGAACCTTACCACCCTTTTTTTTGTTATTATTGTTAATGAAATTTGTATTTTTTTCCCCTAAAATATCTTGTGTTTTCTTTGATTGTTGCACCGCCGCAAAACACATGCATGTGTCTATTGTATTTTTGAGGGAACTTGTAAGTTTTAATGGAATAATATAACAGGTACATTTGAATAGAACAGGTACATTTTAATAAAACAGGTACATTTTAACATAAAATGTACACTTGAAAATTACAGATATATTTTACAATTACAGGTAAATTTTACTTAACTGCTTAAACCATTGTGTCTTGCCATTCCACTCGTCCATTTTCAGACACAAAGTAATCAGCAAATTTATCTCTAATCTGGGCAACTTCCACAGCAGTCCACAGAGGGTGACTTTGGTAATCATGCAATGTAACAGGTTCCTCGGTTTCTAAGTTGGGCCTCTCTTTTGCCATGATGTAGTTGTGTAGAACACATGCTTTCATAACCTCAATTTTTAGATTTAGATGTTCCCAAAATGCGCCATTTATAGACCAGCTATTCAAAGGCACACTCCACAGTTCTTCGTGCCCTTGTCAGTCGGTAGTTGTACTTTTTTTTGTGATTTAAGTCCCGACTTGAATATGGGTTTAGGAGGTTGGTGTGACACCCCAGGTTCCTGGTTGTCACAGTGGCATTGCTTTCCTCATGGGGAGAGTGATGTCACGCTTCGCGGCGAGGAAGGATTCCTTTTATTAGGCATCACAAGCATACAACATGTTCATACTCCAAGCCAGAAGGGGGAGCTCTTATCCAGCTTGTGGCTGGCTCCCCTATATATTCTGGTCTGGAGGGGAAGTCAGTCAGTGAGACTGGAGCAGTCTGAGGTAGAACGTATGAGAGAGGGGCTGTGCAGCCACTAGGGTGCTGCAGCTCCTGAAAGAGAAAGAACTAGGGGAATAGCTGCGAATGAGCTACCACCCTACTGATCGCAGACACAGGTAGCTTGAAGATCTGGGTTGTCGTACTCCAAGTGGCACAGCAGAAACCGGCAGGACAGCTGGATTTTATGTCACCTGTCTGCCCTTACACCTGAGGACACAGTAGCGTATAGAGCCCGGGTCATGATAGAGACACTGTAAAAAGGCTCGAGCTACCTGTTGTACAGGTAGTGTCCTACCAACCTGGCGGACAGAGAGAACACGTGAGGACCTTGTGAGAGGCTTAAAGCAGTAGGGTCCTACACCACATTTCTAGGAGGAAGGCTTCTAACCGCACCTGATAAGGGGAACTCCCAACTCGCTTCCAAGATGGCCGGACCATACCTGCACCTGTGATCCGGTACCCTGGACTGTGGCTGCCTTCAGTAAACCAGGTAAAGAGACTGCAAACCTGTGTCCTCCTTTTCTTGCTATACCACCCATTATCCTCATCTATACACCGGGAGCCCTGGGACCCCAGCTTCACCTGTGGGAAGCCATATCATCTTAGCTGCCATAACATCACCACAGTGAACACCTTTAAGCAGCGTTGGTCGTCACTGACTGAGAACCAAAGGTGGCGTCACAAACACAAACTTTATTCATAACTCTTTTAACCCCTTAGTGACCGAGCCAATTTTTACAATTCTGACCACTGTCCCTTTATGAGGTTATAACTCTGGAACGCTTTAATGGATCCCGCTGATTCTGAGATTTTTTTGTGACATATTGTACTTCATGTTAGTGGTAACATTTAGAAAAAAATGCAATGTTCCAGCTTAATAAAATATAAACAGTTTATTGGAAAACAATGTTTTAAGTTAAAATGCAAATTGCAAAAGAAATTATACAAAAAGTGCTCCTAATACATCACCATGGCCCCAGTGGGTAAAGCAACGCGTTTCGACCGTACCGCGGTCTTTGTCAAAGCTCAACTACCCAGAATACAATGAAAATATATAAAGGAACCTAAGACCAATCAAATTAAAGAACATAATCACATGATCGAAGGTCCTGTTCATGAAAAGAGAATATAACAGAAAAAAAAAATAAATATTGAACAAAAACAATCAAGAAAAGGGAAAAACCATAATGCATAAACAAAGAAATTAATTAAGAAATGACAAAATATTAAAATAAATCAATAATGAAACATGATTTTGTTTCTTTTGTTGAGGCCGTCTGGAAACCTGGTTCCAAGATTGAATATCCAGTAAGCCTCTCTGGTAAGCAGTCCTGCCGATGTCACCGCCGCAAGAAGGTTTTCTGATTTTTTTGTATACCTGTAATTTTCAAAGAACTGATATTACGTGCATGATGTTCAATAAAATGTTTGGACAAAGAAGAAATGCTGCGGGTATTATTACTGATATTATGAATATCGTATAAATGCTCAGAGATACGAATTTTTAATTTACGGGTAGTGCACCCCACATAAGATTTGCGGCATATAACACAATCTATCTTATACACAACATATCGAGTGTTACAATTGATATATTGTTGAATATTAAAAGTTAAAGTATTGTAATGATTGGTAAATGTTTTTGTGATAATCATTTGTTTGCATGTGGAACAATTGGTAGTGCCACATTTGTAATTGCCTTTGCAATCAAGCCAGGTACCCATTTTCTTATCAGTAGACGTAAACATACTAGGTGAAAGAATGTTGCCTAATGAGGGTGCCCTTCGTGCAACAATATTACATCCACCTTGTAAAATCTTGGCTAGGACTGGATCTTCGTATAAAAGGGGAATATACTTGTTAATAATATTTTTGATGTCCTGAAATTGTAGACTATTTTGAAGACACACAAATGGTCTGTTAGAAAATTGGTTAGTCCGTTCAATATTGTTATTATTGTTTGAAAAAATTAAATCATGTTGTTTTTTATTCTGTACAATGTGGTGCGCTCTATTTAACATCCAATTGGGATATCCTCTTTTATGAAATTTATTTCTAAAATTGACCAAGTCATTTTTGAATTCATTATTGTTATTACAATTGCGTTTGAGCCTTATAAATTCCCCCACAGGAATAGATTTCACTGTGTGCCTAGGATGACTACTATGAGCATGTAAAACAGAGTTACCTGATGCTGGTTTGAAATATGTTTTAGTAGAGATATATTGGTTAGGAATGCCCATTAATTGCAAATCTAAAAATGAAATATTAGTTTTATCATGAACATAAGTAAACTTGATATTATAATCATTACTATTAATGTAACCAACAAAGGAATGTATGGCAGATACATCGCAGTCCCATATAATCAATGTAACGTCGATGTATCTGCCATACCAAAAAATGTGAGGTGAAAACTGATTATCAGATGTGAACAAAAAATCATATTCCCACTTGGCCATAACTAAATTTGCAAGAGACGGTGAAAACTTGGCACCCATTGCCACACCAGTGTATTGCAAATAATAATCACCATCAAAGGAAAAAAAATTATGAGTCAAAAGAAAAGAGGTAACCTGTAAAATATAATTAGCAAGATCCTGGGAATATGTACTGAACCGATCTAAGTGAAACTGTAAAGCCATTAAAGCAACATTGTGGGGTATACAAGTATATAAAGAAATCACATCACAGCTGAACCAGCTGAAATTCGATGACCATTTTTTACATGTAAGAATACCCAGCCCAGTGGTAACATTTATTCGATATTACTTGTGATTATTTATGGAAAAAAATGGAAATATGGCGAAAATTTGTAAAATTTTGCATTTTTCAAACTTTGAATTTTTTTGCCTTTAAATCAGAGAGATATGTCACACAAAATAGTTAATAAATAACATTTCCCACATGTCTACATCAGCACAATTTTGGAAACAATTTTTTTTTTTTTTTGTTAGGAAGTTATAAGGGTTAAAAGTTGACTAGCGATTTCTCATTTTTACAACAAAATTTACAAAACCATTTTTTTTAGGGACAATCTCACATTTAAAGTCACTTTTATGGGTGTACATGACAGAAAATACACAAACTTGACACCATTCTAAAAACTACACCCCTCAAGGTGCTCAAAACCACATTCAAGAAGTTTATTAACCCTTTACGTGCTTCACAGGAACTGAAACAATGTGGAAGGAAAAAAAATTAACATTTAACTTTTTTTTGCAAACATTTTACTTCAGAACCAATTTTTTATATTTTCACAAGTGTAAAAAGATAAAATTAACCACAAAATTTGTTGTGCAATTTCTCCTGAATACGCCGATACCCCATATGTGGGGGTAAACCACTGTTTGGGCGCATGGCAGAGCTTGGAAGAGATGGAGTGCCGTTTGACTTTTTCAATGCAGAATTGGCTGGAATTGAGATCGGACGTCATGTCGCGTTTGGAGAGCCCCTGATGTGCCTAAACAGTAGAAACCCCCCACAAGTGACACCATTTTGGAAACTAGACCCTTTAAGGAACCATTCTAGATGTGTGGTGAGCACTTTGAACCCCCAGGTGCTTCACAGATGTTTATAACGTAGAGCCGTGAAAATAAAAAAAAAATATCACATTTTTTCTACAAAAATGTTCTTTTAGCCCCCAAATTTTTATTTTTACAAGGGTATCAGGAGAAATTTGACCACGAATGTTGTGCAATTTGTCCCGAGTACGCTAATACCCCATATGTGGGGGTAAACCCCTGTTTGGGCGCACGGCAGGGCTTGGAAGAGAAGGAGCACCATTTGACTTTTTAATGCAGAATTGGCTGGAATTGAGATCAAACACCATGTCGCATTTGGAGAGCCCCTGATGTGCCTAAACAGTAGAAACCCCCCACAAGTGACACCATTTTGGAAACTAGACCCTTTAACCCCTTAATGACTGCAGATAAGTCTTTTAACTGACCTGAGATATTAGAATTGCATCCACATACAGGTGACAATCCAGCATTTGTCGGCTGTACACTATAGCTGACAACTTGCTGAATAAGCCAAGATCAGTGTTTGCACCGTCCGTACCTGTTTAACCCCTCATATGCTGCTGTCAGTAATGACTATATCATATAGTTAAAAGAGTATGGGGAATTTCTCTTTATGCCCATTGGCACCCTGAGATCATGATTGTGTGGTCCTGATATTTGCCATCGCAATTCACAGCCAAATAGTGGCCTTAGAGTCTCCGGGCTATAGCGGCACATTCAGAAGTTAGCGACATTTAGGTGGTAAGGATACACTTTTCCGTTTCTGTTAGGCTACTTTGCATTAATTCCTGAAGGGTTCATAATCTACCTGACTGCAGTTTTCAGTATGTCAGGGGGTGCTGTTTTTAAAATGGTATTACTTTTGAGGGTTTCCAATATGTAGGACCCCAAAGTCACTTCAAACCTGAATAGGTCGCTAAAAAATTAAATTTTGTAAATTTCCATCGAAAAATGAAAAATAGTTGCTCCATTTTTAAACCTCTTAAAATGCTAACAAAATAAAATAACATTTTACAAATAGTGCTGATGTAAAGCAGGCATATGGGAAATGTTATTTATTAAGATATTTCTATGATATGACTCTCTGGATCAAGGGATAATCATTGAAAATTGCAGATTTTTTTACATTTTTGTCAAATTTCTGACATATTTTATAAATAAACTCAAAACATATCAACCTAAATTTACCATTATCATAAAGTATAATGTGTCACGGAAAAACAATCTCGAAATCACTGGAATTTGCTGCAGCATTCCAGAGTTATCAGCACAAAGTGACACTGGTCAAAAATTTGGCTCCGTCACTAAGGGGTTAAGGAACCTTTCTAGATGTGTGGTGAGCACTTTAAACCCCAAGGTGCTTCAGAGAAGTTTATAACGTAGAGCCGTGAAAATAAAAAAAATCTAATTTTTTCTACAAAAATGATCTTTTCGTCCCCAAATTTTTATTTTCACAAGGGTAACAGGAGAAATTAGACAGTGAAAGTTGTTGTGCAATTTGTCCTGAGTACGCAGATACCCCATATGTGGGGGTAAACCACAGTTTGGGTGCATGGCAGAGCTTGGAAGAGAAGGAGTTCCGTTTAACTTTTTCAATGCAGAATTGGCTGGAATGGAGATCGGACGCCATGTCGCGTTCGGAGAGCCCCTGATGTGCCTAAACAGTGGCAACCCCCCACAAATGACCCCATTTTGGAAACTAGACCCATTAAGGAACTTATCTAGATGACTGGTGAGCACTTTGAAAGCTTCACAGAAATTTATAACGTAGAGCCGTGAAAATAAACAATCCTTTTTTTTTTCCTCAAAAATGATTCTTTTAGCTGACAATTTTTTATTTTCTCAAGTGTAACATGAGAAATTGGACCCCAAAATGTATTGGGCAATTTATCCTGAGTACGCTGATACCCCATATGTGGGGGGACCACTGTTTGGGCGCATGGCAGAGCTCAGAAGGGAAGGAGCGCCGTTTTGGAATGCAGACTTTGATAGAATGGTCTGCGGGCATTATGTTGCTTTTGCAGAGCCCCTGATGTACCTAAACAGTAGAAACCCCCCACAAGTGACCCCATTTTGGAAACTAGACCCCCAAGGAACTTATCTAGATGTGTGGTGAGCACTTTGAAAGCCCAAGTGCTTCACAGAAGTTTATAATGCAGAGTCGTGAAAATAAAAATAAACATTTGTTTCCACAAAAATGATTTTTTTAGCCCCCAATTTTTTATTTTCCCAAGGGTAACAGGAGAAATTGGACCCCAAAAGTTGTTGTCCAATTTTTCCTGAGTACGCCAATACCTCATGTGTGGGGGGAAACCACTGTTTGGGCACACATCGGGGCTCGGAAGGGAAGTAGTGACGTTTTAAAATGCAGACTTTGATGGAATGGTCTGCGGGCATCATGTTGCATTTGCAGAGCTCCTGATGTACCTAAACAGTATAAACCCAACCCCCCACAAGTGACCCCATTTTGGAAACTAGACCCCCCAAAGAGCTTATCTAGATGTGTGGTGAGCACTATGAACCCCTAATTGCTTCAAAGAAGTTTATAATGTAGAGCCATGAAAATAAAAAAAAATCATATTTTTTTACACAAAAGTGATCTTTTCACCCCAAAATTTTTACTTAAACAAGGGTAACAGGAGAAAATGGACCACAAAATTTAGTGGGCAATTTATCCTGAGTACGCTGATAGCCCATATGTGGGGTGGGACCACTGTTTGGGCGCATGGCAGAGCTCGGAAGGGAGGGAGCGCAGTTTTGGAATGCAGACTTTGATAGAATGGTCTGCGGGCATTATGTTGTGTTTGTAGAGCCCCTGGTGTACCTAAACAGTAGAAACCCCCCACAAGTGACCCCATTTTGGAAACTAAACCCCCCAAGGAACTTATCTAGATGTGTTGTGAATATTTTGAACGCCCAAGTGCTTCACAGAAGTTTGACGCAGGGCCGTGAAAATAAAATAATTTTTTTTCCACAAAAATGATTTTTTAGCCCCCAATTTTTTTTTCTATTTTTGCAAGGGTAACAGGAGAAACTTGACCCCAAAAGTTTTTGGCCAACTAGTATGCTGATGCCCCATATGTGGGGGCAAACCACTGGGTGCATGAGAGAGCTCAGAAGGGAGGGAGCACCATTTGACTTTTTGAGCGCAAAATTGGCTGTCTCGTTTGGAGACCCCCTGATGTACCTAAACAGTTGAAACCCCCCAATTCTAACTCCAACCCTAACCCCAACACACCCCTAACCCTAATCCCAACCCGATCCATAATCCTAATCACAACCCAAACCATAAGCCTAATCAAACCCTAACCCCAAAACACCTCTAACCCTAACCACAACCCTAACCATAACCCTAATCAAAACCCTAATCCCAACACACCCCTAATCCTAATCTCAACCCTAACCCAAATCCCAATGCACCCCTAATCCCAACCCTAACCCCAAACGTAACCCTAATCCCAACCCTAACTTTAGCCCCAACCCTAGCCCTAACTTTAGCCCTAACCCTAATTGGAAAATAGAAATACATAATTTTTTTAAATTTTATTATTTTTTCCTAACTAAGGGGGTGATTAACGGGGGTTCTTTACTATTTTTTTATTTTGATCACTGTGATAGGATCTCACAGTTACCAAAATAAAAAAAAAGAGGAAGAAATCTTCCTCTGCTGGCTGGCAGATCATGGCGGGCGGACGGCGTATGTGCCTGCCATTTTCTTACCGAAGCAAGAAGCTGGCGGCCAGGAGAGGAAGCAGGAGGACCCAGGGACACCGGTAAGTATAACACGGTCCCCGATCCCCCTATTTCTCTGTCCTCGGAGGTGCGATCACATCAGAAGATAGAGAATAAAACACCGCATTTTTTTTTTTTTTGCGGTCGCCGGTAAAGTTATTTACCGGCGATCACAAAACAGGGGTCAACCCCAATCATGTTCTTTGGGGTCTCGGCTACCCCCGGCAGCCGAGACCCCAAAGATCTTCTGGGTGCCGGCCGGCGAGCGCACTGCGCCCGCCATTTTTTCGCCAGAAGATGGCGGCGCCTATGGGGAGCCACGAGCAGCACCGGGGGAGACGAGTGAGTATCGGGGGGCGATCGGGGACCCCATTTCTCTGTACTTTGATGTGGGATCACATCGGAGGACAGAGAAATTAATTGGCAAATCGTTTTTTTTTTGCGACTGCAGGTAAACGGTTACTTACCGGCGATCGCAACACGGGGGTCGGTAAAAACCGACCCGAATCATGTTTTCTTGGGTCTCAGCTACCCCTGGCAACCGAGACCCCAGAGAAAATCTGACTCTGGGGGGCGCTATACACTTTTTCCGTAGCGCCGTTAATTAACGGCACTGTGGTTTAAGTACCCTTAACTGCCGCCGTTAAAAGGCGTATCGGCGGTCGTTAAGGGGTTAAAGACTTTTCCCTTTACTTGGGAGCCCAGGGCCACGGACTGGGTCGACCCCACCGTGACATCCCCTTTAAGTACTGGACCCGGTACCGAGTACCCCACAGCCCTGGCGGGCGACTCATTGGAACACATTTGGAAAGCCTCATCTCCACGCACAACAAACTGCATTGGCGGTCCTTCAGTGTTGGGAAGAGGTTGTGGCTGTGGGAAATTAAAATCATTACCATACAATCTTTGGCCCATGTCCGAGTTTTTGAAAATTTGTAAGTCATTTCCCAACCAAATTAGCCAATGTCTACGGCGACAAATCTACACTGAGCATCAGCAATTGCCATTAGGACAATGGAAAAGTATTTTTTATAATTGAAGTACTCAGTTCCACTACCAGAAGGTTTCATAATCCTAATGTGTTTGTCGTCCACACCACCCAGGCAGTTAGGAAAATTACACATTTCCTGGAATTTGGCAGCATTTTCCAACCAGATTTCAGTTGTGGGTTGGGGGAGGAATTCTGGACGCAGAACTTCACCTAAAGCATGGCAGGTGTGTCCAATAATCCCAGACAGTGTGGAGACTCCAATCCTGAATTGAAAATGGAGGGATTACAATGTCTTTCCAGTAGCCAGGAATCTGCGGAACAGAAAATGAGAAAAAAAAGCCAGTACATGGCTTTTTAAAAAATAAACTGGAAAAAAAAAGACTTTTAGAAAAGAAGGGAAAAAAATCAGTACATGGCTTTTATTACAATAATACTAATGACAGGTGTTTGTTTTTCAAAATTACGTACCTCAGGGTAACCAACAGCCGTTCCTCAGCAGGTATTGCTCGACGGAGCGGTGTGTCCTGCTTGGCGATTGATCCTTGGAGACGTTGCAGCAAGTCATCAAAGCTCTGTTCGGTCATCCTCATACAGTCTAAAAACTTCTGAGGGTTTTACCGCAGCTCTGTGTACAAGGAGTGGTATGCTCCACGGCTCTCTTGGAGTTCAAGGATGGGGTGTTGCCAATATCGATGTCTTCTCCATCTTTCTCTTCTTCTTTGTTCTTGACAAGCAAAAGCAAAGGCAGCAGCCAATTACAATTGTAAATCCAGATCTTCATAAAAGGTCTCCACGTCAAGATCCATCTTGCAGCTTGATACAGCAGCCCAAGACTATGGTTTCATCAGTGCAGTGTTTCTATATGCCGTATATAGAAATCCTATGAGACACGCCCATTGGGTGTCTGACGTCAACGAAAACATTGGAAATATCGAACGCATGCGTATAAACAAGGCAAACACATGCAAAAACGCATGCAAACGCATGCACACGCAGTGTTTTTTTGTCATTGTTCATAAACTGATGCGGATAAAAAAAAAACGGTGCATAATCATGCGTTTGCACGCATTTTTGCATGCATTTGCCTATACAGATGATACGCAGCGCACATATATGCAAATGCGAACTTTTACCCTAAGTAACTGATGTTTCTAAGGTGTTAAATGACTAGGCCACTGATATCATAGTGCAGACATAAAGAACAGAGTCACACATCAAAACCAAGTCTCTACAGCCTGGGTCAAGGGCCTTCTGGGTATCAGAACTGGCATCAAGGTGGACAAACAGCCAATTTTGGCCATTTGAATAAGTAACCGGTGTTTTAAAGGGGTTAAATGACTTTGTGACACTGATCTCACACTTAGAATACACAGACAGTGATGCCCCGCATTAAATCCAGGTCCCTCCAGTCTGGCCCAAATGGGTTCATGGCATCAGAACTGGCATCAAAGAGGGCAAACAGCCCATTTTCACAGATTTGAATAAGTAACTGATATTTTTAAGGGGTTAAATTACTTTGGGCCACTGATCTCACACAAAGAATACACAGTGACCTGGGTTTGATGCAGGGCATCACTATCTATGTATTCTTAGTGTGAGATCAGTGGCCCAAAGTCATTTAACCCCTTAAAAACATCAGTTACTTATTCAAATCTGTGAAGATGGGCTGTTTGTTTGCCCACTTTGATGCCAATTCTGATGCCCAGAACCCATTTGAGCCAGGCTGGAAGGACCTGGTTTTGATGTGGGGCTCCCTGTTCTATATGTCTGCACTGTGATATCCGTGGCCCAAAGTCATTTAACCCTTTGATTAATGCCCTTTGGTGCCCACTTTGATGCCCATTTTTGTACCGGTTTTGTAGCTGTTTTTAAGTCTATTCACATCAGGGCACCTCACTGCATTCTATCTTATTATTGTGATGCTTGATGTTTGAGGTTAAACCTATAAAAAACAAAAAAAATTGCCGAATAAGAAACTGCCGAATAAGAAACCAACTTCAGCCTCGTTGTGACCTCTCCAGCACTGATCCCTGTAATATTACACTGGTGACTGTGACCTCTCCAGTACTGACCCCTGAGATACCGCACTGGTGACTTTGACCTCTCCAGTATTGACCCCTGAGATACCTCACTGGTGACTGTGACCTCTCCAGTACTGACCCCTGAGATATCTCACTGGTGACTGTATCCTCTCCAGTACTGACCCCTGAGATACCTCACTGGTGACTGTGACCTCTCCAGTACTGACCCCTGAGATACCGCACTGGTGACTGTGACCTCTCCAGTACTGACCCCTGAGATACCTCACTGGTGACTGACCTCTCCAGTACTGACCCTGAGATACCGCACTGGTGACTGTGACCTCTCCAGTACTGACCCCTGAGATACCGCACTGGTGACTGACCTCTCCAGTACTGACCCTGAGATACCTCACTGGTGACTGTGACCTCTCCAGTACTGACCCCTGAGATACCGCACTGGTGACTGACGTCTCCAGTACTGACCCCTGAGATACCTGACTGGTGACTGACCTCTCCCGTACTGACCCCTGAGATACCTGACTGGTGACTGACCTCTCCCGTACTGACCCCTGAGATACCGCACTAGTGACTGTGACCTCTCCAGTACTGACCCCTGAGATACCGCACTGGTGACTGTGACCTCTCCAGTACTGACCCCTGAGATACCGCACTGGTGACTGTGACCTCTCCAGTACTGACCCTTGAGATACCGCACTGGTGACTGTGACCTCTCCAGTACTGACCCCAGAGATACCTCACTGGTGACTGTGACCTCTCCAGTACTGACCCCAGAGATACCTCACTGGTGACTGTGACCTCTCCAGTACTGACCCCAGAGATACCTCACTGGTGACTGTGACCTCTCCAGTACTGACCCCTGAGATACCGCACTGGTGACTGTGACCTCTCCAGTACTGACCCCTGAGATATCTCACTGGTGACTGTGACCTCTCCAGTACTGACCCCAGAGATACCTCACTGGTGACTGTGACCTCTCCAGTACTGACCCCTGAGATACCGCACTGGTGACTGTGACCTCTACAGAACTGACCCCTGAGATACCACACTGGTGACTGTGACCTCTCCAGTACTGACCCTTGAGATACCTCACTGGTGACTGTGACCTCTCCAGTACTGACCCCTGAGATACCGCACTGGTGACTGTGACCTCTCCAGTACTGACCCTTGAGATACCTCACTGGTGACTGTGACCTCTCCAGTACTGACCCCTGAGATACCGCACTGGTGACTGTGACCTCTACAGAACTGACCCCTGAGATACCGCACTGGTGACTGTGACCTCTCTATTACTGACCCCTGAGATACCTCACTGGTGACTGACCTCTCCAGTACTGACCCATGAGATACCGCACTGGTGACTGTGACCTCTCCAGTACTGACCCTTGAGATATCTCACTGGTGACTGACCTCTCCAGTACTGACCCCTGAGATACCGCACTGGTGACTGTGACCTCTCCAGTACTGACCCCAGACATACCTCACTGGTGACTGTGACCTCTCCAGTACTGACCTCTGAGATACCGCACTGGTGACTGTGACCTCTACAGAACTGACCACTGAGATACCGCACTGGTGACTGTGACCTCTCCAGTACTGACCCTTGAGATACCTCACTGGTGACTGTGACCTCTCCAGTACTGACCCCTGAGATACCGCACTGGTGACTGACCTCTCCAGTACTGACCCCAGAGATACCTCACTGGTGACTGTGACCTCTCCAGTACTGACCCCTGAGATACCTCACTGGTGACTGTGACCTCTACAGAACTGAACCCTGAGATACCGCACTGGTGACTGTGACCTCTCCAGTACTGACCCCTGAGATACCTTACTGGTGACTGACCTCTCCAGTACTGACCCTGAGATACCGCACTGGTGACTGATGTCTCCAGTACTGACCCCTGAGATACCTCACTGGTGACTGTGACCTCTACAGAACTGACCCCTGAGATACCGCACTGGTGACTGTGACCTCTCCAGTACTGACCTCTGAGATACCTCACTGGTGACTGACCTCTCCAGTACTGACCCTTGAGATACCGCACTGGTGACTGTGACCTCTCCAGTACTGACCCCTGAGATACCGCACTGGTGACTGTAACCTCTCCAGTACTGACCCCTGAGATACCGCACTGGTGACTGTGACCTCTCCAGTACTGACCCCTGAAATACCGCACTGGTGACTGTGACCTCTCCAGTACTGACCCCTGAGATACCGCACTGGTGACTGTGACCTCTCCAGTACTGACCCCAGAGATACCTCACTGGTGACTGTGACCTCTCCAGTACTGACCCCTGAGATACCGCACTGGTGACTGTGACCTCTACAGAACTGACCCCTGAGATACCGCACTGGTGACTGTGACCTCTCCAGTACTGACCCTTGAGATACATCACTGGTGACTGTGACCTCTCCAGTACTGACCCCTGAGATACCGCACTGGTGACTGTGACCTCTCCAGTACTGACCCTTGAGATACCTCACTGGTGACTGTGACCTCTCCAGTACTGACCCCTGAGATACCGCACTGGTGACTGTGACCTCTCCAGTACTGACCCCTGAGATACCTCACTGGTGACTGTGACCTCTCCAGTACTGACCCCTGAGATACCGCACTGGTGACTGTGACCTCTACAGAACTGACCCCTGAGATACCTCACTGGTGACTGTGACCTCTCCAGTACTGACCCCTGAGATACCGCACTGGTGACTGTGACCTCTCCAGTACTGACCCCTGAGATACCGCACTGGTGACTGTGACCTCTCCAGTACTGACCCTGAGATACCGCACTGGTGACTGTAACCTCTCCAGTACTGACCCCTGAGATACCGCACTGGTGACTGATGTCTCCAGTACTGACCCCTGAGATACGGCACTGGTGACTGTGACCTCTCCAGTACTGACCCCTGAGATACCGAACTGGTGACTGTGACCTCTCCAGTACTGACCCCTGAGATACCGCACTGGTGACTGTGACCTCTCCAGTACTGACCCCTGAGATACCGCACTGGTGACTGTGACCTCTCCAGTACTGACCCTGAGATACCGCACTGGTGACTGTGACCTCTCCAGTACTGACCCCTGAGATACCGCACTGGTGACTGACCTCTCCAGTACTGACCCCTGAGATACCGCACTGGTGACTGTGACCTCTCCAGTACTGACCCCTGAGATACCGAACTGGTGACTGTGACCTCTCCAGTACTGACCCCTGAGATACCGCACTGGTGACTGATGTCTCCAGTACTGACCCCTGAGATACCGCACTGGTGACTGTGACCTCTCCAGTACTGACCCTGAGATACCGAACTGGTGACTGTGACCTCTCCAGTACTGACCCCTGAGATACGGCACTGGTGACTGTGACCTCTCCAGTACTGACCCCTGAGATACCGCACTGGTGACTGTGACCTCTCCAGTACTGACCCCTGAGATACCGCACTGGTGACTGTGACCTCTCCAGTACTGACCCTGAGATACCGCACTGGTGACTGTGACCTCTCTATTACTGACCCCTGAGATACCGCACTGGTGACTGACCTCTCCAGTACTGACCCCAGAGATACCTCACTGGTGACTGTGACCTCTCCAGTACTGACCCCTGAGATACCTCACTGGTGACTGTGACCTCTACAGAACTGAACCCTGAGATACCGCACTGGTGACTGTGACCTCTCCAGTACTGACCCCTGAGATACCTTACTGGTGACTGACCTCTCCAGTACTGACCCCTGAGATACCGCACTGGTGACTGTGACCTCTCCAGTACTGACCCTGAGATACCGCACTGGTGACTGTGACCTCTCCAGTACTGACCCCTGAGATACCGCACTGGTGACTGTGACCTCTCCAGTACTGACCCCTGAGATACCGCACTGGTGACTGTAACCTCTCCAGTACTGACCCCTGAGATACCGCACTGGTGACTGTGACCTCTCCAGTACTGACCCCTGAGATACCGCACTGGTGACTGTGACCTCTCCAGTACTGACCCCTGAGATACCGCACTGGTGACTGTGACCTCTCCAGTACTGACCCTGAGATACCGCACTGGTGACTGTGACCTCTCCAGTACTGACCCCTGAGATACCGCACTGGTGACTGTGACCTCTCCAGTACTGACCCCTGAGATACCGCACTGGTGACTGTGACCTCTCCAGTACTGACCCTGAGATACCGCACTGGTGACTGTGACCTCTCCAGTACTGACCCTTGAGATACCGCACTGGTGACTGTGACCTCTCCAGTACTGACCCCTGAGATACCGCACTGGTGACTGTGACCTCTCCAGTACTGACCCCTGAGATACCTCACTGGTGACTGTAACCTCTCCAGTACTGACCCCTGAGATACCGCACTGGTGACTGTGACCTCTCCAGTACTGACCCCTGAGATACCGCACTGGTGACTGTGACCTCTCCAGTACTGACCCTTGAGATACCGCACTGGTGACTGTGACCTCTCCAGTACTGACCCCTGAGATACCGCACTGGTGACTGTGACCTCTCCAGTACTGACCCCTGAGATACCTCACTGGTGACTGTAACCTCTCCAGTACTGACCCCTGAGATACCGCACTGGTGACTGTGACCTCTCCAGTACTGACCCCTGAGATACCGCACTGGTGACTGTGACCTCTCCAGTACTGACCCCTGAGATACCGCACTGGTGACTGTGACCTCTCCAGTACTGACCCCTGAGATACCGCACTGGTGACCTCTCCAGTACTGACCCCTGAGATACCGCACTGGTGACTGTGACCTCTCCAGTACTGACCCCTGAGATACCGCACTGGTGACTGTGACCTCTCCAGTACTGACCCCTGAGATACGGCACTGGTGACTGTGACCTCTCCAGTACTGACCCCTGAGATACGGCACTGGTGACTGTGACCTCTCCAGTACTGACCCCTGAGATACCGCACTGGTGACTGTGACCTCTCTATTACTGACCCCTGAGATACCTCACTGGTGACTGACCTCTCCAGTACTGACCCATGAGATACCGCACTGGTGACTGTGACCTCTCCAGTACTGACCCCTGAGATACCGCACTGGTGACTGTGACCTCTCCAGTACTGACCCCAGACATACCTCACTGGTGACTGTGACCTCTCCAGTACTGACCTCTGAGATACCGCACTGGTGACTGTGACCTCTACAGAACTGACCACTGAGATACCGCACTGGTGACTGTGACCTCTCCAGTACTGACCCTTGAGATACCTCACTGGTGACTGTGACCTCTCCAGTACTGACCCCTGAGATACCGCACTGGTGACTGACCTCTCCAGTACTGACCCCAGAGATACCTCACTGGTGACTGTGACCTCTCCAGTACTGACCCCTGAGATACCTCACTGGTGACTGTGACCTCTACAGAACTGAACCCTGAGATACCGCACTGGTGACTGTGACCTCTCCAGTACTGACCCCTGAGATACCTTACTGGTGACTGACCTCTCCAGTACTGACCCTGAGATACCGCACTGGTGACTGATGTCTCCAGTACTGACCCCTGAGATACCTCACTGGTGACTGTGACCTCTACAGAACTGACCCCTGAGATACCGCACTGGTGACTGATGTCTCCAGTACTGACCCCTGAGATACCTCACTGGTGACTGTGACCTCTACAGAACTGACCCCTGAGATACCGCACTGGTGACTGTGACCTCTCCAGTACTGACCTCTGAGATACCTCACTGGTGACTGACCTCTCCAGTACTGACCCTTGAGATACCGCACTGGTGACTGTGACCTCTCCAGTACTGACCCCTGAGATACCGCACTGGTGACTGTGACCTCTCCAGTACTGACCCCTGAGATACCTCACTGGTGACTGTGACCTCTCCAGTACTGACCCCAGAGATACCTCACTGGTGACTGTGACCTCTCCAGTACTGACCCCTGAGATACCGCACTGGTGACTGTGACCTCTACAGAACTGACCCCTGAGATACCGCACTGGTGACTGTGACCTCTCCAGTACTGACCCTTGAGATACATCACTGGTGACTGTGACCTCTCCAGTACTGACCCCTGAGATACCGCACTGGTGACTGTGACCTCTCCAGTACTGACCCTTGAGATACCTCACTGGTGACTGTGACCTCTCCAGTATTGACCCCTGAGATACCGCACTGGTGACTGTGACCTCTCCAGTACTGACCCCTGAGATACCTCACTGGTGACTGTGACCTCTCCAGTACTGACCCCTGAGATACCGCACTGGTGACTGTGACCTCTCCAGTACTGACCCCTGAGATACCGCACTGGTGACTGTGACCTCTCCAGTACTGACCCCTGAGATACCGCACTGGTGACTGTGACCTCTCCAGTACTGACCCTGAGATACCGCACTGGTGACTGTAACCTCTCCAGTACTGACCCCTGAGATACCGCACTGGTGACTGATGTCTCCAGTACTGACCCCTGAGATACGGCACTGGTGACTGTGACCTCTCCAGTACTGACCCCTGAGATACCGAACTGGTGACTGTGACCTCTCCAGTACTGACCCCTGAGATACCGCACTGGTGACTGTGACCTCTCCAGTACTGACCCCTGAGATACCGCACTGGTGACTGTGACCTCTCCAGTACTGACCCTGAGATACCGCACTGGTGACTGTGACCTCTCCAGTACTGACCCCTGAGATACCGCACTGGTGACTGTGACCTCTCCAGTACTGACCCCTGAGATACCGCACTGGTGACTGTGACCTCTCCAGTACTGACCCCTGAGATACCGAACTGGTGACTGTGACCTCTCCAGTACTGACCCCTGAGATACCGCACTGGTGACTGATGTCTCCAGTACTGACCCCTGAGATACCGCACTGGTGACTGTGACCTCTCCAGTACTGACCCTGAGATACCGAACTGGTGACTGTGACCTCTCCAGTACTGACCCCTGAGATACGGCACTGGTGACTGTGACCTCTCCAGTACTGACCCCTGAGATACCGCACTGGTGACTGTGACCTCTCCAGTACTGACCCCTGAGATACCGCACTGGTGACTGTGACCTCTCCAGTACTGACCCTGAGATACCGCACTGGTGACTGTGACCTCTCTATTACTGACCCCTGAGATACCGCACTGGTGACTGACCTCTCCAGTACTGACCCCTGAGATACCGCACTGGTGACTGTGACCTCTCCAGTACTGACCCCTGAGATACCGCACTGGTGACTGTGACCTCTCCAGTACTGACCCTGAGATACCGCACTGGTGACTGTGACCTCTCCAGTACTGACCCCTGAGATACCGCACTGGTGACTGTGACCTCTCCAGTACTGACCCCTGAGATACCGCACTGGTGACTGTAACCTCTCCAGTACTGACCCCTGAGATACCGCACTGGTGACTGTGACCTCTCCAGTACTGACCCCTGAGATACCGCACTGGTGACTGTGACCTCTCCAGTACTGACCCCTGAGATACCGCACTGGTGACTGTGACCTCTCCAGTACTGACCCCTGAGATACCGCACTGGTGACTGTGACCTCTCCAGTACTGACCCCTGAGATACCGCACTGGTGACCTCTCCAGTACTGACCCCTGAGATACCGCACTGGTGACTGTGACCTCTCCAGTACTGACCCCTGAGATACCGCACTGGTGACTGTGACCTCTCCAGTACTGACCCCTGAGATACCGCACTGGTGACTGTGACCTCTACAGAACTGACCCCTGAGATACCGCACTGGTGACTGTGACCTCTCCAGTACTGACCCCTGAGATACCGCACTGGTGACTGTGACCTCTCCAGTACTGACCCCTGAGATACCGCACTGGTGACTGATGTCTCCAGTACTGACCCCTGAGATACGGCACTGGTGACTGTGACCTCTCCAGTACTGACCCCTGAGATACCTCACTGGTGACTGTGACCTCCCCAGTACTGACCCCTGAGATACCGCACTGGTGACTGTGACCTCCCCAGTACTGACCCCTGAGATACCGCACTGGTGACTGTGACCTCTCCAGTACTGACCCCTGAGATACCGCACTGGTGACTGTGACCTCCCCAGTACTGACCCCTGAGATACCGCACTGGTGACTGTGACCTCTCCAGTACTGACCCCTGAGATACCTCACTGGTGACTGTGACCTCTCCAGTACTGACCCCTGAGATACCGCACTGGTGACTGTGACCTCTCCAGTACCGACCCCTGAGATACCTCACTGGTGACTGTGACCTCTCCAGTACTGACCCCTGAGATACCGCACTGGTGACTGTGACCTCTCCAGTACTGACCCTGAGATACCGCACTGGTGACTGTGACCTCTCCAGTACTGACCCCTGAGATACCGCACTGGTGACTGTGACCTCTCCAGTACTGACCCCTGAGATACGGCACTGGTGACTGTGACCTCTCCAGTACTGACCCCTGAGATACGGCACTGGTGACTGTGACCTCTCCAGTACTGACCCCTGAGATACCGCACTGGTGACTGTGACCTCTCCAGTACTGACCCCTGAGATACCGCACTGGTGACTGTGACCTCTCCAGTACTGACCCCTGAGATACCGCACTGGTGACTGTGACCTCTCCAGTACCGACCCCTGAGATACCGCACTGGTGACTGTGACCTCTCCAGTACTGACCCCTGAGATACCGCACTGGTGACTGTGACCTCTCCAGTACTGACCCCTGAGATACCGCACTGGTGACTGTGACCTCTCCAGTACCGACCCCTGAGATACCGCACTGGTGACTGTGACCTCTCCAGTACTGACCCCTGTAGTACATGTAGTTAAAGATTGGAGGAACCAAAATGGTCTTTGGAGGGACATATATATCATTTACAATTTGGAGAGAACCCCAAACAAACCATCACTAAAAGAACATAAAATGTAACTTTTATTTAAATGTTAAACTATAGGATAAACAAAGAGTCTAAAAAGTTGTGTCCCTAATCTGCCGCTATTATTTGAAATTGCTTTATGCAGTGTGCCGGCTCCGTTATATTGCTGAGGTGAGGTGTATAGCGCCAAGGAGCCAACACATATCTGGCAGTCCTAGCCCCAGCGTCGCCCTTAAAACTGGCGCCACACAAAATGCTAAAATGCATCGTCCACTAACTGTATGCTTCTCCCGGGCGCTCCCCTGGTTCCTCTCCTATCATTAAACGGACCATTTACGTATATGCTACTGACGCTCCGCCTTCATTGGGAACGTCATGTGCTCGGTGGCGTGAAGGTGACGTCAGGGTCACGGGACGCTCATGTGACTTCGCTGTTTCCGGATACAGGAGACCCAATCAGCAAACACCGGAGAGATGGCGGCGCCGTACAACGAGCTTGACAACCCCTTCAAGGTAGCGGTGTGTGTTGCTGGGCAGGGACCGGTGCGTGTGTGCTGCTGTGTGTGTGTGTGTGTGTGTGTGTGTGGTGCTGAGCAACTGTGCAGGGACCGGTGCGTGCGTGTGCGTGTGCGTGTGCGTGTGCGTGTGTGTGTGTGTGTGTGTGTGTGTGGTGCTGAGCAACTGTGCGGGGGCCGGTGTGTGTGTGCTGCTGTGTGTGTGTGTGTGTGGTGCTGAGCAACTGTGCAGGGGCCGGTGTGTGTGGTGCTGAGCAACTGTGCAGGGACCGGTGCGTGTGTGCTGCTGTGTGTGTGTGTGTGTGGTGCTGAGCAACTGTGCAGGGGCCGGTGTGTGTGGTGCTGAGCAACTGTGCAGGGACCGGTGCGTGTGTGCTGCTGTGTGTGCTGCTGTGTGTGTGTGTGTGTGTGTGTGTGTGTGTGTGTGTGTGTGTGGTGCTGAGCAACTGTGCGGGGGCTGGTGTGGGGGTGCTGAGCGACTGTGCAGGGGCCGGTGTGTGTGGTGCTGAGCAACTGTGCAGGGGCCGGTGTGTGTGGTGCTGAGCAACTGTGCGGGGGCCGGTGTGTGTGATGCTGAGCAACTGTGCAGAGGCCTGTATGTGTGTGTGGTGCTGAGCAACTGTGCAGGGGCCTGTATGTGTGTGTGGTGCTGAGCAACTGTGCAGGGGCCGGTGTGTGTGGTGCTGAGCAACTGTGCAGGGGCCGGTGTGTGTGTTGCTGAGCAACTGTGCAGGGGCCGGTGTGTGTGTTGCTGAGCAACTGTGCAGGGGCCGGTGTGTGTGTTGCTGAGCAACTGTGCAGGGGCCGGTGTGTGTGTTGCTGAGCAACTGTGCAGGGGCCGGTGTGTGTGTTGCTGAGCAACTGTGCAGGGGCCGGTGTGTGTTTGTGGTTGTCACGAATCCCACCGTGCTGCCACCAATATGTCACGGATCGGGGGTGACCTTTGACCAGCACACGGTTATCACATGTGCAGGGGGCTTATCTTAGTTATCCCACCACTGCTACAATGTGATGAAAACACAAACGAGGCTATTGACCTATCAATTTACCCCAGGGGCTTATTTTAGTTATCCCACTGCTGCTACAATATATCACGAACTGCAGGGATTTATGTATATCCCGCTTTCCAGTTCCGCTTCAGAACTTGCAGCTCTCCGGCGCCCCCTTTACCCTCAGGTCAGTCAGGGAACTACACCTAGGATAATTGGTCGCCGGATGGGCCGCTTCACTGTGGACTGGCTAGCAGGCACGTTGCAGCGAGGGAATTTATAAATGCTCAGGCCGCAGCCAAACAATAGCTTATAAAACCCCGTACCGTCGCTGCCAGCTGTACCAACTATCCCAGAACACACTTCGCTGCCATCAGCTCAGATTTCTCCACAGAGGGGTTCAGAGCCAACCCAAATTAGTAGCGTAATTAACTTTAGAAGACTTGGGGTACTTTTTAGAGCAAGGGAACGAAGCTAGTAAATATAACTTTTACTCCATAAAAAGATTAGGCAGTGTTTATAAAAAGTATATCAAGAGTTTATAATATGAAATAATTTAAAGTATGTACAGCAATTATAAAAAAAAACAAAAAGAAAACGGATTAAAACAGAAAGTAACACTCACATGTGCTAAGATCATTTCAGCTAACCAGGCTAGTGGGCAGAGCCAAATGTCCCTCAGAGGGACCTGCTGTATCAGCTCCTCAGGCAAGACTGAAGGTTGGGTTGAGTGCCGTGCCTTATACTTGCGGGCTTGTGACATCACTAAAGGGGCTGGTTTACCTGCACCCTCCCCTCTCTTCAAAGTTACAAATTTTACCAGCAATACTTATAATTCTCATAACTTGACTCGCTAATCTAGCAGAGTAACGGCCCACACATCATTCATCTTGTATTGAAAGTAGCTTTCTAATGATATCGCACTCAGACTAGTTGTTCCACACGGTTCAGGAGAAATCTGCACTTTGTACTCGTTGTGTTTTGGCTGCTAGCGCTTGCTGTAGTTGACAGATCTACCGATGGAAATTCACAATATGTTCTCCTTATTTTTCAAGCCCAAATCGGCGGCCCAATATCTTCCTATGATAGAACAAAGAACCTCATGTCTTTTGAGAGGGACTATACCAGTTTCAGATGGTACTAGATGGGAGAATTGTCTATTGCAGCTACAGGGGCAATAAAGTTTATTTTGGTGGGAGGGAATGAGAGGTTTGGGATTCTCTCTCACACACACACACACACACACACACACCAGAAGTGAGGAGAGGGGGTTCAGATTACCCCCAGCGTGTGTTATTACAAGGAAAACTAAAAATGATAATATACATTATCGTCACAGTAGTGCTGAGCAACTGGGCCGGTGTGTGTGTGTGGTGCTGAGCAACTGTGTGGGGGCTGGTGTGTGTAGTGCTGGGCAACTGGACTGGTGTGTGTGTGGGGGGGCTGGTGTGTGCGTGTGGTGCTTAGCTGTGGGGGGGCTGGTGTGTGTGGTGCTGAGTTGTGCCGGGGGCTGGTGTGTGTGTGTGTGTGTGTGTGTGTGTGTGTGTGTGTGTGTGTGTGTGTGGTGCTGAGCAACTGGGCCTGTGTATGTGTTTGTGTGGTGCTGAGCAACTGGGCCGGTGTGGTGCTGAGCAACTGTGTGGAGGCTGCTGTGTGTGGTGCTGAGCAACTGTGTGGAGGCTGCTGTGTGTGGTGCTGAGTTGTGTCGGCGGCTGCTGTGTGGTGCTGAGCTGTGTCGGGGGCTGGTGTGGGTGTGTGGTGCTGAGCAACTGTGCTGGGACTGGTGTGTGTGTGTGTGTGTGTGTGTGTGTGTGTGTGTGTGTGTGTGTGTGATGCTGAGCAACTGTGCGGGGGCCGGTGTGTGGGATGCTGAGCAACTGTGCGGGGGCCGGTGTGTGTGGTGCTGAGCAACTGTGCGAGGGCTGGTGTGTGTGGTGCTGAGCAACTGTTCGGTGGCTGGTGTGTGTGCTGTTGAGCAACTGTGCAGGGGCTGGTGTGTGTGGTGCTGAGCAACTGTGCAGGGGCTGGTGTGTGTGGTGCTGAGCAACTGTGCGGGGGCTGGTGTGTGTGGTGCTGAGCAACTGTGCGGAGGCCGGTGTGTGTTGCTGAGCAACTGTGCAGGGGCCGGTGTGTGTTTGTGTTGCTGAGCAACTGTGCAGGGGCCGGTGTGTGTGGCGCTAAGCAACTGTGTGGGGGCTGGTGTGTGTGTGGTGCTGAGCAACTGTGCGGGGGCCGGTGTGTGTGGTGCTGAGCAACTGTGCGGGGGCTGGTGTGTGTGGTGCTGAGCAACTGTGCGGGGGCCTGTGTGTGTGGTGCTGAGCAACTGTGCTGGGGCCTGTGTGTGTGGTGCTGAGCAACTGTGCGGGGGCCTGTGTGTGTGGTGCTGAGCAACTGTGCGGGGCTGGTGTGTGTGGTGCTGAGCAACTGTTCGGTGGCTGGTGTGTGTGCTGTTGAGCAACTGTGCAGGGGCTGGTGTGTGTGGTGCTGAGCAACTGTGCAGGGGCTGGTGTGTGTGGTGCTGAGCAACTGTGCGGGGGCTGGTGTGTGTGGTGCTGAGCAACTGTGCGGAGGCCGGTGTGTGTTGCTGAGCAACTGTGCAGGGGCCGGTGTGTGTTTGTGTTGCTGAGCAACTGTGCAGGGGCCGGTGTGTGTGGCGCTAAGCAACTGTGTGGGGGCTGGTGTGTGTGTGGTGCTGAGCAACTGTGCGGGGGCCGGTGTGTGTGGTGCTGAGCAACTGTGCGGGGGCTGGTGTGTGTGGTGCTGAGCAACTGTGCGGGGGCCTGTGTGTGTGGTGCTGAGCAACTGTGCTGGGGCCTGTGTGTGTGGTGCTGAGCAACTGTGCGGGGGCCTGTGTGTGTGGTGCTGAGCAACTGTGCGGGGCTGGTGTGTGTGGTGCTGAGCAACTGTGCGGGGGCCGGTGTGTGTGTGGTGCTGAGCAACTGCGGGGGCTGGTGTGTTTGTGTGTTGCTGAGCAACTGTGCGGGGCTGGAGTGTGGTGCTGAGCAACTGTGCTGGGACTGGTGTGTGTGGTGCTGAGCAACTGTGCTGGGACTGGTGTGTGTGTTGCTGAGCAACTGTGCGGGGGCCGGTGTGTGTGTTGCTGAGCAACTGTGCGGTGGCTGGTGTGTGTGGTGCTGAGCAACTGTGCGGTGGCTGGTGTGTGTGGTGCTGAGCAACTGTGCGGGGGCTGGTGTGTGTGGTGCTGAGCAACTGTGCGGGGGCCGGTGTGTGTGGTGCTGAGCAACTGTGCGGGGGCGTGTGTGTGTGTGTGTGTGTGTGTGTGTGTGTGTGTGTGTAGTGCTGAGCAACTGTGCGAGGGCCGGTGTGTGGGTGTTGCTGAGCAACTGTGCAGGGGCCGGTGTGTGTGGTGCTGAGCAACTGTGTGGGGGCTGGTGTGTGTGTGTGTGTGTGGGGGGGGGGGGGCTGGTGTGTGTGTGTGGTGCTGAGCAACTGTGTGGGGGCTGGGGTGTGTGTTGCTGGGCAACTGTGCAGGGGCCGGTGTGTGTGTGTGTGTGGTGCTGAGCAACTGTGTGGGGGCTGGTGTGTGTGTCTGTGGTGCTGCGCAACTGTGTGGGGGCTGGTGTGTGTGGTGCTGAGCAACTGTGCGGGGGCCGGTGTGTGGTGCTGAGCAACTGTGCGGGGGCCGGTGTGTGTGTGTTGCTGAGCAACTGCGGGGGCTGGTGTGTTTGTGTGTTGCTGAGCAACTGTGCGAGGCTGGTGTGTGGTGCTGAGCAACTGTGCGGGGGCTGTGTGTGTGTGGTGCTAAGCAACTGTGTGGGGCTGGTGTGTGTCTGTGTGTGTGGTGCTGAGCAACTGTGTGGGGGCTGGTGTGTGTGTGTGTGTGTGTGTGTGTGGTGCTGAGCAACTGTGGGGGGGCTGGTGTGTGGTGCTGAGCAACTGTGCGGGGGCCGGTGTGTGTGTTGCTGAGCAACTGTGCGGGGGCCGGTGTGTGTGGTGCTGAGCAACTGTGTGGGGGCTGTCTGTGTGTGTGTGTGTGTGTGGTGCTGAGCAACTGTGCGGGGGCCGGTGTGTGTGGTGCTGAGCAACTGTGCGGGGGCTGGTGTGTGTAGTGCTGAGCAACTGTGCGGGGGCTGGTGTGTGTGGTGTTGAGCAACTGTGCAGGGGCTGGTGTGTGTCGTGCTGAGCAACTGTGCGGGGGCTGGTGTGTGTGGTGCTGAGCAACTGTTCGGTGGCTGGTGTGTGTGGTGTTGAGCAACTGTGCAGGGGCTGGTGTGTGTGGTGCTGAGCAACTGTGCGGGGGCTGGTGTGTGTGGTGCTGAGCAACTGTGCAGGGGCTGGTGTGTGTGGTGCTGAGCAACTGTGCAGGGGCTGGTGTGTGTGGTGCTGAGCAACTGTGCGGGGGCTGGTGTGTGTGGTGCTGAGCAACTGTGCGGAGGCCGGTGTGTGTTGCTGAGCAACTGTGCAGGGGCCGGTGTGTGTGGCGCTAAGCAACTGTGTGGGGGCTGGTGTGTGTGTGGTGCTGAGCAACTGTGTGGGGGCTGGTGTGTGTGTGTGGTGCTGAGCAACTGTGCGGGGGCTGGTGTGTGTGTGTGTAGTGCTGAGCAACTGTGCGAGGGCCGGTGTGTGGGTGTTGCTGAGCAACTGTGCAGGGGCCGGTGTGTGTGGTGCTGAGCAACTGTGTGGGGGCTGGTGTGTGTGTGTGTGTGTGGGGGGGGGGGGCTGGTGTGTGTGTGTGGGGGGGGGCTGGGGTGTGTGTGTGTGTGTGGTGCTGAGCAACTGTGTGGGGGCTGGGGTGTGTGTGTGTTGCTGGGCAACTGTGCAGGGGCCGGTGTGTGTGTGTGGTGCTGAGCAACTGTGTGGGGGCTGGTGTGTGTGTCTGTGGTGCTGCGCAACTGTGTGGGGGCTGGTGTGTGTGTGTGTGGTGCTGAGCAACTGTGCGGGGGCCGGTGTGTGGTGCTGCGCAACTGTGCGGGGGCCGGTGTGTGGTGCTGAGCAACTGTGCGGGGGCCGGTGTGTGGTGCTGAGCAACTGTGCGGGGGCCGGTGTGTGGTGCTGAGCAACTGTGCGGGGGGCTGGTGTGTGGTGCTGAGCAACTGTGTGGGGCTGGTGTGTGTCTGTGTGTGTGGTGCTGAGCAACTGTGTGGGGGCTGGTGTGTGTGTGTGGTGCTGAGCAACTGTGTGGGGGCTGGTGTGTGTGTGTGTGTGTGGTGCTGAGCAACTGTGGGGGGGGCTGGTGTGTGTGTTGCTGAGCAACTGTGCGAGGGCTGGTGTGTGTGGTGCTGAGCAACTGCGGGGGCCGGTGTGTGTGTGTTTGTTGCTGAGCAACTGTGCAGGGGCCGGTGTGTGTGGTGCTGAGCAACTGTGTGGGGGCTGGTGTGTGTGTGTGTGTGTGTGTGTGTGTGTGGCTGGTGTGTGTGTGTGTGTGTGGCTGGTGTGTGTGTGTGTGGTGCTGAGCAGCTGTGCAGGGGCCGGTGTGTGTGGTGCTGAGCAGCTGTGCAGGGGCCGGTGTGTGTGGTCCTGAGCAACTGTGCAGGGGCCGGTGTGTGTGGTGCTGAGCAACTGTGCGGGGGCCGGTGTGTGTGGTGCTGAGCAACTGTGCGGGGGCTGGTGTGTGTGGTGCTGAGCAACTGTGTGGGGGCTGGTGTGTGTGTGTGGTGCTGAGCAACTGTGTGGGGGCTGGTGTGTGTGTGTGGTGCTGAGCAACTGTGCGGGGGCTGGTGTGTGTGGTGCTGAGCAACTGTGCGGGGGCTGGTGTGTGTGGTGCTGAGCAACTGTGCGGGGGCTGGTGTGTGTGGTGCTGAGCAACTGTGCGGGGGCCGGTGCGTGTGTGTGTGTTGCTGAGCAACTGTGCGGGGGCCTGTGTGTGTTGCTGAGCAACTGCGGGGGCTGGTGTGTGTGTTGCTGAGCAACTGTGTGGGGGCCGGTGTGTGTGTGTTGCTGAGCAATTGTGCAGGGGCCGGTGTGTGTGTGTTGCTGAGCAACTGTGCGGGGCTGGTGTGTGTGTTGCTGAGCAACTGTGGGGGCTGGTGTGTGTGGTGCTGAGCAACTGTGCGGGGGCTGGTGTGTTTGTTGCTGAGCAACTGTGCGGGGCTGGAGTGTGGTGCTGAGCAACTGTGCTGGGACTGGTGTGTGTGTGTGTGTGTGTGTGTGTGTGTGTGTGTGTGTTGCTGAGCAGCTGTGCAGGGGCCGGTGTGTGTGTTGCTGAGCAACTGTGCGGGGGGCCGGTGTGTGTGTTGCTGAGCAACTGTGCGGGGGCCGGTGTGTGTGTTGCTGAGCAACTGTGCGGGGGCCGGTGTGTGTGTGTTGCTGAGCAACTGTGCGGTGGCTGGTGTGTGTGGTGCTGAGCAACTGTGTGGGGGCTGGTGTGTGTGTGGTGCTGAGCAACTGTGGGGGGGCTGGTGTGTGGTGCTGAGCAACTGTGCGGGAGCCGGTGTGTGTGTTGCTGAGCAACTGTGCGGGGGCCTGTGTGTGTGGTGCTGAGCAACTGCGGGGGCCGGTGTGTGTGTGTGTTGCTGAGCAACTGTGTGGGGGCTGGTGTATGTGTGTTGCTGAGCAACTGTGTGGGGGCTGGTGTGTGTGTGTAGGCTGGTGTGTGTGTGGGCTGGTGTGTGTGTGGGCTGGTGTGTGTGTGGGCTGGTGTGTGTGTGGGCTGGTGTGTGTGTGGGCTGGTGTGTGTGTGTGTGTGTGTGTGGTCCTGAGCAACTGTGCAGGGGCCGGTGTGTGTGGTCCTGAGCAACTGTGCGGGGGCCGGTGTGTGTGGTGCTGAGCAACTGTGCGGGGGCCTGTGTGTGTGGTGCTGAGCAACTGTGCGGTGGCTGGTGTGTGTGGTGCTGAGCAACTGCTGGGGCTGGTGTGTGGTGTGGTGCTGTGCTTGGGTGTGTGTGTGGTGCCGAGCACCTGTGCAGGGCCGGTGTGTGTTGCTGAGGGGGCATGTGCGGCTGTGTGTATGCTGTGCTAAGCTGTGCGGGGGCCCGGTGTATGTGTGTGGTGCTGAGTAACTGTGCAGTTGTTGCTGAGCAGCTGTACGGTTGCCGGCGCGTGTATTCGTGGTGCTGAGCAAATGTGTGTGTGGGGCTGAGCTGTGCCGGGGGCTGGTGTGTGTGTGTGTGTGTGTGGTGCTGAGCTGTGTCGGGGGCTGGTGTGTGTGTGTGTGTGTGTGTGTGTGTGTGTGTGTTTTTGTGTGGTGCTGTGCTGAACTGTGCCTGGGGCTGGTGTGTGTGTGTGGTGTGCTGAGCTGGGCTGGTGTGTGTGTGTGTGTGTGTGTGTGTGTGTGTGTGTGTGTGTGTGTGTGTGTGTGTGTGTGTGTGTGTGTGTGTGTGTGTGGTGTTGAGCTGTGCCGGGGGCTGGTGTGTGTGGTGCTGAGCTGTGCCGGGGTGTGCGTGTGTGTGTGTGTGTGTGTGTGCGCGGTGCTGAGCCACTGTGCGGGGGGCCCTGTTTGTGTGATGCTGAGCCACTGTGCGGGGGCTGGTGTGTGTTTGTGGTTGTCACGAATCCCACCGTGCTGCCTCCAATATGTCACGGATCGGGGGGTGACCTTTGGCCAGCACACGGCTATCACATGTGCAGGGGGCTTATCTTAGTTATCCCACCACTGCTACAATGTGATGAAAACACAAACGAGGCTATTGACCTATCAATTTACCGCAGGGGCTTATTTTAGTTATCCCACTGCTGCTACAATATATCACGAACTGCAGGGATTTATGTATATCCTGCTTTCCAGTTCCGCTTCAGAACTTGCAGCTCTCCGGCGCCCCCCTTACCCTCAGGTCAGTCAGGGAACTACACCTAGGATAATTGGTCGCCGGATGGGCCGCTTCACTGTGGACTGGCTAGCAGGCACGTTGCAGAGAGGGAATTTATAAATGCTCAGGCCGCAGCCAGACAATAGCTTTTAAAACCCCGTTCCGTCGCTGCCAGCTGTACCAACTATCCCAGAACACACTTCGCTGCCATCAGCTCAGATTTCTCCACAGAGGGGTTCAGAGCCAACCCAAATTAGTAGCGTAATTAACTTTAGAAGACTTGGGGTACTTTTTAGAGCAAGGGAACGAAGCTAGTAAATATAACTTTTACTCCATAAAAAGATTAGGCAGTGTTTATAAAAAGTATATCAAGAGTTTATAATATGAAATAATTTAAAGTATGTACAGCAATTATAAAAAAAAACAAAAAGAAAACGGATTAAAACAGAAAGTAACACTCACATGTGCTAAGATCATTTCAGCTAACCAGGCTAGTGGGCAGAGCCAAATGTCCCTCAGAGGGACCTGCTGTATCAGCTCCTCAGGCAAGACTGAAGGTTGGGTTGAGTGCCGTGCCTTATGCTTGCGGGCTTGTGACATCACTAAAGGGGCTGGTTTACCTGCACCCTCCCCTCTCCTCAAAGTTACAAATTTTACCAGCAATACTTATAATTCTCATAACTTCACTCGCTAATCTAGCAGAGTAACGGCCCACACATCATTCATCTTGTATTGAAAGTAGCTTTCTAATGATATCGCACTCAGACTAGTTGTTCCACACGGTTCAGGAGAAATCTGCACTTTGTACTCGTGTTTTGGCTGCTAGCGCTTGCAGTAGTTGACAGATCTACCGATGGAAATTCACAATATGTTCTGTGATGTAGTGACCCCTGTAACAGGTAGGGGGCGCTGCATGGTCTCCCCGGTATGTGCACGGAGTCGTATTGAGGCCGTGAGGATCGACCGACCTGCAGTGATGTCAGGATCACGTGACCAGCCCAGGTGATCCATTACTGTTGGTGTGGTTACAGGTACATAACCTGACCAGGGTGTGGGTCACATGGTCTTCTGTGTGGTTCCTGTGTTTGGATCTGAATGGTCCAAGTGCAAGGTCCTGGAAGCCTGTGTAGGAAGACCTGGGAGGAGGCTTCCTGGAAAGCACATGGCTTGGACCTGGTGGCCTGGGTGTTGGACTAAGTCCTGAATAGCACCCAGACAGGCCACATGCCTCTGTGGTGGACGGTCCCAGGTGGGATGGACGTTCTGAAGACCACAGTGTGATCATGGTCCTGGACAGTCTGTGTTAGAAGCTCCTGCGAGTGGAGTCTTCTTGGAGCACCTGAGAGACTGTGGACCTGGATGATCGGCGTTGGGGAAGCTACCGGCCTTCGGTGGCTCTGGACTGACTGATGTGTGCCGGCCAGGCAAGTTGGTGAACCCCGTTAGGCAGTTTCCCCAGGAGAAAGGACTGACAAGGAGTCAGCAGATGGAGCAGGAGCTCCCTAAGGTACCTCCATGAACTGTTGGTGCTTGTATCATGAACTGTGTGGTAACCCACGGCAACTGGTCAGTCGGGACCAGCGTGTTTAGTTGCCATAGTATAAGGGTCTGAAACTTGAAGTGATAACCTGGTTCAGTATGTAAACGGACTGCTCGTGGTATGGTTTATGAGGCATAATAAACCGTATGGACTGTTTTGTTTTAAAAACCCGTGCCCGTGTGCTGAATGTCGCGGCCAAGCAAGTGTCCCCCAATACACTCAGTAGGAATAGTCTTACAGTTCTCCTTATTTTTCAAGCCCAAATCGGCGGCCCAATATCTTCCTATGATAGAACAAAGAACCTCATGTCTTTTGAGAGGGACTATACCAGTTTCAGCTGGTACTAGATGGGAGAATTGTCTATTGCAGCTACTGGGGTAATAAAGATTATTTTGGTGGGAGGGAACGAGAGGTTTGGGATTCACACACACACACACACACACACACACACACACACACACACACACACACACACACACACACACGTGAAGAGAGGGGGTTCAGATTACCCCCAGCGTGTGTTATTACATGGAAAACTAAAAATCATAGTATACATTATTGTCACAATAGTGCTGAGCAACTGGGCCGGTGTGTGTGTGTGTGTGGTGCTGAGCAACTGTGTGGGGGCTGGTGTGTGTAGTGCTGGGCAACTGGACTGGTGTGTGTGTGGGGGCTGGTGTGTGCGTGTGGTGCTTAGCTGTGGAGGGGCTGGTGTGTGTGTGTGGTGCTGTGCTGGGGCTGGTGTTCATGTGGTGCTGTGCTGGGGCCCGGTGTGTGCGTGCGTGTGTTGCTGTGCCGGGGGCTGGTGTGTGTGTGGTGCTGAGCTATGCCGTGGATCTGGTGTGTGTGTGGTGCTGAGCTGTGCCGAGGGGTGGGTGTGTGTGGTGCTGAGCTGTGCCGAGGGGTGGGTGTGTGTGGTGCTGAGCTGTGCCGGGAGCTGGTGTGTGTGTGTGGTGCTGAGCAACTGTGTGGAGGCTGCTGTGTGTGGTGCTGAGCAACTGTGTGGAGGCTGCTGTGTGTGGTGCGGAGTTGTGCCGGCAGCAGCTGTGTGGTGCTGAGCTGTGCCGGGGCTGGTGTGGATGTGTGGTGCTGAGCAATTGGGCTGGTGTGGATGTGTGGTGCTGAGCAATTGGGCCGGTGTGTGGGTGTGGTGCTGAGCAATTGGGCCGGTGTGTGGGTGTGGTGCTGAGCTGTGCTCGAGCTGGTGTGTGCATTTGGTGCTGAGCTCTGCTGGGGCCCGGTGTGTGGTGCTGTGCTTGGGTTGGTGTGTGCATGTGGTGCGGAGCAGCTGTGCCAGGGCCCGGTGTGTGTTTGTGGTTCGGAGCAACTGTTCGGTTGCCGGTGTGTGTGTTAGGTGCTGAGCAACTGTGAGTGAGGCCAGTGTGTATGTGTATTGCTGAGCAACTGTGCAGGGGCCTGTGTCTGTGGTGCTGAGCAACTGTGCCGGGCCCGGTGTGTGGTGCTGAGCCACTGTGCGGAGACCGGTGTGTGTTGCAGAGGCCTGTGTGTGTGTGTGGTGCGGACCTGGGCCAGTGTGTGTTTGGTGCTGAGCTGTTCTGGGGGGCTGGTGTGTGTGTGGTGCAGAGCTGTGACGGGGGTGTGTGTGGTGCTGAGCTGTGCCAGAGGCTGCTGTGTGTGGTTTAGAGCTGTGCTCGGGCTGATGTGTGCATATGGTGTGGTGCTGTGCTGGGGCTGGTGTGTGCATGTGGTGCTGAGCCGCTGTGCCGAGGCCCAGTGTGTGCGTGTGGTGCGGAGCAGCTGTGCCAGGGCTCGGTGTGTGTGTTTGTGGTGCGGAGCAACTGTTCGGTTTCGGGTGTGTGTTTGTGGTGCTGAGCAACTGTGAGTGAGCCAGGTGTGTGTGTGTATTGCTGAGCAACTGTGCAGGGGCCTGTGTGTGTGGTGCTGAGCAACTGTGCAGGGGCCTGTGTGTGTGGTGCTGAGCCACTGTGCGGAGACCGGTGTGTGTGTTGCAGGGGCCTGTGTGTGTGGTATGGACCTGGGCCAGTGTGTGTGTGGTGCTGAGCTGTGCCGGGGGCTTGTGTGTGTGTGGTGCTGAGCTGTGTCGGGGGTTGGTGTGTGTGTGTCTGGTGCTGAGCTGTGCCGGGCCTGGTGTGTGTGTGTGTGTGTGTGGTGCTGAGCTGTGCCGAGGCTGCTGTGTGTGGTGCTGAGCTATTCCGGGGGGCTGGTGTGTATGTGGTGCTGAGCTGTGCCGGGGGCTGGTGTGTGTGGGGCTGCTGAGCTGTGCCGGGGGCTGGTGTGTGTGTGTTGCTGATCTGGGGGTGCTTGTGTGTGTGTGTGTGTGTGTGTGTGGTGCTGAGCAACTGTATGGGCTGGTGTGTGTGTGGGTGTGTGTGGTGCTGAGCTGTACTGGGGCTGGTGTGTGCATATAGTGTTGAGCTGTGCTGGGGCCCGATGTGTGGTGTGGAGCAGCTATGCCGGGGCCCGGTGTGTGCGTGTGGTGTGGAGCAGCTATGCCGGGGCCCGGTGTGTGCGTGTGGTGCTGAGCTGCTGTGCTGGGGCCCGGAGTGTGGTGCTGAGCAACTGATCGGTTGCCGGTGTGTGGTGTTTGTGGTGCTGAGCAACTGTGAGTGAGCCCGATGTGTGTGAGTGTGTATTGCTGAGCAACTGTGCAGGGGCCTGTGTGTGTGGTGCTGAGCCACTGTGCGGAGACCGGTGTGTGTGGTGCGAACCTGTGCGGTGGCCTGTGTGTGTGGTGCTGAGCTATGCCGGGAGCTGGTGTGTGTGTGGTGCTGAGCTGTTCTAGGGGGCTGGTGTGTGTGTGTGTGTGTGTGTGTGTGTGTGTGTGTGTGTGTGTGTGTGTGTGTGTGTGGTACTGAGCTGTGCCAGGGGCTGGTGTGTGTGGTGCTGAGCTACTGTGCGGGAGCCCGGTGTGTGGTGCTGAGCCACTGTGTGGGGGCTGGTGTGTGTGTGTGTGTGGTGCTGAGCAACTGGGCCTGTGTGTGTGTGGTGCTGCGCAACTGGGCCTGTGTGTGGTGCTGAGCAACTGGGCCTGTGTGTGTGTGGGCTGGGGTGTGCGTGTGGTGCTGAGCTGTGCTGGGGCTGGTGTGTGCATGTGGTGCTGAGCTGTGCTGGGGCCCGGTGTGTGTGTGTGTGGTGAGGAGCAACTGTGCCCGGTCCCGGCGTGTGGTGCGGAGCAGCTGTGCCAGGGCCCGGTGTGTGCGTGTGGTGCGGAGCAGCTGTGCCGGGGCCCGGTGTGTGTGTGTGTGTGTGTGTGTGTGTGTGTGTGTTGCTGAACTATGCTTGGACTGGTGTGTCTGTTGCTGTGCTGAGCTGTGCGGGGGGCCGGTGTGTGTTGCTGAGCTTTACCTTTTGTGTGTTCTGTGCTGAGCCATGCGGTGGCCTGTGTGTGTGGTGCTGTGCAACTGTCCTGAGGCCGGTGTATGTGTGCTGTGCTGAGCTGTGCGGATGCTGGTGTGTGTGTTGCTGAGCTGTGCCTTTGTGTGTTCTGCGCTGAGATGTGCGGGGGGCCAGTGCATGCATGTGTGTTTGGGCGTTTTTTGTGTGTGGTGCTGAGCAACTGTTCGGAGGCCTGCGTGTGTGAGCTCTGCTTAGCTGTGCAGGGGCTGGTGTGTGTTTGTGTGTTGCCGAGGTGTGCCTTTGTGTGTGTGTCGGGCTGATCGGTGCCGGGGCCAGAGTTTTTGCTTGTGTGTGGTGATTAGCTGTGCAGGGGCCCGGTGTATGTGTGTGTATGTATGTGTGTGCGCGGTGGTGTGTGTGTGTGTATGTGTTGTGCTCAGTGAGTTGTGCGGGGACCGGTGTGTGTGTGTGTGGTTGATGAGGAATTGCGTAGCTGAGCTTAGTGGTGAAGCTGTGTGCGTGGGTCTCTCACTGGTGATACTCCCGGAGGGCATGGAGGACCGGGGGCCTCTCGTCATGCATTATTGTATTTGAGGGGCTCCTCTAAGTGCTGTCCTGTAGGTTGATTACCGGGGGCCTCTCGCCGTTCCTTAGGTTGCGTTGCCACTATCAGTAATGACAGTGTTCTAGACGTTGCGTTGTACAGTACAACAGTAAATGGGATTAATAGAAATCTCATGCCTTCTGTGCTTTTTTTTTTTTTTTTTTCCGTTGCTTAAACTTGCCTGCGATGTGGGTTTCTGAGCTGCAGCGTGTCAATATCTTTCAATTGTCGCAACTCGGTATTCTGGGCAGAATTTCCCCGTAGACTTGCATTTGATGCGGTAAATCTGCAGTTATAAGATGCACATGTGTTGTAAAATGAAAAAAAAATGTGGTCGCTCGCCCCCTATTTGTTAACCAAGTCAAGGTAAAGCTTTCTGGCTTTTCCTGATTGCTCTGGTGCGGTGGTAATGGTAGTTGATCTGCAGCGTCTATGCAAGGCAAAAAACACTGCGGATCCACAGGAAATCTGCAACGTGTGCACATACCCTTAGGCTGGGAAGGGCCCAATAACCAGGGACCTTATCATCCTGATAATATAAGCCTGCAGCTATGTGCGTTACCTTGGCTGGTTATCAAAAATACATGGGACCCCACATCCTTTTTTTTTTTTAACCCTTTCGTGCCCGGGCCTATGTTTGCCTTCGTGACCGGGCCAATTTTTACAATTCTGACCACTGTCCCTTCATGAGTCTATAACTCTGGAACGCTTCAACGGATCCCGGTGATTCTGAGATTGTTTTCTCGGGACATATTGTACTTCATCTTAGTGGTAACATTTCTTCGATATGACTTGATATTATTTATGAAAAAAAATGGAAATTTGGCAAAAATCTTGAAAATGTTGCTATTTTCAAACTTTTAATTTCTATTCCCTTAAATCAGAGAGGCATATCTTACAAAATAGTTAATAAATAACATTTCCCATATGTCTACTTTACATCAGCACAATTTTGGAATCAAATTTTTTTTTTTTTTTGTTCGGTTGTTATAAGGGTTAAAAGTTGAGTGGCGATTTCCAGGTCACCACCTGACAGCACCATGGAGGACGTCCTTCTTATCCATAGTGGGACAGGAAACCACGAGAGCTTAAAAGGACCCTCCCCCGACTACCCTTCAGTGATTTTCCAAAGTAACACGTCTGGATGGATGAAAAAAGAGAATTTTATTTGAACAAAACAATCATTATAAAAATGTTACAAATACGCTGCATACTTATGTGAATTAACATTTGTATAATGATTGTTTTGTTCAAATAAAATTCTCTTTTTGCATCCATCCAGATGTGTTACTTTGGAAAATCACTGAAGGGTGGTCGGGGGAGGGTCCTTTTAAGCTCTCGTGGTTTCCTGTCCCACTATGGATAAGAAGGACGTCTTCCATGGTGCTGTCAGGATGGATTCCTGGAAATACAATTATCAGTAGGTTTAATTACCGTTTTCCAGGTCACCACCTGACAGCACCATGGAGAAGTACCAAAGGAGATTTTTTGTCCTAGGGTGGGACTACTGCATGAAGCACCTTCCTGCCAAAGGCTAGCTGAGATGACACTACGTCTAGTTTGTAATGCTTAGAAAAGGTACTGAGACTAGACCAGGATGCCGCCCTGCAGATCTGATCTGCCGAAGCACCCCCTTTCTCTGCCCATGAAGCGGCTATAGCCCTGGATGAATGAGCTTTAAGGCTGCCTGGGGGACTCTTTCGCTGTGTGTGATAAGCTAGGCTAATGGTGGACCTAATCCATCTTGCAATGGTAGATTTCGATGCTTTTCTCCCTTTATTAGGATCTCTAAAAAGGATAAACAGATTAGGCTAGTTTCACATTAGCGTTTAAATCCGCAGCGTTTAAAACGCATCCGCAAGTGGTGAAAAAAACGCATATTAACGCGTACAAACGCGTCGGTTTTTAGACGCATGCGGTGTCGCATGCAGTTAAAAAAACGCCGCGTTTGTACGCGTTTATATGCGTTTTTTCCATCGTTTGCGTTTTTGGTGCGCATGATGAGAAATTTCACAAGAGAAAAATCAAGATAACCAGACACCGCCAATGGGACTACAGAGGGCGTGTAGTATGGGATCTCTATATATAGACCCTAGGGCTACAGAAATCTTAACAGTTTGCTACTGTATCCTGTGTCATGATGGATCTTCGCATGGAGAGCTTTTATTTCAACCTGTATTTAAGCATCAAGCTGTTTCTTGCCTGTGCTTTTGCTTGGGAGCAAGACAGAAATCGCGAAAGATGGAGAAGGAGACAACGTAGGTGTTTTTGGAGACACCCCATTATCGAACTACGTGAGAGCCGTGGAGCCTATCACACGCTCTATGCCGAGCTTAATGCCAACCCGGAGAAATTCCAGGAATACACAAGGATGTCGCAAGACTCGTTCCGGGATTTGCTTTCTCGTGTCCAAGGAGCCATACGGAGACAGGACACCCAGCTCCGTAGAGCGATTCCTCTGGAGGAACGTCTGCTGGTTACATTAAGGTACGTTCCAAATATAAACCAATGACAGTCCAAATTTTGTGTTTTCTGACATGTATTTTTTGGGTATTTTCCTTTCTTTCTTTAGCGTAACCACACCATAAAAAGAATAGATTGTAATGTTTTTTGTGTTTGTTTTTCTTACAGGTTTCTGGCAACCGGAGAGAGTTTATCATCCCTCCACTTCCAATACCGGCTTGGAATATCCACCCTGTCCGGAATAGTTGCGGACACCTGCCGGGCTTTGTGGAATGTACTCCGGGATGAGTTTATACCCCTATCCACCGTCGACATGTGGCTTGAAATTGCGGAAAAATTCTGGAGTGTGTGTGATTTCCCCAACTGTTTAGGAGCGGTGGATGGAAAGCACATTCGCATTATCAAACCAGCCAGAACAGGATCGGAGTACTTCAATTACAAAAAATATTTTTCTGTTGTGCTCATGGCAATAGCTGATGCGAACTGTCGCTTCATCGCCGTGAACATTAGAGCTTTTGGCCGTGGCAACGATTCCCAGACTTTCAAGAACTCGGATATGGGCCGCCGTGTGTATGGCAACAATTTCAATTTTCCCCCGCCACAACCTCTCCCCAACACTCAAGGTCCACCGATGCCATTTGTTATGGTTGGGGATGAGGCCTTTCAGATGTGTGAAAACCTACTGAAGCCCTATTCCAGTCAGGACTTGAACCACACTAGAAGGATCTTTAACTACAGACTGACCAGGGCCCGAAGAACAGTAGAGTGTACCTTTGGCATTCTGGTCGCTAAATGGCGCATTCTTGCATCAGCCATAAATCTAAAAGTGGAAACAGTCGACGAGGTGGTCAAAGCCTGTGTGGTTCTGCATAATTTATATAATGGTTAAGGAGCAACCCAACATTGAACTGGATGAACCAGTTGCACACCCACTGCCCGATTTCCAGCATCACCCGCTGCGGTCAACTGCAGCAGTTGGTCTCATACGGGACCAATTTGCTGCCTTTTTTGATTCAGATATTGGACGTGTGTCATGGCAGGACAATGTTGTGTAAATGTCCTGTTGTAATTCGATCTGTACCAGTAATTTTCTACAATGATAATAATATTTCTCATTAATAAACTTTACTTTTGGTTGTGTTGACCGTGTCTCCTATCTTTTTCCTCTCCAAACCAAGGCTGTCCTAAAACTGGCAGTATTTGATCTATATTTAATATCAGTTTTTGTAATCCAAAACCAGGAGTGGGTGATAAAGGCAGAGGTGCTAGTTATTATGTTAATATCATAATTTAACTCTAATTGTTCCACTCCTTGTGTTGGCTTACAAATACTGATATAAAACACTGGCCACATACTGCTAGTGTTATGGCAGCCATGTTGCTTTATTGGTAAGCTTGTTGATGTCATTGCGTCCTGATTCTGTTTTGCTGTATCCATTGGACACAAACTGAAGAGACAATCACTGTCACACTATCTACACTCATCAAGTCTGGTGTCAGAAATAATGAATTCATGATGCACATATTACAGCCTCATGAATTCACTATTTCTGACACCTGTGCAGGTGAGCATAGATATGCAGTGTGTGACCACCATTGTCCCCTCAATTTGTGTGTAATAGATTATGTATAAAGAAGAGAAAATGGAGGTTATACAAGGCAGCTCTCTACTCAACAGGTCAGGTGTTATAACTAATGAGTTTTTTGACACCTGACCTGTTCAGTAGAGGTCTGCATTGTATTTCCACCATTTTCTCTTCAGACTGCCACACTAGGCACAGACAAAAAGAGATTATGGAGATACATGTAATATTTTTTGGCCCACCTCATATCTGTATACTAAAGACGCACAAAGCTGCAGTCTTTTTTTTTTTTTAACTACTGGAGATATGATGTGGCCCAAAAAGTAAGAGTGTGGCGAAGTTTCTTGGCGCACGGTGTGTGTTGCCGGCGGCGGAAGACACAATAAACCAAACATAATTGTGGCAAATCAAACTTTTTTATTTTGTAACAACCAAAAAATTTATTTACTGCGCCGGCTTGGGGTAGAGTGATGTAAACGGGGGGTGTGAAGCACTGAGGCCTGGCTAACCGTGGAGGACTCAGAGGTGGCAGGAGAAGGGGCAATGAAACTAGAAGGGTCTGGAAGTTCGGGGATGGGGCTTGACACGAGAGGCTTGAGACGCACTGGAAGGGTGAGACAAACCTGACATTACAGACACGTTGGGAGGTGAAGGTGGAGGAATGCTAAGAGTCCTCTGTTTTGTTTTTTTTTTTTTGCTTGCCTGGTTGTGGGAGGTCTTGGTGGGCTCATATGGCGTGGCGTGGTGGCGGGTGACCTGTCAGGGTCCGGCTGCACTGTGTCAGAGTCCATAGTGCTCGTAGAGCGTGCAGCCATGCCAGAGTCCATAGTGCTCGTAGAGCGTGCAGCCATGCCAGAGTCCATAGTGCTCGTAGAGCGTGCAGCCATGCCAGAGTCCATAGTGCTCGTAGAGCGTGCAGCCATGCCAGGGTCCTGCTGCATCGTGGTGTCAGTGGAGGAGGTCCAAGCAGGAGCAGCGGATGTCATGGTGGTGGCGGTGGGATGTCCAACTGCACTCGGCATGGTGGTGGTGCTGTAGTGGTGTCCGGTTGTGGAAGGAATTGAGGTGGCCGTGCAGTGGGATGCAGCAGAGGTCGGCATTGAGGTCAATCGTGACGGCACAGGTGAATATGCCGCCACTGTCTGCTGGAAATACCGACTCTGCTGCATAGCCTGCACGTAAGCAGCATTGCAGGCCTGCATGACACTCAGCTGGATATCAGGAGTAAGGTGTTCCAACATGCCCAGCTCAATTTGGTTAAAAAAATGATGTGCTGGCCTCTGGAGGTCAGCTTTCACTTGATAAAGGCTTTTGCTGACCTCCTGGATACGTGCATTCAAGAGGTTATGTGAAACATCCATTTGGTCACCCAAAGCCTTGATTGCTTCGTGTAAAACCGAGCTGAAGTGCAAAAACTCAGGCATGAGTGACCTGTGCGAAGCCCTCTGCCGCTGCAGGGAGGAGCCCAAAACAAAGGGGCAGTGGAAGAGGACTGCGAAAGGGGAAGACCTGATGGACCAGCTCCCTGGTCTCCAGTTAGTGTGGCAGGCCCACTTGCTGCAGCGCTGCTGGATGGCTGGGACGGGTCCGTGGCTGTCGGATGAAGGACCGCTCCAGAACCTGGGCCAACAGTAGTGCTGTATGTGCTGTGAAAAAAGGGAAAAGATAATTAATATCAAAAATTTACCAGACGCAAAATCCTGTGGAATGTAAAAATACATATTATGGCAATACAATACAACCTAATGCACGTGATAAATACTTGCGTTCTCTGGGTAAGGACCGGTCTTAAAAATGCCAGAACTCGATGGTATTTGTATCGTTTGATCCTTGCTCCTGAACCACTGGGAACACGGCTCTTTTGACGCAGGTCCTTGTTGAAGCGGTCCTTCATCGAACGCCAACGTGTTTTGACTTTGGACACTGTTAAAAAAAAAATTGTGGTCAGAAAAAGGACTTTTGGCCGTGCTCACACAACTGTGTGTGATGACAGAAACTCCTGAGAGTTTCTGTCATCACACACAGTCGAGTGAGCACGGCCAAGGTCTCTGCTGCTTCACACTGCAGTGCAATACTTACCAAATGCATTTCGGACCCGTGTCAGGGCGTTGTCCCAGCCATCCCACATCGCTTGGGCCTCCTCATTCCATAAGCGCCGGATCGTGACGTTGTTTGAGTGCAGTGGATCCCGGGTGTCCCACAACGGGACTCGCTCCTGGACCAGGGAGATGAGGAGGTCATTCTCGATAAGATCATCCTCCCATTGTGAAACCTAAAAATTAAAGAAAGTCATTACAGTTTGCTCAATTAACATAAGGAAAAGAAAGAAAAAAGATGCTGAGAAATGGCATGAATAGGAAAGTCAACATACAAAAGGATTCCAGAAGAAAAAGTAAAGTGGAAAGAAAGGAAGATTCAAGAATATTACACTGAGGACAGTCAGCCTTGTATACTTACCCGCTGGCGTCTTTCCACCGGACCTTGACTCCGCTGCTCCTGTCTCTGCCGCAGTAGAAGAGCTCTAAAAAAAAAAGAAAAAAATCAAATTGTCACATGTATCGATGTGACAGTGAATACTTACCAATCTGACGAGGCAAGTACTCACCTCACTGACATGCTCCACTTCCGACTGTCGTGGACGAAACTCCTCACCAGAAGAAGAATCCGAAGAAGACATTCTGATGCATGTAGAAAGAAAGAAATGCAAGAAATTCGGACATGTAGAGATAGAAAATAAAGGCATTGGCTAGGATATACTCACATTGTTCTGAGGCTTGTTTGCTCCAAGGTGCTGTGGTCCATCTGCTCTGCTTGGCTGTCCGCTGTGGGCCGTCTGCTCTGCTTGGCTGTCTGCTGAGAAGTGACCTGCAACTGTCCACACCCTCCCTTTATCACCTTGATGGTGGGGGGTGGCTTATCAGTGTCTAGACATGTTTTTCTCAATTGAAACGCATGCTTTCAAGAACGCAACCAAACGCATGTGCTTGTAAACGCATGCGTTCATATAGACAGCAATGAGTTTTTTTGTCGCAATACTTGCGCAATCGACCGCATGCGTTTCCAGGCGGTAAATAGACGCCTCTAAAAATTACTACATGTTGCATTTCTGCGCCAAGACGCAAACGACGAGACAACGCATGCGTCGTCAAACGCGGCAAAACGCGAACACACAAACGCATGCGTCAATAATGTTAAATATAGGAATACACAACGCATGCGGTTATATGCGGTACAAACACTGCGGCCACAAGCGCAATTGTGAAACGAGCCTTACTATCCTGTCTACAGGCCCTAGTTGCCTCCAAGTACTTAAGTACGGTCTCCCTAACATATAACTTATGGTAAAATTTCTCCTTCTGGTTTTTAGGAAACTGACAAAATGATGGAAGCACTACCTCCTGATTCATATTTGAATCTGAGACCACTTTAGGAAGAAAACCTGGATCAAGTCTTAAGACTAGTCTATCATCAAATATTTGCAGATAGGGGTTCTGAGTGGACAAGGCCTGAAGTTCCCCCAGTCTTTTAGCCGATCTAATGGCTACTAGGAAGGCTGTTTTGAGGGAAAGATTAGCAATGTCTATACAGTGCCTACAAGTAGTATTCAACCCCCTGCAGGTTTAATAAGATGCAAATAAGTTAGAGCCTTCAAACTTCAAACAAGAGCAGGATTTATTAACAGATGCATAAATCTTACAAACCAAAAAGTTTTGTTGCTCAGTTAAATTTTTATAAATTTTAAACATAAAAGTGTGGGTCAATTATTATTCAACCCCTAGGTTTAATATTTTGTGGAATAACCTTTGTTTGCAATTACAGCTAATAATCGTCTTTTATAAGACCTGATCAGGCCGGCACAGGTCTCTGGAGTTATCTTGGCCCACTCCTCCATGCAGATCTTCTCCAAGTTATCTAGGTTCTTTGGGTGTCTCATGTGGACTTTAATCTTGAGCTCCTTCCACAAGTTTTCAATTGGGTTAAGGTCAGGAGACTGACTAGGCCACTGCAACACCTTGATTTTTTGCTTCTTGAACCAGGCCTTGGTTTTCTTGGCTGTGTGCTTTGGGTCGTTGTCTTGTTGGAAGATGAAATGACGACCCATCTTAAGATCCTTGATGGAGGAGCGGAGGTTCTTGGCCAAAATCTCCAGGTAGGCCGTGCTATCCATCTTCCCATGGATGCGGAACAGATGGCCGGGCCCCTTGGCTGAGAAACAGCCCCACAGCATGATGCTGCCACCACCATGCTTGACTGTAGGGATGATATTCTTGGGGTCGTATGCAGTGCCATCCAGTCTCCAAACGTCACGTGTGTGGTTGGCACCAAAGATCTCGATCTTGGTCTCATCAGACCAGAGAACCTTGAACCAGTCAGTCTCAGAGTCCTCCAAGTGATCATGAGCAAACTGTAGACGAGCCTTGACATGACGCTTTGAAAGTAAAGGTACCTTACGGGCTCGTCTGGAACGGAGACCATTGCGGTGGAGTACGTTACTTATGGTATTGACTGAAACCAATGTCCCCACTGCCATGAGATCTTCCCGGAGCTCCTTCCTTGTTGTCCTTGGGTTAGCCTTGACTCTTCGGACAAGCCTGGCCTCGGCACGGGAGGAAACTTTCAAAGGCTGTCCAGGTCGTGGAAGGCTAACAGTAGTTCCATAAGCCTTCCACTTCCGGATGATGCTCCCAACAGTGGAGACAGGTAGGCCCAACTCCTTGGAAAGGGTTTTGTACCCCTTGCCAGCCTTGTGACCCTCCACGATCTTGTCTCTGATGGCCTTGGAATGCTCCTTTGTCTTTCCCATGTTGACCATGTATGAGTGCTGTTCACAAGTTTGGGGAGGGTCTTAAATAGTCAGAAAAGGCTGGAAAAAGAGATAATTAATCCAAACATGTGAAGCTCATTGTTCTTTGTGCCTGAACTACTTCTTAATACTTTAGGGGAACCAAGCAGAATTCTGGGGGGTTGAGGGGTTGAATAATAAATGACCCTCTGAAAAAACTTTTCACAATTTAAAAAAAAAAAAATAAACAAAGAAATAACATTCTTTTTTGCTGCAGTGCATTTCACACTTCCAGGCTGATCTACAGTCCAAATGTCACAATGCCAAGTTAATTCCAAATGTGTAAACCTGCTAAATCTGCAGGGGGTTGAATACTACTTGTAGGCACTGTATCTTCTGCTAGATCAAAAGGATTTTTGCACAACTCATTAAGGACCAGGTTAAGATCCTAAGGGGGAACAGTTTTCCTTATTAAGGGTCTTAAGGTACCGTCACACTAAGCGACGCTGCAGCGATACAGACAACGATGCCGATCGCTGCAGCGTCGCTGTTTGGTCGCTGGAGAGCTGTCACAGACCGCTCTCCAGCGACCAACGATGCCGAGGTCCCTGGGTAACCAGGGTAAACATCGGGTTGCTAAGCGCAGGGCCGCGCTTAGTAACCCGATGTTTACCCTGGTTACCAGTGTAAAATGTAAAAAAACAAACACTACATACTTACATTCGCGTCCCCCGGCGTCCGCTTCCTGCACTGACTGAGTGCCGGCCATAACAGCAGAGCGGTGACGTCACCGCTGTGCTGTGCTTTCGCTTTACGGCCAGCGCTCAGTCAGTGCAGAAAGCGGACGGCGGGGGACGCGAAGGTGAGTATGTAGTGTTTGTTTTTTTACATTTTACACTGGTAACCAGGGTAAACATCGGGTTACTGAGCGCGGCCCTGCGCTTAGTAACCCGATATTTACCCTGGTTACCATTGTAAAACATCGCTGGTATCGTTGCTTTTGCTGTCAAACACAACGATACACGGCGATCTGACGACCAAATAAAGTTCTGAACTTTAATCAATGACCAGCGATATCACAGCAGGATCCTGATCGCTGCTGCGTGTCAAACACAACGATATCGCTATCCAGGACGCTGCAACGTCACGGATCGCTAGCGATATCGTTTAGTGTGATGGTACCTTTAGCCTCAGAGCTGCCCTGGAAAAAACGAGCTATCCAGGGGTGGGAGTGCCCTATAGAGTCTGCCACTATTAGAAAATCATCTAAATAGGGTACTATTGTGATGTCTCGATTTCTCAGATAAGCCACTATTTCTACCACAAGCTTTGTAAAACCTCTGGGCGCTGTCGGCAACTCGAATGGGAGGCAATGAAATTGGTAATGGTAGACTCTTCCTTCTTTTTCTACCGCAAATCTGAGGTACTTTTGGTGATCTGTGAAGATTGGTACATGATAATATGCACTCTTTAAGTCTAAAGTGCACATTACCACGTCTTTTCCTAACAGGGGAATTGTAGAGCGTATAGATTCCATTTTGAACCTTTTGTATTCTAGCCATTTGTTTAGGGGTTTGAGGTTTATTATAGTTCTGGATTCCCCAGAAGGCTTCTTTATAGATAAAAGGCCTGAGTAATGACCCCTTCCTACTTCCTGAGAAGGGACTGGGGTTATTGCTGCCATCCACAGAATATCCTGGATGTCCAACCACATAGGGGAGACTGAAGAGAGATGGATGTTTGACACACACAATTTTTCTGGGGGAAGGGAGTCGAATTCTATTCTGTACCCCTGAGAGATAACCTGGAGAACCCAAAGACTTCTGGTAATCTTCCCCCACTCTATCCGGAAGTTCAGCAGCCGCCCCCTATTCTGATGGCGTAATTTCCTTCGAAATTCTGACCTAGAGGTTGAGGGACCTGAATCCTTATTTTTGTTCCTATTTTCTCCCCCTTTTTGATAGCTCCATTTCCCCTGCTTTCCCTTACCCCTATAGTCTGATCTTAGGCTATAATAGGGCCTGCGAAATGGCTGATACTTTCTACATTTTTCCTCTGGAAACTCTTTTTTCATCTGAAGCTTTTTCCAGAATATCAACAAGAATGAGTCCAAAGACTCTACCCCCTAAGAAAGGGATGGAGCACAGCTTATTTTTTGAATGAACATCACCTGACCAGTTATTCAACCATATAGCTCTCCTGGCTGCATTTGATAAAGACTGGCCTCTAGCTGTGAACCTAACTGACTCTGCAGTAGCATCTGCTAGAAAGCCGGTTGCTAGTTTTAGTAGAGGAATTGCTTTAATAATGGTCTCTCTAGGGGTTTTAGCAGACAACTGATCCTTCAAGTCATCTACCCACAAATGCATTGCTCTCGCCACAGATGTTGCCGTTATATTTGTGCGGATTACCGCCGCTGAGCTTTCCCGGGCTCTCTTTAAGAGCCCATCAGCCTGGCAATCCATCGGCTCCTTTAAGTTTAGAGGAGTCCTCAAATGGAACGGCGGTTCTTTTGCAAGAGGAATGTCAATTTTTGGGATAGCCTCCCAGTCCTTGACTTCTTCATGATCGAAAGGGAGGTGGAGTCTGAAGTCTCTAGGAATTAATAACTTCCTTTCCGCTTCTTCCCATTCTTCTAAAATCCTAGAACGAATATGGGCATTAACAGGAAAGACTTTTGAGGTCTGAGAATGTAGCCCCCCAGACATTTTGTCCTGAACCGTCGGAGTAGATGCGGATTCCTCAATCTGCATAGTCTATCTAACTGCTCCCAGGAGCTCTTCTATATCATTAGACAAAAACAAATATTTCTTCCCTCTCTCTGGAGGATCTCTGCTTAACTCTTCCTCCTCCAGATCTGATTCAAAAGAGCTGTCCTCGGACGATAGATCCGATTCTCTCATCTCTATGGATCCTGGGGGTCAGACTGGATGGGCTGGGGAAATGTTAAGCCAGATATTGAGGCCTGCAACTCCTCTCTGACAATGGCCCTCATATTTATCATTAGAGAGGCCTGTTCTTCTCCCACAATACGACTGGTGCATGACTCGCAGAGAGACTTCTGCCAGGAGTCCTTAAAGGGCCACTGTCACCCCCCTCCAGCCGTTATAAACTAAAAGAGCCACCTTGTGCAGCAGTAATGCTGCAGTCTAACAAGGTGGCTCTTTTAGTTTTTGATTCATTTATTACCTCAATAAAGCGTTTTAAAAATTGGCCACAAATACCAGATTTTGTACCTGGAGGCGGTCCGAATCGTCTTCTATGAAGCTCCCAACTGCCGTCACTCTTCTCTTCAGGGGCGATGGTCGCCGCCCCCTTCGCGCTGTTGCTTCTTAAATCCGGCGCCTGCGCTGTGCGTGCCTGCCTGGGGCAGGCGCAGTCTTCATTGTCAGTCACAGCTCAGACGCAGGGTGCCTGACTGCGCCTGTGCAGGCAGTGCGGCCACCCTGTTCCTGAATCCCCGCCCCGCACTGTGTTATTCATTATGCACAGTGCGGGGCTGGGGTTCCTGGGCATGCGCACTGCGCTTGTCAAACGCTCCCCCGGTCCCCCGCCTTCCAGCATTGCCGGAATATACAGGTTTCATTGCCGACGTTTTGAACAGCCACAAAGAACAATGCTGGAAGGCGGGGGACCGGGGGAGCGTCTGACAAGCGCAGTGCGCATGCCCAGGAACCCCAGCCCCGCACTGTGCATAATGAATAACACAGTGCGGGGCGGGGATTCAGGAACAGGGTGGCCGCACTGCCCGCACAGGCGCAGTCAGGCACCCTGCGTCTGAGCTGTGACTGACAATGAAGACTGCGCCTGCCCCAGGCAGGCACGCACAGCGCAGGCGCCGGATTTAAGAAGCAACAGCGCGAAGGGGGCGGCGACCATCGCCCCTGAAGAGAGGAGTGACGGCAGTTGGGAGCTTCATAGAGGACGATTCGGACCGCCTCCAGATACAATATCTGGTATTTGTGGCCAATTTTTAAAACGCTTTATTGAGGTAATAAATGAATCAAAAACTAAAAGAGCCACCTTGTTAGACTGCAGCATTACTGCTGCACAAGGTGGCTCTTTTAGTTTATAACGGCTGGAGGGGGTGACAGTGGCCCTTTAAGTCTTATGGCACAAATGGGACATTTCCTGCACCTCCCGGATTTCTTAGCCAAGGCAGAAGCCTATAACACACAAAATATATAAAAAAAAATGTTGCATGAGCCTATACACTTGATTGAAGATCTGAGGGAGCAGGCCTCTGCCCGGGACTCACATGCCCCTGGGCCTCCTGCAGTATCTCTGGTTTCGGATTATCCTCCATACCGCCGGATAAGTCACACATACCTTTATACTGTTGCCGCCCTGTCTCGGACCTCCTGACGCTCAGGGAGTAGGAGAGAAGACGCTGCCCCATGCTGCCAGCCGCGACCCGGAAGTGACTAGCGCAGGAGCGCGATCCGGAAGCGAGCACCCACCGCGCTCCCGGACACGCCAGTCCCACTCCGAGATGACCTGCGGCACTACCCCTGGATCCGCTTGCGAAGGATGTACCCAGCAGAGGCGTTCAATGGCAGGTACATAGGGGTCTTGCGCCAAAGGTCGAGAGCCCCCCCTAGGGGGAAGCGACCCTGAACCAGGAGCAGCGCTACACTGGTGCTGCTGAGGGACCCTATAACTGGGGTGTCAGCGCGGCAGAGTCCTCTAGTGGGAAGGAAGAGGCCAAGCCCCCCCGATCCTCACTCTCTGCACGGGACAGACGGACGAACTCTCGTCGTTCCCATCCACAGTGGGACAGGAAAAACACTGAAGGGGTGTTAGGGGGAGGGTCCTTTTAAGCTCTCGTGGTTTCCTGTCCCACTATGGATAAGAAGGACGTCTTCCATGGTGCTGTCAGGATGGATTCCTGGAAATACAATTACCGGTAGGTCTAATTACCATTTTTTCATTTTTTCAACAAATGTTATAAAACAATTTTTTTTGTTTTGTTTTTTAGGGACCACCTCACATTTGAAGTCACTTTGAGGGGTCTATATGAAAGAAAATACCCAAAAGTGACACCATTCTAAAAACTGCACCCCTCAAGGTGCGAAAAACCACATTCAAGAAGTTTATTAACCCTTCAGGTGCTTCACAGGAATGAATGGAATGTGGAAGGAAAAAATAAACATTTACTTTTCTTCCACAAAAATTTTCTGGACCTAATATTTTTTTTACATTCTCAAGGGTAACAGGAGAAAGTGGACTATACATTTTGTTTTGCAATTACTCCTGAGCATGCCGATATCCCCTATGTGGGGGAAATCTACTTTTTGGGTGCAGGGCTCGGAAGGGAAGGAGCGCCATTTGACTTGTTGAATGTGAAATTTGCTGGAATAATTAGCGGTTGCCATGTCGCGTTTGCAGAGCCCCTGATGTACCTAAACAGTGGAAATCCCCAACATGTGACACCATTTTGGAAACTAAACCCCTTAGGGAACTTATCTAGATGTGTATTGAGCACCTTGATCCCCCAGGTGCTTCACAGTTTATAACGTAGAGCTGTGGAAATTTAAAAAAAAAAAAAAAATCACTTTTTTCCCAAATAAATCTATTTTGGCTCCATATTTTGCATTTTCATAAGGGTAAAAGGTGAAATTGCTCCATACAGTTTGTTGTGCAATTTCTCCTTAGCACGCCGATACCCCATATGTGGGGGAATACTACTGTTTGGGCGCACAGTAGGGCTCAGAAGGGAAGCAGCAGCATTTGACTTTTGGAATGCAAAATTTGCTGGAATCGATTGCAGACGCCATGTTGTGTTTGGAGAGCCCCTGATGTGCCTAAACAGTGGATAACCCCCAACAAGTGACACCATTTTGGAAACTAGACGCCTCAAGGAATTTATCTAGATGTCTGGTGAGCACCTTGAACCTTCAGGGGTTTCACAGAAGTTTGTAGTATTGAGCCGTCAAGATAAAAAAAAATAATTTTTAGTACAAAAATGCTATTTTAGCCCCTACTTTTTTATTTTCACAAAAGTAGCAAGAAAATATGGACCCCAAAGTTCGTTGTGCAATTTCTCCGGAGTATGCCAATACCTAGTATGTGGTGGAAAACTACTGTCTGGGAGCAGGGCATGAAAGGGAAGGAGTGCCATGTACAGTGCAGGTTTTGCTGCATTGGTTTGAGGGGGAAATGTCACATTGGCAGAGCCCCTGAGGTACCAGAACCCCCCCATAAGTGACCCCATTTTACAAAACTACACCTCTCAAGGAGTTCATCTAGGGGTGCAGTGATAATATTGACACTACAAGTGTGTCACAGAATTTGATACCATTGGACAGTGAAGAAAAAAATAATTTACATTTTTACCGCAAACAAATTTTTAGTCTCAGATTTTACATTTTAACACTGGGAAATGGGTAAAAATGATGCCAAAATATGTTAGGCTACGTTCACATTTGCGGTGTGCGCCGCAGCGTCGCCGCCGCAACGCACAGCGCAAATGTGAACACATGCACAACGCTGCGTTTTGCGCCGCATGCGTCCTTTTTTCCATTGATTTTGGACGCAGCAAAAATGCAACTTGCTGCGTCCTCTGCGCCCCGACGCGGGCGCCGCAGGGACGCATGCGGCGCAAAAAGCAAGTGCACCGCATGTCCATGCGCCCCCATGTTAAATATAGGGGCGCATGATGCATGCGGCGCCGCTGCGGCGCCCGACGCAAATGTGAACGTAGCATAACACAATCTTTTCTGAACTTGGCAATACTCCATATGTGGCCGTACAGTACTGCTTAGCCACACAGCAAGACTCTGGGACGGAGCGCTATTTGACTCTTGGAGAACAAATCATTACAGAATAGTTTCCAGACTCTATAAAAAGAGCCTCTAAATGCCATAAAAGCAGAATCCCCCTTCAAATGACCCCAGTTTGGAAATTATGCCCCTTTAGGAATTTATCTACAAGTGTAGTGATGATTTTGACTCCATGGGTGTTTTCCAGAAACAGGCAGCAGTGGATTTTGCTGAGTGAAAAATGTAAACTGCCGTTGTAGTGACCAGTACATTGCAGTCACCAGTACGTTAGGCCCAACCCGTGCTTCTGGATACATGCACCCATAAACTAGACGGACTCTCATCACTACAGAAAAGCCAAACATGTGGATGATATATGTGGTTTAGGTATGCTGTGGGGCTCTGAAGGGAGGGGGCAATTGAATTTAGGATCGCAGAATTTATTTTAGGGGGGTGAGTAGCCATAATGCTTTTCCAGAGCATTTGTGCTAGCAGTAACATGGAAGCCATAACATGGCAGATCTGAATGGGGGCTTGCTTTTTTTATGGATTTTATTGGGAACATTTTACATAACGTTTGGGATCACATTTATCTGGCACTCTATGCTGAGCACTTTGGGGTTTCTATCTAAATCTCTGAGTGACGTGACAGATGAAACCCCCGATCCATTAACTATGATGAGGCAGCAGTTACTCTGGACTTCGTCTGGTCTCTTGTTCAGCAGTGTCCTTTTCAGAGGTGCACAAAACTGGCTGACTACACTTTTATGTATGACTAAAAAGATGGACACCGCCGGATCACAGGTCAGATGGCATCCACAGTGCCTCCATCTGCCTCATTATGGGGAATCTTCCGCCTGGGGTTCCGTCTGAATCACGTATTTGAGAGATTTCCACGGAAATCCCGATGCAAACGCAGAGAGCAGGATAAATGTGTGCTGAGCCTTACTGCAATCTTTGGGAGGCAGAATGAAAAAATCAACAGCAGGTGAAGAATTTGGTTTTATATTTTTTCTTATGACGTTTCTCGGGTGATATAAGTGATTAGGCGGCTTTATTCTTCGGGTCAGTGTGATAACAGCGATACCAGATGTTTATCGGGTTTTTATGTTTGGCTGCTGTCACACACTAAAAGACGCTTTTTATTACAAAAACAAGTTTTTGCATCACCATGTTTTGAAAGGTATAATTTTTCCATATTTCAGCCGACAGTCATGTGATGGCTTGTTTTTTGCAGGTTGAGCTGATATATTTTTTTTTTTTTTTTTTTTTTATTGGTACCATATTTCGGGCATATGACATTTTTTTTTATCACTTTCTATTCTGATATTTGGGAGAAAGAATGATCAAACACCAGGAATTGTGTTTTATCTTTTTTTAATTTTTTTTTTATTTGATGTTCTGTGTGTAGTAAAATTAATAAAGCAGTTTTTATTCTTCGGATCTGTACGATTACAGCGATACCACATTTATATTTTTTGTGTGTTTTGGCGTTTTTTCCCAATAAAAACTACTTTATAGAAAAAATAAGGGTATGTGCACACGTTGCGGATTTTGCTGTGGATCCGCAGCGGATTGGCCGCTGCGCATTCGCAGCAGTTTTCAATGAGTTTACAGTACCATGTAAACCTATGGAAAACAAAATCCGCAGTGCACATGCTGCGGAATAAAACACGCGGAAACGTAGCGTTGTTTATTCCGCAGCATGTCAATTCTTTGTGCGGATTCCGCAGAGGTTTACACCAGCAGTGTGGATTAACCAAAATCAGTCCGGAAAAATCCGCACCACTTTCCGCAACGTGTGCACGTGGCCTAATTGTTTTTGCATCGCTTTATTCTGAGAGCTATAACTTTTTTTATTTTTCTGCTGTTGGAGCTGTATGGCGGCTTGTTTTTTGCGGGACAAGATGACGTACCATTTTTATTTTAATGTGACTTTTGATCTCGTTTTATTATACTTTTCGATTGGTGGCATGATGAAAAAGCCAAAATTTGTGCTCCGTGTTTGTTTTTTGTTTTTTTTACTGTGTGCGCTGAAGGAGTGAACAAGTGCAACCATTTTATAGGTTGGCTCGTTACGGACTCGGTGATACCGAATATGTGTACTTTTTTTGTTTCTTCATGTATATGTATTTATTGGTTTAATACACTGCTCAAAAAAATAACGGGAACACTCAAATAACACATTCTAGATCTGAATGAATGAATGAAACATTCTCATTTAATACTTTGTTCTGTACAAAGTTGAATGTGCTGACAACAAAATCACCAGTGGAAATCAAATTTATTAACCAACGGAGGCCTGGATTTGGAACGATACTCAAAATCAAAGTGGAAAATCAAATTACAGGCTGATTCAACTTCAGTGGAAATGCCTCAAAACAAGGAAATGATTCTCATTAGTGTGTGTGTGGCATCCACGTGCCTGTATGACCTCCATACAATGCCTGTGCATGCTCCTGATGAGGCAGAGGATGGTCTTGTGAGTGATCTCCTCCCAGACCTGGACTAAATTAACTGCCAACTCCTGGACAGTCTGTGGTGCAACGTGACGTTGGTGGATGGTGCGAGACATGATGTCCCAGATGTGTTCAATCGGATCTGGGTAACAGTCGGTCCAGTCCATAGCTTCAATGCCTTCATCTTGCAGGAACTGCTGACACACTCCAGCCAAATGAGGTCTGGCATTGTCCTGCATGGCCAACCACACCAGCATATGGTCTCAAAAGGGGTCTGAGGAGCTCATCTTGGTATCTAATGGCAGTCAGGCTACCTCGGGCGAGCACAGGCAGGGCTGTGCGGCCCTCCAAAGAAATGCCACCCCACACCATTACTAATCCACTGCCAAACCTGTCATGTTGAAGGATGTTGCAGGCAGCAGATCACTCTCCACGGCATCTCCAGACTCTGTCATGTGTGTCACATGTGCTCATGTAAACCTGCTTTCATCTGTGAAGAGTACATGGTGCCAGTGGCGAATTCGCCAATCCTGGTGTTCTGTGGCAAATGCCAAGCGTCCTGCACAGTGTTGGGCTGTGAGCACAACCCCCATTTGTGGACGTCGGGCATTCAGACCATCCTTATGGAGTTTCTAAACGTTTGTGCAGACACATCAACATTTGTGGCCTGCTGGTGTTCATTTTGCAGGGCTCTGGCAGTGCTCCTCCTTGCACAAAGGCTGAGGTAGCGGTCCTGCTGCTGGGTTGTTGCCCTCCTATGGCCCGATCCACATCTCCTGGTGTACTGGCCTGTCTCCTGGTATCGCCTCCAGCCTCTGGACAATACGCTGACAGACATAGCAAACCTGCCACAGCTCGCATTGATGTGCCATCCTAGATGAGCTGCACTACCTGAGCCACTTGTGTGGGTTGTAGAGTCCGTCTCATGCTACCACGAATGATAAAGCACAACCAACATTCAAAAGTGACCAAAACATCAGCTAGAAAGCATTGGTACTGAGATGTGATCTGTGGTCCCCACCTGCAGAACCACTCCTTTATTGAGTGTGTCTTGATAATTGCCAATAATTTCCATCTGTTGTCTATTCCAATTGCACAACAGCATGTGAAATTGATTGTCAATCAGTGTTGCTTCCTAAGTGGACAGTTTGATTTCACAGAATGCTCTCCTGTATCGGGGATGGGGGCCGCCTCTCCATGCCTCACCTGTAGGATGTGGCGTACCGATGGCCTAGCGCTGTGCCCTCTTGTAAGGCCTGGAGTACCAGGAGCTTCTCTCTGCTCTCCTGTAGGAGGCTGAGTGCCAGGAGACTTTTGCTGTGCTCTCCTGTAGGAGGTGGAGTACTGAGGGGGGTATTCTCACCTGCTCTCCTTTAAGAGGCCCAATACCAAGGGGGACCTCTCTCCATGCTCTCCCATAGGAAGCACAGTACCGAGTTGTCGAGCCGTGCTCTCCTGTAAGAGGCCCAGAACCGAGGGAGGACCTCTCTCTATGCTCTCCTATAGGAAGCACGGTACCGAGTCGGGGGGGGGGGGGGGGTTGTGGTGCCTCTCGCCATGCTCTCCTGTAGGAGGCGCACTACCGAGGGGGGTCTGCTATAGGATGCTCTGCTATAGGAGACACAGTACCGAGTTGGGGGAGGGGGCTCTCGCCATGCGCTCCTGTAGGAGGCACACTACTGAGGGGGTGGGGGGTCTCCATGCTCTGCTATTGGAGACACCGTACCGAGGGGGGGGGGCCCTCTCGCCATGCTCTCCTGTAGGAGGTGGGGTACTTGGGAGAGGGGACCTCTCGCCATGCTCTCCTGTAGGAGGTGGGGTACTTGGGGGAGGGGGCCTCTCTCCCTGCTCTCCTATAGGATGCACAGTACTGAGTTTGGGGGGGTGCCTCTCACCATGCTCTCCTGTAGGAGGTGGGGTACTTGGGGGAGGGGGCCTCTCTCCCTGCTCTCCTATAGGATGCACAGTACTGAGTTTGGGGGGGTGCCTCTCGCCATGCTCTCCTGTAGGAGGTGGGGTACTTGGGGGAGGGGGCCTCTCTCCCTGCTCTCCTATAGGACACACAGCACCGAGTGGGGGGGTGCCTCTCACCATGCTCTCCTGTAGGAGATGGGGTTCTTGGGGGAGGGGGCCTCTCGACATGCTCTCCTGTAAGAGGTGGGGTTCTTGGGGGAGGGGGCCTCTCGCCATGCTCTACTGTAGGAGGTGGGGTACTTGGGGGAGGGGGCCTCTCGCCATGCTCTCCTATAGGAGGTGGGGTACTTGGGGGAGGGGACCTCTCTCCCTGCTCTCTTATAGGACGCACAGTACCGAGTTGGGGGAGGGGTGCCTCTCGCCATGCTCTCCTGTAGGAGGTGGGGTACTTGGGGGAGGAGGTCTCTCGCCGTGCTCTCCTTTAGAAAGTGGAGGACTCACTTTGGACCTTTTGCTGTCTCTTCCTGTAGGACGTGGAGTACTGTGGGCCTCTTGCTGTGTCCTCTTGTAAGTCGTGGAGTACTGTGGGCCTCTTGCTGTGTCCTCTTGTAAGACGTGGAGTACCGGGAGCCTCTAGCCATTACAGTAGTTGGGAGGCTCTTCACCCATGCCCTCCTGTAGCGGATGGGAGGGCTTCTCTCCGTGCCTTCCTGTAGCACTGTGGCTCATTTATTTACACTGGGGTTGTTTTTTGATGGCTCTTCCTCTCCCCCCAGGACCCGGCGGTGACAGAACACCAGCCCAGCAGCCAGTACGCCACCTTGGATGTGTATAATCCATTCAACAACTTAGGGGTGAGTGTCTTAGAAAATGTTAAAATACATAGCACAGCTCCAGTGATGGGGGCATTCACTCCCCTCCTCACTCACACAGAATTTCCAGTAGGAAAAAGATCTGACATTCTAAACCTCTTTTAGTAGTAGAATTACATACCTTAAAATATGGAAAGTGAGGAAATCGCGTATGCATGAGAGGTGAGGAAACTAATTTAAACTCCCTTTGAAGCAGGGGACTCCTGCAGGGCCATGCAGGATGTCTATTTTGAGGAAGACTGAGATTTACTGTATTTTTCTGACTGTAAGACGCACTTTTTTCCCCAAAAAAAATTGTGGGAATATGGGGGTGCGTCTTATAGTCGGAATATACTTACAAAATACTGTGGCGGCGGTCCCGGTCCGACACTGCAGGGCGGTGCAGCCTCCCTTCCCAGGCTGGTGCGGTAGTGGTGCTCTGTGGTGTGGGGTGGCGCTTCTGGCAGGGCCGTATTTGCCACTAGGCACTTGAGGGCACGTGCCTAGGGTGGGGACAATGCAGGGGGCGGCACCTGAGCAAGGTTTGTTGTTTTTTTTTTTCCATAAGTCCTGGGTCACCTCCCGACCGACCGCCCCCACGCCCCCCCCCCTATTCATGACCATAATAATTGGTATCACATGACCGCTAACGCAGGAAGAAGGTGCTGAGCTGGAAGTCGGGACAGAGCCAGAGGGATGTCGGCGGCTGCGCGGTGAGGGACAGGTGAGTATGAGGGACAGGGGGATGAAGGAGGACATAAGCCGGCGCGCCATGCAAGATGGGAGCAGGAGCGGGGGGGGGTGGAGAGATAAGCTATGCATACAGGGGGGGGAGAATATGAGCCATGCATACGTGGGGGGGGGGGATATGAGCCATGCCTACAGGGGGGGAATATGAGCCATGCATACGGGAGGGGGGAATATGAGCCATGCATACAGGGGGGGGGAATATGAGCCATGCATATAGGGGGGAATATGAGCCATGCATACAGGGGGGAAATATGAGCTATACATACAGGGGGGGAATATGAGCCATGCATACAGGAGGGGGAATATGAGCCATGCATACAGGAGGGGGATATGAGCCATGCATACAGGGGGGGGAATATGAGCCATGCATATAGGGGGGAATATGAGCCATGCATACAGGGGGGAAATATGAGCTATACATACAGGGGGGGAATATGAGCCATGCATACAGGAGGGGGGATATGAGCCATGCATATGGGATGGGAGGGAGATGAGCCATGCATACAGGAGGGGGGGTCATTATACAGTATTGAGCATCATGTGGGATCATTATACAGTATGGAGAACTGTGTGTGGCCGTTATACAGTAGGGAGCACTGTGTGTGGCCGTTACACAGTATGGAGCACTATGTGTGGCCATTATACAGTATGGAGCATCATGTGTGGCCATTATACAGTATGGAGCATCATGTGTGGCCATTATACAGTATGGAGCATCATGTGTGGCCATTATACAGTATGGAGCATCATGTGTGGCCATTATACAGTATTGAGCATCATGTGTGGCCATTATACAGTATTGAGCATCATGTGTGGCCATTATATAGTATGGAGCACTGTGTGGCCATATTTGTTTGTTTATAATTATTGTATATAAAACAGTGTGATCAGCAGTGCTAAATGGCTGTGGTTGGGACTTGGATATGGGTGTGACTAGTTGTGAAATGGGTGTGGTCAGAGGCGTGGCCTAAAATTCCCTTCAAAAGTTGGGAGGTATGGTACCGCATTTGCCAGGTCACGGCAAGTGCCGCAAATCCCATAGGGAATGAATGAGGCCAAAAGCAGTGTTGCTATAAGTGACCCGTTACGCGGCACATGCAGAAAAACTGCCGGATCTGCTGCAAAAGGCGACTTTCACATCAGCGATTCTTGCCAAAGTCACTGCCGATAGTGTCATACTCACCAAAGGGGGAGGCAGCACTAAAAGTGCCTAGGGCAGCAGAAACTCTAAATACGGCCCTGGCTTTTGGGCTTTCACAAAATGCCGGTGGAGCACTGCCACATCACAGAGCACCACCACCGCACCTGTCGCAAAATGCCGGTGGAGCCCCACCGCACAACCACCGAACCTGTCGCTAAATACCGGCAGAAACACTGGGAACCCCAGAGCACCACCGCCACACCAGCCTGGGATGGAATTTACCGGACAGTAAGACGGGCCCCCATTTGACACATTATATATATTTTTTTCCCTATTTTCCTTCTGAAAGTTTGGGGTGTGTCTTAGGGTATGTGCACACTTTGCAGATTTGCCTGTGGAATTTTCTGTGCAGATTCTGCATCTCTTGGCAGAAAATGCAGGTAAAAATCCGCGCTGAATTTTTTTTTTTTTTTTCATGTGCATTTGTATGCGATTTTGTAAGCTAAATTAAGATTTATTTACAAAAAAAAAATTTTTTGATGTCCAACCTCTTCATTTACATACTCCATTGAGGAATGTTTACACATACTGATATAGATAGATAGATCTATCCATCCATAGATCGACTATAGATCGATCGATCATCGAAAAAAGTTGAAACGGCATTCCATATGGCAATTGTTACAATTGTCATATGGAGTGCTGTTTCAACTTTTTTTTCTTCTACGTACAAGGTTTAGTATATGAGACTTTGCACCCAATTTTTGCTGTGCTGTGCTTAAATTCTTTTTTTTTTTTCTGATTTATAGATCTATCTATCTATAGATCTAAACTCGCATGAGTCTCACACCTCAATACCCGGCACTTGGGACCGGAGCGTTCAGATGCATGGAAATACATGCAGCCACATACTCCGGTCCCGAGTGCCGGGTATTGAGGTGCGAGACTTGTGCGAGTTTCTCGCAAGTGTGACCCCTGCCTTAAACGCAATATCTTTTTAATTTAAATAAAAAGTCAAGGCGAAATATTGTGTGTTCCTGCAGAGAGATACATAGCAGTGTATGTATGATTCCCGTTCACTGGACATTTCCAATCAACGTGCTGTCCTTCGCTAGCTGGTGGTTGATTTCTTTTTTTGTTTTGCCTTTCATTTTAATTAATTTTATATGCTATATTGTTTTGCCCCCTTTGTAAAATATATAAGCGCTGCCTATAGTTCTGGATTAAATATAAATGTTATTAGTTCTGTTCCTTTTTGTTCTGTAAACCACACTCCTGAAAGCCATTTGCTACCAGAAACCATGTGTCCGATGTACATACACACACTTATTGTTATATATTCCATGTGTTGGAATCGAAGACGTATGTATCATATTGGTTCTCCAATAACTGGCCTATTAGTGGTAACAGCTGTGTAATTTTCCTGATGACAGGGGACAGCAGAGGGATGTTTGTGGCAAAAAGGTAACAGCGGGTGGATTATTATTAATAATAATAATAATAATAATTTATTATTATTTATATGGATCTGTGCGATCTCCAAGGTTGGGATCTTTGATAATTGGTGGGATCTACAGTACAGACCAAAAGTTTGGACACACCTTCTCATTTAAAGATTTTTCTGTATTTTCAGGACTATGAAAATTGTACATTCACACTGAAGGCATCAAAACTATGAATTAACATGTGGAATTATATACTTAACAAAAAAGTGTGAAACAACTGAAAATATGTCATATTCTAGGTTCTTCAAAGTAGCCACCTTTTGCTTTGATGACTGCTTTGTCCACTCTTGGCATTCTCTTGAAGAGCTTCAAGAGGTAGTCACCGGGAATGGTTTTCACTACACAGGTGTGCCTTGTCAGGTTTAATAAGTGGGATTTCTTACCTTATAAATGGGGTTGGGACCATCAGTTGTGTTGTGCAGAAGTCTGGTGGATACACAGCTGATAGTCCTACTGAATAGACTGTTAGCTGCTTTTTTCTTGACATAATAAGAATTCTAAGTAAAGAAAAACGAGTGGCCATCATTATTTTAAGAAATGAAGGTCAGTCAGTCTGAAAAATTGGGAAAACTTTGAAAGTGTCCCCAAGTGCAGTGGCAAAAACCATCAAGCACTACAAAGAAACTGGCTCACATGAGGACCGCCCCAGGAAAGGAAGACCAAAAGTCACCTCTGCTTCCGAGGATAAGTTTATCCTAGTCACCAGCCTCAGAAATCGCAGGTTAACAGCAGCTCAGATTAGAGACCAGGTCAATGCCACACAGAGTTCTAGCAGCAGACACATCTCTACAACAACTGTTAAGAGGAGACTTTGTGCAGCAGGCCTTCATGGTAAAATAGCTGCTAGGAAACCACTGCTAAGGACAGGCAACAAGCAGAAGAGACTTGTTTGGGCTAAAGAACACAATGAATGGACATTAGACCAGTGGAAATCTGTTCTTTGGTCTGATGAGTCCAAATTTGAGATCTTTGCTTCCAGCCACATGGTGTCTTTGTGCGACACAAAAAAGGTGAATGGATTGACTCTACATGCCTGGTTCCCACCATGAAGTATGGAGGAGGAGGCGTGATGGTGTGGGGGTGCTTTGCTGGTGACACTGTTGGGGATTTATTCAAAATTGAAGGCATACTGAACCAGAATGGCTACCACAGCATCTTGCAGCGGCATGCTATTCCATCCGGTTTGCGTTTAGTTGGACCATCATTTATTTTTCAACAGGACAATGACCCCAAACACACTTCCAGGCTGTGTAAGGGCTATTTGACAAAGAAGGAGAGTGATGGGGTGCTACACCAGATGACCTGGCCTCCACAGTCACCAGACCTGAACCCAATCGAGATGGTTTGGGCTGAACTGGACCGCAGAATGAAGGCAAAAGGGCCAACAAGTGCTAAGCATCTCTGGGAACTCCTCCAAGATTGTTGGAAGACCAATCCCAGTGACTACCTCTTGAAGCTCATCAAGAGAATGCCAAGAGTGTGCAAAGCAGTCATCAAAGCAAAAGGTGGCTACTTTAAAGAACCTGGAATATAAGACATAATTTCAGTTGTTTCACACTTTTTTGTTAAGCATATAATTCCACATGTGTTAATTCATAGTTTTGATGCCTTCAGTGTGAATGTACAATTTTCATAGTCATGAAAATACAGAAAAATCTTTAAATGAGGTGTGTCCAAACTTTTGGTCTGTACTGTATGTGATCTCTCCAGTGTCCGTCTATTGACAGTGAGATACAAGTGTTTGGAGCCCTTTTCACCCGTATGCTTCTCAGCTTATCATTTACAGAGATGTGTTTTGACGTTTCAGGTGCCTCCTCCTTACCACGAGCCATCAAGCCAACCTGCTGCCACAATGCCTGCTGCTACATTTCAGCCGCCTGTCACTCCTGCTCTGATGAAACAAAGTCCCACTGAACCGAAAAATTACGGCTCATACGGGACTCAGGTAGAGGCCCAGACCAATGATATAGTCGCATTATCACCTAGTGTGTCCTCTCTGATGGACAGTTTTGTTGGCATCTCCGCTGTTTTTTAAACATTTTTCTTAATGTACGTTTAAAGGAATCTACAGCTGCAGCAACAGCAGATTTACTGCGCCGCCAGGAGGAGCTGAACCGCAAGGCTGAAGAGCTAGACCGGAGGGAGCGGGAGCTACAAAATGCATCTCTTAATGGAGGCACATGTATGAGCCTAGACTCTATAGTTCTGAGGGTCTTGTGATGATGTGGGTACATGGAGGGCAGCAGGGATGTGATCAGTCTGCTGGGAACGAGATCGGCCGTGCGGCAGAGATTATAGGTTTCTGGTCTGAAATGATGCAGCTGGAGGTTGAGGATCTTGGTGAGACAGTTGTGGGACACAGATGACTATAGCAGTGTGTTGGATATGGACAGGTCGGGGCCAGTTAGCTTGTTTAATCTATGGTATTGCGTATCGGCTACGTTCTTTATCCTATAGTCCAGGTTTGTGCCATTACAGGGCTTGGCAGCTTGTTGGTGGATGCTTCTCATTATCTTGAACTTTCTCTCTCTCTCTCTCTCTCTTAGTGAGACAGAACAACTGGCCGCCGCTTCCAGCATTCTGCCCCGTGAAGCCTTGCTTCTACCAGGACATCGGTGTGGACATCCCACAAGAGTTCCAGAGGACGGTGTCCATCATGTATTATTTGTGGCTTGGTGAGTGTAATCTATGTATGATGATTCTCATTTTATCTTCTTCCTTTTATGTTTTTTTTCCCTCTCTATTCCAGTTAGCGCAGGAACGCTGCTTCTGAATTTCCTTGCCTGCCTCACGTTGTTCTGTGTAGACTCAACTGGGGGATCTGGTTTTGGCATGTCCATTCTCTGGCTCATCCTTTTTACACCGTGCTCGTTTGTTTGTTGGTACAGACCTTTGTATAAGGCTTTCAGGTAAAGTGTCCACACTTCTCCATAACCTACTTGTCCTCTCTAGATGACAAGGAGTCTCTTTGAGGCCATGTGCACACGTTCAGTATTTTTCGTGTTTTTTTTCGCGTTTTTTCGCTATAAAAACGCAAAAAAAGGCTTACATATGCCTCCCATTATTTTCAGTGTATTCCGCATTTCTTGTGCAAATGTTGCATTTTTTTCTGCGAAAAAATTGCATCGCGGAAAAAAAAGCAACATGTTCATTAAATTTGCGGAATTGCGGGGATTCCGCACAACTAGGAATGCATTGATCTGCTTACTTTTTATTATTTTTAAACATTCTATCTTTCACTATTGATGCTGCATAGGCAGCATCTATAGTAAAAAGTTGGTCACACTTGTCAAACACTATGTTTGACAAGTGTGACCAACCTGTCAATCAGTTTTCCAAGCGATGCTACAGATCACTTGGAAAACTTTCAAATTGCCTCTGCTGAAAAAAAGAGGACTTAACTCTATAGCGCCACCTATTGGAAGTAGCGATCCTACAAGTCACAATCAACCCTTTAACGAGTCGTGCAATATGACTTAGGATAAAAGCCAAATCAGTATCTCAATTCGCAGACACGGTGTTTCGGGCTCTTGGCCCTCGTCAGTGCGAAGCATGAGAACTGATTTGGCTAGGTGAGAGGCTCTGGAGTGGGGTCTAAGGGGTAACGTTTCTCCTTATGGAGAGTGACATACCAGCTGGCTTGTCAAGGTAAGGAGGCTTATTCGCCGTGCAATGCTCCTCTGGGAATTTAAATATGCAAATTGCCTCTGCTGAAAAAAAGAGGACTTAACTCTATAGCGCCACCTATTGGAAGTAGCGATCCTACAAGTCACAATCAACCCTTTAACGAGTCGTGCAATATGACTTAGGATAAAAGCCAAATCAGTATCTCAATTCGCAGACACGGTGTTTCGGGCTCTTGGCCCTCGTCAGTGCGAAGCATGAGAACTGATTTGGCTAGGTGAGAGGCTCTGGAGTGGGGTCTAAGGGGTAACGTTTCTCCTTATGGAGAGTGACATACCAGCTGGCTTGTCAAGGTAAGGAGGCTTATTCGCCGTGCAATGCTCCTCTGGGAATTTAAATATGCAAATTGCCTCTGCTGAAAAAAAGAGGACTTAACTCTATGGAAAACTTTAGCATTCTGCAAGCTAATTACGCTTGCAAAATGCTAAAAAAAAACGGGAAAAAAACGCAAAAAAAAAAAAGGCGGATTTCTTGCAGAAAATTTCTGGTCGTCTTCAGGAAATTTCTGCAAGAAATCCTGACGTGTGCACATACCCTCAACCTCTCCTGCTCCTCCTCTCTAGATAAGGAGCCTGTTGCTGCTCCTGCTAATCCTCTCTAGATAAGGAGCTTGTCGCCTCTCCTGCTCCTCCTTCTTAGATGAGGAGCCTTTTTCAACCTCTCCTGCTCGTCCTTAGATGAGGAGCCTTTTTCAGCCTCTCCTGCTCATCCTCTTGCGATAGCAAGCCTCTCCTGCTTGTCTTCTTGCGATAACGAGCCTCTTAAAGCCTCACTGGACATTGAGAGGAGGGCTAAAAGCTAAGAACATCCTATTCGTTGAGGTTATGGATCATAGATTTCTGATCTGTAATCATTGGCTTCACAATGTGTAGGGGCCTTATTCTGTGGTTTTGGTGTATTGGCAGATGTCTGAGAAACTAATACCTCAATTTCCAATCATGTCTCCCTGTGTGTTACTCAAATCATTGGTTCATGTAGAAAGGTGATCGTCCCTTGCAGAATTGGCAGTCTTACAGGGTAATGCAGCTGCTGTTCCAATATGCCAAAGGCGAGATAGATCGCTATATATAAGATATTAAAGATCCTTTTCATATCCAACTGAACTAGTGATGGCCTATGTGACGATTGTCACAGAGTTCCCAGCTCTTGAGAGAGAACTAAAATCTCTTGTTGGGCGGCTCCACGCTCGTCTCGCTGGCGGCTCCACGCTCGTCTCGCTGGCGGCTTCACGCTTGTCTAGCTGGCCGCTTGGTGGCTCCATGCTCGTCTCGCTGGGCACAATATACAGTGTCTCTCAGTCCAAATGCCATGATTGCTCTCAGGGCTGTGGAGTCAGTAAGCCAAACCTCCAACTCCTCAATTTCCATAACACCGATTCCACCAAAATGGGTTCCGACTCCAACTCCACATGGCTCTGAGAATCATTTATATCAGACGCTGCTGGTCTTTTCAGTCTATTACCAGCCCCATGTAATGTTTTGTCTTTATCGGATTTCTCTCCTCAGGAGCGACAGTTCTTTCAACTTCTTCCTGTTCTTCTTCATCTATTTCGTCCAGGACATTGTGTACGTGCTGGAGGCGGTGGGGATATACGGATGGGGCTTCAGGTACTGGGTTTGGCACGTCAGATCTCGGTCTGCTCTCGGGGTGTGCATGATTGTTACCCATCTTCTCTGGTCTCTGTCCTTTCCTAGTGGCTGGGTGTCTGCTCTCACTGCTCTGAATCACGGTTATACTGGAACCTCAGTATTCATGATGATCATAGCTGTACTCCTCACTGCCATCGCTGTCATGGGCATCATCATGCTGAAGAGGGTGAGTAGGGAGTATGGAGTCTGGGTGTGGTGGGCCCAATCTTCCAGACGGCAGGTACTGGAAGGCATGTCTATGGCCGCTCCTATGTATAAGATATTAGTCCTAATACTTCTATGTAATTGCATGAATATACTTGAGGTTGTTGGTTTCTGACGCCTTCAGTTTCCCCTCAGATTCACTCCATTTACCGCCGGACTGGTGCAAGTTTCCAGAAGGCGCAGGAAGAATTTGCTGCTGGTGTGTTCTCCAATAGTGCAGTGCGTACAGCAGCCACCAACGTAGCAGCAGGGGCTGCGCAGAACGCATTCAAGCCTTAAGATGGAACATGAATGGAGCGCCATCTATCTGCCACATCCCCCGCACTGTCGGACTGTACTGCGGCAGCTTGTCCCAAGGCTGACAGCCGACACTCTGTGCTGGCCGCCATCCATTAATGCTTGTGTGTCTGTATTAACACAATGTTGTCCGAGCTGAGTGTTACACTGTACAGGGGGAGCGTGCAGGTGACACTGATCTGGTTGTAATACGTGCTTCCCACCTGCCAGGCCATAGCACCTTTCCACTCAGGATGAACCCTCCTCTGCCTGTGAAGGGCTCTTCAGTAAATGCCGGTTGTCCCTGTGAAGATGGGAGGGGGATGCATGCCTCATGTTTACATGTATGTTCTGTTATAGGGGTAATGCATGTCGTCGCGGATTGTTCCCCACCCACATGATGTTGGCGAGGGCTCAGATCTGCCCACCAGCTGATGCCAAATTAAACCGTTTTATGAAGCTGATGGCGCTTTGTCTCTTTCTGTTCAAGCTGAGGTCTGGAAGGGGATCACACCCCATCATTTTTGCGCCTGTCCCTGGTAGTGCAGCTATTGGTGCAGATGATTTCTGACATCTTTCACAATGTGGCATTTCCCCGCACGGCGCGGTGACTGCCTCCTCCGTTCGGGCAGGCTCCTCACTCAGCTGCATGGGAGGAGGTGGTGCCGGCTGCACTTGGCGCAGAAGCTGTTTAGGAATATGAGGCATTAATAAAAGATGAGTTTGACGGTCATTTCCTTTTTGCTGCCTGAAACCCGAGCAGACGTCCAGGATCCAGATAAAAGGGTTCCATTAGAGTACTGGTCCACAGGGGGATGGGGGATGGGAGCAGAGCCGTAATACGCCTCTTATTTCTGGATATCTTTTGCATCAGGCCAGCTCGAGTCAGTATGCTAAGGAGTGTTAGCTCTTCAGTCAAGGAATTTTAAATCCGTTTGTATAACACATCTAATCCCCATCATCCAAAATGGAGGATTTCTCTGGTCACATATGTCCGTTTCCCAGGGAGTCCTGTGGTCTTGTCCTTTCCAGTGTATCACTTCCTTTTCAGTTGGTTAGTGAGAGCTAAAGACAAGTCTGATTTGTACAGCTTGTGAAAGGTTAATGCTTACTGTCCCTTTAAATGTGTGACATCACTGGCCCCGCACCCCCTGCAGACTACATTTCCCAGCCTGCCTTGCTGTATAGAGGGGAGGGGATCTGTGCAGTACTGCAGCTGTCAGAATGCTGAGCAGATGCCAGAGGAATATTTCTGCAGCTTTGCTCGGGTTTGAGTTCCCCGTTGGATAATCCATCCTCTGCTGCTCCGTGATACTGCTCACGGACATCTCGGTGTGCTGGGTCCCAGATTCTGCTGATGGACATCCCGGTGTGATGGGTCTCGGATTCTGCTGATGAACATCCCGGTGTTATGGGTCTCGGATTCTGCTGACGAACATCCCGGTGTGGATCAGTGCTTCTACTAACACTTCTGAAGTCTAAGTGATGGCCTCTCCTCCTCCAGCACACATGATCTCAGGACCCTAAAGGGTGGGCTTCTACCTTTTGTGAATCATTGGAGCGTGTGGTCATGTTACACTTTTAAGTCTTCTGGTCACCACTCTGGTTTTCTTCAGAATCCAGAGCGTCTTCACTATTGGATTCATTCTCTCAATCTCATCCATTCAGTACACAGCATTTTCCAGATCACTGCTTTCAGCCATTCATCCAGATGTCATCTTTCAGCCATGTCTACACAGTCGCTTCTGTAGTGTCAGTCATTATTTGGGGGCATCATTTTACCAGTATCTGTAGTGCTAATCTCCTGCCCCACCATCTCATGGTCTCAGATTTGGTTACGTCCTGTCCCCTCCAGTGTGAAGTTTCCTGGGGTCAGAGGTTTGTGGGCTCTGCTTTGTGATGACTCCAGCTTGTCATACGGGACCTTAAATTGGGGGCTATGCTGAGACTGATCTGGTAATGTGGATAACCACCGCTTTCTCTGGTTCTGCCTTGACCTTGCCAGGAGTGTGTTGTGTGAAGAGCGCCCATCCATTCTGGCTTCTTGTTGAGTCGTTTGAATGGCTGTCCGCTGCTGCGTTCTCAGACAAATGAGCCTAAAATTCCTTCTAAATCCTCTAAATGTTTAATCATCTGTGGAATGACTATCCTAAAATGGACACTGAGCATTAGGGGCTAATCGCTCTCTCCGGTGAGGATTGTGTTCTGCAGATAGATGCACTGACTGAGCACCTCTTTCAAGCCCTTGTTATGGTAGACGGGTCTCCTGATGAGCGCTGAAATTGGAACCCTGTGTTGTGATGCCTTCCCCAACAGATTCCAGCTTTTCTCTCACTGGACGGACATCCCGCAGCCTTTCCCAGCTGAGGCTACACCGGGCTTGGACACATGTGCTGCTAGCGCTGGGCTTTGTGCAGGTGATTCTAGGGGTCCTGATAGTCACCTTCAGTCTGGTCACGGCGTCCATCACCACAAATGCCAAAATCAAACATTCATGTCCGTCTTGGGCTGGATTCTCTGTAAGTTGTGGTCATGTTTCTTGTATGTCTCAGGTGGGCAAATATATTATTTCTGCCTTCCCCCAAGCATTGCTTATGATTAATCAACTTTTGGGGTCTATGAATAATTGGGTGTGCACAGTCCCGACCAAACAGTGTGGAGCATGAACACAAGTGGAATGGAATGGAAGATGTGTGGAAGGCATGTCCGAGCTCCGGTCGGGTAAGAAGAGCTTAGAATTGGACGAATGTTTCTTGTTTATGAAAGATGAAATGAATGGGGTGTCACTCAAACCTGTATGTGTATGGGGGGATGTATTGTTAGTAGAGAGGCCAGGTGTTGCTCACTCCTGTATGTGTATGGAGGATGTACTAGGACTAGAGCGAAGGCCATGTGTCGCTCATACCTGTAGGAGGGGATGTACTACCGGTAGAGAGTCCAGGTGTCACTCGTGTATGGGGGGGATGTATTAGGAGTAGAGAATGCCAGGTGTCGTTCATACCTGTATGTGTATGAGGGGATGTATTAGGAGTAGAGGGAAGGCCATGTGTCGCTCATACCTGTATTAATGTAATAGAAGTAGAGAGGCCAGGAGTCGCTCATACCTGTATGTGTATGGGGGGATGTACTAGGGGTACAGAGAATGCCAGGTGTCACACATATCTGTATGTTTATGGGGGGATGTACTAGGGGTAGAAAGGCCAGGTGTCGCTCATGCCTGTATGTGTATGAGGAGGATGCACCAGGGGTAGAGAGGCCATGTGTCGCTCATGCCTGTATGTGTATGGGGAGCATGTACTAAGGGGTAGAGAGGTCAGGTGTCACTCATACCTGTATGTGTATGGGGAGCATGTACTAGGGGTAGAGAGTCCAGGTGTCACTCGTATATGGGGGGGGGGGATGTATTAGGAGTGGAGCGAATGACAGGTGTCGCTCATACCTGTATGTGTATGGGGGATGTACTAGGGGTAGAAAGGCCAGGTGTCGCTCATGCCTGTATGTGTATGAGGAGGATGCACTAGGGGTAGAGAGGCCAGGTGTCACTCATACCTGTATGTGTATGGGGAGCATGTACTAGGGGTAGAAAGGCCAGGTGTCGCTCATACCCGTATGTGTATGGGGATCATGTACTAGGGGTAGAGAGGCCAGTTTTTGCTCATACCTATATGTGTATGGGGAGCATGTACTAGGAGTAGAGAGGCCAGGTGTCGCTCATACCTGTATGTTAATGGGGGGATGTATTAGGGGTAGAGAGAAGGCCAGGTGTCACTCATACCTGTATAGGGAGCATGTACTAGGAGTAGAGAGAAGGCCATGTGTCGCTCATACCTGTATGGGGAGGATGTACTAGGGGTAGAGAGGACAGTTTTTGCTCATACCTGTATGTGTATGGGGAGCATGTACTAGGAGTAGAGAGGCCAGGTGTCGTTCATACCTGTATGGGGAGGATATACTAGGGGTAGAGAGAAGGCCAGGTGTCACTCATACCTGTATGTTAATGGGGGGATGTATTAGGGGTTGAGAGGATTCGAGGTGTCACTCATACCTGTATATGTATGGGGAGCATGTACTATGAGTAGAGATAAGGCCAGGTGTCACTCATACCTGTATGTTAATGGGGGATGTATTAGGGGTAGAGAGGATTCGAGGTGTCGCTCATACCTGTATGGGGAGGATGTACTAGGAGTAGAGAAGCCAGGTGTCGCTCTTACGTGTATGGGGAGGATGTACAAGGGGTAGAGAGGCCAGTTTTCGCTTATACCTGTATGTGTATGGGTAGCATGTACTAGGGGTAGAGAGAAGGCCAGGTGTCACTCATACCTGTATGTTAATGGGGGGGGATGTATTAGGGGTTGAGAGGATTCGAGGTGTCACTCATACCTGTATGTTAATGGGGGAATGTATTAGGGGTAGAGAGGATTCGAGGTGTCGCTCATACCTGTATGTGTATGGGGAGGATTTACTAGGGGTAGAGAGGCCAAATGTTGCTCATAGCTGTATTTGTATGGGGAGCATGTACTAGGGGTAGAGAGGCCAGTTTTTGCTCTTACCTATATGTGTATGGGGAGCATGTACAGTTATATGAAAAAGTTTGGTCACCCCTATTAATCTTAAGCTTAATATTTTATAAAAATTGTTTTTTTTGCAACAGCTATTTCATTTTCATATATCTAATAGCTGTTGGACACAGTAATGTTTCTGCCTTGAAATGAGGTTTATTGTACTAACAGAAAATGTGCAATCTGCATTCAAACAAAATTTGACAGGTGCATAAGTATGGGCACCCTTATTATTTTCTTGTTTTAAATACTCCTACCTACTTTTTACTGACTTACTAAAGCACTTTTTTTGGTTTTGTAACCTCATTGAGCTTTGAACTTCATAGCCAGGTGTATGCAATCATGAGAAAAGCTACTTAAAGTGGCCACTTGCAAGTTGTTCTGCTGTTTGAATTTCCTCTGAAGAGTGGCATCATGGGCTCCTCAAAACAACTGTCAAATGATCTGAAAACAAAGATTATTCAACATAGTTGTTCAGGGGAAGGATACAAAAAGCTGTCTCAGAGATTTAACCTGTCAATTTCCACTGTGAGGAACATAGTAAGGAAATGGAAGAACACAGGTACAGTTCTTGTTAAGGCCAGAAGTGGCAGGCCAAGAAAAACATCAGAAAGGCAGAGAAGAAGAATGTTGGGATCAGTCAAGGACAATCCTCAGACCACCTCCAGAGAGCCGCAGCATCAACTTGCTGCAGATGGTGTCACTGTGCATCGGTCAACTATACAACACACTTTGCACAAGGAGAACCTGTATGGGAGAGTGATGCGAAAGAAGCCATTTCTGCAAGCACGCCACAAACAGAGTCGGCTGAGGTATGCAAAAGCACATTTGGAGAAGCCAATTTCTTTTTGGAAGAAGGTCCTGTGGACTGATGAAACCAAGATTGAGTTGTTTGGTCATACAAAAAGGCGTTATGCATGGCGGCAAAAAAACACAGCATTCCAAGAAAAACACTTGCTACCCACAGTAAAATTTGGTGGAGGTTCCATCATGCTTTGGGGCTGTGTGGCCAATGCCGGCACCGGGAATCTTGTTAAAGTTGAGGGACGCATGGATTCCTCTCAGTATCAGCAGATTCTTGACAATAATGTTCATGAATCAGTGACAAAGTTGAAGTTACGCAGGGGATGGATCTTTCAGCAAGACAATGATCCAAAACACTGCTCCAAATCTACTCAGGAATTCATGCAGAGGAACAATTACACTGTTCTGGAATGGCCATCCCAGTCCCCAGACCTGAATATCATTGAACATCTGTGGGATCATTTGAAGAGGGCTGTCCATGCTTGGCGAACATCAAACTTAACTGAACTGGAATTGTTTTGTAAAGAGGAATGGTCAAAGATACCTTCATCCAGGATCCAGGAACTCATTAAAAGCTACAGGAAGCGACTAGAGGCTGTTATTTTTGCAAAAGGAGGATCTACTAAACATTAATGTCACTTTTCTGGAGAGGTGCCCATACTTATGCACCTGTCAAATTTTGTTTGAATGCAGATTGCACATTTTCTGTTAGTACAATAAACCTCATTTCAAGGCAGAAACATTACTGTGTCCAACAGTTATTAGATATATGAAACTGAAATAGCTGTTGCAAAAAAAAAAGCAATTTTTATAAAACATTAAGCTTAAGATTAATAGGGGTGCCCAAACTTTTTCATATAACTGTACTAGGAGTAGAGAGAAGGCCAGGTGTCGCTCATACCTGTACGTGTATGGGGAGGATGTGCTAGGAGTAGAGAAGCCAGGTGTCGCTCATACGTGTATGGGGAGGATGTACTAGGGGTAGAGAGGAGGCCAGGTGTCGCTCTTACCTGTATGTGTATGGGGAGGATGTACAAGGAGTAGAGAGGAGGCGAGGTGTCGCTTATACCTGTATGGGAGATGTATTAGAAGTAGAGCAAAGGCCAGGTGTCACTCATACCTGTATGTGTATGGGGAGATGTACTAGGAGCAGAGAGGCCGTGTGTCGCTCACACCTGTATGTGTGTGGGGAGCATGTACTAGGAGTAGAGAGAAGGCCATGTGTCCCTCATTCCTGTATGTGTATGGGGAATGTATTAGGGGTAGAGAGAAGGCCTGATGTCGCTTACACCTCTGTGTATAGGGGTATGTACTATGGGTAGGGAGAGATCCAGGTGTCGCTCACACCAGTATGTGTATGGGGGGGATGTACTATTATGTATTATGAGAGCGAAGGCCAGGTTTTGCTCATAGTTGTATGTGTATGAGGGGATGTACTAGGGGTAGAGAGAAGGCCATGTGTCGCTCATTTCTGTATGTGTATTGGAGATGTATTAGAAGTAGAGCAAAGGCCAGGTGTCGCGCATACCTGTTTGCGTATAGGGGGATGTAATAGGGTTAGAAAAATGGCCTGGTGGCGCTCATTCTTCTATTAGGGGTAGAGAGAAGGCCAGGTGTCACTCATTCCTGTATGTGTATGAGGGGATGTACTACGGGTAGAGAGAAGGCCAGGTATCGTTCATTTCTGTAAGTTTATGGGGGATGTAATAGGGGTAGAAAGAAGGCCTGGTGTCACTCATTGTATTAGGGGTAGAGAGAAGACCAGGTGTCACTCATACTTGTATGTGTATGGGGGGATGTACTAGGACTACAGAGAAGGCCATGTGTCACTCACACATGTATGTGTATGGGGGGATGTACTAGGAGTAGAGAGGCCATGTGTCGCTTATTCCTGTATGTGTTTGGGGGGATGTATTAGGGGTAGAGAGGCCAGGTGTCGCTCATACCTGTATGTATATGGAGAGATATACAACCCCTGGCAAAAATTATGGAATCACTGGCCTTGGAGGATGTTCATTCAGTTGTTTAATTTTGTAGAAAAAAAAGCACCTTGCAGGCATGGCACAAAGCTAAAGTCATTTCAAATGGCAACTTTCTGGCTTCAAGAAACACAAAAAGAAATCAAGATCAAAAAATGTAGTCAGTAATGGTTACTTTTTTTTAATCAAGCATAGGGGAAAAATTATGGAATTACTCAATTCTGAGGAAAAAAATATGGAATCATCCTGGAAATTTTCATACCCAAAAATAACACATGCATCAATTTAGATCTGCTCTTTAGTCTGCATCTAAGAAGGAGTGATCACACCTTGGAAAGCTGTTGCACCAAGTGGACTGACATGAATCATGGCTCCAACAGGAGAGATGTCAATTGAAACAAAGGAGAGGATTATCAAACTTTTAAGAGGGTAAATCATCACGCAATGTTGCAAAAGATGTTGGTTGTTCAGTCAGCTGTGTCTAAAATCTGGACCAAATACAAACAACATGGGAAGGTTGTTAAAGGCAAACATACTGGTAGACCAAGGAAGACCTCAAAGTGTCAAGACCGGAAACTTAAAGCAATATGTCTCCAAAACAGGAAATGCACAACAAAACAAATGAGGAACGAATGGGTGGAAACTGGAGTCAACGTCTGTGACCGAACTGTTAAAAACCGCCTAAAGGAAATGGGATTTACATACAGAAAAGCTAAACGAAAGCCATCAATAACGCCTAAACAAAAAAACAAGGTTACAATGGGCTAAGGAAAAGCAATCGTGGACTGTGGATGACTGGATGAAAGTCATATTCAGTGATGAATCACAAATCTGCATTGGGCAAGGTGACGATGCTTGAACTTTTGTTTGGTGCCCTTCCAATGAGATTTATAAAGATGACTGCCTGAAGAGAACATGCAAATTTCCACAGTCATTGATGATATGGGACTGCATGTCAGGTAAAGGCACTGGGGAGATGGCTGTCATTATATCTTCAATAAATCCACAAGTTTATGTTGATATTTTGGATACTTTTCTTATCCCATCAATTGAAAGGATGTTTTTCAAGATAATGCATCCGGCCATAGAGCAAAAACTGTGAAAACATTCCTTGAAAAAAGACAAGGTCAATGTCATGGCCTGCAAATAGTCCGGATCTCAATCCAATTGAAAATCTTTGGTGGAAGTTGAAGAAAATGGTCCATGACAAGGCTCCAACCTGCAAAGCTGATCTGGCCACAGCAATCAGAGAAAGTTGGAGCCAGATTGATGAAGAGTACTGTTTGACACTCATTACGTCCATGCCTCAGAGACTGCAAGCTGCTATAAAAGCCAGAGGTGGTGCAACAAAGTACTAGTGATGTTTTGGAGTTTTTTTGTGTTTGTTTTTCATGATTCCATAATTTCCTCATAATTGAGTGACTGCATAATTTTTACCTCATGCTTGGTTAAAAAAAGTAACCATTACCGACTACCACATTTTTGTTCTTGATTTCTTTTAGTGTTTCTTAAAGCCAGAAAGTTGCCATTTGAAATGACTTTAGTTTTGTGCCACGTCTGTGATCTGCTTTTTTTTTATACAAAATTAAACAACTGAATGAACATCCTTCAAGGCCGGTGATTCCATAATTTTTGCCAGGGGCTGTATTAGGAGTAGAGAGAAGGCCAGGTTCCTCTCATAAATGTATGTGTTTTGGGGGATATACTAAGGGTAGAGAGGCCAGGTGTCGCTCATACCTGTATGTGTATGGAGAGATATATTAGGAGTAGAGAAAAGGCCAGGTGTCGCTCTTACCTGTATGTGTTTTGGGGGATGTACTAGGGGTAGAGAGGCCAGGTGTCCCTCATACCTGTTTGTGTATGGCGGATGTATTAGTAGTAGAGAGGCCAGGTGTCGCTCATACCTGTATGTGTTTTGGGGGATGTACTAGGGGTAGAGAGGCCAGGTGTCCCTCATACCTGTTTGTGTATGGCGGATGTATTAGTAGTAGAGAGGCCAGGTGTCGCTCATACCTGTATGTGTATGGAGGGATGTATTAGGGGTAACGAGAAGGCCAGGTGTCGCTCATACCTGCATGTAATGGGAGTAGAGAGTAGGCTTGGTGTCTCTCACTCCTGTATATGTATGGGGGGATGCATTGGTAGTAGAGAGGAGGCCAGGTGTCGCTCATAACTGTATGTGTATGGCGGATGTTCTAGGGATAGAGAGGGCATGTGTCGCTCACACCTTTATTTTTATAGGGGGATCTATTAGTAGTAGAGAGGTCAGTTGTCACTCATAACTGTTTGTGTATGGGGGATGTACTAGGAGTAGAGAGAAGGTCAGGTGTTGCTCATACCTGTATTTGTATGGGGGGGATGTATTAGTAGTAGTTAAAAGACCAGGTGTCTTTTATGTGTAAAGCGGGATGTATTAAGGGTAGAAGGCCAGCTGTCGATCACTCCTGTATGACTAGGAGTGGATGTATTAGGAGTAGAGGAGCCAAGATGTTGCTCATACCTGTATGTGTATTGAGGGATGTAATAGAAGTAGAGAGAAGGCCAGGTGTTGTTCATACCTATATGTGTATATGGGGATGTACTAGGAGTAGAGCGAAGGCCATGTCGCTCATACCTGTATGTGTATGGGGAATGTACTAGGGGTAGATAGAAGGCCATGTGTCGCTCATACCTGTACGTATATAGGGGATGTACTAGGGGTAGATGGGTCATGTGTCGCTCATACCTGTACGTGTATGGGGGATGTACTAGAGGTAGATAGAAGGCCAGGTGTCACTCATACCTGTACGCCTGTACGTGTATGGGGGATGTACTAGGGGTAGATAGAAGGCCAGGTGTCGCTCATACCTGTATGTGTATGGGGGATGTACTAAGGGTAGATAGAAGGTCATGTGTCGCTCATACCTGTACGTGTATGGGGGATGTACTAGGAGTAGATAGGCCAGGTGTCTCTCATGCCTGTACGTTTATGGGGGATGTACTAGGGGTAGATAGAAGGCCAGATGTCGCTCATACCTGTACGTTTATGGGGGATGTACTAGGGGTAGATAGACCAGGTGTCGCTCATACCTGTACGTATATGGGGGATGTACTAGGGATAGACAGAAGGCCAGGTGTTGCTCATACCTGTACGTGTATGGGGGATGTACTAGGGGGGTAGATAGAAGGCCAGATGTCGCTCATACCTGTACGTGTATGGGGGATGTACTAGGGGTAGATAGAAGGCCAGGTGTCGCCCATACCTGTACGTGTATGGGGGATGTACTAGGGGTAGATAGAAGGCCAGGTGTCGCCCATACCTGTACGTGTATGGGGGATGTACTAGGGGTAGATAGAAGGCCAGGTGTCCCTCATACCTGTATTTGTATAGGGGGGTGTACTAGGGGTAGATAGGCCAGGTGTCCCTCATACCTGTACATGTATGGGGGATGTACTAGGGGTAGATAGAAGGCCAGGTGTCGCCCATACCTGTACGTGTATGGGGGATGTACTAGGGGTAGATAGAAGGCCTGGTGTCCCTCATACCTGTATTTGTATAGGGGGGTGTACTAGGGGTAGATAGGCCAGGTGTCCCTCATACCTGTACATGTATGGGGGATGTACTAGGGGTAGATAGAAGGCCAGGTGTCGCCCATACCTGTACGTGTATGGGGGATGTACTAGGGGTAGATAGAAGGCCAGGTGTCCCTCATACCTGTATTTGTATAGGGGATGTGCTAGGGGTAGATAGGCCAGGTGTCCCTCATACCTGTATTTGTATAGGGGGGGTGTACTAGGGGTAGATAGGCCAGGTGTCGCTCATACCTGTACATGTATGGGGGATGTACTAGGGGTAGATAGAAGGCCAGGTGTCCCTCATACCTGTATTTGTATAGGGGATGTGCTAGGGGTAGATAGGCCAGGTGTCCCTCATACCTGTATTTGTATAGGGGGGTGTACTAGGGGTAGATAGGCCAGGTGTCGCTCATACCTGTACGTGTATGAGGGATGTACTAGGGGTAGATAGAAGGCCAGGTGTCGCCCATACCTGTACGTGTATGGGGGATGTACTAGGGGTAGATAGAAGGCCAGGTGTCCCTCATACCTGTATTTGTATAGGGGGGTGTACTAGGGGTAGATAGGCCAGGTGTCCCTCATACCTGTACATGTATCTGGGATGTACTAGGGGTAGATAGAAGGCCAGGTGTCCCTCATACCTGTATTTGTATGGGGGGTGTACTAGGGGTAGATAGGCCAGGTGTCACTCATACCTGTACATGTATGGGGGATGTACTAGGGGTAGATAGAAGGCCAGGTGTCCCTCATACCTGTACATGTATGGGGGATGTACTAGGGGTAGATAGAAGGCCAGGTGTCCCTCATACCTGTATTTGTATAGGGGATGTACTAGGGGTAGATAAGCCAGGTGTCCCTCATACCTGTATTTGTATAGGGGGATGTGCTAGGAGTAGAGCGAAGGTCATGTGTCGCTCACAATTGTATGTGTATGCAGGCTTTCTGCAGATTTAGTTATGATGGAGGCCATATTTTTCTGCTGTTTAATTCTGTCGTGACTTTGATGTTCTGCTGACATTTCCATTTATTGACCTATTGAACTAATTCAATTTTCGAGAATTTTTCAGACTCTTATTCTAACATTGTCACTTTTTCCTTCTTTTCTGTAACCTCGATTCATCCTTCATTTATTGCATCATCTTCATTTCCTCCATCACTGAGACTCATCTTCTCCTTATGGTGGTCTTGTACCTGTCCCCACCTCTCTCTTGTATCTCACAACACCTGACTGTGGTCTCGGCTCTGCACCATTGCTTTCTCCTTCCTCCCGTATACGTCTTTTGCCGCTCTTCTCCTCCTCTTGCTGCTCAGTTGGCTGTTTCAGGCCTTATTGGCTGCATCTCGTGGAAAAAGCCGATCACTCTGGTGGTAAGTACGGATCATTAGGCCACAGGTTGGGGCTAGTTCACAATGATCATGATGAAATGCTCAAAAGCGCTTTCAATCTGAGGAACACTGGGTCACATGATGGGTTGAGATAGTGCTTGTTTCATACAATGGTGCTGCCATCTTACTTAAAATATAATACAGGGTTGTACACGTTCATGGGCTCTCCCTTGTCAGTATGTGCACACACTAGGAGATACTGATTAATTCACACATTAGGTTCTGAGATAAGTCCGCATATGAATAGTGCCAGTAACATATTTTATGAAGAAACGGGCACTGGAGCGTTGGGGTTAGTGCATTCTAGTGAGCTGGTGCAGCCCAAGAGCAGTCCGGCAGATGGGAGATGGAGGTTTAGATAACAGTGGATGTTAGTCTTCAATCACTGGCAGAACGAGGGTAGGGTGATATTCAGGTGAGGACATACAGGGCGGTGTGGCAGTATATACCAGTATAGTGAGTAGTTTGCTGACAGTGCTGCTGCTGAATCATTTTTCAGGTGACGGCGTTCACGCTGGTCAGTGCCCTGAGTGTGATGCTCAGCCTGGCTGGTTCCATTCTCTCCTGCCAGAACGGACAGCTAGTGAAATCCTTTAATTCGTGTAAAAAGGTGAGTGCTCATGCTCATTTCTGCTGTCTTTATACCTGGGCTCATTGATTCGCATCTCCCATTTCCTGCCGTCTATTATTCAGGAAAACAACTGGTGTATTTGCTGCCATCCAGTTGGCCAGCAGGAGGCGCTGCCTGACTGCAGAGAGCTGGAGAAGTTGACACTGTACCCCAACCACCAGTGTGACAGTATTCGCGTGGCACTGAAGGTGGGTGACAGAAGGTGGTATGCTGTCCGTGTCTTGCCTTTCCTCCTCTGGGTGACATCTCTAGACTGGTGTCCTTTTTTTGTTAGCTGTCCAGTCATCTACTGACTATTCTCTGTCCTAGGACCTGTTGTTTAGTGTCTGTGGCCTCACCATCTTTTCCACCATCATCTGCACCTTGTCCGCTGTCATCTGCTGCATTCAGATATTCTCATTGGATATCACCCATGTCGTAAGTTCTGTGCCGCGTGTGCACACGCACAGACGTTGGGTGCAGGTGCTTGTCCTGTTCACACATCTGTTTTTATCCAAAGCTGGCACAGCAGAGATCTACTTCTATCAACCTTGAGTGCTTCTCTCCTCAAGAGGTGATCCTGCAGCGTATGATGGAGTGTGAGGAGTTTGTGCCCCCTGTTCCTCCACCGCCATATTACCCACCAGAATACACCTGCAGCTCGGAGACTGACGCACAGAGGTAGGGGAAGAAGGCACGGGGGTATAGACTATTATCACCACTAGTAATAATCACTGCTCTGATCTCTACAGCATCACATACAATGGGTCCATGGACAGCCCCATCCCTCTCTACCCTGCAGACTTCCCACCATCCTACGAAAGCGTGATGGGGATCCGGGAGGACAGCCAGGTGTGAGGGGCGAGAAGGGGGTGTGACAAGATGTGAGGTGCGAGAAGGGGTGTGACAAGATGTGAGGTGCGAGAAGGGGTGTGACAAGATGTGAGGGGCGAGAAGGGGGTGTGACAAGATGTGAGGGGCGAGAAGGGTGTGTGACAAGTGAGGGGCGAGAAGGGGTATGACAAGATGTGAGGGGGGTGTGACAAGATGTGAGGGGGCGAGAAGGTGTAACAAGATGAGAGAGGTGTGACGAGGTGGGAAAGAGATGTGAGCAGGGCAAGAGGGTGTGTGACAAGATGTGAGTGGAGCGAGAGCAGGTATGACCAGATGTGAGTGGGGCGAGATCAGGTATGACTTGAGACGTGATGAGATAAGAGGGGGTGTGACGGGATGTGAGAGGGGCGAGAATAGATGAGATGTGAGAGGGGCAATAAAGGGTGTGACAAGATGTGAGGGTGTGACAAGATGTGAGTGAGGCGTGACAAGATGTGAGGGGGGTGAGAAGGGGTGTGACAAGATGAGAGGGGGGGGGGTGACAAGATGTGAGGGGCGAGAAGGGGTGTGACAAGATGAGAGGGGTGTGTGACAAGATGAGAGGGGGGTGTGACAGGATATGAGAGGGGGAGAAGGTGTGACAAGATGTGAGCGGGGGGTGTGACAAGATGTGAGGGGGGGTGACGGTGACGGGGGGGTGAAAGAGATGTGGCAAGATGGGAGCAGGGCAAGAGGGTGTGTAACCACATGTGAGTGGAGCAAGAGCAGGTATGAGCAGAGGTGAGTGGGGCGAGATCAGGTATGACAAGATGTGAGACGTGACAAGATAAGAGGGGGTGTGACGGGATGTGAGAGGGGTTCAAGTATGCTGTGAGGGAGTGTGACAAGATGTGAGAGGGGCGAGAAGGGGTATGACAAGATGTGAGATGGGCGAGAAGGGATGAGATGAGATGTGAGAGGGGCAAGAAGGGGTATGACAAGATGTGAGAGGGGGTGTGACAAGATGTGAGAGGGGCAAGAAGGGGTGTGACAAGATGTGAGAGGGGCAATAAGGGGTGTGACAAGATGTGAGGGGGTGTGACAAAATGTGAGATGGGCGAGATGAGATGAGAGGGGTTGTGACAAAATGTGAGAGGGGCAATAAGTGGTGTGACAAGATGTGAGAGGGGGGTGTGACATGATGTGAGAGGGGGCGTGACGAGATGTGAGAGGGGGGTGTGACAAGATGTGAGAGGGGCAAGAAGGGGTGTGACAAGATGAGAGAGGTGTGATTGGCGCAAGAGGAGGTGTGAAAGAGGTGTGGCAAGATGTGAGCATGGCAAGAGGGTGTGTAACCAGATGTGAGAGCAGGTATGAGCAGACGTGTCTGGGGCGAGATCAGGTATAACAAGATGTTAGACGTGACGAGATAAAAGGGGGTGTGACGGGATGTGAGAGGGGTTCAAGTATGTTGTGAGGGAGTGTGATAAGATGTGAGGGGGGCGAGAAGGGGTGTGACAAGATGTGAGAGGGGCGAGAAGGGGTGTGACAAGATGTGAGAGGGTGTGACAAGATGTGAGAGGGGCGAGAAGGGGGTGTGACAAGATGTGAGAGGGGCGAGAAGGGGTGTAACAAGATGTGAGGGGGGCAAGAAGAGGTGTAACAAGATTAGAGAGGTGTGAGGGGCGCAAGAGGAGATGAGATAAGGTGTGAAAGATGTGGCAAGATGTGAGCAGGGCAAGAGGGTGTTTGACAAGATGTGAGTGGAGCGAGATCAGGTATGACGAGATGTGAGACGTGACGAGATAAGAGTGGGTGTGACGGGTTGTGAGAGGGGTTCAAGTATGTTGTGAGGGAGTGTGACAAGATGTGAGAGGGGCAATAAGGGGTGTGGCAAGATGTGAGGGGGGGTGACGAGATGTGAGAAGGGGGTGTGACAAAATGTGAGGGGGTGTGACAAGATGTGAGAGGGGAGTGAAGGGGTGTGACAAGATGTGAGAGGGGCGAGAAGGGGTGTGACAAGATGTGAGAGGGGGTGTGACAAGATGTGAGAGGGGGGTGTGACAAGATGTGATAGGGACGAGAAGGGGGTGTGACAAGATGTGATGGGGACGAGAAGGGGGTGTGACAAGATGTGAGAGGGGCAAGAGGGTGTGTGATAAGATGTGAGAGGGGTTGTGACAAGATGTGAGAGGGGCAAGAGGGTGTGTGATAAGATGTGAGAGGGGTTGTGGCAAGATGTGAGAGGGGGGTGTGAAGATGTGAGGGAGGTGTGAGGGGCGCGAGAGGAGGTGTGACAAGGTGTGAAAGAGGTGTGGCAAGATGTGATTGGGGCGACAGTGGGTGTGACAAGATGTGAGTGGGGTGAGATCAGGTACGACAAGATGTAAGTGGGGCGAGAGCAGGTGTGATAAGATGTGTGAGGGGGCGTATGATGGGATGAGGGGGTGTGACGGGATAAGAGAGAGGTGCAAGTATGTTGTGAGGAGGTGTGGCAGGATGTGAGAGGGGCGCGATAGGGGGTGTAGCAAGATGTGAAAGCGATGTGAGGGGCAACTGGTGGCACAGTGTTTCCAGCACGTTTCTAGGTTAATTTTGTTTTTCTGTATTTGCATAGGCAACATTATATGATGCTCAAGGAAACGAAGAGTCCTGCCCCAGCTTGTCAGACAGAATGGACTCCACTGGGCACAGTGGTAATGGTGAGTAGGCAGAGATGACAGAAGCCATGGTGGTAACTGTGAGTGGTCAAAGATAGCAGAAACTGTGGTGTTAATGGTGAATGGTCAGAGATGACGGTGAGTGAGCATAGATAACAGAGAAGCCTTGGGGGTAATGGGGAGTTAGCAGAGATAACACAAGCGGTGGGGGTAAAGGGGAGTGGGCAGAGGTAACCGAGACACTGTGGGGGTAATGGGGAGTAAGCAGATATAATTGAGAAGCCGTGGGGGTAATAGGGAATAAGCAGAGTTAACACAAGCCGTGGGGCTAATGGGGAGAGGGCAGAGATAACTGAGAAGCTGTGGGGTAATGGGGAGTAAGCAGAAATAACACAAGCCATGGGTGTAATAGGGAGTGAGCAGAGATAACTGAGAAGTCGTGGGCTAGTGGTGAGGGGGCAGTGGTAGGAGCAGGCGATATTGTGCCTAGTGACTATACGACTGTATACTCTGCGCTATGTAACTGTCTGTTGTACACTCTGTTCAGATATGAGGCCTCTGGCCGTACTCTCTGATCACAATCCCACTCTGTTGCAGAGGACAGCAGCCCCTCTGAAGACTCTGTGCTGCTGGAGATACAGGGCCCTGCTGGATCCGTGGGTTATGTCCAATATCGCTTCATCAAGCGCAGCCGGGCCGACTACTGTCTGAGCGCTGACTGTGGGCAGGGTGGCCTCCACCAGCAGAGCCCCACTGTTAGCCTGCAAGGGCCTTTTGAGGAAGTGGCAGTTCCTCGTGCTAAAGGGGTGCGCTCCTTCTCGTGCTCCACCTCCAGTGACTGTCCCGAGGCTCCCACACATGCAGCCAGTGGGGCCACGCGGAGTTGTAACAGGTTGGAAACCATTGGCTGCACGGTGGGTCCTTGTTTCCCAGAATTACGTGTAAAAGCAAAGGCTTCACATGAGAGGGATGCAAAGAGAGGGTCTGGATGCTCTCTGCACCACAGCACTTCCTGCCCGGTCCCCGATTGTCCCCATCGCAGGTACAGCGAGAACACCCGGCCCAAAGCCTTGTCCATAGATGTCACCCCAAGACTTGTCATCCGCTCACACAGTGACCCAGGGATTTCCTCACTGCTCAGTTCAGGTGAGCTGCCGGCCTCCTCCTCAGTTCCAAGACAACCTGTCAGCACCATCTGGTGATGTAGACATGGCTGTAATAGTGCCAAGATACTGATTACACAGATACCTTTGGTGAAGAAATCTGCTCTATGGTTGTCCTGTAATCAACATTTGAAGTTTTCTGCTAGAAATTTGTTAGCATTCGGTACACAGAGGCAGGACCGTGCATTGGTGTTCTCCACTATGTGATCCCCAGCTCCTTCACCTGCCTTTGGTATGTTATCCCCAGCCTGCTTTGCATCTGTGATCCCTGCTTTTCCGCCTGCATCAACGCTTTCCTCTGGTCTGTGATCCCCGGCCCCTTCGCTAGACCCCAGCCTACGATCCCTGTCCTCTCCGGCCTGCCTCCAGTCTGCAATGCCCTGTCTTTCAACCTGTTTCTGGTCTGCGATCAATGGTCCCTCCGCCATTCACTGTCCGGAGAATCATTGATCGAAGGGGCGGGTTCACAGATCAGAGGCAGAGCGGAGGAGCTGGGATTATAGACCGGAGGGCTGGGGATCACAGACTAGAGGCAGGCGGAGGGGCTGGGAATCAGACAGGGAGGAAAAGATCCAGTGCATATTCTTGCCCCTGTGCACCAAAATGTGTTTAGCAGAAAAAATCGAATTGTGAGTAAAGCAGAACCACAAAGTGTATCACAGCGCCATTACAGCCGTGTCTTTACATCACAAGTAGGTGCTGACAGGTTCTTTTTCACGAGTCTTTACCTACAGGGACACGTCAGCGTCAGACAATTCACCACTCTAATGTAGATGTGCCACAGCATGGCGTCATCTGTGCTGATGTCACGTCTAGGCCACGTTATAACATATTTCTGTTCATATTTTTCTTCTCAGATTTTGGGGCTCCGAGTTACTCCAAGGCTCTAAACGAGGACAATGTCTCAATTGCATCTGCGTATACAGGTCAGGGGAAGTATAGAATCGACGGAGTTATAATCCCGGGTAGATTTGACAGCCAGAATACTGGCATGAAAGCTTAGTGCTCTGAATGTGACACATGATGAATTCTGCTCGTGTCATTCTATAGTTCAGAAAGCAGTTATTGCTGTAAAGGCCACTATATTCTATTTTCCTTGTTACTTCTCTTCTCACCACTAGTTACTAATATCTTGTGTGTGGAGAACTCTTGTGATGGTGGGAGCAGGTGGATGGCGTGGCTCATTGTGACGTCTGCTTCTTACACTGCAGGACTATGTGAAGGAGCCATGCTACACAGACACCATTCGCCCGGATCGCCAAAACTTCTACGCACTAATTCAGATGGTAAAAACAGAATCCATTTCACTCGCAAAACTGCTCAGCGACTTTCCAGAAGTGGAGCTCTGTCTTTGGGAGACCTGAAAGGAGGGCGTAATTCCCGAGTACTTGTGGCCAGATTTCTGAATAGATCTCGACGGAGTCTGAAAGATGGAGGAGACAATTCCAAACCGGTAATGCCGTCTGTAACCATGTCCACGCTGGGGCATGATCTAGTGATTGTGTCCCCTCATATTAACAGGTAGCAGAGGAGACCTTGAAATACAAGTGAGAGACATATGGCTACCTTTGAGCAATTAGCTAGGTCTCTGATTCGTATTTTTGCCTTTACCAATTTTTCTCTCCTGCTTGTTCTGTGACCTCTCGTGTTGCTCAGTGTGCTCCTTTCATTTCTTGGTGTAACAAGTAGCATCATTTTGTCACTTCACAGCCTCCGAAAAGTCCCCTGTCCTTGGATCATGATAGACGTCAGGTTGGGACCCCCATGCAGAGTTGTGGAGACCTCAGTTCTACTTCTTCCCTGCGCCGTCTTCTGTCAACTAATCGGAGAGGAAACCAGCGACCTCACAGCATGAATGGAGTACATAAGGAGAGCCCTGAGTAAAGAGATTGCTCATCTAGAGACTCAATAATCTATGATGGAGACGGTAACCTATAGGTGACGCACTCTGTATGTCTCGCAGACCACCTCAAAAGATAAAAGCACAAGTGACCTTACAGCACAAGCAGCCATACTTTACGCTTGGACATTGGGGCAGGTTCTCCTCAGATTTCTTGCATGTTGATTTCTTGCTGAGCTCGCAATCACGCTTCATGCAGTGTAAGGGCTAACACTTAGCAGTCCTGTGCCCGGCCCCTCAGTATTGTTGTTCCCGGTCTGATTGCTTCCGATGAAGGGAATATTTTGTGCAGAATTGTCATTTTCACTAAATTCCTCTGATGAACAATTCTTTACCTCGTGTCCATTTTTTGTGATAAGAATTGGAATAAGATTTCCAGGATTTCCATCGCTAACAATAGGGCTTACAATGTGCAAGTAGACCCCCTTTGGAAGAGGATCGGCCCCATGGTTGTGGCTGTTTTGGAGGTGATTTTTGCTTGTTACTTTGTGTTGATGGGAGGTTATCGGAGGTCTCCAGATGCTGAGCCAGTTATGCCAAATCTTCCCCTCAAGGTAGCAGGGGCTTTCATGAAAACAGTACATCACCTACCTGGCCAGAGGATAAAGTCATGCTGTCCTCGCGGAGTAATCAGACAGGCATCACAAGTCCTGCAGCCAGCTCCATACTGGGCCACAATGTGGGATCTGCAGAGTTCTGACCTGGAGCAGGAGCTGGGTGGAACCACATGATGGTCACCTAGACAAGCTGCACTGTGTGAGGTTGCTGTCAAGACATATCGAGCTCAGAAGTCAGAAATGCCGCTGCAGGAGTGGTGAGAGGCCGGTCTGATCATCTGCTGCAGCACGATGTCCCAGAACTGGCAGGGGCTCTGCAGGGAGGACCACCTAGGACCTGAAAAAACCAAGCTTATGTGCGAAGCTGAGCCTCACTGTGGAGACACGGGGGTCAGCGGGTATTCTGGTCGGCTAGCCGAAACCGCATGGACCAGGGATCATCCCACTGAACGCCCGCTCTACTTTTTTTGTATGCTTAACACTACTCAGACAACACAAGGCGAGGGTAAAACAGTGTGGCAATATGTTATTGATCCTCAAAACAGGAAATAACACACAGAACTGGCCCAGCAAAATAACTAAGATGGTGCAAAATTAGAGTCTCACCCTTCCACTGACTCACCGGGATAAGAGCAGCTGTGACTTCATAGGTTCCAGGACTGACTTCTCCCACCTGTGGCACGCACAGAGAGGAGGTAAAGACAATCTTAGGAAGCTGTCAGTCCATTGAGGTACAAGACCAGTTGACTGGAGGGTTACAACCTGGCTTTTCTAACTATCTCCATAGAGCCAGGGGACCGATAGGTCCCAATCCTGGCTTTCACAAAGTTATGCATGGGGCTCAGGTAACCAGTGGGTCCAAATCCTGGCTAACCCAAATGTATCTATGTGTTCAGTAATGATCCATGGAGCAGATCTGTATTCTATCAGCCGGGGCTGAGGTCCCCTAAGCTGGCATCCTATAGAATGTCAAATCTGTGTCTCTCATGATGGAGCCATGATCTGGCAGCTATCCTGTAGAGCAGACCTGGGCAAACTGCGGCCCGCGGGCCACATTCGGCCCCCTGAGTGTTTCTGTGCGGCCCGCTGACACTCACAGCCAGCAGGCCGGAGAGGGACTGATCTAGGAGTCTGATCTTTCTCAGAAGTAGTGATGTGTCATTCGCGAACGAGCCGACACAAAGAGCCGGCTCCCTGCTGTGAACGATGGGAGCCGGCACGCCAGTGAGAGCCACTAAAATTCCTGAATGGCTCTCACTGGGCATAAAATCCCGGGCTTCGGCATATGCAACTCCGCCCACTTGAGAAAAACCACGCCCATTCTTCAATTTAATTGGCTCTAAGAAGTGGGCGGAGTTTCTGCGATATGTGGGCGGAGTTTCGGACGCCTGAACAGATAGTCAATAGGTATTCTGTCACGCGCCCCTCACGTATGGACTGTCCTATGCTCAGCCTCATGAGAACGTTGCCATGTGTGGGAAAACTGCATGCAGATATTACTCGAGTCGTACCTGAATTCTTCTAGTACATCTGTATCCACAAGACAAGGAGTCAGGGAGTAGATTACTTGGCAGTTTATTTTGCCTTGAAGCAAATCACGGTCCGCTAGGTAAAAAGACAATTCCTTTGCCAGGTCAGAAAGTATGACTTCCTTCAATGTTCCACAATTACAGAATGCAGACAGGAAGAAGAACTAGTTCTGACCGGGAAAGCAAGGTCTCCACCCAGGTCATTAACATATACAAATATACATGTTGAACACCAAGATGACCACTGGGTGGCAGCAAATCATAACAAGTAAGAACACAATACAAACTGAATGCATTTTCAGAACAACTAGGGAAAAACAGAAAAAACAATAATGTAAATACATTTGAATCTGTCACAGAGTGGCAGCACACTCCTCGCCTAAAATCCAAGGGATTTTACTCCTTTATTAACTGCATTGGAAAATGCCCAAAGTCCATGGAATAGCTGCAAGGGAAAAGCATTAATAATTGCACTTTTAATAGACACAATATGCAAAAAGAACAGTTGTAGTCTTTGTTCATAAAAAAAAAGCAAAAATGTAAAACAGGAACAAATTGTAATGAAGGTGGGAGGCTGCCTACTGGCCAAGGCCTCAAGGAAAAAGAACAGCAAAACTGTAATCCAAAGTGTAACTGTAATCCACAGGGTTGCAAATCCAAGAGTTCCCAGCGACCACAGGATAACTCCCGCCGTGAACTGATTAAGTTGAAAAGGGGCTATTTCTCTTGCAATAGCTCGTACAAGCCTCGTCCAGCTCGAGAAGCATTCAAAGTGCTGGCGGTCCTGTCCTGCTCTGGTTTTATAAGTCTTGACTTCCTGATGGATCTCAGGATCGCTGTTGGGATTCTGGAGACTGAAGAAGTTGTCCTGAGTTGACTCCTCCTCCTTGTCCAGCAAGAATGATGGGCCTGTTAACCAGGCAGATTTCACTAGGGCACTGGCAGATATTGCCCTGGTAGCGAGATCAGCAGGATTAAGTTCAGACGAAACATAGCTCCAATGTTCAGGCTTAGAAGATTTCCTGATTCTTGTCACACGGTTATGTACATACACATAGAAGCGCTTGGTTTGATTGTAAATGTAACCAAGGACGACCTTGCTGTCTGTATAAAACTTAACATTGTCCACATTGACATCTAGCTCCTGCTGCACAAAGTCTGCCATCTCCACGGCCAGCACTGCCCCACAAAGTTCAAGTCTAGGAATTGTATGATCGGGTTTGGGGGCTAGCTTAGCCTTGCCGAACAGGAACCCAATATGGTTTTTGTCTGAAGAATCTGTAATCCTTAGATAGGCAACTGCTGCTATGGCCTCAGTGGATGCGTCAGAAAACACATGTATCTCAGTTCTTTTACTTGAGGCAAGAGGTATTGGTACATAGCGTCTTAACACATTAACCCCTTCTAAGGCTTGAAGGGACTGCTTCCAGGATTCCCATTTTTTAAGCTTACTGTCAGGCAGCGGTTCATCCCAATCTTTCACAGTCTCTGAAAGCTGCCTTAATAGGAATTTACCCCGAATGGTGATGGGGGCAACAAATCCCATGGGATCATAGAGGCTATTGACTACTGAAAGGACACCTCTTTTTGTAAATGACTTGTTGGCACAGCTGACCTGAAACCCAAAGGAGTCTGTTGACAAGTCCCATTTCAGGCCTAGGCTCATCTGCACAGGTGGCAAGTCTGACCCTAGGTTTAAGTCTTTAAAACCTGGAGCATGGTCACTAGGTTGAAAGGCTTTCATGACCTCTGCGCTATTGGAGGCAATTTTGTGCAGTCTTAAACAAGCCTTGGATAGCATACTCTGGGTTCTTTTTAACAGATCAATGGCTTCCCCTTCAGTGGGCAGGGACTTCAGTGCATCATCAACATAAAAGTCTCTCTCCACAAAGCGCTGAGCATCTGCCCCGTATTCTGCCCCTCCTTCAGATGCAGTCCTGCGCAACCCATAGGTAGCTACGGCAGGTGAAGGGCTGTTACCAAACACATGTACTCTCATACGGTACTCGATTACCTCCTTACTGGTGTCATTGTCACGATGCCACAGAAACCTGAGGAAGTTCCTATGATCCTCTTGCACAATAAAGCAATGAAACATTTGTTCAATGTCAGCAGTGATGGCTACACGCTCTTTTCTGAACCTCAATAGCACCCCCACTAGGTTATTGGTGAGGTTGGGACCTGTAAGGAGCACGTCATTAAGGGATGTACCGTGGTGCTTTGCGCTAGAGTCAAACACTACTCTTATTTGGTTTGGCTTACGTGGGTGGTATACCCCAAAGAAAGGCAGGTACCAGCACTCCTCGTAGACTTGTAGTGGAGGGGCTGATTCGGCATGGTTGTTGCTGAATATCCTACCCATAAAGGTGACAAAGTGTTCCTTCATCTGAGGTTTGTGGCTTAAAGGGCGCTGTAAGGAGTTGAGTCTGGATAAGGCTTGTTCCCGGTTGCTTGGGAGTTTGGCCCTGTTGAGTTTAAAGGGTAAGGGTGCGACCCAATGACTGGTCTTGTCCTTGACAAACCCACTGTCCATAATATTGACAAACTCCTCGTCTTCTACTGATGAGGCTATCTTGTTGTCATCGTGAGTTGTGCGGAAAACCTGTCCCCCCAAACTGTCATCATAAGGGGTGGGAATGACATCGGGTCTCTGCACTATGTCAGAAGGTCCCTCTTTCACTTGGTAATGACAGGGACAGGGTCTGAAGCAAGTAGGACGGCCATTACTTAGAACATAAGTCTTAAAGGAACTCACACAGTCTGCGTGATGCATCCTATCCAGGCACACATCTCCTACGATTACCCAGCCTAAATCAAGTCTCTGCGCGTATGGGGCATTATCGGGACCGTTGCACTGCTGGCGCACCTTGTGCATCCTAAGGACGTCTCTCCCAAGAAGGATTAGTATTTCTGCATTCATGTCCATGGGAGGGATCTCACTGGCCAGGTGCCTTAAGTGGGGATGATGATAAGCGGCCTCAGGCGTGGGTATTTCCTCTCTCTCATCTGGCATATCATTGCACTCAATCAATGCAGGTAAGGGAAAGCTCTTTGTGCCCTTAATTGGAGAGATCATGTACCCGCTGGCCCTTCTGCCCGTGGTGTCTACCAGGCCGGAACAGGTCCTGAGAGTGTAGGGAGTGGCCGGTGTCTTTATACCAAAGATGTCAAAGAACTTGGGTTTTGCTAGAGACCTGTTGCTTTGTTCATCTAACATAACGTACATGCGGACAGCCCCCTCTGGCTTCCCCTCTGGGTAAACACTGGCTAAGCATATTTTGGCACAGCATTTGGGACCGGATCCCTCCCCACAGACTTCAGTGCAAGAGGATGAGACTGTTGCTTTAGCAGCTACTGGCCCCTCACCCTCCCCGCCATGGACTGGTACAGGACTGGAGGCAGGGGTATGCTGGGCAATTCCAGGAGCTAAGGCAAGGTGCATGGCTGTTACATGTCTATTGCTACTGCACTCAGCACATTTGACTTCTACCGTACAGTCTTTGGCAATATGGTTGGTAGATGCGCAGCACCTGTAACATATTCTATGTTTCTTTAACAACTCTCTGCGCTCTCTCAGAGGCATTGCCTTAAACCCCCTACAGTGATGAAGAGAGTGAGACTTGCCATGGAGTGGGCACTCTCTATTGGGATCCCTTTCCCTCGGGGCAGGGAGAACTGATGTAGCAGGAGGGGGCATGGCAGAAGGGATGTCAGTTTTCTTGATGGATACAGTCCTTCTAATGTCTCTGCGTTTTGGTGTGGTGTTGTCATACCTCTTAGCGGCAGATGGTGGCATTGACATGTCAGGATCGGTGTAGACGAAACTGGGGTCATTTCTCACCCGCGCTTGATTCTGGACAAACCTGCAAAGGTAAGAGAAAGGGGGAAAAGACACACCATAATCTTCCTTGTACTTGAAGCCTTGTATTGTCCATCTCTCCTGTATGCCATGTGGTAGTTTCGCTACTATGGGGTTCACACCAAGAGCACTGTCGAGATATCTCAGTCCAGTTAGGCGTGGGTCAGCCTTAGCAAACTCGAGTTCCGTCAGTAAATCGCTGAGATCCTGAAGCTTGCGAGTTTCCCTCATCTGGATCCTAGGAAAGTTCTTAAGTCTGTCGAGCAAGGCACGCTCAATGACCTCCGAGCTGCCATACGACTCCTCAAGCCTTTTCCAGGCGGCAGCGAGACCCGGAGCTGGGTTATCCATGTGCACTGACCTTAGCGGTTTGATGCGATTGGTAGACTCTGGGCCAAGCCAGTTGATGAGTAGATCAAGTTCTTCCTTGGCGGTGAGGCTTAAATCTGCGATTGCAGCCTTGAAAGTTGATTTCCAGGCCCTAAAGTTCTCTGGACAGTCATCAAACTTGGAGAGGCTAACCTTGATCAGCTCCCTGCGTATCATGTACCTGGCAAAGTCAGACAGATCTGACCTCTCGTTCCTTGTTGCCGCTGAAACTTGTAGTCCCTCTTGGACGGGTAAGTCGTTTGGCGTGTAAGGCTGAGCTGTACCAGGGTGGAATGACGTAGCATAAGGGTTGAGCTGCGGTTTAACCTCTGTGGTGACTGGTGGCTGTAGCTTGAACTGTGGCGGTGCGCTGGTGTTCACCTTGTGGTCTGCTGCAGATGAGATCTGCTGATGTGTAGGCACATTTAAAGATTGGATTGGAGGTGACGTCAGTGTCTGCGGCACTGCGACATCCGGTTTAGGCGGTTGCATGAGATCGCTGTTAGGAGGCATGGAGGCTGATTGGTTCAGCACGTACTCAGCAGTGCGATCAGCCGTGCTAACCTCCTCTGTGGGGAGAAAACAGTCTGTATTAGTGCACTGGCCCAACGCTTGTTCCAGGACTTTTACTTTAGCGAAGGCAGCGGCCTTTTCCTTTTCTGTATGGAGGATTTTCAATAGGGCATCTGCTTTTGCCTGTTTGGCTTGGGCCTCTGCTTGTGCTTGTTTGGCTTCAGCCTCTGCTTTTGCTTGTTTGGCTTGGGCCTCTGCTTGTGCTTGTTTGGCTTCAGCCTCTGCTTCTGCTTCTTTCTTTGAGAAGGCACTCCTCACCTCTAAGTCTGCAGCGGCTATTTGCGCTTGGATGAGTTGGTCACTTAAGACTGACCTCCTGGAACTAGTAGTTCTGCATGACCGTAATGATCTGGCTGTCCTGATAGTTTGCTTGGATGCAGCAGATCGGTGTGATCTGGTTTCCTGTAAATGGGCGATGCGGAGGTCTGCTTTAACCTTGGTGTTTTCCACTGTCCCTTGCCTCTGCTGGCTCAGTTCTTCTATTTGGGCAAGGGTTAGTGAGGCATCTGGAACATTACTACTTTTCAGAAAGGTGGTATACTTGGTAAGAAGCCTCTCATGAGATTCCTGCTTGGCAGATAAACGGTTAATGAACGCTGTTAATTCTGCTGTATCATCACCGTGAGGGAAAGCTGAGATGCATTGGGAGACTCTTTCCCACAGTTCACTTAAGTTACTTTCATATTCACTTTTTGTGTACATGTAACTTTCCACTGCCTTTGTGGATGGGTGGAGTGCCCTTTTAGGTTTTGTGGCTGCATCTGCACTCTCTGTGACTTCTGTGCACACAGGAATGTCCATCACTGTCACTGCATCGGCAAGCGAGCTTATATCAGACATTTTACTTCACTTTGCAATAAAGATGTACTGTCACTTTAAATCTTTTTTGAGGCAGAAAGCAGGCCTTTTAGATGATGCAAGAAAGGAATACAGTCTATGATTAATCAAGATCTCTTTGAGCGCGTGGCGGATGGCGCGGACTGTAGATGGCAGCAAGCTGTGATTTCAACATGTGCTCTCACAAATGGTGGATGATAAGTCACAGTCACTCATAGATAAGCAGATTGTATGACAAATCGGATCGGATTATCACTTAATTGAGGGCAGATGGGTTCGGATTGTGTCTTGAACAGTTGTGGGCACCATGCGGCTACTGTCTGGACATGCGGCTGCTGGATGAGGCACACACACAGGCAGGTGTCGTATTACATATTACAGTCTCTGATTTGCGCTGGGCTGCTGAGGCTTCAGGCGGCTTATGACACACACACTATGTAGTGCTGAGGAATCTTCTCACAAAGCTTTCTTCCTGAATATACTGAGTTGTCTTTTTACTATTCTGTCACGCGCCCCTCACGTATGGACTGTCCTATGCTCAGCCTCATGAGAACGTTGCCATGTGTGGGAAAACTGCATGCAGATATTACTCGAGTCGTACCTGAATTCTTCTAGTACATCTGTATCCACAAGACAAGGAGTCAGGGAGTAGATTACTTGGCAGTTTATTTTGCCTTGAAGCAAATCACGGTCCGCTAGGTAAAAAGACAATTCCTTTGCCAGGTCAGAAAGTATGACTTCCTTCAATGTTCCACAATTACAGAATGCAGACAGGAAAAAGAACTAGTTCTGACCGGGAAAGCAAGGTCTCCACCCAGGTCATTAACATATACAAATATACATGTTGAACACCAAGATGACCACTGGGTGGCAGCAAATCATAACAAGTAAGAACACAATACAAACTGAATGCATTTTCAGAACAACTAGGGAAAAACAGAAAAAACAATAATGTAAATACATTTGAATCTGTCACAGAGTGGCAGCACAATAGGTATCCATTTAGGATCCAAAAAGAGCCATTTTGTGAGCTGATCCGGATCACCAAAAAGAGCCGGACTGCCCATCACTACTCAGAAGCGATTGATGCCCCGCCCCCGTCTTCTCATTGGTGGATGCGGGGCTGCTCAGTTCCTGGCTTGCAGAGCTGCTGAAACCTGTGTGTGCAGGACAGGAGGCAGAGCGGTCAGGACTGGAGGAGGGAAGCATGGACTACAACAGAGGTGACAAACTGCATTCCTCGAGGGCCGCCAACAGGTCATGTTTTCAGGATTTCCTTGTATTGCACAGGTGATAATTTAATCACCTGCACAGAATGATTCCAGCACCTTGTGGAATGCTAAGGAAATCCTGAAAACATGACCTGTTGACGGCCCTCGAGGAATGCATTGTGACACCTCTGGACTACAACACCCATCTGCTGCAGATAATGGGCAGGTAGCTTCTAAGGGTACCGTCACACATTGAAATTTCCATCGCTACGACGTTACGATTCGTGACGTTCTAGCGATATCGTTACGATATCGCTGTGTCTGACACGCTACTGCGATCAGACACCCTGCTGAGAATCGTACGTCGTAGCAGATCGTTTGGAACTTTCTTTCGTCGCTTGATCACCCGCTGACATCGCTGGATCGGTGTGTGTGACAGCGATCCAGCGATGTCTTCGCTTGTAACCAGGGTAAACATCGGGTAACTAAGCGCAGGGCCGCGCTTAGTAACCCGATGTTTACCCTGGTTACAAGCGTAAACGTAAAAAAACAAACCGTACATACTCACCCGTCGGTGTCCTTCAGGTCCCTTGCCGTCTGCTTCCTGCTCTGAGTGCCGGCCGGAAAGTGAGAGCAGAGCGCAGCGGTCTGCTCTCACTGTACGGCTGCACTCAGAGCAGGAAGCAGACGGCAAGGGACCTGAAGGACACCGACGGGTGAGTATGTACGGTTTGTTTTTTTACGTTTACGCTGGTAACCAGGGTAAACATCGGGTTACTAAGCGCGGCCCTGCGCTTAGTTACCCGATGTTTACCCTGGTTACCCGGGGACTTCGGCATCGCTCCAGCGCCGTGATTGCAACGTGTGACCGCAGTCTACGACGCTGGAGCGATGATTATACGACGCTGCGACGTCACGAATCGTGCCGTCGCAGCGATGAAAATTTCAATGTGTGACGGTACCCTAAGAGGAGCCCAGATACCACCTGGGAAGCAGCATCCTGTGTCTGCTGTGCTGAGGAGGTCGTAGCACCTGCGTTGCCTCCTTTCACACTGTGGAATGAAAGTTGTGGGGCTGTAGTCTAGGTTCAGGGAGAGCAGCTTATTAGTAGCCACTGCATCTCACTGGATGTTCCTGGTAGCTGAAGGGAGATAAAACACTTGGGCTGAGTATTCCCTCTGAATATGGGGTCCAGCAGTGAAGTGCCCCCTCACCTCCACTACATACATATTCTATGTGCTCCCCAAACTGCTCTTCTGCCCCCACCATGTATGCCTCCTCACCTCTGTATGTGAGGGTTAACCCTTACCTCCCTCTTTGCTCCCAGCTTGTACCGTGGTATGTCCTGTGCAGGAGAGGTAAGGGTTAAGTCCTCCATAGTGCTCCCCCCTGTGATCTGTGGCATATCACATCCACTCCATACTGTTCCCCCTGTTGAAGTCTATGGGTGTGCAAAAATAAAAAAATTGTATCCCATATGAGTCATCCATATAGCATCCGATTTTTACGAATACATTTCGATTACTAACACAGGACACTGTATTTCTTCTTTTAAATTTTATTCACTTCTGCTCTATAAAAATGGATGTCGTACAGATGTGTTAGCAGCGGGTTAATCAGCGTGATGTCCACAACGAGCAACAGAGAATGTTCATTTATTAAGAACTAAGAACATTCAGCATACAACATGAGAACAGGATCAATCTGGTTTCTGAGAGAGAGATATGCTGTTACTTTCAGTTTCAATTCCACACACAAGAAATGTGCTCACAGGGAAGGAGGATGAGGAGCATCCTGTCTGTACATGAGGACTCCCTTTTTTTAAAAAAAAAAAACTTTGTTAAAGGGCCACTGTCACCCCCCTCCAGCCATTATAAACTAAAAGAGCCACCTTGTGCAGCAGTAATACTGCAGTCTAACAAGGTGGCTCTTTTAGTTTTGGATTCAGTTATTCCCTTAATAAAGCGTTTTAAAATTTGTACAAAATAACCTGTCCTTAGACCTGGAGGCGGTCCGAAGCCTCCTCGGTGAATCTCCCAACGGCCGTCACTCTTCTCTTCTGGGGATGTGGTCGCCGCCCCCTGCGCGCTGTTTCTTCTTAAATCCGGCGCCTGCGCTGTGCGTGCCTGCCTGGGGCAGGCGCAGTCTTCATTGTCCGTCATAGGTCAGATGCAGGGTGCCTGACTGCGCAGGTGCGGGCAGTGCGGCCACCCTGTTGCTGAATCCCCGCCCCGCACTGTTATTCATTATGCACAGTGCGGGGCTGGGGTTCCTGGGCATGCGCACTGCGCTATTCAGACGCTCCCCCGGTCCCCCGCCTTCCAGCGTTGCCGTAATATACAGGTTTCCTTGCCAGCGTTTGGAATGAAGCAGCCGCAAATAACAACGCTGGAAGGCGGGGGAGCGTCAGAGCTGGGGGAGCATCTGAACAGCGCAGTGCGCATGCCCAGGAATGCCAGCCCCGCACTGTGCATAATGAATAACACAGTGCGGGGCGGGGATTCAGCAACAGGGTGGCCGCACTGCCCGCACAGGCGCAGTCAGGCACCCTGCATCTGACCTATGAAGGACAATGAAGACTGCGCCTGCCCCAGGCAGGCACGCACAGCGCAGGCGCCGGATTTAAGAATAAACAGTGCGCAGGGGGCGGCGACCACATCCCCAGAAGAGAAGAGTGACGGCCGTTGGGAGATTCACCGAGGAAGCTTCGGACCGCCTCCAGGTCTAAGGACAGGTTATTTTGTACAAATTTTAAAACGCTTTATTGAGGGAATAACTGAATCAAAAACTAAAAGAGCCACCTTGTTAGACTGCAGCATTACTGCTGCACAAGGTGGCTCTTTTAGTTTATAACGGCTGGAGGGGGGTGACAGTGGCCCTTTAACATGTGAACAATATGCATGCAGATATATAAATCACATCATTATTAAACAAACAATAGTTGTTGCAATACATACAGATCAATATGCATTAGGCCAACAAGATGACAACATAGATGGAAAATCATCTCTTTCTGGACGAAAATCATGATTTTTTTTTTTATATGCTCATGTAAACTTCATCACATAAGCAACTGCTTTTTAAAAAGTGATAAAATTAATATTATGCAGAATTAAAGGGTGATCCGAAACCAAAGGTGACTTTCATATTAAATTTAATTCAATAATCTAATCACTTTTCTAATATATTTCAGTTAAAAATTTCTACCTTTCCCTTTCTAATGTAACTTCCTGTCTGCTTGTGGTTTTTTCTTACTTCCAATGACATTTTTTTTAGAATCCCAGTGCACTTTGGGATACTCACATAGGACATCATTAGGGGGCAGCTGCTTTCCCCACCATGAAAATAGCGTCATCTGTTTCAGGGACTGGCCTCTGCCGGGTCATCTCTTCTCCTTAGAGCCAGCAAGGGAGCGCGCAGACACTGTGCATTCAAAGGAATATAGCACAGAAAACTCATACCGAGTATGCATCAGAATTTACAACCGAAGCATTATCAGGTGAGGACTAGCTGAGCCTCCAAAACAGACATCACTGAAGGCGCCTAAATTCAGAGAGGGTGCAGAGCTTGTGGCAGTGACCGCAGCTTCTGCCCCCTGAAGACGGCTAATTTGAGTATCCCAGAATACACTGGTGAATCTCAAACAAAATGTCATGGGACATTAAAAATTAAAAAAAAAAAAGATAGGAAGTCAGAATGTAAAGGGTACATCAGGGAATTTTTCATTGAAGTATATTAGAAAACAAGATTAGATTATTACACTGAATACATATACATTTAATATGAAATTCACCTTTGGTTTCGGACCGCCCCTTTAACCCCTTCCCGACCTATGACGCATACGCTGCGTCATGAAAGTCGGTGCCAATCCGACCTGTGACGCAGCGTATGCGTCATGGCGGAATCGCGTTCCTGCAGGTCGGGTGAAAGGGTTAACTGAAATTTCACCCGACCTGCAGGTACAGGGGAACTTGTACTTTATCCCAGGGGGGGTGGCTCAGCCCCCACTTGGCTACGATCGCCCTGGTAACCACTTTGTCACCACCCCCCAGATCTGATTGGAGCTAGCGTCCATGTGACGCTAGCTCTCCATTCAGATGTGGGGGGGGCGGAGAAAACCATGGCTGCCTCGCTGTCCAGCTTCATGCCTTCCGTGGAAGCTGAACAGCGAGGTGCCTGCATACTGCCCTGCCACATACAGCGATCGCCGCCGCCGCTGCAGTGGCCGCCACCGCCAGGTGCTCCCCTCTGCTTCTCTTCCCCCCCCTTGCGATTCCATGACACCCGACCTTCGCTCCCTGCCCCCGGTGATCGCCCCCTCCCCCCTGCCCCGGAGATCACCTCCCCTGCTGCTGCCGGCTCCATTTCCACCTTCTGCTGCATAGCATCTGACAGCCCCCGCCCCAGTGATCCGCCCTGATCTCTCCTCTGATCGGCCCCCTGATCTCCCCCCTGCCCTGTGGATCACCCCCTGCCCCGCTGATGTCCCCCCTGCCCCGCTGATGTCCCCCCTGCCCTGTGGATCGCCCCCTGACCCGCTGATGTCCCCCCTGCCCCGCTGATGTCCCCCCTGCCCCGCTGATGTCCCCCCTGACCTGCAGATCTCCCCCCTGCCCCGCTGATGTCCTCCCCTGCCCCGCTGATGTCCCCCCTGCCCCGCTGATGTCCTCCCCTGCCCCGCTGATGTCCTCCCCTGCCCCGCTGATGTCCTCCCCTGCCCCGCTGATGTCCTCCCCTGCCCCGCTGATGTCCTCCCCTGCCCCAGTTTTTCCATTAGGGTTGGGATTAGGGGTAGGGTTAGGATTAGGGTTGGGATTAGGGTTAGGATTAGGGGTAGGGTTAGGATTAGGGGTAGGGTTGGGATTAGGGGTAGGGGTGTGTTGCGGTTAGGGTTGGAGATAGAATTGGGGGTTTCCACTGTTTAGGCACATCAGGGGCTCTCCAAACGCGACATGGCGTCCAATCTCCATTCCAGCCAATTCTGCGTTGAAAAAGTAAAACAGTGCTCCTTCCCTTCCGAGCTCTCCTGTGCGCCCAAACAGGGGTTTACCCCAACATTTGGGGTATCAGCGTACTCAGGACAAATTGGACAACAACTTTTTTGGTCCAATTTCTTTGTTACCCTTGGCAAAATAAAAATTTGGGGGCTAAAAAACCCTTTTTGTGGGAAAAAATGATTTTTTGTTTTCACAGCTCTGCGTTATAAACTGTAGTGAAACACTTAGGGGTTCAAAGTTCTCTCAACACATCTAGATAAGTTCATTGGGGGTCTAGTTTCCAATATGGGGTCACTTGTGGGGGGTTTCTACTGTTTAGGTACATTAGGGGCTCTGCAAACGCAATGTGATGCCTGCAGACCAATCCATCTAACTCTGCATTCCAAATGGTGTTCATTCCCTTCCGAGCTCTGCCATGTGCCCAAATGGTGGTTCCCCTCCACATATAGGGTATCAGCGTACTCAGGATAAATTGGTCAACAGCTTTTGGGGACCAATTTCTCCTGTTACCCTTGTGAATATAAAAAATTGCGGGCTAAAAATCATTTTTGAAGAAAAAAAAAAGATTTTTTTATTTTCACGGCTCTGCGTTATAAACTTCTGTGAAGCATTTGGGGGTAAAAAGTGCTCACCACACATCTAGATAAGATCCTTGGGGGTCTAGTTTCCAAAATGTGGTCATTTGTGGGGGGGTTCTACTGTTTAGGCACATCAGGGGCTCTGCAAATGCAACGTGACACCCGCAGACCATTCCATCAAAGTCTGCCTTTCAAAACGTCACTACTTCCCTTCCGAGCCCCGACTTGTGCCCAAACAGTGGTTTCCCCCCACATATTGGGTATCGGTGTACTCAGGACAAACTAGACAATAACTTTTGGGGTCCAATTTCTCCTGTCACTCTTGTGAAAATAAAAAATTGCTTGCTAAAAATTAATTTTTGAGGAAAGAAAAATGATTTTTTATTTTCACAGCTCTGCGTTATAAACTTCTGTAAAGCACTTGGGGGTTTAAAGGGCTCACCACACATCTAGATTAGTTCCTTGGGGGGTCTAGTTTCCAAAATGGGGTCACTTGTGGGGGAGCTCCAATGTTTAGGCACACAGGGTCTCTCCAAACGCGACATGGTGTCCGCTAACGATTGGAGCTAATTTTTCATTCAAAAAGTTAAATGGCGCTCCTTCCCTTCCGATCCCTGCTGTGTGCCCAAACAGTGGTTTACCCGCACATGTGAGGTATCGGTGTACTCAGGATAAATTGCGCAATAAATTTTAGGATCCATTTTATCCTGTTGCCCATGTGGAAATGAACAAATTGAGGCTAAAAGAAATTTTTTGTGAAAAAAAAAGTACTTTTTCATATTTACGGATCAATTTGTGAAGCACCTGGGGGTTCAAAGTGCTCACTATGCATCTAGATAAGTTCCTTGGGGGGTCTAGTTTCTAAAATTGGGTCACTTGTGGGGGAGCTCCAATGTTTAGGCAAACAGGGGCTCTCCAAACGCGACATGGTGTCCGCTAACGATTGGAGCTAATTTTTCATTCAAAAGTCAAATGGCACTCCTTCCCTTCCGAGCCTTGCCGTGTTAACAAACAGTGGTTTGTGACCACATGTGAGGTATCGGCGTACTCAGGAGAAATTGCCCAACACATTTTAGGATCCATTTTATCCTGTTGCCCATGTGAAAATGAAAAGATTGAGGCTAAAAGAATTTTTTTGTGAAAAAAAAGTACTTTTTCATTATTACGGATCAATTTGTGAAGCACCTGGGGGTTCAAAGTGCTCACTATGCATCTAGATAAGCTCCTTGGGGGATCTAGTTTCCAAAATGGGGTCACTTGTGGGGGAGCTCTAATGTTTAGGCACATAGGGGCTCTCCAAACGCGACATGGTGTCCGCTAATGATTGGAGCTAATTTTTCATTGAAAAAGTCAAATGGCGCTCCTTCCCTTCCGAGCCCTGTCATGCACTCAAAAAGTGGTTCCCCCACACATATGGGGTATCGGCGTACTCAGGACAAGTTGTACAATAACTTTTGGTGCCCACTTTCTCCTTTCACCCTTGGGAAAATAAAAAAATTGTTGATAAAAGTTCATTTTTATGGCTATAAAGTTATATGTTCATTTTTTCCTTCCATGTTGCTTCTGCTGCTGTGAAACACCTGAAGGGTTAATAAACTTCTTGTATGTGGTTTTGAGCACCTTGAGGGGTGCAGTTTTTAGAATGGTGTCACTTTTGGGTATTTTCAGCCATATAGACCCCTCAAACTGACTTCAAATGTGAGGTAGTCCCTAAAAAAAATGGTTTTGTAAATTTCATTGTAAAAATGAGAAATCGCTGGTCAAATTTTAACCCTTATAACTTCCTAGCAAAAAAAAAATTTTTTTCCAAAATTGTGCTTGTGTAAAGTAGACATGTGGGTAATGTTATTTATTAACTATTTTGTGTCACATAACTCTCTCGTTTAACAGAATTAAAATTCAAAATTTTCGCCAAATTTCCATTTTTTTCACAAATAAACGCAAAAATTATCGCCTTAAATTTACCACTAACGTGAAGCTCAATATGTCACGAAAAAACAATCTCAGAATCGCTAGGATCCGTTGAAGCGTTCCTGAGTTATTACCTCATAAAGGGACACTGGTCAGAATTGCAAAAAACGGCCAGGTCATTAAGGTCAAAATAGGCTGGGTCATGAAGGGGTTAAGTTCAGCCGATTGGTTCGGCCCCCCACAGCAGTGCCAGTTTCTGATGTGGCCCCTTGGGAAAATTAATTGCCCACCCCTGCTGTAGAGTGTTCCAGGCTGTAGTTCTGTAAAGAGTATTTGGTTTTCTGGACCTTTTGGATGTCTTGGATATTTGGATGTACATTGTTACAGATGCATATCCCTTTTTATAGTTCACAACTGTTCTTCAAGCCATTATTCACAGGTCAAGGGGTGATGAGATTAACGATCATTGTTTGATTATTTAGTTTATCCTTCAATGTTTGCAAGTCAACAAACTGATGGCCTGGTATAATGTGTAATCAAGATATCAGCAAGCATCATTGTTCAGTAAACCTGTGTCACGGTTCACAGGGAGGATACCTTTATCACCCCCACCACTCTCACCAATTTGTCATGAACCAGGGTTGTTTGCTTGCCCCTGGTTCTTTCTGAAGGGGATTTATCTATCCCACTTCCCAGTTCCAGTTTGGAACTTGCAGCTCTCTGGCGGCCCCCTTACCCTCTGGTCAGACCAGGTACTACACCTAGGATAATTAGTCACCAGAAAGGCTGCCTTACTTTGTATTGGCTAATGGGCACACTGCAGCGAGGGCGATATAACTATTCCCACGCAGGCAGGAACAATAATTATCAATGCCGCTAGTCGCTACAAAGCCTCCCAATTGCACAGGACAAATTCTCCTGCCACCAGCTCTCATTTCTTTATTAACGGGTCTGGAGCCAACCCAGATTAGGAGCGTAATTCACTTCAGAGGACATGACCATACGTTATAGAGCAAGGAGAGACAAGCTAGTAATTTTATGTTACTCAAAAAAAAAAGGTAGGCAGTGTATACAGAAGTATAAAAAGATATAAAGACAAATATCTTATGTACAATACAATGACAAGTAAAATGGGATTAAAATTAAAAAAATACATTTCGTTATGTCATATCAATTGATGGCTGACCGTGTGCTGTGGGGGAGGGACAAGCATATATCCAGATTCATCACCCCTGTCTCTCAGCAGAACCCCAGACAAAGACACGTGAAGACTGCCGTTTCACTCACTTATTTCACAGCCTAAAACCCAGGCACTCCCCCTGTGGTGACCTCACATAGAGGCTGAAACCTCCCCTTTACTTAGTCATGGCCACCATTTTTATGCCTAGCTCGCTGTATGAATCTCGTATACGAAAGACACACTGATCAGGAAGTGCCCCACATCAGGGGGATTCTTTTAAGTGTAAACACGGTATAATTACATGACCCACTTATGGAGAAACCCATTCTTTGCACTCGTTGGGTTTAGCTTCCTAGGCGATTTCAGGGAGTTATAGATCCCTCGCTGTACATCCAGAATATATAATTCTTATATCTCTAGCCCTGATCGGTGACAATAGATATAACCTTCAGAGAACAATAGAATCTTATGCTTTCTGTACTAGTTTTAACCAGTACCAGGTGGGAGGAGGAATGAGTAGTGTAGGGAGACCAGCTTGCAACTGGAAGCCATAAAAATTATTCAGCGGAGTTGGCAGCTAGCCTCACATTGCCACCATATAGCAGGGGGGAGGGAGAAAGACTGGCTTAGAATTCCAGCCTTGTGCTGACAGGCACAGGAGACTGCAGCTGAGAGCTCTGCATGGGTAATTAGGTAATCAGAACTTCTATTTCCTGACAACCTGCATCCCTGTTTTGCAAAGATAACAGCACATTAAACTGTAGGAGCTGATATAAGAGGTAAATAACAACCATTAATCAATTTACAAGTCTCAATTTAACCTACAAGAAGAGTCAACATTTCAGACTCTTGACCAACCGAAGAAACACAAACTCAAAAGTCAACATATAGATAAAGGTACCTTCACACTCAGCAACTTTATAACGAGAACGACAACGATCCGTGACGTTGCAGCGTCCTGGTTAGCGATCTCGTTGTGTTTGACACGCAGCAGCGATCTGGATCCCGCTGTGCCATCGCTGGTCGGAGCTAGAAGTCCAGAACTTTATTTGGTCGTCAGGTCGGCGTGTATCGTCGTGTTTGACAGCAAAAGCAACGATGCCAGCAATGTTTTACATGGAGCTAACGACCTGTGAGAACGATAAGTGAGTCACCGTTATGTCACTGGATCGCTCCTGCATCGTTCTGGAGCTGCTGTGTTTGACGTCTCTACAGCGACGCTGCAGCGATTGGCTCGTTGTCTATATCGCCGCAGCGTCGCTGAGTGTGACGGTACCTTAAGTCTCTGCCTCCTGGCTTACTGAAAGCAGACATCTGATTAATTAAGATAAAATGCTGAGTGGTCACACTCACTAATCCTGAATGTTTGTTTGAATGCCCCTTTACCGATTGGGGAACAAGTTACAGAACACAAGACAAGTGTCCCTAATTCACCACTCTTCCTCTAGACCAGCATCCACTCTCTCCATACGTGACACCTGTGACGTTTCAGTTGTGTATAAGGGAGTTTTCCTATGATAGACTGTCTGATCACTGAGGGTCCCAACAGTCACAAGAACAGGGTTCATGGGGTACTTTTTCTTTCTGATACCAGGACTGAATGGAGAGGAAAGATTGCTGATGCCAAACTCATTGTCTGCAGGATCATTCCATCCTCTGCATTCAGTCCTGATATCAGAGAGCAATAGAGCACCACAACACCGAATGTAGTGGTGGTGGCAGTCTAAGAAATTATACAACCTTAGAGGGGCAACTCAGCACATCTGACATCTCTGTGATTAGCTGATGGCGAGGGTGTTGCACTCCCAACACTCGGATATGGAGGACCAGTATATAAAACCTGTACCACGTTTCGGGTGTGAAAACCCCTTCATGTGACAGGTACCCCCAAGCACCCATCTAAGGAAAAACGTGCACTTGAAATAAAAAGAGCTTTATCCATTAAAAAAGAAGCGAAAACCACAAAAGATGAAAAACAGATCATAGTGAGAAAATGTCCTGTATGTTTTGACCCTAGAAATATGTACTGTTCTTGGTCCTTCCATGATATGTTCTATCCTTCCACCTGCGAGTCGGGGTCCGGGCCCATCCATTGTCAGAGGTCAAAGCGTTTCATCAGGTGAGCAGAACAAGGATTCTTTGTGAACAGCTGGAGGCTACAATCAAAAACGACAGAGTTTAGATATCATATGCATCTGAGACAAAACCAGAAGCCGTGCAGCAAATGACATACAGCAGCAATCTTGGTGATCAGACCGCATAGCGTGTGACAGCAGAACTCCAGCGCAGACCCTTGTGACAGCAAACAAGGGACATATATTGGCAGTGTGGCCCCAATATATTGTGCTCAGATGTGCCGTGTCCCCCCCAATGTACACATTATAGATGTGCCCTGTGTCCCCCAATGGACACATTATACACATGCAGTCTCCCCCAAATATACACATTATACACTTGCGCCGTATTCCCCAATGTACACATTATGCATGTGCGTCGTATCCCCAATGTACACATTACACACGTGCGCCACATCCCCCAATGTACATTGTACACGTGCACCACATCCCCCCCAATGTACACATAATACACAAGAGTCTGATTAGGCTTTCATCCTAAGTCACATTTCAAGGCCCGTTAAAGGGTTGATAGTGACTGTCACGAATCACAGGGAGGATATTTTTATCATCCCCTCCGCTGACACCAATATGTCATGAACCGGGGTTGGTTGGCCGGCCACGGTTCTTTTCTGAAGGGGATTCATCTATATCCCACTTCCCAGTTCTGGTTTGGAACTTGCAGCTCTCTGGCGCCCCTTACCCTCAGGTCAGTCAGGGAACTGCACCTAGGATAATTAGTTGCCAAAATGCTGCCTGCTATGTACTGGCTGTGGGGCACACACTGCAGTGAGGGTGATATAATTATTCCCAGCCACAGCCGAGCAATACATTTATAAACCCCGTTCCATCGCTGCCAGCTTTACCCAACAAGCTCAGTACGGTCCGTTGCCACCAGCTCCTATTCCTTAATCAATAACAGGTCAGGAGCCAATCCAATTAGTAGCGTAATTTACTTCAGAGGACGTGAAAGTACGTTATAGAGCAAGGAGAAACGAAACTAATAATTTTATATATTTTACTTCAAAAGGTAGGCATTTTAACAAAGTGTAAAAAGATATTATAAAATGATACCATTATGTATATACAGAACGATTACAAATTAAAAAGGGATTAAAGTTGAAAAAAGAACACTTACAGTTCTCTCATAATTTCAGATCATGGCAAACCATGTGGTGGGGGAGGGAGCGACATCAAAATGCATCAGAGCAGCTTGCAGAGCTGCTGTTGGCTTTTTTCCTGACTGACTCATAACTCTTGTCGTGACATCACTGAGTGGGCTGAGTTATGAAATGCACTCCTCTTTTCTCAGAGGGACTGAAGCGTACCTACCCGTCGTAGCTCGGGGATGGCACCCTGTATAGCGACCACGGAACTACCATTCTTCTGGGCATGAGCTGGGCGTTAATTTGAGCCAAAACATGAAGAATCTGTATGACCCGGTTAAGCAGAAATCCATTTCTCTGTTTCTGCTAGGCGCTGTGCTTAGAAAACGCACTGGTGTGTAGCCCTATTGTCGCACATCCCATATATACAGTGCCTTGCGAAAGTATTCGGCCCCCTGGAACTTTTCAACCTTTTCCCACATATCATGCTTCAAACATAAAGATACCAAATGTAAATTTTTGGTGAAGAATCAAACAACAAGTGGAACACAATTGTGAAGTTGAACAAAATGTATTTGTTATTTTTAATTTTTGTGGAAATAGAAAAACTGAAAAGTGGGGCGTGCAATATTATTCGGCCCCTTTAACTTAATACTTTGTTGCGCCACCTTTTGCTGCGATTACAGCTGCAAGTCGCTTGGGGTAAGTTTCTATCAGACTATCATATCTGTGTCATCACCTGAGGTCGAATTATTCCTCATGAATAATTCTCACACAACTCAGAGGACGAATGGCTGCAAACAAAAGTATTCCTGGGGGAGGGGGAAAGGAGTATAGGATTACACAGACAGAGCTGACTTGCAGTGTGAGGAGGGGGGAGAAAGAGCCCACAGTGTGTGTCTGGGCCGTATGTCACTTACACTCGCAGGAAGATGCAGCAGAGCTCAGTGTGCGATCGAACAATAAGACATTATGTCATATGTCCAGACAGTGACTTACAGGATTGCTGCTTCCATCAGGTGGCGCTATAACGTTTAAAAACACAGAACACCTGAAACTTATCTAAAATATAAATTATTAAAAAAAATAATATATATACTAATAGTACACAGGTAGTTATGGTGTGCTGTGAAGATTTTTTAGTGGAAACCGCTACAAAGGGAACAACTAAGACAAAGTAATACCGCACATGAGACTACCAGAAAGTATACAGGCTAATTTCAGATTAAAATATGCCTTTATTTATAATAAGGTGGCGAATGGTTACAATAAAAATGAAAAACAAATCATAAAATAAAAAAATAATAAAAACGTGCGCAAGAACAGGACTAATTAATGTAATATATTTATATATGTTTCTAGCTACCCCGGGAAAGGACTCAGTATAAGGATGATTATATATTACTCAACCATGCATATATTATTATTGTGAAAACCATAAAAAAGTGATTAAGCCACAATAAAGTGAGAAAGAGTGCATACAACTTTACACGAAGTGTAATATAACTGATACATCATCAATTAATCAGAAATTAAATAAAGTGCATGCGTGCAAAAAAATTAAACACAATAAAGGCAAATCAATGTGCAAAATACGCATAAATATATAGTACTTACAAATACATACAAAAACTATATCATAGTGAGATATACATCTAATACCTGGGATAGACACTAAAGTGCAAAAGGGCAAACCAATGTGCAAGATACGCACAGATCTACATACTGAATATATCATAGCGAGATATATATCTCTTATATCTGGGATAACACTGAAGTGCAAAAAGTGCAGAAAGACCGCACATTTAGGGCCAAATGATGTGCAGAATCTCCAACGATCCACCATAAGAATAGATGCACACAAATTATAATGGCACAGTAAAATATATGTCCTATACCTGAGGGGTAAGCTGGGTCTCGTCTCTGCGCACCCCGACGCGCGTTTCGGAAAACTCCTTCGTCAGGGGGTGGCTATTATGGGTGTAGGAGAGGTTTATATACTGTGTGTGTTCCAACTGCCGTGACCCAGGTATAATCGGCGCATGCGCAGTCGGGAGGACCCGGAAGTTCCGGTCACCGAGTCACATGATCGGCCGCACAGGAACGGAGTACCTGGCGTAACCAAGGATACATGGACGCAGAAGGCCGGGACTCCAGGACATGGACTGAGCATGCACACAGCCAGGGGCACAGCGTGGGAGAAGAACGGAGTATAGGGTGTGTTGCGGTCATGTAGAATGACGACAGGCTACACTGCGCATAGTACTAAACAAGGAGAAGGCAAATAAATCTATGCTGGGCATCTTTGGGAATAAATGTCATACAAATAAATGAATGAGGGGATAGAAAACAATATATATATATGTGTGTACAGCGACCCAAAAGCAGATCGCATACAGACACACACATACATAACCATATACATACATGAAAATATACATATATAAATGCGCAGTTTAATAATTAGAAATTATATAAAGGAAATATGAAGAATACCATATATCACTATAGTTTATCCCATATATAGGTTATAAATATATACTTGCATGATTGCCAACGGAAAATCAATTTAAATATAAAATGATAAATTATGCTTTCAATAAATAGAGTTGAGAATGTGCAATATTCGCATATAACAGGTATATGCACATCATGCCCATATATATATACACATATCACCTAGTTGCATATAATAATGTATAAAAGAGTATAATAATAAAGAAAAAATAATAAATATTTTAGTGATACGTGAAAAAATGTAAATATAATTAATCCTATACAGGAAAACATGCACAAAAAAATATAATAATAATAATAATACAAAATAAAAAACAAAAACAAAATATTTTCATATTCTTTTCTTTTTCATTTTTCCAGAGTCTTCAAGCAATACAGATATGTAGCTTCAGTGAAATATGTAATCTTCAATCTTCAGTGGTCCGGAGTCCTTTATCCAAACTTGTTGGTGGGAACAATGTATCCAGACCCATGGTCCGCACAAGGTAATAAAATTATACTAAAATGAATAATAAAAAAATGTTAAAACCAAATAATAGCCAATATAGATAAAAAGATAAAAGAATAAAATAGTGGTTTACAAAAAAGGTTCGAAACTCAGGTTCTCATTCAAACCTTTTGGTGACACTGTTTCAACAGTCCAAATCCATTTACCGTATATACTCGAGTATAAGCCGAGATTTTCAGCCCAAATTTTTGGGCTGAAAGTGCCCCTCTCGGCTTATACTCGAGTCACGGTCGGCGGCAGGGTCGGCGGGTGAGGGGGAGAGGGCGCTGAGGCATACTTACCTGCTTCCGGGACTCCTGGCGCTGTCCCTGCAGTCCCACGGTCTCCGGGTGCCGCAGCTCTTCCCCTGTTCAGCGGTAACGTGGGACCGCTCATTAGAGAAATGAATATGGACTCCACTCCCATAGGGGTGGAGCCGCATATTCATTTCTCTAATGAGCGGTAACGGTGACCACTGATAGAGGAAGAGGCTGCGGCACCGAAGACCAGCTGTCCGGGGGAAGGAGAGGGACGCCGGGAGCAGGTAAGTATTACATATTCACCTGTCCGCGTTCCACACGCCGGGCGCCGCTCCATCTTCCCGGCTTCTCTCCGCACTGACTGTGCAGGTCAGAGGGCGCGATGACGCATATAGTGTGCGCGCCGCCCTCTGCCTGATCAGTCAGTGCAGAGAGACGCCGGGACGGGACGCTGAGGAGCTGCAAGCAAGAGAGGTGAGTATGTCATTTTTTTTTTATTGCAGCAGCGGCACAGCTTTCTATGGTACATCTATGGGGCAATAATGAACGGTGCAGAGCACTATATGGCACAGCTATGGGGCAATAATGAACGGTGCAGAGCACTATATGGCACAGCTATGGGGCAATAATGAAAACGGTGCAGAGCACTATATGGCACAGCTATGGGGCAATAATGAACGGTGCAGAGCACTATATGGCACAGCTATGGGGCAATAATGAACGGTGCAGAGCACTATATGGCACAGCTATGGGGCAATAATGAACGGTGCAGAGCACTATATGGCACAGCTATGGGGCAATAATGAACGGTGCAGAGCACTATATGGCACAGCTATGGGGCAATAATGAACGGTGCAGAGCACTATATGGCACAGCTATGGGGCAATAATGAACGGTGCAGAGCACTATATGGCACAGCTTTCTATGGTACAGCTATGGGGCAATAATGAACGGTGCAGAGCACTATATGGCACAGCTTTCTATGGAGCTATGGGGAAATAATGAACGGTGCACAGCTTTATATGGAGCATCTATGGGGCCATAATGAACGGTATGGAGCATCTATTTTTATTTTTGAATAGCTGCTGCATTTTCCACCCTAGGCTTATACTCGAGTCAATAAGTTTTCCCAGTTTTTTTGTGGCAAAATTAGGGGGGTCGGCTTATACTCGAGTATATACGGTAGTTTCTTTTTTGGCCAATGCTATACTAGTTTCACCACCCCTCTCATTGACCTTGATCATGTCAATACCAGCTACCTTCAACAAAGATGCGTCGCAGTCATGGTATAGCTTAAAATGTTTTGGGATTGTTTTTAGTAGGGAGATATCCTCCACTTCTTTTGCAGCTATTATTCCCAAAATATGCTCGCGACCGCGAACTTTTAGCTGTCTGGTCATCATGCCCACATAAACAAGGGAACACGGGCATGTGGCGTGGTAAATTACAGCTTTTGAAGTACAGGTTATAGCTTGTTTAATTTGATATGTAGTTGTCCTGTTGTAATTACAAAAGGTATGAGTGTTTGTAATATTTGGCATGCGACACATTTGCCACATGATTTACAGCCTGGTATTGGTTTTGAATTCATTAAAAAGGAGGGGGTTACTGGATTATGGGTATAATGGCTCCTGACTAGGGTTGAGCGACTTTTACTTTTTTGGGGTCGAGTCGGTTTTGCGAAACCCGACTTTGTCAAAAGTCAAGTCGAGTGAAGTCGGCCGATTATCGCGAAAAGTCGGGGGTCGACCGAAACATGAAACCTAATGCAAGTCAATGGGGAAGCATAGTCGGCAGTGAGTGGAGGCCAGGAAAACACCTACAGTGCCCATTTTAATGGCAAAAACATCCATTCTTGTTTCTGAAGCTTGCCAATCTTAATTAACTTTATAATAATAGTTGGGCATTGGAAATTGGGGGTCATTTGGCTAAAGTTGTGGGGGGTAGGGCTGGTTCAAGTTTTTAGTGGGCCCAGGAAACGTGGACTACGTCACGGCGGTGGAGCAGTGAGAGGTAAGTATGTCAAGTTTGCAAGTGCTGTGATCCTGAGCAAGCAGGGGGGGCCCACTCGTTGGCATTGGCACTGGCATAGGGCCCCTCAAAGTACAGCGGTGTGTTTGCACGGCGGGGGCGCCTCCCACCGGCAGCGACACTTTTGCGTACTCTGAGGGGCCCTGTGCCAGTGACGTCGCCAACGATTATGCCCCCCCACCTGATGAAGGAACCTGCACTTTCATCTGCACCTTCCTCTTTGTCCCTGTGTGAGGTGGTATAGCATGCGGGAAGGGGAACCTTACTTTCAGCAGGGTCAGATTCTGGCTGTGTAGAGTGCAAGGGGAATGTAGTGGTCTGGGTCAATGTACCAGCAGACTCATCTAGCAGTGGCTGGGCAATGGGCAGGATGAGAAGGAAACACAGATATAGGGCCGAAGAATAAAGTAGGCTAAATGCAGTTCAAAATTGGTAACAGGACTAAACAGGCGGCATTGCTTTGTTCAGTGAAGTAGCAAACCCAGGAGCAGCAGACACCGTTTTAAAGGGCCCAACCACACTAGTAGGCCAAATGCAGTTTAATATCTGCTACTATAGGCCGAAAGCCTAAAGACTGAAGCTCAGCTTTATACAGTGGAGGACAACACAAGGGAGCGGCACACACCGTTAGTAGGGCCCAACCAAAGTTGAAGGCCAAATGCAGTTTAATATCTGCTACTATAGGCCAAAAGCCTAAAGACTGAAGCTCAGCTTTATACAGTGGAGGGCAACACCAGGGAGCGGCACACACCGTTAGTAGGGCCCAACCAAAGTTGAAGGCCAAATGCAGTTTAATATCTGCTACTATAGGCCGAAAGCCTAAAGACTGAAGCTCAGCTTTATACAGTGGAGGACAACACCAGGGAGCGGCACACACCGTTAGTAGGGCCCAACCAAAGTTGAAGGCCAAATGCAGTTTAATATCTGCTACTATAGGCCGAAAGCCTAAAGACTGAAGCTCAGCTTTATACAGTGGAGGACAACACCAGGGAGCGGCACACACCGTTAGTAGGGCCCAACCAAAGTTGAAGGCCAAATGCAGTTTAATATCTGCTACTATAGGCCGAAAGCCTAAAGACTGAAGCTCAGCTTTATACACCAGGGAGCGGCACACACCGTTACTAGGCCCCAACCAAAGTAGTAGGCCAACTGCAGTGTGACATTAAAAAATACTTAATGAGAGCCTGAAGGTTGAAGGTCAGACAAGGAAACCTGGAGGAGAACACCAAGGAGGAGGAGAACACCAAGGAGCGGCAGACACCGTTACTAAGCCCCAACCAAAGCAGTAGGCCAACTGCAGTGTGACATTAAAAAATACTTAATGAGAGCCTGAAGGTTGAAGCTCAGACAAGGAAACCTGGAGGAGAACACCAAGGAGGAGGAGAACACCAAGGAGCGGCAGACACCGTTACTAGGACCCAACCAAAGTAGTAGGCCAACTGCTGTCTTATATAAACAACTACTTAATGAGAGCCTGAAGGTTGAAGTTCAGCTTTTTCAGTGGAGGACAACGTGACTGAGTGGCGCCGCAGACAGACAAAGGTAGTATGTGTTAACTTAAAAAGTTGGCTCTGTGCATTTTTAAATTAGTTTCAGGGGTACACAGGCAGCATTGGTGTGGTCAGCAGAGGACAATTGGAAGGAGGGACCGCAGACAGACTTCCTAGGCCTAAAATAATAAAATAGGGTCTATGCAGCTTCCATTAGGTGGCAGGGGTACACAGGCAGCATTGGTGTGGTCAGTGGAGGACAATTGGAAGGAGGGACCGCAGACAGACTTCCTAGGCCCAAAATATTAAAATAGGCTCTATGCAGCTTAAATTTGGCTACAGGGGTACACAGGCAGCATTGGTGTGGTCAGTGGAGGACAATTGGAAGGAGGGACCGCAGACAGACTTCCTAGGCCCAAAATATTAAAATAGGCTCTATGCAGCTTAAATTTGGCTACAGGGGTACACAGGCAGCATTGGTGTGGTCAGTGGAGGACAATTGGAAGGAGGGACCGCAGACAGACTTCCTAGGCCCAAAATATTAAAATAGGCTCTATGCAGCTTAAATTTTGCTACAGGGGTACACAGGCAGCATTGGTGTGGTCAGTGGAGGACAATTGGAAGGAGGGACCGCAGACAGACTTCCTAGGCCTAAAATAATAAAATAGGCTCTATGCAGCTTCCGTTAGGTGGCAGGGGTACACAGGCAGCATTGGTGTGGTCAGTGGAGGACATTTGGAAGGAGGGACCGCAGACAGACTTCCTAGGCCTAAAATAATAAAATAGGCTCTATGCAGCTTCCATTAGGTGGCAGGGGTACACAGGCAGCATTGGTGTGGTCAGTGGAGGACAATTGGAAGGAGGGACCGCAGACAGACTTCCTAGGCCCAAAATATTAAAATAGGCTCTATGCAGCTTAAATTTGGCTACAGGGGTACACAGGCAGCATTAGTGTGGTCAGTGGAGGACAATTGGAAGGAGGGACCGCAGACAGACTTCCTAGGCCTAAAATAATAAAATAGGCTCTATGCAGCTTCCATTAGGTGGCAGAGGTACACAGGCAGCATTGGTGTGGTCAGTGGAGGACAATTGGAAGGCAGGACCGCAGACAGACTTCCTAGGCCTAAAATAATAAAATAGGCTCTATGCAGCTTCCATTAGGTGGCAGGGGTACACAGGCAGCATTGGTGTGGTCAGTGGAGGACAATTGGAAGGAGGGACCGCAGACAGACTTCCTAGGCCCAAAATATTAAAATAGGCTCTATGCAGCTTAAATTTGGCTACAGGGGTACACAGGCAGCATTAGTGTGGTCAGCGGAGGACAATTGGAAGGAGTGTCTGACACAGTAAGTACTCCGAGTCCCAAAACCTAAATTGATGTTAATGTATCCCAAACAAAAACAAAACCAAAAAAAAAAAAGGGTGGCATACTTAGGTACAGGGGTGTGCTCCTATACTGACTTTCAGACATTGTAATTTGGCGCAAAGTATTTACTGGTGTAAATGTAGGACAGGGCCCCTGACTATTTTAACTAGCATCATACATGTCAACAAATTGTTATTGTCTGTGCCAGGCATGGAAGGATTTCAGCGCATAGACTAAACAGTGGTGGAGCAGCGACAGATAATTTTGCAAGTGGTAGAGCACTGTTTGACCTTGTGGGGGGACACTCTCTCCTGGCCGGCGGTACAAGCCCAGGGCTCCTTATGTTACAATGGTGTGTCTGACGTTGGGTGCGCGCCACCACCGCCAGAGACACTTCATTGTACTATGAGGGACCCAGTGCCAGTGCCGTCGACCAAAAGTGGGCACACCCACCTCTTCAGACAAACGGCACTCTGACGGGTGCTTGCGACAAGTGGCGAGACCACGGCCCCGTGGGGGGAGTTAGGCCATTTAGGGAGGTGTAAACATGTCGTATGCTGGACAAACAGCAGCTGCAAATTAAGAGATTGGAACAGTCAGTAACACCAGTCCCAAAGCAAGACATTTTTACAGGAAAGCTAGGTGTCAGCCGGGAAAGGTGGGGCAAAATAATTTGAAATCCATGAGTGGTTCATTTTAATGAAGGTTAGATCATCAACATTTTGGGTAGCCAGACGAGTCCTTTTTTTCGGTCAGTATTGAAACAGCAGCACTGAATACTCTTTCTGATAGCACACTAGCTGCTGGGCAAGCAAGCTCCTGCAATGCATATTCAGCCAATTCAGGCCAGGTGTCTATTTTGGATGCCCAGTAATCAAAGGGGAATGACGGTTGAGGGAGAACATCGGTAATGGAGGAAAAATAGTTAGTAACCATATTGGACAAATGTTGTCTCCTGTCACTTTGAATGGATGCTGCTGTACCTGTCGTGTCTGCGGTCATTGCAAAATCACTCCACAACCTGGTCAGAAAACCCCTCTGTCCTACGCCACTTCTGATCTGTGCACCTCTAACACCTCTGCCCTGTTGCCCCCTGCAGCTCGTGTGAGAACCATCACCGTCGCTATGTGCTGGGAATGCCTGAATCAAACGGTCTACAAGAGTAGCTTGTTTGGTTGCCAATATCTGTTCGAGGTTCTCATGTGGCATGATATTTTGCAATTTGCTTTTATAGCGAGGATCAAGGAGGCAGGCCAACCAGTAATCGTCATCTGTCATCATTTTTATAATGCGTGGGTCCCTTTTGAGGATACGCAAGGCATAATCCGCCATGTGGGCCAATGTTCCAGTTGTCAAGTCAGTGCATATGCTGGGTTGAGGAGCACTTTCTGGCAAATCAACGTCACTTGTCTCCCTCAAAAACCCTGAACCCGGCCTTGCACCGGCAGCAGTTTCTATTGCCCCCTGAGAAGCTTCCTCATCCAAAAAATAGTCATCCCCATCATCCTCCTCGTCCTCCTCCTCTTCGCCCGCCACCTCGTCCTGTAGACTTCCCTGAGCAGACAATGGCTGACTATCATCAAGGCTTCCCTCCTCCTCGGCTGCAGACGCCTGTTCCTTTATGTGCGTCAAACTTTGCATCAGCAGACGCATTAGGGGGATGCTTATGCTTATTACGGCGTTGTCTGCACTAACCAGCCGTGTGCATTCCTCAAAACACTGAAGGACTTGACACAGGTCTTGGAGCTCCGACCACTGCACAGCTGACAACTCCATGTCTGCCATCCAACTGCCTGCCCGTGTATGTGTATCCTCCCACAAATACATAACAGCACGCATCTGTTCGCACAGTCTATGAAGCATGTGCAGTGTGGAGTTCCACCTTGTTGCAACGTCGATGATTAGGCGATGCTGGGGAAGGTTCAAAGACCGCTGATGGTTCTGCATACGGCTGGAGTGTACGGGCGAACGGCGGATGTGAGAGCAAAGTCTGCGCACTTTCAGCAGCAGGTCGGGTAACCCCGGATAACTTTTCAAGAAGCACTGCACCACCAGGTTTAAGGTGTGAGCCAGGCAAGGAATGTGTTTCAGTTGTGAAAGGGCTATGGCAGCCATAAAATTCCTTCCGTTATCACTCACTACCTTGCCTGCCTCAAGATGTACAGTGCCCAGCCATGACCGAGTTTCTTGCTGCAAGAACTCGGACAGAACTTCCGCGGTGTGTCTGTTGTCGCCCAAAAACTTCATTGCCAATACAGCCTGCTGACGCTTGCCACTAGCTGTTCCATAATTGGACACCTCGTGTGCAACAGTGGCAGCTACGGATGGAGTGGTCGTGCGACTGTGGTCTGTGGACGAGCTCTCGCTTCTGCTGGAGGACGAGGAGGAGGAGGGGGGACGAACGCCTACAGCCAACTGTTTCCTAGACCGTGGGCTAGGCAGAACTGTCCCAATATTACTGTCCCCTGTGGACCCTGCATCCACCACATTAACCCAGTGTGCCGTGATGGAGACGTAACGCCCCTGGCCATGCCTACTGGTCCATGCATCTGTTGTCAGGTGCACCTTTCTACTCACAGATTGCCTGAGCGCATGGACAATGCGGTCTTTTACATGCTGGTGGAGGGCTGGGATGGCTTTTCTCGAAAAGAAGTGTTGACTGGGTAGCTCGTAGCATGGTACAGCGTAGTCCATCAGGGCTTTGAAAGCTTCGGTTTTAACTAACCGGTAGGGCATCATCTCTAACGAGATTAGTCTTGCAATGTGGGCGTTCAAACCCTGTGTACGCGGATGCGAGGATGAGTACTTCCTTTTCCTAACGAGAGTCTCATGTAGGATGAGCTGGACTGGAGAGCTGCATACGGTGGAACTAGCGGGGGTGCCGGTGGACATGGGTGACTGAGAGAGGGTTGGTGATGGTATTCTTGATGGTGCCCTACATACAGTTTTTCCGACCACGAACCTGGTGATTCCCTGACTGCTTTGGCCTTGCGACTAAGCCGCAACATTACCTGCAGGTGGTGTGGTAAACGGTGGGCTTACAGTGAGGGAAGGGATGTCGCCTTGCTCATTAGCTTCATTGTGAGAGGGTGCTACAACGTTAAGGGACGTTTGGTAGTTTGTCCAGGCTTGCAAGTGCATGGTGGTTAAATGTCTATGCATGCAACTTGTATTTAAATTTTTAACATTCTGACCTCTGCTGAAGGTCCTTGAGCATTTCTTACAGATGACTTTGCGCTGATCATTGCAGGCATTGCACACTGAGCTACTTTAACCTGATGGCCACGCTGTCCTACAACTGGTTTTGGTTTTGCCACACGTTTTTGGCCAGATACGGGCCTGCCAGATGGAACCTGTTGCGATGTTGATGCCTGCTGCGGCTCCTCCTCCTCTGCTTCAGAGCTACTGCCGCCTGCATCCTGTTCCCCCAATGGCTCCCAATCGGGGTCAACAACTGGGTCATCTATGACCTCCTCTTCTATGTTCTGTGCACCTTCCTCTGGGTCACCGTGTAAGCCAGTGCTATAGCGTTCGTGACGGGGCTCCATAGTCTCATCGGGGTCAGATTCTGGATCAGTACACTGCGAGGGCAATGTTCTGATCTGAGTCAAAGGAACAGCATAATAATCTAGCTGTGGCTGTGCATCAGTGCACTCCATGTCCGATTCATCTTGTAATGGGCTGTTAACAATTTCCCTTTCTAACCCAGGCACGGTATGTGTACAG